>NC_064237.1:2037500-3256524 GCF_023101765.2 Spodoptera frugiperda
TGTTCGCTATCGGTCTCACGGTAATATTTAGCCTTAGATGGAGTTTACCACCCACTTAGGGCTGCACTCTCAAGCAACCCGACTCTAAGGAGAATCCCTCTCGTCACGCTTCTCTGTCACTACGGGCCTAGCACCCTCTATGGGTAAACGGCCTCTTTCAAGACGAATTTGAACACGAACAGTCGCAACGAGATAGTGGAACCTCCCGAACACCACATCTCCCGCCACAGAAATTGTGACGGGATTCAGTGCTGGGCTTCTTTCCTGTTCGCTCGCCGCTACTAAGGAAATCCTGGTTAGTTTCTTTTCCTCCGCTTACTGATATGCTTAAGTTCAGCGGGTGATCCCTCCTGATCTGAGGCCAACGATATACGAATGAAGCAGACACGTATCTATAACGAGTTTCCTTACTTGATACATACATTAGACAATGGCTCACAGTCGCACTGGACGTAGTGAATCAGCCCAGAAGAGGTGCGATGTACGCTGCTCTCTAGATCGTGTCATTGTAACCGAACAAAGAGTCCGCGTACGTAAGTAGAGCAAACACCAGAACGTGTCCTCGGCGTCGTGTGTGACGACGATACGTATTGGTAGTAGCTCTGCTCGCACCGCTTTAGTTTTGATCACTACCACAACCGTGTGCTAATAGTATGTACTCTTGTATATTTAAATGGACTAAAACATCGACGTCTTGGACGTCGACATCTTCGAACCATCAAAAGCTGCTGATGACCACGTCACGCAGCAATGTAGCATTAGTAGCTTACACAGCCGGCCCTCAGACAGGAGTGGTCCTGGATGTGTCTCCACGGACCGCAATGTGCGTTCGAAATGTCGATGTTCAAATGTGCCGTTCACACTATGACGCGCAGTTAACTGCGTTCTTCATCGACCCGTGAGCCAAGTGATCCACCGTTCAGGGTAGTGTTTTAAAAATGATACATACATAATATAATTTCATAATTGTGTTTTTTCGAGTGGTCCCATCGTTCTCCTTATTGCGTGGAAAACTAGTTTCTGTAAAATGTGTGCCCCAAACACATTTTTACGAATTTTGTATATTAGAGAAGTCGCGTTCGCTAGTGAACAATTTGCTCAGTGTTTTTCGTTTCTGTATCGACTAGTATGCCCACTTCATACTGTCGGTCGATGAAGTCATCGCTGTATAGCCGCGCTACTACAGGCGGTCGACTGATTCACCGAGCTGTATATGCCAGGCTACAAAACGATGGCATCGGTGTGATTAGAACTGGGTATGAAGAAAATAGTAAAAAAAATAATTAAATTTGCACTTTGTTACGAATATCTTTAGTACTCTATCTGTAGGTCATGATTTCCACTTCTGAAAGTTGGTAGACACAAATATATTCCATATTTCTAAATACCATCTTCAACTACGACAAAATAGTATAAATCTCAATCCTCAATTTCACACTACATAAAAACCACGGACACAAGTCGAAGATCATCCAAATTTTCAAGCGATTCTCGCTAGACCAGTAGAAAATAAGGACGTGACTAATTGATAGAATTTTCGAAAACAACACGTGGAAAATATTTATAATTAGCTCCTATCTTCCACTTATTATCGAATTAGTTAACGATAAACTTACAAAAGTAATCAAGGGCATTTTGTAGCAACGGTAATTTGCTACATTTCCTATAAAAAACATTGCTTCCACACCTCTTTGGCTAGTCATCGCAAGGTCAAATGCCAAGCATGAGATCCCCGAATCGATAATACAAACAATCCATTATTTCATTCAGTTTTTCTATAACCCTTTCAATAATAACCGCTTCGAAAACTAAACAAAAACCTGTTAAAATATAACACTTTTACTTACCTCTTCTACGAATAAAAAGCGTGATCATATCTAAATATAAAACAATCGCTGAGTCGTACAAATATCTAATTTTGTAATTCAAAATAAACATTACAAGTTATACATCCTTCAATTCACCATTTCATATTTTAGTAGTACTTATTATAAGGTGTAATGCCTCACCATAACAACTATCTATACATATAATAAAATCGTAGAAAAGTGCTGTCTGTACATTGAAAATAAAAATAAAAAAAATAGCAGGGGTTATTGTTATGTCGATGTCGAACCCAAATATGTAATTAACTTTTTTTTGTCTGTTTGTCTGTTTGTCTGTTTGTCTGTTTGTCTGTTTGTCTGTTTGTCTGTTTGTCTGTTTGTCTGTTTGTCTGTTCGTCTGTGCGCGCTAATCTCAGAAACGGCTGATCCGAGTTGGATGCGGTTTTCACGAATATATTGTGAGATGCTTAAATTTACATTTAGTGTTTGTTTCATTTCAATCGGTTCATAAATAAAAAAGTTATGTCAAATTAAAGAATCACGTCGAACATTCTATGCTTATACCATTAATCTCCGCAACTATTTGACGGATTTGGTTGAAATTTGGTACAGATATAGTTTAGAACCTTAGAAAGGACATAGATATATTTTTATTTCAAAAATCAAAAAATAAAATAAAAATAAAATAAAATAAAATAAAATAAAATAAAATAAAATAAAATAAAATAAAATAAAATAAAATAAAATAAAATAAAATAAAATAAAATAAAATAAAATAAAAAAAATAAAATAAAAATAAAAATAAAATAAAAATAAAATAAAAATAAAATAAAAATAAAATAAAAATAAAATAAAAATAAAATAAAAATAAAATAAAAATAAAATAAAAATAAAAATAAAATAAAATAAAATAAAATAAAATAAAATAAAATAAAATAAAATAAAAATAAAAATAAAATAAAAATAAAAATAAAATAAAATAAAAATAAAATAAAAATAAAATAAAAATAAAATAAAAATAAAATAAAAATAAAATAAAAATAAAATAAAAATAAAATAAAAATAAAATAAAAATAAAATAAAAATAAAATAAAAATAAAATAAAAATAAAATAAAAATAAAATAAAAATAAAATAAAAATAAAATAAAAATAAAATAAAAATAAAATAAAAATAAAATAAAAATAAAATAAAAATAAAATAAAAATAAAAAAAATAAAATAAAAAATAAATTTATTCCGGACATACAGCGCCATCTATTGTTCAATTTCGTACTTATAGTACGGAATTGAACAATGTCGGGCTGTTCCTATACTCCGTAGATAGTATGGCGTTGATCGCGCAATGGTGTAATTACAATTGTTCAGTTCATGTTATTGTTTTAATTTATTGGAAATTTGTTTTTACAAAATAGTAAAAAGCAATGAAAAATATAACATAATACAACTTTTAGTACAAAGAAAACGCTCTAACGGAGTATAGATAATTCTATGTCGATCGTTACACGACTTCGGTTCATGTTATTGTTTTAATTCATCGAAAAAAGTTAACAAATAGTAAAAAGGTATGAAAAAAATTATATCAATATAATTAAACTTTTAGTACAAAGAAAATGCCCGAACGGAGTATAAATAAATAATCCAAGTTGTCTTTATCCTCGATAGATGGCGTTGGGATCGAAATAGATTGCGCTATGGTTTTGTTACAATTATTTGGTTGGGTATCGGCCGAGCGCTTCGGTACTATCGTAGAAAATGTGTATTATCAGTCGTATGATTATTTGTCTGTAGTGGTCCTGCTGTTTCGTATATTCTAAATTGGTTTCGTTGAATTTGTCAATTAATAAGTTTATTTGTTGGGTTTTCCTGGTTTTCTGGTTTAACTTTTTAACGTAGGTTTAGTTTGATATCGATTATTAGTAGTTACTGTAGTTAGTTTTTTTAATAAAATTGTAAGTCTAATTTATAAATTAATTAGATTAGATTTAAGTCGTTTCTTTTAAATTATTTAGTTTAAGCTTGGTTATTATAGCATAAAGGATAGGTTTCTTTTTTAATTGTTATAAATTCGTAATTCGTAGCTTTCTTTAGTTTTAAGTTAGTTTAAGTCCGTTTTTAAACTATTTTTTCAATGCCCTAAGTGAGTATACATCTATTAAAATCAAATGCAGAGCTCATTATGTTGATTTTTGAAGAGTTCCCTGGAATATCTTCCACATCTCATTTTTGAAGAGATCCCGCGAGATCGGGAACTCATCATCATCATCATCAGCCTATAGCTATGGGAACTATGTGGTTAAAACCAAAAATTTGCCGGAAGTCACTATTCCACGCGAACGAAGTCGCGGGCAAAAGCTAGTTATAAATAAATTCGTGAAGAAAACTTCCGTAGCACTTGTTAATAAGTCCTATTTGCTGTATAAAGGCCTTATTTACTGTATAAACAACGGCATATACTTATACTTAGAGCCGAAATATGCCTTTATACATAACAATCAGTCACCACCTAGTCATCTGTTGTAGAATGGGACAAGCCCGCCACAACCTCTCAAAACCACTGCAACCCCTGTAAGCTAGGATCTACAGTAGATACAACCATGAAAACACCGGTATATTGAAGTCCAGTGCGTCTCAGGGACATGAATGACTGTCTAAGATCCCGCAACGAAATAAATCAGGAGATATTATTAATTAGAGGTGAAGAAAAACAAAAGGCTCGCCCCCTATTACATAAGACTTTAGCATAAATTGTGAAAAGTAAGTGGGCAGATTACATTATACAGTGTCGAAATATGCACCTCTATCTACCCCTTCAGGGATAGAAGGCGTGACGCTATAAAAAAGAAACGATAGCTTCTACCTAAACATCAATACATCGCCTATTCAGCATTTTGAGATATAATTATATCTCGAAAATGTAAATAAAAAAATGTGAAATATATATTATATGTTTAGCCATAATTATTTTAGCTATATAGGTACTTATCTGGCTAAACTATTTATAATAAGTACCTCTGCCTACCCCTTCAAGTAATAGATGGTGCGATGTTATATTATTGTGCAATCTAAAATGTAGGGGAGCAGTTGTATTGCACAACGCAATAGCAACAATGAATTGGCGGCTGCTCAAAAATCGTTGTGCAATTTGGTGTAAATCATTGAACGCGATAGGTACACAAACAAAATAACGTTATCATTAGAAATTATCTATGATTAGGTGGTAATAACATCACGCCTTGATATTTTTGTAGGTGTAGATAGTTATGGTATCCCTTTTTAGTTTAATCTTATTCTATCTATCTATATCTTATCTATACTAATATATAAAGCTGAACTACTGGTCCGGTGTGTTTTTTTTAGGAGGGAAAATCATCCAATGACTTCTCCCGCCTTGAGCGAGGCGAGAGGGAGTGTCAGACTCTTACTGACTAAAAACCACCCCGTTACTACTCCAACTTTTCGAGCCGGAGCCCCGGTAAAGCCGCTAGGTAGTCCGCAGCTATTTTGTATGGGATAGTGAGGGTGATAGGAGCCGAGCAGTGGATTGAAAATTATATAAATACAAAAGCAACTCTCGTCTCTTTTCTACGCCTAAACTATTGGTCCAATTTGAACAATTATTTTTGTGTTAGACAGTGCATTTATTGAGATAGATTTTAGGTTATAAAACATCGCGCTACAGTGAAAAGGAGCCGAGCAGAGCGGAGTAAAACTACGCGAAAGTATCTGGTTAGTATTAAATCGGAATTCTGAGTTATTTCTACGACTATTTTCTGTTTATACAAGTAATTCAGCACATTTTTGTTATATACTGACTATTTAACTAGACATAATGCTAAAAAACATGTTTATTTGATGTTTAACTACACTTACGACAGCTAAAGTAAACATCATCCCAAACGAGTTTCGGACTAACTAAACAAAATATTGAATAACTCATAAGTTTGCGAGCAAACAAAAAAAACTTCATTAAAATGTACAGAGCTGATCACATTATAATGAAGATTAGATTAAAAGCGACTTGATGCTAGATGCATAGGAATATGGAGACCATAATTAAAAAAGTTTATTGGTTTCTGAGTTTAGTAATGTCAATAAACAATCTATTCTGCTTATTCCAAAAGCGTCTAAAGAGGACAATGGCATTCAAGTTATGATGTGACCATGATTTTTTTTTATACCACAAAACCTTTGAACCAAAGTTTAGACACATTAATTCTAAACCCTAATACTTTAGAATTAAAGTTCACGTTAAATTGTATCAGAATAATTAGCTTGCTAAGGTCATGAGAAAATTACTGTTATAAGGAAAATTAGGCTTTATGAGCTTGTGTTGGAGTTGGTTTTCCGATGGCGTGATGTTTTTCCAAAACATCAACAGCCCAGTCAACAGTTTTACCTTGACCGTGGTAATGAATGGTGTTCTATAAAAAAAAACGTTACGTATCGTGACGTCATTACAATTGAAACTGTTTATGTATAGCTTGTTAGTTATTCTGTAGTCAGTTAGTGGTCGAAGGTTCGATTCTGAAAAAAATGTTTGACTGTTTTTTTTTATAGGTAATATATGTTGTTTGTTTAGATTGTGTTTAGCGTAGAACAGTTTAAGTTAAACTAGGGGTACTAAGTTAAACTATTTTATAACATTTTTCTCTTGGGTAAAAGTATTTTATATAAATTATCACGAGTAATAGAGAACCTATTGTTATACTCAGAGCAAAAATTCTTTTTACTTATTAAAATGTTGTATTGCTCGGAAATCGAATAATAATAAAGTATGGCTTCGAGAACCGATGAGAAATTGAAAATGATAGGAATATTTTTTTCTTTAAACAGGTCAAACATGCTTTTAATCTTTATGTCTTCATCATCAGAAGAACTAATGAGCCCAAACTTGTTTTTTTTTATGGAATAGCTGGCAAACGAGCTAACGAGTCACCGGATGGTAAGCGATCAGCGCCGCCCATGGACACCCGCAACACCAGAGGAGTCACAAATGCGTTGCCGGCCTTTTAAAAAGGAGTATGCTCTTTTCTTGAAGGTTTGTTTACTAGCAGACAACCCAAGATTGCATCAGTCTCTTTCCAATTACCATCATCAGACCAGCTGGGTGATACCATAATATTGTATTGTCATCTCATCTACACATACTTGCCAACTTTCACGTCTAACAATAGCGATGATGACGGAAGCGAATACGTCATTTCTACGAACAAAACGTACTTAGAAGTGACGTCACACGATATTTCAAATTAATATATCTTCGAAAGTATTTGTTTCCGTAAGAAAATAAAAAATACGTACGTATGTAATCTGCAAGACGGACATTAAAATAAAAATTAGTCTTCTACCCTATTAGAAGTGTGTCTGTAATTCAGATTCTTAGATTTTATTATATTTGTAGGTAGGTATTTTATTTTGTTACCGGTCAACCTAATAAAAATATGTTAAAAGTTTTTGTTAAATAAAAAACTCATATAAAAATCAAGGTGTTAAAGCGTATCAAATTCTAACACTAGATAAAATTTAAATATTTTTATACATTATTCTATTTACAATTGCATTTTTACTAGTTCAGTATCAGATTTAGGACTTTCACAATGTCTGGATAGCCGCTATGTATCAGATAACTTTGAATTAAGAACGTAATTTATATGTACTATCTGTCACATAAGTTTATCGGGCACTTATATGAAGGTGGTGAAACAGGCGCTTACTTAACAAAACTAACATTCGAATAATTAGTAGTTCTGCGAATAATCTCAATGCAAATACCCTTACATCTCTCGTCCTGGGTTTGATGCACACAAAGTAATCGTCAAAGAGCCACAATCACAATGTTTTTGTAATTTCTCCGGTGTTTCTGTGTTCATGAGCGATGCTAATAGCTTACCATCAGGCGATTCGTCCGCTAGTTTGCCACATATCGCATAGAAATGGTATCTAAGAAATTCATTGTGAGAAATGTGGTGGAATCTAAACTACTAGAAGACCACCATAATAGGGTGAATGGTGGTGTTCTAAAAATTATAAGTATTTATTCACTTAGAGGAAGGTCTAAGATATCGCTTAGCGTATTGTTATGAGTTAGGTTTATTACAGAAACTAAAAACTAACGTTTCTTCATTTCTCGGATCCAGAAAACAAGTACTGACATAATATTTTTTTTAATTACATCCCTATCATACCTATCATTTAAATACATCCCTATCATATCTACATCAGAGAGCCGTCATTCAGTTGGTCCCGGTTGTCATTCAACATCAGATCTATGACAATATTGTTATGACTAGTTAAAGCATGATATAACATCACTCTATGTTAGTTGTAGAAGACCGAAAGCTATTAGTCTATGTAAAATACTGAAATTCAGGTATATCCAGTATGTCTCCGAAACGGGAAATGGCCAAGGGAAAATGTACCTTATCGTTGTTACATTAAGGGCAAAATAAAACAATAGAACTTCACTTAAGTAATACTTTAGTTTGATCATTGCTTTTTCTCTGTGTCTTCTTTGAGGAGTTGGAAGACGTATGAGAAGTCCTTCTGTCCGTATCCTCGGGACTGCACGATGCGGTACAGTTGCGTTGCTACGGCGCCGAGTGGGATGGGTGACCGAATACCGAGAGCCATTGTACTGGCTAGCTCCAAGTCCTGTAAAAGAGAGAAAAATGTCACATTACTATCTTCATTTGCAACCAAAAAACACAACTCTAATGTATATCCGAAAAAAATTTGTGGTATAATGCTTAATGCATTGTGGAGGGATACATAATATTCGAACCTGGTGGAGATGCCATTTACGATAAGATCGGAAGAAATAAAACAAAAATAGATAAATTAAGAATCGATATTAGATGGTTCTTAAATGAGGATTAGAGATGCCGTACCAAGGATGAGGATTCTGATAGATGTCATAGTGTAAATAAATAAAGTAAATTTGGAAAATTAAATATCGATCCATACTTAATATCTTCCGCACAACATATAAAATACATTAAAAGACTTGTCAATACGCTGTGACGCCATCACTCTATTTCCTCATAGGGGGCAGAAAAACAAGTCGTTATCTTATCAACTCAAACTAGTGTATACTAGACAAATATTGTTGTTATTTAATACTCTTCTACGCTTCAAATAAATATGTACAAGTAGTTTACATTTAAATAGCTATAAACATGAACTACTATACAACTTTGACTAAACTATACAATGTTAAAACCACAACGGTGTTCTTTTGGCTAAAAATAAAGCAATGTGACCTGTAGTTCACATGGCTGTTCACATTGCATGTGCTATGTACAGCATAACGACTAAAAATACATTTGCAATCGATTTTGTTAAAAAGGTAGATAATGCAATCAAATCATCAAACTTCATATTATCTGATTTTTAATCAGAACAAAAATATGCATTCTTAACGGATTTCTTTTTTATAAGTGACAAAATCACCGAAATCACATGATTTTTATAGCTGTGATAACGTTTATATTTTATGTATAATATATGTGTATAACTGATAACAGTTGTATGTATGTAGTCATATGTGCAGACTAATTTGCTTATCATTATGTATTGGGTAATATAAAGTTATATAAAAAACGGGTTACATCTTTATATCTTCAGTCAAAAGAATGAATTGCATTCAATGTTTTATCTTAATAACCTTTAACCTTGCAATGGTAGACATTTTTTCCATTATGAATTTTGCGTTCTCGACCGCGTGATCAACGTTGCCGATTTTACGAAATCTCATTTCTAAATAGCATGGAGAAATCGTGGCGACTATACTATCCCTAATTTTTTTTCTTATTACATGAGACTAACGACGAAAATCTTAATATTATTGTTAGACTTGGCTACCAAACATAGACATTTTTATGAGATAAGCCGGTAAACGAGCAGATTAACCACCTGATAGCAAGAAAAACAAGTGTGTTACCGGGTTTTTGGGGGTTAGAAAACTCAGGAATGTTGGGGATTTGGAGATCGAGGACTATTGGGCTCCGGTAACAATCACACGACGAAACACAAAGAATTAAAATATCGTCTTAAAGGGACTACTGGCATAGGTACCAAGTCGCTAATGTAGTTATAGTTTCCCTAACATTTAGATATTTCAAATGGAATTTTATTATCTTACCTTAACCATAAGTTCGTTCTTGAAACCACCGTCGTAGTTTCTGCTGGAAGGTGCGGTGGGTACCAGGCCGGGAACCGGGCAGTATACTTCGGTAGACCATGAGCGGGCTGAGGAGTTGTTCAAGACATCCAACAGCACTTTAGGGTCCAGACCCATTCTGGAATAAGGAAAGTCATCATCAGTTAATTTGACTATCTGAAACTTATCAATCATGACAGTATTAGGTCCTTAATCTCCAACATCAGAACTAAGTACGATTTTCATACTTAGTCAATGAGAAAAAAATAATTGAAAGGTAAAAAAAAAACGCTGTCTTTCCATCTCCACTAAACTTTATCTCTTTCACTTAATGTACGCACAACCTAAAACTCAATCGAGATATTACTTTCTACTATCAAAGATGATTTTTTGGACCAAGTGAGCTTAGTTTTCTTTTTCTCAATGATGATCCTATACATTTTTGATCTTCAAAGCAAAACACAATATTCTCATACTCACTTAATACCCATATGCATGCACTCGGCAGTGGCCATTCCAGTGATACCCATGAGCATGTTGTTGGTCAGCTTGGCGACCTGGCCGGAGCCCACCTCACCGCAGTGGAACTGCTTGGCTCCCATCGCCTTGAGGAAGGGCAGGGACCTCTCGAAGTCCTCCTTGCGACCACCAGCCATGAAGGCAAGGGTGGCGTTCTGGGCACCCATGACACCTGGAATTTGGAGAAAGATTTTTTTATAATTTGAGCTGTATGTTTAAAATATGTACATATTATCATACTATAAGATACCAGAGGGGGACTCTACGTACTTGGGTATAATTATTCGAACTGTGCCATTCAAAGTTAAATATTGAAAATATCTACATGTTTTTAAAAATAATATTCCTAAAAAATTCCTTAAAATGTTTTGTCCTAAAAACTTCGGGATTTTCCTTCGTCTATTTCAACCTTTATTTATTTTGTTGTTAACGACGCCATTTTAAATATTAGTTACGTAATACTACAAATATTTTAAGACGGTTGATTAAAAGATAAATAGTAATATAATTATTGGTTGTGGTATAATGTGTGTACGTGGGTGTGATTCCACTATCTGTCGATAAACTTTATTTGGCCACCTTGTACGATATCAGTGTCACTATCGTTATAACATTATCGCACTTGTCACTAAGAGCTTTGAGTACTTTGATTATTAATGTTTTATTTCAAGTGGTTATAAAAAAATATGATCAATTGACATAATAAGTACATAGTCATGTTTATAAAGTAAAAACAATATGAATTTTATAAAATCACAAGTTTGTTTGTGTAATGATCGTCGAACTCATTTTAATTTCAATTTCTCAAATTCATGACAAAGAAAACTGTTATATTTTTTTTTTATCTTTACCCCACGCTAAAATTTTCTCCTATGTCGTGGGTGCGTTTACAAACATACAAGCTCACATAATATACATGTCACCCAGACTCGAAATAACAATTTTTGAAAGCTGTAAAGTGCCAGCTAGTTGTCCAGCCATTGCGCCAACAATTTAGTCAAATACATTATAACATATTATTATTATCCCACAAGAAACTTCATCTCCATCCCATTATATTCCTTAGTCTTACAATAGTTTACTTTCCTTGACTTAATGTAAACGAATCAATTAACTACATTTTATATCAACAACAACCTCAATCAAGGCTAGTGATAACCTTATCAAACAGTGATGCAATATAATTATTTTATATAATATTGATTGGATATAGAAATCACGTTTGTTTCGTTAATTTTTCATATAATTACCGATAAATCTAAAGGTATTTGCGGTTTTTATCTTTATTTTATAAACTACAGGTGATGGAAATAAACACTGAATGTAAGATATTAAACTTACTTTAAACATTATTGTACCAATACCTATAAAAATTAACACAAGTTATAACTATAGAACATTTGTATAATCAGTATATCAGCCCGTATCCTTTCCACTACTGGACATCGTCCTATTTATAGCATAAAAGCAGACAGATCACCTGATTATAAGCAATGGGCGCGGTTACGGACACCCGACATACCAGAGGAGTTACACTTACGTTGGCGGTAATTCGGGCATTGATGATTAGGGAATTTCTATGTTATGCTTCTTTTATACCTAAAAGATATGTAGAAATATTCCTTACCTCCTGATACAGGGGCATCTGTGAAGCCTTTGCCGCTCTCAATAGCTACGGGGAAGATCTGCTTAGGTACGTTGGGGTCCACTGTGCTGGAGTCGATTAGGAGAGCTCCTTTACGGGCCTAGAAACAACAGGAATTAAGATATTAATACAAAGTAAACCTTTCTATCTCTTAAACTTTTAACATAGATAACCCTATTTTGAGGGAGGAAAATCATCCAATGACTTCTCCCGCCTTGAGTTAGGCGAGAGGGAATATCAAACTGTTACTGAATTAAAGACTGTTCCTACTCCTGCTTTTTGAGCCGGTGTAGGCAGTCCGCAACTCTGGGTTGGTATCAGCCCTATTGGGCCGTATCTGTGGTGGTCTGATGTACAGATAGATAGGTTATTGAAATTGGCCGTCAGTTGCCTACGTAATATATATACGCCCTTTCTTCTTAAACATGTAATATATTTTCTTACATGTACATTTTGCCTTATTTAGGCAACGAAACAAGGTACGGCGGATTATTAATTACGAAGCATAATAGCGATAATTACACAATAAGGCGGATCCACTAGGCACAGGATTTAATTAGAAATTAATCCTCATAATCCAGTACGAAATACTGTTAAATTATTAACTTGATACTACGCTATATAGAAATAAGATTGTTTTTAAGTCGCCCGCTTCTCATACATGAGAGTGCGGGTTCGGGACCTAACAACGGCAAGCACTAATGTGACTTTTCCAAGTTCTATTTGCTTTCTAAGATTACTTAGACACCAGGTGAAGGAAAACATCGTGAGGACACCTGGGCTTATTTTGAAATCGCCAACCCGCATTTCTTGCGTGTGTGATTAATGCTCTAAACCCTATCCATGTGAGAAGAGGTCTTTGGTCAGTGACCACTTCTAGGCTGTTGATGTTTTTGTTAAAACAGAAGAATATCGACCACAAAAAATGCAAGAAAAACAAACCCAAAATGTATATTCGCAAGGTTCGCGATTCCATCAAAACAAAATAATGTGGTTGGTTGGTAGGACGCAAAACTTGGGTTATAGCGACCGAATACTTTCTTATATAAAACTTCTTATATCTGAATTACAAAGTTGTTGTTCTTTGCCAAAGTTCCTCTTTTTGTTTAGTATTTCCACTTATACCCAAAGTAAGTACTGTTTGTCAAAAGTTTAATAACTTAAGAAATATCTACTGTGGCCGGGAGGGGTAACTTAGTTACTTAGTTCTGTGAGAACTTACTTAAGTATGTATCGCGTAACTTGACCGCAGGTAATATGGAGTTGGAGGCTCAATTCTCTATCTTTATGAGTAGGTTATGTAATATTTCTGACGTTTTCACCTTATATTACAAGGCTTGAGCTGGTGATAAAAAGGGTTTACGTTTTTACCGGCTTTAGGGTGCTTTTCCAACAGCGATGTGCTATGTAGCTATGCTGCGAACATATAATAGCCAAGTTGAGAAATTATACGATCGTTTCCACTGATACTAAGCTATGTAGCTGTGCGAAGAAATGCACAGCTCGAGTTTGCGATGCATCGATAGAAGGAGAGCCATTCATCTTTCCATATAAAAACATAGATTAGCTGAGTCCGTTTCCACCAATGCTGAGCTATACCAATGAATATAATTGGTGGAAGCCAAACGCATCCACAGCAACGTAGCATAGCACATCTCTGGTGGAAAAGTACCCTTGCTTTGAACTTGTGTCTAGCTATATCTTGATCTCTGTCTTAGATTTACTTGTGTGTTCTTTAGTCGGGTTTTAGTTCATGAATTTATTTTTTACACGTGTAGACATTGCCCTCATAACTTTGTTAGACGAAGAGTTTTATACCTTTAACCAAAGAGGGTTACCAATTCATTACCGTAACACAAAACCACAAAAAAATGGTACACTTTCAAAACGCAATTGTTAAATTAAATTCAGAATATTACTAGATACAAGAATCTTCATCCTTGCTGAGGAAAACGAGGGAAACCTTTAAACTGTTACTAAGTAAAACCAACACCTCTCTTCCATTTTTCACAATATACGATCATCCTAAATGATAAATGATATTTAATTTATTTTTGCAAGTAGCTTACAATTAACACCTTTATACATCCAAAAGTCCTAGTCTAATCCTGGTCCTAAGTTTTAGGTTCTTCTAACAGTTTCAATATTAACCAAAATCTTTACTTACATGTTGAACTACACCATCTTTGCCGAGGTAAGCATCTAGCACGACCTTGTTGCTAGGCAGAATAGAGACCACGACGTCAGCGCCATCTACAGCCGCGGCGATGGAGTTAGCTCCGGCAATACCATTCTTGGCAGCTGCATCTAAAGCCTCCTTGGATGGGTCGTAACCACGGACTGTGAAGCCCTAGGAACAAAAAAAATTAATTAGATTGTATTGAAATATGAAGAAAGAAAAATATATTTTTATTATAACTTCCGCGAGACATACTAAATTAATAAAATTATTGTATTATCGGCTTACAAGAAAACAAGAAAATAATTACAAAATAAATAATCTGAATTGCGCAAAATGGTCAGTGCTCAGCTAAAATACTGTAGCCCGAACACGATGGTTTGAGTCAAACTGCGTTATTCGTAAAATAAGGAGTCCAATAAATAATTTATTTTTTATATGTATCTACAGTGTGTTCCGTAAACACAAACCTGCCTACCCCTTAGGGAATAAATCAGTTTGATAATTATATTCTTCAGTCCGCATTATAATTATAGAATTTCAACGTATTTATCTCCAAACATCATCAGATCTACATTTAAATTGGAACTAAAGGAAAACTAATTAGCCATTCTCCAAACTTAAAATTGAGTCTCAGAATACTGGTTTTCAAATCAAAAACTTTACGTAATCAATTATAAGAGATTGGAATACAAAATACCGAGTAACGTAGTCTATAAATATAGGGAATTTAACCACAGTCACAGTCACTGTTGTCGGTTTTTCATGAAATAAAACTATTTGGTCTCCTTTTGCCGTTCCCAATTCCCAGCAAACAGTATTTCACTTCATTTGTCAAAGAGCTCTGAAATGTTCGTGGAAATCATAAATAGGTACTGGTAACTGGAATTTTTAGACTGAATCCCCAGTCAGATTGGGACGGGAGGCATTTGGTTAATTAACTTTGATGGAAAAGGTATTTCGTTGATAAATGATAAATATTCCTAATGTACGAAATGTACAGGTATGTATATGTTTTTTTTTATTAATTTGCAGTTTACATTTGCCTAAAAAAATATGGTAAGTATACAACAGTATTGCAACGCTTAAAAGTATAACAAAATACGTTCTTTTTTTTCATTAAAAACGCATTTCGAAAATCATTCAATGACTTCCTGCCTTGGGCAAGGCGAGGGGGAGTATCAGACTCTTACTGACTAAAAAACCAACCGATTCCTACTTTTCGAGCTGGAGCCCCGGAGCCCCCGGATGACAAAATACATAAACTAATACCTATATATACTTTACAATCATAACACAAAACTCCTTTTAAAATCTTCGTATTACCACCTGGACAAAATGCAGGTGTCCATAAAACACGCAACAACCTCACCTCTAAAAACAATGACCGAAAAAGGGTCTTAAAATCCCTTTCAGAATTAACAGGGCGTGCCCTTAAATCGAACTTGTTCGGTGCAAATCCCTTCGAACCTTAAAATGGTTTGCGTAAAAAGCACCCATCTACATAACTTAGCATAATCTTTGAATCAACTGAAAGGATTTTAATTTTAAATTACAGTAAATGTACCATTAACCGCTGGTAGAGGATTTCATCTCATTAGATAGGTACTTATTGGGAATTCACTGTTTTTCTTTTTCTTTCGCTCCCAATCATGACTTTTTAATATTAAATGCATCTCCAAAACTTATGAAACCTAGTTTGAACATTTATTAAAAAAAATACTAACACTAATATATTTTTGTCAAAAAATACTTTCTCATTTGTACAGACGTAAAATAAATACAACTGTCTATCTTTATTCGTTGTATTTTTATCCAATAAGTCTTGTTCATTTCTCCAAGTCCACTATCGAAAGTAGAGAACAAACTCTTAACTATAATTCTAATAATCAAGTATACCAATAATATGATTACGCGAAGAAGCTTATCATAAGCTCTCATTCAAACATCTTCGCTCCTTTTCTCACACGTGGCCTAATAACGAGTTAGAACGAGACAGCTATGAGGCCACTCGGTCAGTATGTACAATCGACGAATTTGTTCGTGTTCGGGGTCAATGTCAAGTTGTTTATTAATACACGTACGACGAGGAGTTTATCGTATGTGTTACGTCACGCTGATAATAACTTTCGACCTGTACCATTAGTACGAGTTTGCTTTACGTTAAACGAAATTGAAACGAGAGCGCGTTCAGCGTTCTGATTGGCCAGCGCGAATGAACCAACCAATCAGAACGCCGACCACGCTCTCGTTTCGATCTCGTTAAACGTAAAACAAACTCGTTTTGAGCCTTCTGTACTTTCTTGAGGGGCGTGTTTCTGGCTAGCAACAATGTGAAATTAGATTAGATGTAGGTAACATGTTTCATTAATACCTTTATCTTTTTAATTCCTTCATTAATTAATCTCTAAACTTGATATTGTGCCTATATTTCACGTATCACGCGTCTAATTTGATGTTTAATAATTTTGACATTGATAGTTTATTGCTAAGAAGATATCATTGTATCAATATTTTAACATTACGTTAATATTAAACTGATGTGCGTATATAAATTTCTACTTGTACATAAGTGTAATATAGTAATAGCAAACATGAGATAACTAAACAAGCACTATATCATAAACATATTACTATGATATGCACATCATCATGTACCATTTATAACAGCGAAGTTTTGTGGCATACATATATCTCTTTGTAAAGAACAATTTACTTATTATAACTACTTTAATGTCATTGCATCTGTAGTAATAGTTTTGAACATTAGTTCGCTGTTCTACCATTAAATAATTTTGTGGAGAATGCATAATTTCGAGAGCTAATTACTTAATAATGAGCCTGCATACCAAACATTTTGCTAATTGTACAACCGATTTAAAATATCTTGATTTGAAAATAGTACCTACTAAAGTGATTCTGATTGACTGATTATTTTATAAATATTCAAATATTGAACGGAGGACCTTGAAATTAAATGTATTCAAATACATAATTTATAGTCAACCAGTTACAGCTCGTATTTGTCTGCGTAGGAATCTCTTATCGCTTTTAAATTATTATCTCTGGATCCAGTTCTACTGATGACGGGATAAAGTATCTTATGTCTTTCTTCTTAAATTTCAAAGTCAACTAGCACTCGTTGGGATAACCAGGGTGTTCTATTCATTATTGTGTTATCAATTTAACTGGCATTTGATTATAAAATAACACACATAAGTGCATTAGAAATAAAAGCGATTTTTCAATGCACGTATAAGACACTATGCATGCATACGACCGGGCTCAAACATTACAACTCAACCGTGTGTATACAACGGGCTTATTTATAAATTCCTGTATCGCATTAATAATGTAAAAACAGTCTCAGACAGACATATTTGTATTCAAAATTCTTTTGTATATTTACCTTTTTGGCTAAGTTAGCAGCCATGAAACCGCCCATATTTCCGAGACCAAGGAAAGCAACATTTTTGTCAGCTGTTGAGCTGTACTTTCTTGTCACTGTTAGAAAACACTGAGTGCCTCGCGCCGCCATCTTGTTTTGTCTTTATTTAGTCGCACGTTGTTCAACCGGCGCGCGCGCAACGCTACTGACGGGCGATCCAAACCGGCCACGTTGCTTTGATACTATTATCAATAATGTTATCGACACACGATGATAGTGCCGGCCATTAGTCGGATGACTGTAATTTGAGGGCGTGGTTAATAAAACATGAACTAATGGAATTATAATGTCTGGTTATGTGAGTCTACATGTATAGCTTTCTTAATAATTTTCGAATAAAAAGGGAAAATAAAACTAAAATACCTAACCTGCCAAGTTGTACGGCAGTGCTAAGTTTCTGACCGAAAAAATAGCCAGTCCTCCGATCACGTAAAGAGTCGATAAACCTACGAACAATTTCTTTATAGACAATCTACGCACTGGGACCCCATAGCTCAAGTGTTTTTTCGACCCCAAACGGTTCATAACGTGTAGTAGTCACCTACTACATTTGAATATTTTCGCCGTTTAAGTCTCTTTAGTCTCTTCTGCAGAAACGGCGACACCAGCGAATGCGCTGGTACTTGAAACATGAGATCGACACACGTTGCGTCCCACACTAAAGGCCTACCCAGCAGCTAAGGCAGCACTGACATACCAAGTATCTTGCCGTCATAACGTACCAAAGCATTATGTTCTAGTACGGCTGGTACGCCGGCTAAGTTAAAAACACAACGACTAGAACACACGCCCAACCGTCAACATCACAAAATTAATGAAACATTAAAAATATTTACATTGTTATTATTATTTACAGTATTTACAAAAAATATCACTCAAAACTGACAAAATGAGTCAAAATACCATTTGACAGATAAGCCAGTCCATTGGCCAGTCCCTTTAAATTTGTGAATTGGAGGTCATAACGGTTGGTGCCGTGGTTTGTAGCGGGTTAGATTCCTGCATGAAGCAACTCTTTGATGTGGTCCACAAATTGTTGTTTCAGGTGATATGTGTATGTGAACTTGTATGTTGGTAAACGCACCCACGACACAAGAGAATATCATAATGTGGGCCAACGTTTTTAAAAATAATACTAGTCATATATTGTTTGAATAAAATTCCAAGTTGGATTCGTATGCAGACAGCCTTATATTATGTCACATTCACATACCATCTAATGTCGTTATGTCAAACTTGTTTGTGTAGAACAAAAACGTGTTATTTGAGCGTAAGTACATACTTAAGTACCTAATTATGCTAATCGTTGAAATGACCATTCAGTTATATTATTAAACTATTTTTAAATCCTTATATGCCCAACAAATATGTTAATTAGAATTGGAAGCATTGGATTTTTAAAATACTCCAATATCAATGGCTGACTTACAAAAAAAGTATTTAAACTATTGAATAACCATTCTGATTATTTTGGGAATATGATATACCTGTTTTATTCTAATAGATTTTTGTAGCAATATTAAGTCTGGGCCCAGGAGGGCTGATGCTTGATCTGAAGCTGCGGACTACCTAGCGGGTGTACCAAGGCTCCGGCTGGAAAAGCAGGAGTAGCAACGGGGTGTTTTTTAGTCAGTAAGAGTTTGACACTCCCTCTCGCCTCGCCCAAGGCGCGAGAAGTCATTTGGATGACTTTCCCCATAAAATAAAGTTTAGTCCATAAATAAAAGCAATAGATTCTTAAAATAAAAATTATAAGCTTATTTCGTTGTTTCAAAACTTTATTCCTGATTTAATGCCTTCAATACTGTACTTTATAGTTTGACACACCTCTTTAAACTGGTATCTACATATAAAATAATATGTGCATCTCTGTCTAAGGATCTCTGTCTTTTAGGGATTAGATTAGGTGATTTAATATGCCTTTTCTAGAAACAAAAATAGTACCTATTATATTATTATGTTTATTCCATAGATATAGAAACACACTATCAGTAGATTTTACCGCACCGCTATCTACAGATTTAAACGAAGGTCATTGTCGCGCTCTACGATAATTGTACGCAAACAAGTTTTATAAAATCACATGCATAAGTGTGTAGATATGTAGATTTTTATCTTATTCGGCGCCCCACGTATATGTAGGTGTGGCTTTTTAGTTATATAAGATTACTAGCTATAGGTAGCTACGCGGTTTCACCCCCTGCTAAGCTCCTATTGATCGTAACGTTCTGTAGCCTTTAGCTTTCCTTGAAAATTAGACTATTAAACACAAAAATAATTAATTATTCCGACCGACCGATAGTACTTCTGAAATATAGCGCGTTCAAACAAACACAAAGTCTTCAGATTTATATCAGTACCTATGGTATAAATAACTATCTATTGCGTGCAAATTCATCCGCATGCAGAAGAAACCACAGAAGTTTCCTATATCGTTCTTCAGCCTCCCAACTAGGCATCTCCAGAAACAGAAATCATTTCAATTCTGGGTCAAAAGTAATAGCTACATCTTGTTTTCTATTTTGTACATAGTTCCTATTTGCATTTTACATTTAATTAAGTCTTTAACTGCCAATAGAAAACGTTGAAGGCAAATCCTCCGCTAACGTCGGTCACCGGTGACCCCCGTGGCGTTTAAAGATTTAACACTTTAAACGCCACGGGGGTCATCTTCTGTTAATTATTTATTTTGTCATTAGTCATGATTTAGTAAAATTAATTAAAAAAAATTCAATAACTACACCTAGAAACGACGTGAGTTCTTGACTGTGCCTACACGTTTGAATTAGCAATTTACTAAACTGTGTTTTGCTATACCTTTTTTAGTAGGCGCAACCTTGGTATCAAAGTAATGGTACTAATTACTGATGTACATACACAACTAACTAGTATATGTAGTGCCTGTAGTACCTGTAGTAGATGTCACCAAAACCATTGTCAGTGCTGTTTTAAAGATTTTTAACTGGCCCGGGAAATTAAACCTCTCATCCCACACAACAGAAACCTCGCCCACCAACAAAGTTACATAAATATAATAATTTGACATAATAATGCGCTAAACACGCTGCGATGGTGCCCCGTGTAATTTATTAGAGAGAACAATAGACTGGTACCTACTGCGTGGAGCTCACTTTGTTCCGTGCGGTAGTAAAATGGCTGGTTGTTCATTAATCTAGATATTTTATAAATAATATGGTAGTATGATGTATGGCTGCTGGTTCATGTGTTTACAAGTCAACAGTTTTAAGTTGTTGCTGTTTAGAGTTGACGCGTCAGTGTTCTTATGTGACATCCGGAACTTCGGACAACGTAACAGGGGCCTTAGTTAGTCTGCTATTACAATTGTGTCATAATGGTCGATCATTGACCAGTGCAAGAGGGAAGGAACTATGTAGGTTGTATAGCTCCTTCCCTCACACAATTGTAATAGCAGACTAAAGGCCTCAGGTCACCAGGGCTCCGACTCAAAAAGCAGGAGAAAGAACGTGCGGTTTTTAGCCAGTAAGAGTCTGATACTCTCTTTCGCCTTACCCAAACCGTGAGAAGCCATTGGATGATTTTCCCCTCTCAAAAAAAAGTGTACTTATATGACGACTGCTACTATGCAACTGCTGGATAAGGGAGTGCGGCTCTATTAGGGAGTTACCATAATTTTGCATTATTGTCTAATCACAACAGCTGTCAAATATTTAACGACCAATGGTGTGACATTAGCTAAGTCCGACAACCACGACAGACGAAAGTTTCACACAAGTACATAGTATTCTGTGACACTAGCGCCAAATGGTGAGTAAATACACCATTCCTGAATTGGCCAAAGTACCTATAGATATTATTTTTATTTTGACGATATTTCTAGAATTGTGTTACTCAATAAATGGTAATTGCCTAACCCTCTACTTGGGTGCTTCTCCGTCAGAAGATAAAAGGGAGTCGTTATGGATTAAAAAACAATAATTAGGTGTAAATATGAATTTTATTTGATAGAAAATCTTCTTATTTTATTATATAATAACTTAAGCTTACTTATATTATGTACAAAATAAAGCTTTACAAGCTATTTAATTATATTACAACAGATAACATTTCTATATTACAACATAACGAGGTAACAAGGGCTTGATTATACCGACAACAAAATTATATCAATAACAATTTCGACTGTTGATATTCTACGTATTTTAGTTTGTAACCAAACTAAATCCTTCATGAAACAATGTCTAAATTGATTTAAAATTTTCTTAACGAAAATTCAAATGCTAAAGATTACTTAATCAGCAAATATAACAAAATACCATCTCACATTATAATATACCAAAAGAATAAGGGTGATTTTCCACCAAAGATGTGCTATATAGCTATGCTACGAAGATGTAATAGCTAAGCTGTGAAACTATGTGACCTTTTCCACTGAGGTTTTGTACCTATGTAGCTGTGCAAAGAAGATGCGAGGTAGGGAAGCCATCCATAGCACGCATCTTTCCATATAAGAACAGGTAAGCTGTGCCCGTTTCCATCAGAATATGATTGGTGGAAGCCAAACGCATCCACAGCACATCTCTGGTGGAAAAGCACCGTTATAACTATTACAATGTTGTAATCCTATATATCACATCAAAATTATTGACAATACAATATATCTAATCTATAATTTACTAACAGTAAAATTATCACATGCAAATTATTTACCTAATGCTAACTCAAAACACGTTTGTATTTACATTCAGTGTTTACCTATTTATTCTCTTCGTTAGAATTTTCTAACTAAAATTTGAAAAAATAATAGGTTACAAGTTAAATCAAAAGTGTTTAGGTACAAGCTGAGCTGAGCGATTAATATTGTTTTAATTTTATGTGCAATCACGATTAATTACATAACAATGTGTATGAATTGTTTAAGTTTGAAGCTTTACTATGTACAAGTAAGAAGGTATATAACATAGAATGCACAATCAGTCAAATTATTTGATACTTTACTTCGAGCACTAATCCTTTCAAAATAAATAGTTTTTCTCGAGTAGTAAATATTGCAAATTCAACACTATTGCTCAGTACTTAGAAGTCAAACTCTTGTACTTGAATTAAAAGTAAATACCTAACTAAAAATAAATGGTTAGTTTTAAAAGTATGAGTATAACATAATTTGTGTACAAGACATAGTCAATGGTCGTTGCAACCAACGAGGCAGTCTGAAGCAGTAAGAGTAACTTAAATAAAGGAACTTAAAAACTAAATATTTACAAATCAACCCGTTTGGTGTTCTAAGAATGACTAGACACTGCGCCTTTGAATTTGGTTCAAAAGAATTATTACAAGAAATTATATTTTAATAATGAGAAAGCTGATTTTTATCAATCAATCAATCAATCAATATTAAGTGACAAGCGCAACGATTAGTGTGAAATATTTTGATAAATCGTTAGTTGACTAAAATGAAAATGTGATTCATAAAAGATATAAGTCATAAGCAATCAATCTATTAAAAAAACCTATTTTCATTGTCAAACCAAAAGCCCTTAGCTCAACTATTTTTTTAATTCATAACCTCTTAAGAATCATTTCGACCGTTAAATTCAAATTCAAAAGAACGCAATGTATAACCAACTTCACCGGTGTTCGATATTTTAAAAAAGCTTAAAAAATAAATCACATTAATATTGACACGTTCCCATTCACTCTCCACATTTACCGATCACAGAAAAGCGTAGATATTATATCTATATACATAATTATAAATAGGTACGTATGTGTTATAACCTAGTGATTTCGTTGATGGGGAAGGAAGGGTACGATAGCTCGAGCCCTGCTAGCCTTGTTAGGAGGAATTCCTCAGCTTGCAACTGCATTTTCTCATCGAAATGTGTCCTCCAGCCTCCTGCTTCACCTAAAATTTGAAGAAAATTTGGGTTTTAGAATGTGACATAGTAAGTGAACGAGCGAGCTGATGGAGAAAACTTTAGATTTTAAAGTTGTGAACAAATTAAAAGCATTGAGTAGCAGCGCGACAGTCGCCGCGTCGTGTGTCGCGGAATACTGCTCATGAATATGAGCATCTAGCATGACTTGAAACTAATCAAGTTCCTTCTCAAATAATTACGTGAGTAAGTTGAAAAATATAATAATTAATTTAGTATGTCTCACGAAAGTTATAATATGAACTAATAGGAAAAGTATTCTATTCTATTCTATTTAAAGTAAGAATCAAATGACTAGTTTAGCATTTCTGGAAGTTTCTATTTAGTGAATAAATAGATTTATGTGTATATATTCCAGATATCGAATTTGATCAATGCTTTATTTTGCTATTTTTTCCCAAATTACTGGGCAACTTATTACAACAATGAAATATGAGATATCTCACCTTTTCTGATGAATTGTATTTCAGAATCTTTACTAGTGGTGTTGTTGACATTTTTGTTTTTCCTTAGACTGTCGAAGCTAAGATGTTCAGCCAACCTGTCGATCTGTGCGGCTGTGTAGTCTTTGTTCAGGAACTTGCAGACGTTGCTTATTTCTTTGTGCAGGTCCTGGAAATTAAGCTATGGTTACTACAAAGAAAAATGGTTATCAGTGCATTTGCACACGAACGAACGAATTATAGATTCTATTTTTTCGGCATTAAGCTGAGCCTAACCAGCTTTTTGCGCTGCGACGCATCATTCATTCATTTTATTTTATTGTGTACCCGTATTCTCGGGTCGTAGTTGTTTAATAAACAGTTTTTGTTTATGTACCTTTTTTCTTTTTATGTGAATGGTACTAAATATATTTGTTAAATAAAACTAAAACTGAATTAATGTATCTCGGCAATATTACTTGCCCTAAAAGACTGAAAGATAAATATTTATACAATTTCCGTTTGACGCTCAAACGTGTTCTGTCGAGTAATTCGTTGAAAAAATAATAATTTATCATGATAAATATAAATACCTTTTTCATATTTTCGTAGAACACGAAATGTAGGTTTGGATGATGTCTCTTTTCATACGCTTCGTTAGCGTGTGCCACTATAGGGGTCCACGGTACTGGAAACAAGAACATTTCATAAGCACATGTTACGTGTTACATTAGAATAGTAATCATTCTTAGAACGAGGCATTTTAAGGACTCTATAATTTAGAAACTTTAAGAATCATTATTTAATAATTGTTAAGACTTTAACTGCCAACTAAATTCTGTTGAAGACAAGGCCTCTGCTTACCCCTCCCCCATGGCGTTTAATGTGTTAAAAGATAAAATATGACTTTAATTTTTTATCACACACTTTCCCCCATCTACATCTAATCGATTAACAACACCCCCAAAAAACAAAAAGCATTTTACCAATTTTTCCCCAAAACTTTTTAAAACAAATTTGCTCAAGCCTATTTATTTTGAGAGTGTTTAAAAATTAATGTATACTTACACAAATCTCTTCTGAAAGCTTCCCAGAAGTGAGTGAAATTGGCCCTCATTAGACTTTTACTCGTCATCTTATAGAGGTAGTAGTATGACACTGCCACATCCCTGGGATCCCTCGCCACATATACAACCTTCGCGGTCGAGAGCAGGTTCGGTGGCAACATCGACAATGGAAGATGAGTCTTAATGAATCTCGGAGAAGGTGCTTTATCCAATGTCTTCCAACTCCTTTCCTTGACTGCATCGCTTAGGCCTTGGAAGTTGCCCAAGTTGAAGAAGTTTATCTTGATCAATTCCACAGCGATTTCTGGGATGTGTGTTGATATCCTGAGAAAAAATAAATGCACCTTGATTAGACCAATATCATACTTAATGCATTTAACACAGGGTCTGAATTCAATATTCGAGTTCTACAGTGCAATATTGGGTGTTCTAACTTCGTTATTCTCAATAAAGGGATATGGCGATTTTTTTTTAATCTAATATATCCTAGATTTCTCACAATATCCTCCCTTTTTCCAAGGACAGTGGGCGGATATTAGCAATATTCATTTCTATTACGTAATAAAGGATGGTATTTCCTACTTATTTACTTGACGCAAGAACAGTTTATATAATGACTAAAACCAGATACGAAGTCCTATCGTAAAATTTTATCGGCGTTCTGTACCACCTGATTACAATCGACAGTATTTTAGCTGTAAAAATACTTTAGATATAACATTTTCTATAACACTACGCTTGTAATGTTATTCCTCGGAAAGGACATAAATAATTAAAAATCCTAACAGACATAAAGGTCCTTCCATAGAAGTGGAGATACTTCGGAAAATTCCAACTCAAGAGAGTTGAAAACAAGAGTTTAATTTGTTCTCATGAGAATTAACCAAAAACCCATTAATGTGCTTTTCCCAAAATATTCTAAGAACCCGATATTCTAAATTCTACTTTTTTATTGTATAAGCCGGTAAACGAGCAGACGGATCACCTGATGATAAGCAATCGCCACCGCCCATGGACACCCGAAACACCAGAAGCGTTACAAATGCGTTACTGGCCTTTTGGGGGTTAGGAATTTAATTGTTATAACCCAATCGCGGAGGGGGGATTAATTGGGTAATTGGGCCCCCGGTAACCTCACTTACACAACGAAACACAACGCAAGCATTATTTCATGCCTGTTTTCTGTAAGGCCGTGGTATCACTCCGATCGACCCAGCCAATTCGTGCCCAACTAAGGCTCTCCCACAATTAAATACTACTACTGACTGTATTAACTACCGAGGTACATAACCAAACAAAAATATACTCACTCTAACATAGGAAATCTCTTGTACAGAGGCTTGTCTTTTGCCGTTTTGAAGTCCATATTGTTAGCCACCAACCACACTAATTCTTGCACCCATGTTGTACCTGAAAACAGTAATCGATCAATTAAAACCACGTCAAACAAAATGCGTAATTAGATAATAATATAATCATGGATTAATGTAGGTAAAGCTAAAGAATTAAGCAGTATTTTGAAACTTCTTTATACGTATACTTTAATTAATATGTTATCGGCTTACTCACGTAACTGTTTGACGAGGAACTTGGCAAACAAACTCGAAACGGAATGCTGCTCATGAGTATAAGCTTCTAGCATGGCTTGAAACTAGTCGAGCCGGTAACATAATAATTAATTTAGTATATCCACGAAAATTACTGTCTTTATTACGTTCTAATAAAACTACTGTCTTTGTGTATATTTTTATTTGACTATCTGCCTAATAAACTGCTCAGTGGCAATAGGTTCCTATGCTTTATATGGGATCCATAACAAAACTAGAAAAGACATAGATATAACAAATTATTCATCTGCACCATCAAGTAGTTCTACCGACCATTTCAACAAGAACCACATTACTCCCTATCGTCAAAAAATCAACGTGTATCAAAGATCCAACCTTGAATATTATTTTTTATCGAAAACCAAAAATTTTATCGCCATGATTCGGCAATTGTTATGGAAAATAACTGAGGTTCTCTTTAATCTACAGGTACCCTGTATCAGTAAAATTTGCCTGGATTACATCGCCGTAATACGATCGCTTCAAACGACGGATCGACATTATCACGATAAATGATAAAATATGAAATAAAATATTTATAGAATAGATTATATTATTTGTCGTATAGCAATTTATGACGTCTGTTGTATGTTGTATTATGGCAGATATATACTAGAGTAGGTATTGTTATGTTAAAAATTGCAGTTAATACTATTTACGTAAAGTGCAACAAAAAATGTTGCTCGTTCCTTTCCATTAGAATCTACACTTTGGACTAACTTTACTAGAGGACTGACCAACAGATACATGTTATAATATTTTTTTTATTTTATTTGACGTTCAAAAGTGCCTTCCTGGTCTATTTGAAATAAATCATTTTGACTCTGACTTTGACTTCATTAACTATTAAATTACAATTTGGACACTCAGTATCACATTAAATGTCAATAACCTCTATAAGGTCCACCTTTACTACTCAATTTTAGGTAACAAAAATACATGATGTCAATGAACTCACCAGATCTAGGAACAGTGATGACCCACACATCATCAGGCCGCACTTGGAAGTTGTAGATAGTCTCAGCATGCTTCCTGTACATGCCAGGCATCACAAACTCTTTCTCGCCGCATCGCACAAACGGCTTTGTGTAACCTGGAATTAAAATAAACTTATTGTTAGAATAGAATACGAATACAACAAATATATTACTGATTTTCTTTTAGTTGGAATTGACTAAAAAAACGATTAAAACAAAAAAATACTGTCCATTAATTTACGTGAGTAAACCGTGACTTTTAGTTATTTTAATACGTCTTACGATAATTATGACAAAAAAAAATTATAAGTGAAATCAATCACCGAATCGTTTGATTTAACCACTAGATATATTGTGATATATTTTGATTTTCATTTACTCTGTCATGTTTACTTACATTTGAATTTTGTATTAAAACCTATTAGGTACTAATACAGATCAGAGTATTTAATTATTATTATAAATGACATTAGATTTTATACACAGCGACCTCTACACCAACTCAATTTAATTTAATCCCTTACTAGACCTAGCACTTTAAATGTATAAAAATATACATTTTTTAAAACAACAATATGACTCTATTAATTCATACAGAGCTTGGTATATTTGAAATAGCCTTCGCTTATGAAAAAAGGTATTTTTAGTACTAGCTTTTGACATAGCTTTGCTCAATACCTTATTGCATTATATACTTTAACAATAAAATCTGGTAGTCGATCTATGATTTATATTGAGAACACGCATTAAATAAAATAATATACAATACAATTTATAAAGGAATATGCCAATAATTCTCTACATCATTGTCAAACTAACCATATTTAATCAAAATCACTCTTAAAACCACTCTTATAAAATCAAATCAAATTACTTTAATGCATCCATAGTACAGTGTGGTCTACAATTTTAATACAGTAATATGTTCCAACTATTTACGTGCAACATTACCAAACATAAACAAAATCAGTTCCACGATTCACTACTCTTAGTTCCGAAAAAGTCAAGTCAACAAACAAACTCGTTTTAATATTTCTAATAATGAAATGAAAAAGGTAATGATACGATTTCGCTAAAAGCATCCATTTCGTATAGTGAAAGCCTTTTTATGAATTCTAGATTAAAATATTGTACTCAGTAAATATAAGTGTGGTTTTAGCCTAATACTTTTTGGTTTTCAGCGGTTAGAAAAAAAAGACAATCGTAGCATTGTTAATGGAAAAAGGTGTTTAACTTTTTATAAATAAGTTCGACTTTCAAGCAACGTATTGTTATAATATTTATTTTTAAATGAATAATTTTTTTTAACACTTATTATTAGTGTATAAGTGGTATATTCGTCGCATCGTCACGACTTTTTATTCCCAAAGGGTATGTAGAGGTGCACATTACAGCACGTAGTGCCACTGTATAATGTGCACTCACTTTTTGCTATTTGTCCTATAAGTCCCATGTAATAGGGGATGAGCCTATTGCCATTTACTGGACACAATTCCTGTCACCGTGCTAATTTTGCCCGTGTAAAAAAAACCCATAAAAATCTCTCTACCTACTCAAATCAATTAATGAATTACTTAAATACCCACTTATGTACTATATAAATAAGTATTGTTTACTTATACTCCACATGAAGTTTGTTTCGAGTGTCTACATGAAGTACATAATACTAGCACATACGAATACTTTCAGATAAGTATCACCGCGCGAGATATTTGATAACCAACATCGATATAATGTACTGGATATGAATATTTTTATATACTTTTACTACATAGAAACCGAAAATTCATTCGTGGGTGGGTGGATCATTCTGTATGTGCGTGATATAAAAAAATACTTTGTTTTACATATAGCACTTGAGATTAGTAAACATTATAGAGAAAATAAAACATTTTTCATGTTTTAGTTTTTAGTATTATAAATGAGATATCACCATACTCAGAGTCATCTAATGCTTATTTAACCCAGTTCTTAGCAATTGATTTCGATACAAAATCGTTACTAAGGAATCGTTTAAGTAATCATTAAATGTCTTTAAGTACGGCACTTAGCAGTTAAGGAATTAAGATTAATGTCAAACAAATAGGTGTCAAAAATGTGTCCTTAAAGCACTAGTAAAAAAAAATAAGTATCTATCTTATAAGCCCTGACAAGTAATGATTGAAGATCAAGTAATCAAGGTCACACCAGTACATTTAGTACGATGACCAGCAAATTGTGTGACTCAAAACAAATAATACAACCCGATATCTACATATTATCAAAGAATAAAAGAATTATCATACATTTTACAATATGGATCTGGTATCTCAATCCTGATGATAAAATATTACATGTTTTAAGGTATAGAAAGAAAACCGCGTCTATTAATTTATTTTTCCTTACCTTTAGATTGTTAATAGTAACTTGTTATAATCATGGAAACCCGGAGGCTTAAGACACCCTACTTCTCATGCATAATAGTTTAGGTTCGAAACCTACCAACTACTCGGAAAAAAGTCATATTGGTACTGTACCAATGTGATTTTTTTCCGAGTTATATTATGTACTTTCTAATATCATTTAGACACCACTGACAAACGGTAAAGGAAAACATTGTTATATGTTAAGAATTACTTATATTTTTTTATTAATTATAATTTTGAAATCGCCAATCCGCATTGAGCAAGCGTGGTGGTTAATACTCAAACCTTCTCCGTGTGAGAAGAGGCCTTTGGTCAGCAGTGGCCACTTATACCTTTTTGGAACAACTATAAAGCCAGATACATAAGTCCAAAGTACATACCTATTCCTTAGTAACAGACGAGTTATATTACTAAGTTATCAATGTATCGTAAAAGCCTTTTGCATTATTATTACAATAACACCGAATGATAACGAATCTAGAAATTATGGAACAATAAACGTCTTATGTGATAACTGATTAGCTATCTACTGCCGACGTAAATGTGTTCTGTGCTAATTACAAAATCACTGATTCATCGCCCGATATGATCTAGCCCTTCCTCGTTGTAGGAATAATTAGACGAGATTGTTGAAATGGTTTACGCATTCCTTAAAATTAGGATATTTGAAGGAATTTGGAAGAAGGGGACGAAATCTCGCGAGATTTTTAGCGCATTTTTAGTGAAATAAAGGATTTTTGTTTTAAAGTTTAGGAGAAGACTATTTGATTCTTTCAATTTACTATTTGATAGTTTCACATGTAAAATTAGAAGTAGTAAACTGCTTAAAACTCATTAAGAAAACATGTTTTAATCTGGCAAAATTCGTTTATTCTAATTTTTGAGAAATAATATCGTTAAAATTAATTTTCATTCATTTGTTTTTTTCTAATTTATTTAAATATTATGTTTATATGCAAAAAAGTAACATATAAAACCAAATTATAATTTATTTAATCTCGCGCGATCTCGCTTGAGCCCCAATCTCGCGAGATTTGCATTCCGTACTTAAAATGTCTTGTTTCGAGATTATTGGTCTTTATTCGACCCACAGTTAAAGGAATTTAAGATTTTGAAATAGTAGATTCTATAAAACACAATTATTATTTTAAACATCATTAAATATTTCGATTAATCATCAGAAAAAATACATTGTGACAATTAAAGCCGCTATACCATGTTCTATATGGTTGCCTAGCAACGAATAAACACATACATAGATTAGCTATAACCTCGTGTGAGCCATAATTGCAAATCGTGAACATTGTATAGCTTATTAATTATTAAATTACTGTCTTTTAACAAACTATTCACGACACTAGTCGAAGAAACATCTGTTTATGATAAGCAAATAACGTATTTATTGTATGCTGGTTAAGTTGACGTTAAATTATCGTAACTTAAAAAATGTTACATCGAAAATATGCATATAGCTTTTATTTATTTTTTTATTTAGGTATTACATTTCAATACAGTTTTAAATATTTTTGCACCATTAAACCAAATTTGGTTTCTACTGGTAGTCATATTTGGTTAAGATTATTTATAAACCTAATAATTATGACAGTATATAATATTACAGGTATTTATTAAGTAAGATGTTATAGAAGTACAAGTAAGTAAATTAGGTACAAGTGGCCTTTTTCTAGCCCAAAACGGCTAACAGATAGACCTAAAAGAACTTCATTCAATACTTTTTGACACTCTCAAGGTAAATGTTAACAGATCACGTTCATTTTTTCCAAATGGGTCACGCAGATGTACTGTTCCACCGCTCATACCATTAGTCTGATTGTAAAATAGAGTGAACAAGCAAATATAGCACTTATGATATGCTATAATTAAGGTTTACATTGAGAATCAATACAAGATGCTAAAATTGGGTTCCTAATTGCAATAAGGTCAGATCGTTAATTAATTTGCACTTGTATACTGATGATGAATGAGTATGATACCAATAGCGTTTTTAGGAATCTGCCTATACTATTTGAACTACGTTTTAAGGCATGGCTATTAGAGTGCTTTTCCAGCAGAGATTTGCTATGCTACGTTGCTATGGATGCGTTTAGATCATACTCATAGGGTAATGGGGAGGAAAATCATCCAATGGCTTCTCTCACCTTGGGTGAGGCGAGAGGGAGTGTCAGACTCTTACTGACTAAACACCACCCCGTTCCTACTCCTGCTTTTCGAGCTGGAGCCCCGGTAAACCCGCTAGGTAGTCCAGAAACGAACGCAGCTTAGCTATGTTTTTTATATGGAAAGATGCGTGCTATAGATGTGTGCTAAATCATTCACAAATACCCCGAACTAGCAAAATCAACAGTTAACAAAACCAACAATTGACTGTACGCATTAGTCGTAGATACAATTGTCAAATAAGATACTCGACGAGATAACCTAGATCTACATCCGAAGATCTCAAGATTGAACACCTTATCTTCACAATAGATAAACCCTTCGTCTGTTTGTTACACTCAAATCTCGAGATCACACGACGTAACATCACGTTTTTCGGTAAAAAAATGAATTTTGTAAAAAAATATTAGCAATTCAATATACAGAAGTAAGTCTGTTATTAAATACCGGGTACAATTTAATTTACTATTTCTGGGATAAAGTTTAGTAGTAAATAAAATGTTATATATAAAGTTAAAGAAATCATAATATCTTGCCTGACCTTCGAATCTAAAGGATTTACTACCTCGTCAGATGATAGCAATTGAACCTTCGCGTATAAGATTTCATTTTCGATCGCCAGATGAGTACCCTTAGTACGAGTTTACTTTACGTTAAACGAAAACGAAAGGAGAGCGCGTTCGGCGCTTTAATAGGTCGGCTTGAATGTACCAACCAATCAGACTGCCAAACTCGTAATCATTTCGATTTCGTTGTACGTAAAGCAAACTCATAGCAAGGCCCCAGACTGTTAAGTATTAAGGTTTACCGTTTGAAACGTTTAAGTTATAATAATTTGTATGATAAATTATCACACAATTCGTATAAAGGTATTCAAAAATGTTGTTGCCTATATAACAAACGCTAAGGTTTGCCTCGATGTACAAAAATCGATCAATATCACGTCTCTATAAAGATAACACACCGAAAATAACTAAAACGTTGACAACAGGATTGTGGCTTGATAAATAGGTTTTGTGTTAACGATTTTATCGTCAATTTTTACATAGGTAACAATAGTCTTTTAAGTACGTAACTATATAAATATGAATCATGGCTTTTATTCCTCAAAGGGAACAATAAACTGTATAATTATTTAGGTTCTTAGTATTATACAGGCTTTCTAATTCCTTGTCTAGTCCTAATTCAAATCTATTGCCATACACCAAGGACAATATTTATTTTTGACAGGAGAAAATCATTCAATGTCTTCTCTCGCCTAGAGTATGAGTAAGATGAGAGGGAGTCAGACTCTTACTGATAAATAACAACCCCGTTGCTACTCCCACTCTTGGAGCCGGAGCTCCGGAAAACCATTAGGTAGTCCACAGCTCTGGGTAGCTAATACCGGAAAAGTTGCTAATCGATAAATTGATTATGTATCATAATTCGTATAAAATCATGTAAATAGGTAGTTATGTAACACAAATATAAGAGAAAATTGAATAATTCGTTGAAAATCAATGATGTGTGTAAGCATTAATTTAATTATACGGAAACTCGGCTAGTAACAAACTTCCAATTAATTTGTCAAATATTTGTTGTGTAAAGTTTAATTACAATTAGTATACAATAGTTTTGCTGTAGTACTATACTAATACCTAATTTAAAAAGGAAAACTTTGATTGTTTGTTTGTTTGCATTAAATAAACTTTAAAACTACTAGACCGATTTGAAAACTTCTTTAGTAACGTCTTTGGAATGTCTAATTTTTAAGGAGTAACGTCCTTCTTATTATCTCAATATTTTTAGTTTTACAGACGGGTGAAGTCGAAAGTAAAACACTAGTGCAATAGTAGTGAAGGTGTCAATAACTTAGAATTTACCACGTGCACTTCATATTATCATTCATCATATTATTTATATTTGTGTGAAAATATATGAGAAAATATATATGAGAATATATTATTAAATATATAATAATTTCTAAATATTGTATTGTGGTAGCTTCTAAGGTCTTATAAGTTTTAACTTTTTAAGTTATAAATTAAGTAGAAATGAGTTATAAATGAAGATACAAATATGATGAGGAAGACACGTAGAACAATTAAAAACCAAGCACCAATATCCATACTTATCCTCCAAAAAATAAATAAACACAACACTAAACGCACCTAGTAAACATTTTCTCAGAATTTTGTCTTCTTCACCGGTTACATTTTTCATTTCATGGGGGAACTCTAGCCACGGAGCCATCGTACTGACTTCACGAACACACTTCAACAAACTGTGATAACAATTGGCAACACCAACGTTTTTAATAAATGCTATCAGGCTATATCTAATCTGGCAATTACATCGGTTCATCTATTGCCCCGATATCACACACAATCGAGAATATATAGAATTTTTTGATAAGGACAAACAAAAATTCGAGTGCCGTGTTTATTGCGGCGCTGTTCGTGACATCGTGACTAACAGCATGTGTGGACTGGGTCACGCTAGTTACAGCCGTGCACACTAATCACCCTTGTTTTAGGTTTTAAGCCATATTTTTATGGCATTAAATATTAATCAAGGTAGGTGACAGTCGTCAATCATCATTTGCAGTTGAAACTATTCATTAAGTCAGGGCTGAAGGATGACATTTTGTTTTTATGTCCATTTAATGGCCTTTCTATCACGAAATCTCATAGTTACATAGACTAAGAAATTTACAGGGACCTAAATTTAGACTAGATCCAGTGTTATTTTACACTGAAAATTATCGGCAAAGTTATATTTCTTAGCAATGTTTGAGAAGTTCCATGGTAGAGTGCTCACAGGCATAATGACGAGAGATCGTCCAGTCATATAAAATACCGTCTCTTTTTAATCAAATCAAATATGTATCTTTATTGCTGTAGATGCATTGCAAGATGAATACGCAGCACAGTCACCACATTTCACCGATCAGGGCATGCAATTTTTATACATTGTAATCGACGAGGTCTAGATTATAGCAGTTCATCATAACTTGAGTCATACAATTTTACAAGTTTAGTTAAAACAAACGATATCTATCTATGAGTCAATAAAATGTCTATCTAGTAGTTACTGTGTCCCTTATTATTTTTACATTTTTTACCATACATAAGCAACCTATTCACTCGGGCTTTGAAGATTCCCAGGTTATTTTGAACTCAAACATAACATACGTAATTATGTACCAAACTAATGTTGATTAGGTTGGTACATAATTACAAAGGCATGAATTTATTGATATATATGTTTGGTTTATTATTTTGCACTTAAAGTAAATCCCTAACATAATAAAAAAAATTAAAACATAACATTTTTTAAAGGTTGTGCCGCCTGTAACCGTGCAGTCAATTAGAATGAGGTTATAAACTTTCATTTTCCTGTAACCGATTACAAAAAAAAATACATTTTCACTGTGCGTATTTTTAGTAAATACAAATTACTCATCAATATTAGGCGATCGAATACATAATACTATGTATTATCTTATGTTATCTCACAATACCAATCTTCTGATATCGGTACTAAGTCTGAGTAATACTTAAATGCGTATTATTTTGCTAATTACACACGTAATCGTAGTAAAAACTGGAAAGATTTGGTGATAATCCATGTGTGTTTGTACCCCCTATCGTATTAGTATAATTTGTGCGATAAAATAATAATAGAAATGTAAAAACAAAACTATTTTTCAAAGCATAATCGTAATCGGACATGAAACTCTTTCGTCACCAGTTACACTTGTGACTATTCGGCTAAGGAGAGTCATAATTAGTTAGCATCTAGTTAGTACTTAGTGAGCCTAATGACTACTTATTGATATAGGTCACTGTTATACTTTTAAACAGTACCCTTAGTAGTAGCTATAGCTCTGATTGGTTGGTTAATTCGAGCAGGCCGATCAGACTGTCGAATACGCTCTCGTTTCGATTACTTTAAACGCAAAGCAAACTCATTAAGATACACGTAAAGGACTCGCGTTTTTGTCACAATTGATTTACTACTTATGTCAATAACCGAACTCAACCCAAAATTTTTAAATTAAAATAGTATTTTTACATTAGAGTTCAATCGAAAATAAACATCAATCTTAAAAGATTTTGGATTAAGATCGGGTACTGGAATTGGCAGTTACTAGGCAAGTCGAAACAAATCGATAAAAGCATTAACTGCCGAAAGAAAACTGTCTAGATAGATGTTGGTCTACTTTTTCCTTTAGTCAAAAAGTATTACAGAACATTAGAAAATCTGCTCAACACTAACTGAAATGGTAGTGATGAGTTTTGTAATATGTTTGTATAATTATAACCGAAAGTCGTGACTCATGTAACTTTTGGTTTATTTTTATCTCCTCGGTATATTTTTATCGAAATGTAGCCCTTTATCACATGAGTCATCCATTTATTTTGGTCAGAATAGAAAGTACTTGCGTTGTAAGACTAAAATCATAATATTCGCAATGACAGGAAAAGCTAAAGTTCCACTTTAGATAGTTTTGTGTGTATCGATATTCAAAATCAATCAGAAAATAAATCGGAACTAAACTAGATACTCACATTACGAATTACTTTGTGAACATTAATGATATATTTCTGTCAAGATAATCCTTGAGGGTTTTCTTAATTTTTCTTTCTTAGAAGATCATCATACGAATTTCAAATTAACGCAACGTCACGCCTTTTATCCCCGAAGGAGTAGGCAGAGGTACTGAATTTCAAATTACATTCAATATTTAACAAGTCTGCTCCTTTTGTATCGTAGGACTAACATAAACAGAAAGTTTAAAGTAATAAAAGACCTTGACAAGAACTAGACTAGACAACTATAATGGTTGACACATAATTTTTGTGGTAACCATTTTGTTCCGTTAACACCTGTGCGTGTATCAGTGTAACACCTGTCATTGTAATCTCTCTCGCGTTGGTATTGAGTGGCTCATCTCCAGCACGTGAGTAGGAAGATTTAAGTTATTTGTCTGAAATATTTATCCACATTAGTCATAAACGAATTGTACCTATGTTATGTATAGCTTCACTAGAGGACTGACCGACAGACATTTTTTTATTATTATAATATTTGCTTTGACGTGCTTTCCCGGTCTATGTGAAATAAATAATGTTTACTTTGACTTTGGCTTATCTGGAATATTGGGGGAGGCCTACGTCCAGTCTTGTGGCTGATATGATGACTGTCTTCATTGTAAATGCCTTTTGCATGAGTAATTCAGAAATTACAAAAGCTAATGTTTCTTTTATCCTTATTTCATTTACCCTTAAACCCGAAAAACTGTGACGGAATCCATCTGGTAAATGAATTATTATTATATTGTAGGCTTACTTACGTCACGAAATTCTTTGACGAAGAACTCGACTAGTTGTTACGTGTGTAAGCCACTAAAACATAATTATTAATTTATTATGTCTCACTAAAGTTATAATATAAACATGATTGATAGAATAATTAAACGCAAAAACTATTGATCTATACGTTCAATAGCTCCACTTAACATCTTATCAACTTATAAATAATTTGTTTTAATTCATTTCTAAAGTATAAATGACGCTTCAGTACTTCAGATTCGAGTTGGTAAGTTGGTAGGAATTCCAATGACGTACCAATCTGACACTATGACTAACCTCACAGATAATCAACATTAGGTATAACACTTTAAGAGTTATGATGCACATTTGTAAAGCCAAATCTTCGTCATCAACAAATCGCTACAATATCGACGATCCAATGACTCACTCATGAACACAAACCAAAAGCTTGGTGATTCATTGCTAATGTAATCTCGAGTACATATCTCTGTTATCGTAAAAGGTTCAAAATAATTAGACTAGTTATTGTTTGCAGTTTTCTTGGTATAGTAACTTTTTTGTACTCTTTTCTGCCATTGCTATTAGTAGCCATTATTTAGACTTTAAGAGTAAATGGCATCGTCGATGTTATCAAGCTGTCTGCTTAGAAAACAACTAACAATAGGGATAATGACGGGCTATGAAACTTGTTTATAAGTAATAAAACAATGCTTACACAAGACATTCAGGCACTCTGTTTAGTCAATAAAAAACTAACAATTATCACTATCTACCACGTTTATTATTGAAATTGAAACGTAAACAAGACCCAACCTTAACCAAAACTTCTCAATGCGAAAATAAAAACCTTAAAAGTATACGAACATCTATTTGCACACTGAACGCCATGAAATAAATAAACAAAACAAAAAACTGCAAACTTTCGTTAAACCCATGGTAATTTAAAAATTTCTCCTTACCGACTGCCGACTTAATCCACGATTCAGTTTGGGCCAGCCTCCCCTTAAGGGGAGAGGGGGGTAATTAGTCATTAAACTTCCTTGGGTTCGAAAGCCAAGAGATCTTTTTACACAGTTATCTTTGCGTTCCCCATACACTTTATGCACTTACAATAAAGGTCATTTTTCATTGTTTTGTGGTGAGTCGAGTTTGCTGAAGAGTGCAGAGTTTTGAGTGGCCCCCGTTCTGCGTTAAATTAGTTGATTTGGACTTTTCAGATTGGAATTATGGATATTACGATGTTTGGATATTACGTGCCTTACATTAACGTTTTACTAATCATTTTTTAATGAATGCAACGTAATGATGAAAGGGTTAAAATAAGGAGAAGAGATTTCTCGGAGCTACGGACTACCTAGCGGGTTACTGGGGCTCCGGTTCAAAGAACAAGAGTAGGAATGGGGTAATTTTTGGTTAGTAAGAGTCTGAGACTCCCTCTCGTCTCACCCAAAGCGGGAGAATAAATTTGATGTTTTTTTATAAAAAAAGGACAACTTGATTTTCTTCTTCTCTGGTAATATTCTCTACTAAATTTTCAGACGGGCCGCTATAACTGACAGTTTCAAAATAGAATAACCAAATTCGGATATCTTTAGACCAAACCTGAAATCACACAATAACAATAACAATTTGTAGGTACTTTGCAACCACATGATCCAAGCAACCTTCTTGCACCATCATAATTACAATACGTCAATCTTCACACCCCATAACATATTAGGGGGCCGTAACATTCCATAATGAGGCAGTATAACGACACCCCTAATAACTGACGACCCCCAAACTTAATTGAGACTGGCGCTACTTATGGGGTTCCATGGGAAATTGATGGTTTTAGGGGAGAGAACCCATCAATACCTTTTCTTCGACGTCGTTATGTAATTGAGAGAGTGGTTGGAAATGCCATAGTTTCACCCAAGTGGTATGAAGAGAAAGAATTTATGACTGCCGTGAAAATTTCTATCATTTTTTTTTATGTGTATGGGAAGTACATTAGCTGTAAATAGGAAATAGGTACCCGGTAACCGGTGACCGACGTTAGCGGAGGACTTGACATCAACAGTTTTCTATTGGCAGTTAAAGAATTAATACAATAACTTCGTGAAAAGAAGAAAATAATCCATAAATAATAATTTTATCATCTGGAAAATATCCACATTTTAACGGTTGGCTCTTTTTTAAGAGAAATATCCCAAACAGCTTGGTAACCGCAGTTGGTCGAAGAAATTTTCGAAGACTGTAGTCTGTCTTTCGGTCATTGATAGCTAAACACACCTTCTTCTGTAGCATTATTATAAATCATACTTCTACAACTACAAGCCATTTTGATACTTACTACTTTTTAATTAGATTTCACTGATTTCATCCTTTTTCTTTTCTTTTTATTTTTAAAAAAACGTTGTCCACATTAGGATTTTCTCCTGTGTCGTGGGTGCGTTTACAAACATACGAGTTCACATGCACATGACACCCAGACCCGAAACAACAATTTGTGGATCACACAAAGAGTTGCTTTGTGCGGGAATCGAACCCGCTACTCATTGCCGGCAGCCAGTTGCCATCCACCGCACCAACCGTGCACCAACCCTACATTATGTATGATTAACCAAAGATCACACACTGACTCATCAAGACAGAGTACAAGAAGTAAAAACAACTTTAAGATAAAATCTTGAAAAGAAAGTTTGAATTCAGTGCATTATATGACATGACTCATAATCCTCTTATCATTGCAATGCAATTTAGTCATATTGATAACACCATGTGATGTGATTAAATAAAATGATACCCTTTTACTCTTTTTGCTTATCATTTTTATAGCTATTGATATTGTTGGGTTTGCTTTGTTAGTTGAAGTAAAGTAGCAATGTCGTTGTCCTTAGTTTGATGTCATTTAAGTAAATTACTATGTATATGCTGCTATAGTATAGTAGTTGCTCAAGGCTGGTCAAAAGAAATCATGCTCACTTAATGCCGATTTGAATAAAAAGGCCGGTAAAGCACTTGTAACGTTTCTGGTGTTTCGGGTAACCATGGGCGACGGCGATTTACCTTTCACTGTCTCATGAAAGTTATCGCATAGTTATTAATTTACTAATTAATTATACTGCCCAATAGCAACACGACAGTCGTCGCGTCGTGTATCGCGGAATGCTAGTCATGAATATGAGCCTCTAGCATGACTTGAAACTAGTCGAGTTCCTCGTCAAACAGTTACGTGAGTAAGCCGATAACACACTAATTAAACCTAAGCTTTTAATCTTTTTGTGACAAACGTTCTTAATTTGTCAGGTATGAAGTATTTTCCAAAAGAGTCGTTCATATTACCTTTGTGTACTGTAAATAACTGTAGTAATGAAATTCTTCTCAATATCATCGGAATTTCAGCGCTGCAGTGTGTAAACTGCTGCAGCTCTGAAATTTACACTTACAGCTCGAACTGAGAGGCTTAATTTTCAGCTCTGTAGGTAATACTATATATTTCACTTGGCTTTCTGTTTGTTTTCTGTGAGAAATGGGTATTATGTAGCACAAAGGTTTAAATTTTTGCTACAGGGCAATCAAATACACGTTCGATCAAGTGCACTTACTTTCACTTTAATTTCAAACACAGATTTAGGGTTGAGATAGACCCACAGAAACTATCTATGAATGTGAAATCTAAATATTTATAAAAATTGACTGCAAGAAATCAACATAAGTTTTTTATGGTATAAGCTGGTAAATAAGCTGACGGATTAAGCAACCGTTGGTAAGAGGCGTTGGGAAATCTGGGGAAGGCGGCCTTCGGTAACATCTCTTACACAACGAAACACAAGGCTTTCTTTGAGGCCGGTGTCTTTGGTATCACTCCAATCGAGCCGGCCTATTCATGCCGAAGCATGGCTCTCACAACCATAACCAATAATATATTTTAAATAGCTACTGTAGATACTCCACACAATATATTAGTACATAATACAAGGCAATGTATCGTATAGACAAAGCTATGTGCCTACATAATGCGGACGCATTTGTAAAGGGTATCACTGTTTGTGGAGAAACGTGGAGTTAGAATTTGAGCATAATAATATATGGATACGGCTGAAATTACATCTCACATGTTATACTTGGGTAATTGTAAAACACAGGGCAAATCCGTTGCGGGAGACTCTCCGGGCATTGGATATTGCGTGACGATCTCCAGCCACCGTACTCGCGGGTCTGTGGAGAGTAAGTAGACCCAAAGAGCCATCACACCACCACATCCATCTTTGGTGGTGTGATGGGTAGGAACGGGGGTTACTGGGGCTCCGGCTCGAAGAGCAGGAATAGGTACAAGGTGATTTTTAGTCAGTAAGATTCTAACACTCTTCTCGCCTCGTCCATGATGGAAGTAGAATTTTACTGCACATAATTTCTGAGTAGCAAAGTTAAATGTTGCAGAAAATAGGGTGAAAAAAAATTTGAGCTTTAACATTTCTTTAAAAATACCTACTATATTAAACTAGCTACGACCTAACTGAAGTTGCAAGCTGCTACGCCGTAGCTAAGCTGCTACGAACGTGCTACGCGTCGTAGTCATATTGCCACCATCTATTTCCTTTTTTCATCAGCATTACCAATTAGTTTTCGTTTACAAAATTAAAATGATCGCTCAAAATCCTTATTGATTTAGTTAAACGTTACACATCACATAAAGCTACACTATTTGTCTTAGTCTCGCTGTGAGATTGTTTGAGCATCTGACAATGACAATCTGAAAATACTATCTAATTATTCTGAAATATGGAATCGTTGTCCATGATGTTCATTATAGCTTACCATCAGGTGATCATTCTGCTCATTTGCCCCCTATTCCAAAAACAAATATTACATTACACTCTCCACAAATGTTCGTACTCCACACAGACTGAAGTAAGTCAGGTTACACATGTTTTGTGATAAATTGTGTAACAATGGGACTTCATTAGCGTCCCGAGACACATTAATTAATTCCACGTCACGGATTACACTGAGTGCTGCCTACGCTCGGAAACCCTCCATCTTCATGTCTGATACATATTCCGAAACCTTCGCGAAGAATCGATTATGCCTGCTGGGCCGTTATTACGTTTCCCTTTTGCGAAAATTAAAGGAGATTTTGGAAATATGAGTTATTTGTCTTTGTTTCGTTTTGAATGTGGGAATGCTGTTTTAATTTGTTTTTAGCGTATGCTTCTGAAATTATGAAGATGGGGAAGTACTTTCTTTTTGAATACGTTTGCTGTGTTTTTAGTTAAGACCTTAACAAACATCATGTTAACTACATATCACTGTACAACGTAGCTAGTAGCTAGTGACTTTGAAAACTAACCTAGAAAAAAAAAAATCCAAAAAGCTTCTGCCAGCGGGTTTGTCCGCATTTCTGTATGATAATAAGTATCCTATCACTCAAGTCAGCTCATACCCCGTCTGTATACCAAATTTCATCAAAATCCATTCAGTAGTTTCAGCGTAATTGACGGACAAACATCCTATTACTTAATCTTTAACCTGTGTCTTCATTCTCATCTTACGTCTAGATGAACAAAGCTACAATTTATATTTAGACGAAACATAAATAATTCTATCATCCAGTCTACTTATTTCACAAACGTTTGTAAGAACATTAATTTAAACTATAACAAAGTCCAGCAAGCTGAATAAACATGAATATTACAATTTTAATTCACTCCGAATACGCGAAGCTAAACTTTAATCAAGAAATAATTTTAAAGACAAAACTGCCAGCCATCTGCACGCGACTGTACTGAACCAATGTTTTAATATAAACTTAGAAATTTAATTAAATACTCCCTTTATAATTGCTTCTCTGTATAATTCTTGTCATCGCGACTGTACCTTGCCTGTGAAATATACTGCAGCTAATGTAATGACAGGGTGTCTTTTCAATGGAGAGAGTATTTTGGAAAGCTGGAACGTGCTTATGGAAATATTCAACTTTTTTTTAAGAAAACCAGCTAGTATCTTAGAATTTTCTCATCCATGAATCAAATCAATTAACTCGTGCTAATCAATCACAATTTTGACTGCACGGTTAGTGCAGTGGCTGGGCCACTGGCTGCTGCGCTACGGGTAGCGGGTTCTATTCCCGGAGCAACTCTTTGTGTGATCCACAAATTGTTGTTTCGGGTCTAGGTGTCATGTGTATATGAACTTGTATGTTTGTAAACGCACCCACAACGACACAGGAGAAAATCCTGATGTGGGGTTTAAAAAAAATGCACTTACAATTTTGGAAAAGTTTAAGTAGCCTTTTTAGCCAGCTGCAGTTTTTAAGGCTTTTCTTGCTAACCGACTTCCCAAAAAGAAGGAGGTTCTCAATTCGGCGGGTTTGGTTTTTTTCTATGTATGTACACCGATTACGTCGAGGTTTATGGACCGATTTGCGTGATTCAGCCACGTAGCACTGTGGTACGACACCGACTTCTAAACTAGCAGTGTGTAGACACAGGCAGTATAATGATAGTTATTTTTTGGTTTTTAGTGCCTTTGGAAATCAGATTTTTTGTTTGCCATTTTAGTCAGAATTTTTTAATGATAAGTTAGTTGTATACATGTCATATCCCCACTTCTAAACTATTAAAGAGATTGTAATACGTTATAAAAAAGCAAAAACTACTTTCGCATGTAAACAAAGCCGGCAACTAAACCCAATATTACATAATGATATCAGCCAAATATTTTGGTACATGTGCTTATCAGAATGTACGAAAATAGAAAATATTTCTTGTAAAAAGATAACGAGTCTTCCTTATTCTAATCTCGGATTTGCTATTACTCAATTTTCCTTTTGGGTTTTAAATAACAACATGTTTATAAATATATTATGTATTTATTTATAGCCATATCTTAATATCTTGTCAATTTGAGGTCTCTGCGGCGTAATTTCAAGCGTTTATCAGTATTTGTGTACAAACAGGAAAATTATATCTTTTGTTCGTAGGAATCTAAATTATATCATAAATGTAACAAAGCGTGACACCTGTTTTATTATCTGCCAAAGTGTAGTTGTGGTACACGCGTACTATGAGTAACTGTCGATATTGTAATTAACTACTAATCTTTCTGAGTATTTTTATGATTAAGCATGTATCTATCCTCAAACTAACTGACCCGGCCGCCTTGTACCGCCTCAACCATTTTTTTTCTCCCCTAAGGTAAGGTCCAGGAAGGTTTAAAACCTTCCCTAGACTTCTATAAATAATTCAAGAGCAAAATTTTCCAAATCTGTCGAGTCGTTCTGGCGCTTTAGCGAAATTAACAAACAGCATTTGATTAAATAAATAACTGTATAAATAAACAATATTTTAAAATGTTTAGCTACTTCAAAAACTGAGACATCTGCCCCGGTTGTATCGTCTTCACTAGACTTTTTCTAAATCTTTAAACTCAGTAATACTTTCGATACTTAATTCGATATAGAAATTTAACCGAAGCCTATTTTCAGTTGGTATTACGATAAGCACATTGATAAATTAGCAAAGATAATTACAAAACGGAAAACCCCAATAATTAATCCGTGACTAAAAAACAATATCACTTGATTGCCTACCTTATATACCTACTTATATGGTACATACTAACATAACGACTGCCTCGTTGGTCGAGTGGTCGCAAGTGCGACTGCCGAACAAGGGGTCTCGGGTTCGATTCCCGGGTCGGGCAAAGTATTACTGGGCTTTTTTCGAATTTTCGAAAATTTCTCGGTAGTAGCACGGAGTCTGGAATTGTTTCCAGGATATGGCAATAGGCTCACCCCCTATTACATGGGACTTATAACACAAATAGTGAAAAGTGGGTGTACATTGTATAGCGGCATTGCCGTAATGTGCACCTCTGCCTACCCCTTCGGGGATAAAAGGCGTGACGTTGTGTGTGTGTGTGTGCTAGTATGGTACATAACAGAGTGACTAGTTATTTAGTGGTTAGCCAGAGCGATAGACCGCAAAATCCGATGACCTCTACCATTCTGCGGTTACCAATGTAACTGTTGACAAAGTTAATGTACTGCAGTTACTGCATTATACTTTATATACTTTACCTATATACCTATTAATGATGTTATGCGAATATTTGAACTTAATAGGTGTGATTGAACAAAGTCGTAAATCGATAGGCGAGATGAAAAATTTTGTTTTCTTTTAATCGATTTTGAAGTCTATTGTATCATTACATAACAAAGTCGCTTTCTCTGCCCCTATGTCCTTTTGTATGCTTAAATCTTTAAAACTACGCAACGGATTTTAATGCGACTTTTTTTAACAGATAGAGTGACTCAAGACGATTTTTATATATAATTACATGCATAATATATCACCATTGTAACCATGCGAAGCTAAGGCGGGTCGCTAGTATTTAATAAAATTGCAACATTTTGACCAATTAGAGTTGATTTACTATCGTATATACAGCAATCTTATATTGTATTTCTTTTGTAAGTGTAGATAAAATTATTTATAAATACTACAGAATGACATCATTGCACTAATTATGGTTAAAAATAAAATAAATAATCATAAGGTCTCAAGAGATTTGTATCGAAGAGTACTTAGTGAAATCATCACTTCGAATTATTGATACAATCTAATTTAAACCTTCGCTTGTTTTTAATAATGTCAAAAATTGCTAATTGCTAAATTATCGTTTGAAACAGAGAGATTATTTTAAAAGATTGCTGGAGTCGACTTAATCATCGATTTTGTTCTGATATCTAGTAAGTTCTGGCTTGTAAAGTAAGTAATAGGCTGTATCTAATCTAGTATATATTGTCACGCCAGTTATTCCCCGAAAGTGTAGGCAGAAGTACACGCAAAACAGACTTAATTATCTATTTATGTTTTTATTAGTATCGGATAAAAGGTCAGTTGGACTGAGGCAGTTACCTAAGATTTCTCTCCTGTATCATGAATACATTTAGACATTCAATTTCCCTGTCACAGGGACACCAATTTTGTTACACATTTAATGTACGCGTCTACAGGCCCGCATCATATGCATCGCACGCGTCCCCCGCAACGGATTTTAGTTTGTTTTGAATAAAAAATTATACAACTGCGTCTACTGATCCGCATCGTACGGACCGCATCATCGGCAATGCCTAGAAAGAAGAAGAAATCTACGACACATTGCGCAACGGCTAATGCCATTGCGGAATAACTGATGCTACATGAAAGACGTACAAGTGTTTCTTAATTATTTTAAAATAAATAGTCGTACTCATCAGAGTATCAGAGTACAAAGATACCGTAAATATATACTTATAATCACAATTAAATCTATATTCCTATATACCATCTCAAGTCCCAACATACTACACGTAAGGCGCCATATTTATATTTCAAACATGGCGTCACTTTAACCCGCCAAAATACGTTCACCAAATTTCCCGCGTAATTTTACAAAAATGGCGGATGATCACAGGGCGATGTTAATTCATGCTCGTAACCTGCCTAACTGTGAAACCAGTGAGCAAACTCCGTTCTTATTGATTCATGTATAATCTAATACTTTCCGTTTGGACGAGCCCTTGCTTCAGCCATTTCGACTAAATTCAGGAGTACAATACCACAATCGTTATTCACTTTACTTGTACCTTAAATCTTTATGGCTAAAGGCGGTTTTCGAATAATTTGGTTACGTGATAAGTTTGCAAGAATGTAACTTACCGGCTGTTAGTCAAGTAATTCTCAATCGAGTTTATTTGAATGAGTTTAAAGGTTCACTTTGTTGACTTATGCCGAATATTATGCGCTGAGTTTAATCATAACGCGTGAGTAACTGCTAGTCTGTCTTAGTTAATCTCATTATGAATCTGGCAAGTCTGGTAAGTAGCAATTATCAGCCCGCCCCTGTTATGTACAGGTAGACCGGTACAATCTTCCAACACAATATCTAGCAAAGGTTTGATTACCATTTATTTTATTTTGAATTGGGCTTTATATTTGACGTGCTTTTAATGTATTCTTGCGTAGGTATCTGTAATGCATCTATAAAAATATTATTCTTTCTCTTATTTTCTCTTCACTCATGATCACGAAAAGTACTGGCAGAGACCAGAGTTTTGTTTATTTGGATAAGCCCGCCACCATTTCCCAGATCGCTGCAACTCCTGTGCACAAGGATCTACAGTAAATACAACCATGAAAATACCGGAACAATGAAGTCCGGTACATCTCAGGGTCATGAATAATTGTCTTGGATCCCGCAACAAAATAAATTAGAAGAAATAATTAGAGGGAAAAGGGGCACAGTACAGAAGAAAGCATAATATTTATTTTAAAATACACAGTTCCTTTATATTCAAGAGCTAGTATTGCACAACAGAAGCACGCAGCCAGCACAGAGAGTTTGTTAACTTCGTCAAAACAAATAGCAGAGAAGTAAATTCGGAATGTTGCCCCTAAACGATTGTGAAAACAAATTTAATAAACGCTTTTTACTCCAAGTTGCGCCAAAATGCAACAAAGAAAGTCTGACTTTGTTAAATCCTGTTTTAAAATGGCGGCATGTAAGTTTTAAGAGACCAGCGATTCCTAGTTTCAAGTAGGAGAGCTTAAATATTTAGTTCTTTGTCATCAATTTTATTTATTTATTTAGTTCTTCATGCACATAAATGTGTAATGCCGTAGGTATTCTCTACCAGTCAAAACTTTGTGTCAGCTTCAAGCAGAAGTCCTTAAATAATATTAGGTGCTCCGAAGCAGGTCTATTAGAGGTGCCAATGCCTCTTACAGGTACTGAAGGTGGCCAGCGCGTGGTTTTGGTGATGTAAAAATTCCACACTCCCTAGTCTTTATCCCCAGAAAGCTAGGCTCCTTTTGAGGGTTTCCTCCCATCATCAAAACAAAAAAAAAGGAGTCCTTAAATATAGTTCTTTGTTCACATGTCTCACATCATCATCAAAATTATATTTACCACAGTCCACGGCAACGCATGCAATTGGATTTCAATACTTACATATGTATCTAAAATATTTTACCTACATAGATAAGTTAAACCACCTGGCAGTGTCCTGATGATTCATACAGCTGACACCGTACTGATGAGTAATATTGGTGATACAAATGGCAGTAAGTATTGGATATAGGATGACTTGTGATTCGAGGTATTCCTCTCGGGAGGTGACAATTTCCTATAAAATAAGCCCCAGGGTATCTGGTCTGAAAGTGGCTAGTTTCTGAGACGAGGCCACTGTTTAGACGCAGTGACTTTTTCGACGCGGCGACTCTTTTGACGCGGCGACTGCTCAGATGCGGTGACTGTTCAGACGTGACTGCTCACATGCTTTTTTGACTCTTAGCAAATACTGTTGCACAAAAAATATATTTATTTTTTATTTTGTATTTGCATATTATTGCATTTTAAGCTGCCACTTATCTATATTATGGTATAACTACAACGTATACACAATACAATCTGCTGATACGATGGAAATGCTGTTACTAAAAGGATAATAATATAGCGATATTTTTTGGAAATCTCACGAATGACTCACTACAGTCTATCGATAACAGTGTTTTTGTTTATTTGGAACATAAAATAGGGATTTAATCACGTGTGTTATAAATGTTTGTGCCATGCGACAGTTTAATCAGCTTTTTTATGGTATAAGCCGGTAAACGAGCTGACGGATCACCAGATGTTAAGCAATTGCCGCTTCCTATGGGCACCTGAAAGACCAGAGGCGTTACAAGTGCGTTGCCGGCCTTTTGGGGTTTAGACATTTAATGGTTGTTGGGGAATCGGGGATTAAAAAGGGGGTAATTGGGTCTCCAGTAACCTCACTCACACAACGAAACACAACACAAGCTACAAGGCAAGTTGGATTGCTAATTTGGAGATGCCATAATGTCATTGTGCACTGTAACAAAATAAATAGCCCCTGTCCAATAATATTATAAATACAAAGATCTCTTCTTTGGATTAGCCTCGTGGACTGTCTCCTTCTATATATAAACGGTACATATCCAATATTTCTTGCTGTGATTTGTACTCGTATCACCAATATTACTCATCAGTATAGTACAGTGTTATTCGCTGTATGAATCATCAGGACACTGCCAGGTGGTTCAAATTATCTATGTAGGTAAAATATTTTAGATACAGATATCACATCTAACCTCGAACCGAAAACCGACTGATTATGTTCGCGAATATATAATCAATATTTTAAAGGATAGTTCTAGTTTTTATTCTTAATATCTGCACCTGTCTACTTTTCGAAAGTTAGATCGTGAGAAAAATCTTTGGAAAAAAGGATATGTTATAGGTAAATAGGTAGAAGCCATATATGTATCTTTAAAATTAAAAACATTAATACAAATGTACGACAATAATACCAATGAAATATCTATTATAATTGCTTTACAAACAACACAGTTTAAAATCGCTTGCGCTTATGATTTCAACGAAAAAGTCAGCGAAGTTAGCGGAAAGATTTAAAGTATTCATTATACGGGCTGCTAGGAGCTGATAGTTGTTCCTCGGCCAGTTCTCCTGGACACACGTTGCTGTTTATGTTATACTACGACATTAGTAAAGAAAGAAAACGACGTTTGTTATAGAATACCATAGAGCATTAAATCCCTAATTCACTGAAATTTGGTATGAATATAAAATAAGCTCGCCTCCTGTCACGCATTACACATAAAAATTCATAGAAGAGTGTTGTTAAAGTGACTACAAACCGGTAAAATGATAATTTTAATAGATAGTGTTACTAATTGACCCTTTTTATCTATTTTTGACGCGACGATGACGTAATGTATGTATGTCTAGATTCTAAATATTTAATAATGTTATATTTAATTGAAATTAGATTTGCAGTCATCCTTTCGTATAGAATGACATGTAATTTCTCCGTCTTTGATGAGGCAAGAGTGTCAGACTCTTACTGACTAAAAACTACCCCGTTCCTTCTCCTGCTATGAGCCGGAGCCCCGGTAACCTACTACGTTGTCCGCAGCCCCGAATGTTAGTCAGTACCCTTAGTACCACTTTGCTTTACGTTGAACAAAAACGAAAAGAAAACGCGATCGGCTCTCTGATTGGTTGGTTCATTCGCGCCGGCCAATCAGAGCGCGCTCTCGTTCGTTTCGATCTCGTTAAACGTAAAACAAACTCGTACTAAGGCTGATTTGGCACGTATTACAAATGAACACGTGAACCTCAATATATGTAATATCGCACTAAAATTGCACTAAATTGTAATAAAAACAAGTATATAAAGTCAATAACATATTTATACGAAGATTAAGATAAAGAAACGCCTAATTATAATCATATGAGACCATATAGCATGTAGTAAATATATTAATTTACGTAGAAGATAAATTATGATATATTGATTTTTGATAACATCTGTAGTAGGTATTATGTGTAAATATAAGATTTCCAATGTCCTTGTGAGTTATGTGAATAATAATGATAATAAAACAAAAAAAAAATAGTGTTTTTAAGGGGTGAAAATTAGCCAATGACTTTTCCTGTCTTGGGTGAGGAGAAAGTACCTACATATGTGTAACTCGGAAAAGTCATATAGCTATTTGCCATTAGGTAGTATCTAGGTTTCGTACCCGCACCCGCACCCTTGTGCATGAAGATTAAGAAGACAATAGAACAAAATATCTATTTATATCTTAATGGGAAGAAGGGGGGGAAATCATTTGATTTGATCTTGGACAATAATAAATAATATCTATGTAGGTAGGTATATCCATCCATATTATTAATTAAATTAAATAATCTCACCTAAACATTATAATACGTCCAATTAAGACGTAGTACAGATACTTTGCCCTCGCGAGTGCGAACGTTCTCAAATTTGATAATTTGAAATACCTGAGTTAAGACAATAATAATGGATTAAGTATGACACGCTAATATGTGACTGATTAAATAATAAATACGTGAGAAGGATCGGAAACCAAAATATTTGAGCTATTCCACATAGGGCACCCGTTTTAATGGCACCCAAGCTAATGGCACCTGAAAGTTCCACTTACGGCACCCATAGGTATTTTTCGTAGGTGCCATTTGAAGAATAATTTTATTTTTTTCCACATATGGCACCTGCGCATAAGTAGATACTAGTGTTAGGAAGTTTACGTTTCTTTCTTTCTTACTAATTATAAGTTTGAAACCACCAACCCGCATTGTGCAAACGCGGTGGTTAATGCTCAAACATCCGTGCGACGAAAGGCCCTTGGTCAGCAGTGGTCACTTATAGGCTGTTGACATGTGGCTAAATGTGACGTAACACTACATACTTAGGAAAATTACAAATATATAGACAAAAACAAGTAGATAACTGACTTAGGTATAATTAAGTACTTAAGTACTTCCCAACTTATTGTCACTTAGATAGTCTAAATGATGTGATTATTAGATAAATAATCAATTACCTACCTACAATTACCTACGCTTATGACGTCACAGCGGTTTAGTTTTAAGTACATATCTATATAGATAGATAATAAATACCATTTGAGTACCTACAAAAACTAGGCTAACAAATATTATTATTCTATTAAAATAGTTCGCTTATCAAATGGCTTTACAGTCATGTTCATCGGCTGACAGTCTTTAAAGAGAGAATCTAGTGTCGTGTTGAGTGAAGCTATTTTTGGACGTTCGATTGTTGAATTTCTGACCATAGTGTGGAATCTAGAATCGAATGCGAAAGATCCCCCATCCCTATGGGGGATCTTTCGCATTCGATTAGTCTGTCTGTCGCTATGCAGTATTTAGAGGGCTAAATACTGCATAGCGACAGTCTCCTCTTCACTCCGACTTCGGCTGATGATACATCTATAAGTATGTAGTATATATCTATAGGCTCTAAGTTTGGCCGTAGAGTCATACTAATTACTACAGTAATTGTCACATTACCTATTTGATAGATGCCTAAGTGTATTTTTACAGGGTCATTAACACATGTTTTTTTTATGATGAAAGACGTGCACAGACATCTTTACATCAAAAGGTCTGATATAACCCACATGCCAAAGCTAAAACCCACAACTTTAGCAAGGTTTATGGATTTTTGAGTAGCTGTAACAATAATCGCAGAATATATGTATGACCTATGGTTTAAAATGCTGAAGTGCTGAAGGGGAAAATCATCCAAGAATCTCTCGCGCCTTAGGAGAGACGACAGGGAGTATCAGACCATTACTGACTAAAAACCACCCCATTCCTACTCCTGCTTATGTAGCCGGCGGTCCCGGTACACCTGCTAGATAGTCCGCAGATCCGGATCAGGTATCTGCCCTACTAGGCCCCGTCTGTGGTGGTCTGAAGGCTCTTTGGGGCGCGGAACGCAACGCGCCGTACGCATAGGTCTGGTTCTGGTCGGACGGCGAGCTACCTTTGCTCTTCGTCCATAGACCTGCATACCAGAGAGCTTAGTACGAGTTTGTTTGAGATCGAAAGGAGAATGCATCCGGCGTTCTGATACAATTTTATGACTAGGCGTTGTTAGTGGAAATTTAAGCAAAAACTACCAATGTTCCTTACTTGATCCTTTTTTTATCGAGCTAGGGGCAAATGAGCAGCCAAGTCACCTGATGGTAAACGATCAGCACCGCTCACAGTCATCCACATCACCAGAGGAGTCACAAGTGCATTGCCAGCCTTGTGAAAAAATAGAGGAAAAAAGAAGGAAAAACTACTATATACGGATATTATTATATCCATATAAAACATTTGACATTGAAACGTACTCTCAGGCATTTCCGGAATAATAATCTATAGTAAATATCTTAGTTATCAATACCTGATTAATACATTATCTTTTTACGTATAATATCTTTTATTATCGGCTAAAGACGTGAATTTGCTAATTTTCGGGTCGAAACACCAGCTTTTAAGGACATTAGCACTAAAATTACTTCGCCAAAGACACACAGTCAGACTGTACTAATATTTTTGTGGTAATCTTGACTTTTGTTGTCCTTATTGAAATAAATGCTTTGTCTTCTCTCAGCATTGTTTTTAATTGTAACGGTATAACTGTAAATCCATAGAGTATAAGTATTAAGACAACAGAATGTTTGTATGTCACATTATTATGACAAGTGTTATGGATCTGGACTACTGCTATCAGCTTAAGACCTAAAATATACCATCACTTACGCAAAAGAAATAATTGAACTTGAATTTAAATTTATAAATACATAAATAATGTATAGAGATCAATCGAAAATACTGCCTCATTGTCTGTTCTTTGACAGGTAAGCACAATTGGCGCGGTTGTATCGGTTCCCCCACGGAACAACGGCTTGTGTGATCCACAAATTGTTGTTCCGGGTCTGACTGTCATGTATGTTTATAAACACACCAACGGAGAAAATCATAGCATGAGGCAAGAGTTATTAAAAAAAAATAAGAAAAAAATCCACTTAAATAATAAAAAACAAATAAAATAATAAAACCATTTAAAAGGTATTAAACATTGAAGTTGATGGTATAAATTAAAACAAACCGATTTCCTGGACCGATGCTTATACCTAATACTATATTACAAAGAATTCAAAGGTTCCGTCTAAATCCTAAAACAGATACAAAAAAAAAATATTTTTTAAGATCATCCCAGAGTCAGAACCTGTTTATTGAATTCGCGTTTTAAAGATAGGTATATGTACTCGTATCTGAAGGCAAAATGTAATTCTGTTGAACTAAATACTTTCTATTATGGTTCTGCATAAATCTCACAATTTTCAATGGCTATTCTCCCTTTTTCTAGTTTATCGTTTCTTGTTTCTAATTACTGTAACCATTTTTATTTTGACTTTATCTACAGAACCGCTAGGGATAATGAAGACCCTTCATGAAAATTAAAAATAATATTGAGTCTGTCACAAATACAGTAATACTTTCGAAGATATATCAATTTGAAATATCGCGTGACGTCACTTCTTGGTACATTTTTTTACGTAGAAATGACTTATATGCTCCCACTACTAAACTTTGATTCGTTTTACCTAAGTATTGCTATCTTATATGACAAAATAAAATACGTGTCTAATATTTTAAAATAATCTACATGATGAACTTTAAAAAAAAATACCATCTATCCTATTGTTACACATGTTGCATTGATGACTGAATTTGTTTCTTTAATATCATATTTTAATATGTTTAGGTCAAAATATAAATGGCCACGATAATTAAAAACGTCAAACCGGATAATGGCCCTTATCATTAGTATGAGTGCTATATAATTATATATTTTTTAATATTTATCTTTAATCTTTTATATAGTCTGCATTTCTAACTAATAAGCAAGTAGGGATGCAAGTCAGTTCTAACTGGCCTATTTGAAAGTCATTGATGGAGTGGAGGCCTATATCCAGCAGTGGACGTCAAAAGACTGTTATGATGATGATGATGTAATAGATGAGCTTTCTCCTGATCAATATAAAATGCTAAAACTAAAATACATTTTAACATATTATACGGTGACTGATAAGGTCGAAAAGTAAAACAGTATAGATAAGAACAGGCTGAAAAATATAGATACCAACCGCATATAGAAAGTTCGAGTAGCTATATTATATATAATATTGCTTTATTTCATATGCCTAAATATATTGATGCTCGCAGCTTGTCTCCCGTGGATTACGGACTTTGTGGCTTCATTTTCTAAAATACTAGTAGCCTCAGTTACTCTTTAGTACATCAGCAATAGAAGTCCCGTCAACATCAGTCCAGCCATTTCAGAGATTAGCCGGAAGAAACAGACAGACAGACAAAAATTTAAAAAAATATATAATCTTGTTTAAAAATAAAAATATAAATTATATACCTATGTATCGTAACGAATATACATTCTATGTATATTAATAGACGTAGTAAAAACCGGTTATATCAATATAACAAACAGAGACTCCAATTTTATTTATTAGTCTAGATAGAACATTCAAGTAGGTATAATATAACATTATACATTACTATAATCTCACTTAAGTATCTACGTGCAGTTTTTCTCAATACTTACATATATCAATGCATTTATGACATTAGATTAACACCAACGTATTTTCCTTCATCACAAAATAGAGGAAAACCAGAGCAACACAGGATAACGTATCTAAGGCATCGGATAAAACATTCTATCAATTTTTGGATTTCCCAAAACCGTACTTTAAAACCGAAGCTACATGTTAAAAAAATGGCATTTTACATACGGTCTTGGTAAAAGGAACTCTAAAGGTACAGGGGCATTAGATATTAAATCCCTTGGGTATATATATATTTGTGTTAATGGGTCGAGTAAGGATAGTATAGTTGTGTGGGTAGTCTGTGGTCGTCGAGTCAGTGACATTCCGGCAGCCAGTGCGTTCGAGTGCATTTCATTACGACAATAAACTCTTTATAATTCAACCAAGTGGATAATTGTAAGTAGATTTTGTTCTTTTATGTATTTTATTTAACTTTTAGGGACTGTCTTAATGTGTGATTTAGTTTTTATACATTTATTTATTTTATTTTATTTAACAGTTACAACTGTAGAAAACGAATTAAAGTAACTGACATTCATATAAAATAATAATAGATTTATTAACTTAACGTAGATTTTAGCGTAATGTATATAAACTGTACCTATGATACGATAATTTATCCGTCAGATTGATTAACAAAAACAATGTTGACAAGTCCAACTGTATTGTGACAGATTCACAATACAGTAGGTACTATTGATTTATGAGTAACCTATGGAGTCTCTTGCTCGTTTTTCTCCTTAGGAATCTGCATTTTAGAACGAGCAAATAGCTTTACTAGAGGACTGACCGGCACACAGACATTTTGATAAAACATTTTTTTATATTGTAATATTTGCTTTGACGTTCAAAAGTGCCTTCCAAGTCTATTTGAAATAAATAATGTTGACTTTGACTTTGATTTTGAATCGAAAATTGTAAGACAAGTCGTTAGAATAAGTGTACAAACCCTTAAATATTTGGACCTAAATGATAATAAGATGTAGTTTCCTTGTTTTCAAATAATTATACATGAAGTTGTGTGTTAATTATGTTAAACAATAAGGAACCTTATTTACTTTGTATTACAGTTGGAAGTTTGTTTCCAAGTACATTGTTATCATTTAGTTTGTAATGCTTATAGTTTGTTTACGTTAGGTAACTGCGAACCTCCGTAATAACATAACCTATGAAAATGCCGTATGAAACTTCGTGTGAACCAGGAACGCATGTTTCCTTGTATTAACCAGTGAAGAGTAATAAAGAACTATAATGAATTGTTATTAGTTAACCGCTTGACTACCGATATACAAGACCCATTAGAAAATACAATAATATGTTTCGCGTGGATCCGCACTTCGGCACACGACTGGTTAAATACAAGTTTATTGATTAATAGTTAAATCTGTCACAGACTGCACATTTGCTTCAAAGTATAGTTCTATCATAAAACAGTTATATGCAATAACTTGTATTCCATTACCGTAATATCGGGTTTCTTTGACCCTTTTTTTTGAGAGGGAAAATCATCCAATGACTTCTCCCGCCATGGGCGAGGCGAGAGGGAGTGTCAGACTCCAACTGACTAAAAACCACCCCGTTCCTACTCCTGCTTTTCGAACCGGAGCCCCGATAACCTGTTAGGTAGTCCGCAGCTCAGGATTTCTTTGACCCTAGAAGGTAACTTAATTTATATAGGTACACATGCAGTATACATATCTAATTTGCCTACGTCAGGAGTGAAGAATATGACAAACACTCTAACGTAGAAGAGGTTCACAGTCCAGTAATTACGTTTAAAAATGTGAGTCAAACATTACCAAGTAGACAACACTGTCAGCGATAAGAGAGCCCTTTAATGAACAATCCTTTATTTAATTTGTATTTATCTAACTTAAACAATAACACAACTTAACGTAATGTATAATTATATATAATTGTCTATGACAAACACGTTAGACAAGATACATTACATTTGCAACATCTTACATATGGAATAACAATTTGAGGATAATACAATAATTTCAAGAGTAAATTCAAGCGATTTCAAGAGTAAACCCCCAAACCCAGGCCCAGGATGTTATGAGTCCCATATAATACATAGTGAGTCTATTGCTGTACACACAATGCCAAATTCTCTGCAAATAGTAATTATCGTGGGCAGACCTGGTGACCTGGTGGTCAAAGTCGCGGGGAGCCAGTGGATGCAGGTGGCGGCTTGTCGTTCCACGTAGAGGACTAAGTGAAAGACCTTTGTTCAGCAGTGGACGTATCTTAGCTGATGATGATGATGCTGACGAGTAATTATCGAAAATCTAAAATATCCCATGACATTACTCGTATTACCTCAAAAATGTTTCTGCTCTTTTTTTTTAATGTATGTAAGTCAAATACATCAGCCCACGGCCCACGGTACGTGAAGCGCCCACGAAGTGACATTTCCCGTGTTCCCGGTTCGTAAACTCATCAACGGAACGGTATTATGTAATCAGCCTAAGCTCTGAAATAATAAGTTTGACATTTACACCGTTATGTTGGTACTGAAACATATTTGAATTTAGAATGTATATTTTTTTAATTAAGCCGTATTGAGAACATAATATATGTGAAATGGTACGGTACCGTAATTGTTTTTAGGAAAAGAGCAACTATTAATGTCTTGATCTGAAGCTGCTTATGACTACATGAACGAGTTATTGAGACCGTCAGTTAGGCAATGAAAAATTATACACGTACTTAAACGAATCAAAGTTTAGGGGTGAGAGCAAATACGTAATTTTTACGTCTAAACTGTACCTAGAAGTGACGTCACCCAATATTTCAAATTGATGTATCTTCGAAAGTATATATTTTTGTAAAAAAAATACTAAAATCTAATATTTAAAATAATCTACAAGACAAGACGTTAAAATAAAAATTAGTCATATACTATATTCAAGTATTCAAGTATTTATTGCATCCATAATGTACAATTGATTGAGTTATATTGAGTTCGTTGATTAAATAACATAATACTAACATAACTTACAGTTGAAAAGTGAATGCAATATTGTCTACGTTCTGTAATGAAAGATGGATGATGGGGTACCGAACCACGATTCATATGAGATTCGCAGAACGCAGCCTACTCCAGCGTATCATCACTCAAATTCCTAATTACTAGGCGTTTTAATGAGAAGGCATAATCAGTCAAAGCCAGCAATTAAATGTTGACTAGAACTAGATTTGTGTGCGCTTAGTTCGCTGTGTCCCCCTCCTCTGCCCTCGTTAGTAACTGCGACAGTTCAAAGCAATCTCACCTTTGTGGCTCATCCGCTTTGATCTCGACACGGATCGATTCAATTTTAGCTTTCTTGTAATTAAAATTGAGCAACTGAAGTATTTTATTCGAACACTGTCGGACATGATTATTTGGACACTTAAAATATTTTAAAGTTGCAAACTAAATAAAAGATCAATCTCAATATCTAAGGGATTATTAAGTACCTAATGAATTAAAATTTTAATTTTAAGTACCCATTTACTCGTATAATTTACAAGAGATTTTGTAAACCTTATCTTTAACCAGCTTTCCATCGTGGAAACGACGTCACAGTCACCAATATACATAAGTATTTGGAAATAATACTACCCATCCCTTGGTTTAAAGACATACATCCCTTTAAGTCCCAATTTAAGGACATACCTGACCCACACGATTTACAAACTATTAGAAATTCACACAAAAGAAAAGTCATAGAAAATTCTGGAAGGTTCTCGAATTAATTTCATGTCCGCCATTGTAAGCGGGCTCAGAAAGAGAACGGAGAGTAATGCGTTATTCATTTAACATTGTACCGATAGCTCCGAATGACTTCTGACAGGGTTATACAGTCTGTCTGTTTGTCTGCCTCTGTATAATGATTCATAAGTAATGAAACTGGATTAATATTCGCCTTTAAATCGTTCGGTTGAATTCCAATCGCCTTTGTCAACTCTTTTGTAGGTAATATCGACGAATATTATGCTAATCTGCGTTGTCTTTGGATAATACCTTATCTCAGGGTTTCCCAAACTATGGGTGGTAGCCAATTGGAGGGTCGCAAGCGATTTTTTAGTGAGCCTTGTCTGTAGAAGACGCAATAACGAACGATTTTTCACATTGGTAACGGTTTAATTCCCTGAAGGTGTGTTATTTGAGAACTTCATTAAGATAATAAGATAGGTCGTAGTCCGGTTAAATTTGGGAACCACTGCCTTAACTTTATCTTAACGTATTTAAAATTTCATGATAAATGCACCTAGACAGGTTTTATGTCAACATTTTGATTAAAAATTATCTAAAATTCAGGGTTTACTCGTGTAAATTAACGGAGAATACTCTACTAGTTTCAAGTCACAGAGGGACTCTTCATCATGAGCAGCGACTCGAAACTAGTAGAGCCTTTCTTCATCTAAAGTATAGAATACAGTTAACTGCCCCAAAAACAATCAGTTGCCTCATATTTGCGGTTGTCGTGGTGCTAGTGTCGATATCACGTATCAGTTGTCATTCAATTGTCATTTAGGGTAGATATTTTTGTGGTTTGTTTGCTGACAACCTCAGAGTACAAAACTGATGTAATTTACATAATGCACTTTATATCGATTGAAATATTGTCGGACAACAGACGTGCTTATTTCTAAAACTACCTAAGCTAAAAAATATTAAAAAAAATAGTTATCTAGAAAAATAAAAGTCTTAATTGTCAAACAAAAAAAAAACAGCTGAACATAGTACCTTCTCCTTTTTTAAAGTCGGTAAATAACGCAATGGACTATCTTATCGTATGAGATGACGATGATTTGCATATTCATAATTATGAATTCTTATTAATTGTATTACTTTGTTTACAGGAACCAACTCAAAATGGCGCTTCCATTCCCATATGAGATCAAAGATGTCACTGAAGAAGAGGACAAGGTTATAAAGAGGTATTACAAAGGTAAGAATACACGGAGATTTCGGAAGAAGGAAATATGAATGTCTTATTTAAAAATTTAATAAAAGCATTGTTCTGCTTTCATATGTGACTAGATACGGTAGACGCGGTGGCTCTGCAACTGGCGGCCGTGTAATGGTAGCGGGTTCGATTCCCGCACGGAGCAATTTTTTGTGTGATCCACAAATTGTTGTTTCGGGTCTGGGTGTCATGTTTTCGTGCACTTGTGTGTTCGTAAACAAACCTACGACACAGGAGACAATCCCAGTGAGGGGCAACGTTTACAAAAATCATTTTAAAAGTGTTGTTCACCGTTTCAAACGTGCCTAACCTAGAATTAATTGAAATAAATGCTTTGACATTTGTGTTTCAGAGTATAAGAGACCATTCATCCGAATCGGTCCACATGGGTACATTTTAAACGCTGGCTACGCAGACCATGCTTCGGAGATCTACAACTTCGAAGTGAGACCTGATGATGTATGGGTCACCACCTTCTCTAGATCAGGTGAGAGTTTGAAACTTTCCATAATCATTGTTATGTCGATGCAACCTGAAAGGTTAAATGGGATCAAGCATGATTTAATAATTAAGAGATATTAACTTCAAAACTGTTGCTTATTATGTTATCGGCTTACTCACCTAACGGTTTGAGGAGGAATTCGACCAGTTTCACGTCATTTTTAAGTATAAAACGTACCTAGAGGTGACGTTACGCGATATTTCGAAGACATATGAAATTGTTTGCTTCCGTAAGAAAATAAAAAATACTTGTCTAATATTTTAAAACAATCTACAAGACGGACATTAAAATAAAAATTAGTCATCTAACCTATTGTAAGATCTGACATCACATGTTTGGCTAGGCCCTATCTAGCCCTTTGGACTACAAAAGATTAACAATTTACTAGCAGTCGATAGTCTAGTCTCTCTAGTCCTACCTCAAATAAATAATCATAGAAAAAAATGTGTGTTATTAAAGGTTTCACTTTCTGTTATCGGTTAACGCACAGATAGCAACTACCGTCATAAAACGTTATCAGCTAACGCCTGGATGGATACTTAGTGGATATACTATGTTGTCTATATTATCTATTTATTAGACAAAAGAATTTTCGATACCTGATACCTAATGCCTTATATGCCTTACAAAATAATCGTATTTTATAAAATTAGAATTTTTGAAACTTTAGTATTCCATTTCTGACCAATATTCATTTAAACTAGTTTATATATTATGTTATCGGCTTACTCGCGTAACTGTTTGACGAGGAACTCGACTAGTTTCAAGCCATACTAGAGGCTCATATTCATGAGCAGCATTCATTAAAACAAACGTCTTATTTTAAGTCGTTGCCCTAAGAACTAAATATGTATTATTAGAACTTATTACGGGATATTTACCATGTTTATTAATTATATTTATATTTTAGACGACTTCCCAACATAACTAACTAATGTACTATTGTTTAGATACAATAATACTTACTTTCCATTGAAAAGCAATCAGTTACGTGGTTAATTAAACACAATATCTGCCATAATTCTCGGAAATCTAACAAGCAGACATAGGCCTAATGCACACCGGCGGAGGCGCGGCGAAGATACTGAGAATAAATCAATTTAAAATAAACCTTAACTACTATGGTATACGGATGAAAACGGCATGCCAAAGAAGCTTAACGACGCACCACGCGCCTTCTACTAAAATATGCCGTATGCCATAGTCATTAAGATTTATTTTAAATTAATTTATTCTAAGTATCTTCCTCGCGCCTTCGCCGGTGTGTGCTAGGCCATACAAATTAATGCTCAAACCTAATTAAACTCCAATACTATGTATGTATCTGCCTGTACAATTACCTACAATTTACTACTAATTGTGTACATAATATTAATTTCATTAGCCATACAAATATTAGGAACATGAATCAGTTATGTGTGGACTTACATTTCCGACTGACTTAGTATTAATAGGTCTAGATATTGATTTGTTTTTTATGGAATAGGTGGCAAACGAGCAAACGAGTCACCTCATGGTATATGAATCTAATCGCCTTAAAAGAATCAAAGAAGCAGTTTCATAACTTTAGTACATAAATACAAAAGTACCTATGTAACCGTGTGTATTTTACAAAAAAATATATGATTTTTTTCAGGAACGACGTGGTTGCAAGAACTAGTGTGGTTGGTAGCGAACAACCTCGATTTTGAAACAGCGAGGAACGAGTCGATAACCAAAAGATTTGCGTACATGGAGTAAGTATTACTTTAACTTTTATTTTTTTCACAATCTTCCCTTTTCCCGATTCCCCAACAACCCTTATATTCCTAACCCCTAAAAAAGCCGGCAACGCTCTTGACGACTTGCTTAACAGCAGGTGAGCCGTCTCATTTACCGGCTTATACCATAAAAAAAAACATTTTGTACCAATTTTTTTTATATGACTGAATTTTACACCTTTCAACAAATGAAAAAGAAAATATATCTCCCATCTAGGCTATAAGCCGCTATAAGATTTAATCGTAAACCTTATCGCGTAATGTTAAGAATCAATTTCGTAATACAAATATTCATGTAGGCACCTAGATTAACTTTCGTATCGGATATATAACATAATTAACCTACTTACTTCATAATTGTACTGTTTTAAATAATTATCTTCTATAGAAAGATCCGGGTTTCAATCAATATTACAAGGGCGAAGGGATTCCGTAGCTTTATGTAAATCTACTTTAAAGAAAATATAGTTTTTTTAAGGGGCGAAAATCATCGAATGACTTCTCCAGCCCTGGACGAGCCGAGAGGGAGTGTCAGTCTTACTAACTAAAAACCACCTCGTTCCTACTTCTGCTTTTCGAGCCGGAGACCCGGTAAATCCGCTAGGTAGTCCGCAGCTCCGGATCAGGCATTAGCCCTACTGGGCCCCATCTGAAAGAAAATATCGTTAGCGTGACAACAGCGTGATACAAGTCCGTTACCGGCCTTTTAGGTGTTAGGAATTTAAAAAGTTAGGAAATCAAGGATTAGGAAGGGAAGGAGTAATTGGACCTCCAGTAACCTAGCTCACACAATTAAACAACCCAAGCGTTGTTTCACGTCGGTTTTCTGTGTCCGTATGAACTACGGATACTAAAGTGGCTTAGTTATAAAAACTTAATTATTTTCCTACTTAGACAACCCGCAAAGATTGCTAATAGGTACCTATTTATGTATAATTTCACCGCCAGTTTATATCATCAAAATATGATAAGATCTACGTCATGATATCTAATCAATTAATTTAAGTGCTTATATTATAATCTACCTACATCTCAGTACCTGCTGAGTGTAAATTGAGTTCATAAGGTAAGATACCACATGTCCAGTTCATAACAATTCCTCATTATCTTTAAAAATTGTTAAGTTATGTGTGTCACTTATATTATCACAATATTTACCTACACTAAAGAAAAAACCCTTCGGGAATAAACAGAGATATCATGACTCCGTCCTAAAAGTTTCCACTGAGATAGGAGATCCTTTTACAGACATAAAACCACCTATAACAAGCTCTCAAAAGTCAATGAACTTTAAAAGATAATCTTGTATTTATTTATACAAAACTTGTATCAGGTACACGACCCTAAATTTGGAGATACGCGGGGATCAAGAACTGCACCCAAACGCTCCCCGAGCAACTTACGAAGATTTCCGAAGTCTGCCGAAGTCGCCGTCGCCTCGGTTCATCAAGTCCCATCTACCGCTGTCACTTCTCCCGCCTAAATTACTTGATACTGCTAAAGTAAGGTTATTTTTGTTTTTTTCTTTTTAAGGGAGCAATGATATTATACTTTTTTAAATATTTGATTGCACAAACGAACAATTTGAGCAACTTCTTTGTCCACAAAACATGACTTGGATGTGTCCTCCAAAGCAAATCTTATCTTCTGGGTAGGCAGAGATGCAAATTACGGCACATAATTATCGCTATACAATGTACCATGTAATAGGGGGTGTAATCAGTGCCGGCGTAAGGGCCACTGATACCACTAGCGAAAATTGTGGCGCGCACTTGAGGGAAGCAATATCAAGTGTTAGTTTTTTGCTGAGCCCATGCACTGAGCGTAGAGCACAGGTCCGAGAGTTTGCACCAGGAGAGGCAAGAGACTTCAATTTCAGACCTTGGAGCCCCCAGAATTTCTCGCCATAGGCCATCGCCCAAACACGTCCACCCCTAACGCCGGCGCTGGGTGTAATAGTATATGGTAATAGGGGGAGCCTATTGCCATATACTGGGCACAATCCCAGACTCCGTGCTACTACTAAGAAATTTTCGAAAAACCGAAAAAAAACCCAGTAATACTTTGCCCAACCTGGAAATCGAACCCGAGACCCCTTGATCGGCAATCGCACTTGCGACTACTCGACCAAAAAGTAGTCTAAAAATTAAAATGTTTTTTTTTTTAATAAACCATAATTGTTTTTAAAGCAAAAACCATACTTGTGAGTCATATTTTCTGCTTCTAGGTGTTCTACATAGCCCGCGACCCTCGAGACGTGGCGGTATCGTTCCACTTCGCGCACAAACTGTTCCGGTACTTCGATGACAGCGTCCAGCTCAACGAGTTCTGGGACCTCTTCCAGAGAGATTTGAGTAAGCCTTCTAGATGTTTCTATTGTATTAGTGTTTATTACATGGATTACGTTGTTGCATAGATGAATATGATATTGCTTACTGCTTGCTTCATTAATTACTTATTGTTTCTTTCGTTTCATTGCCGAGTTCAACTTTAATTTTGAAAATCGGTGTCTGCTATCATGCTTGGCAATAGGATCTCTTTCTATTTCATGGATAATGGGACTCATACCTACATAAGTAATGGGATATTGCGGTTGCATTTAGTACATTTTTGCAAATCTACCGGATCTCTATCCGGATGATAAAACTCGAAATTTTATAATTTGCTTTTCCTAATTTTAATGTTTACTTTTTTGCAGTCCTTCACACGCCTATTTTCCCACATGTTGTGGAAGCTTGGGAAAAACGAGAACATCCCAATCTGATGTTTTTGTTCTATGAAGATATGCAAAACGTAAGTTCTTGTTTGAAAGTGAATGGGAAAGTCTTTTAAAATATTGTTCCACACTAAGATTTCCTCCGATAGATTCACATACACATCACACCACATGTCCAGATTTGTGGACCATACAATGAATTATTTAAGTACTGCATCACCCGGAAAATCACTTAATATAGTTTTAATTGAAAGTACTAGCTTACCCACGAGAATTAATTGAGAAATACTCTACTAGTCTCAAGTCATAACAAGACTCTTAACCAAGATTGTTTTTCTTCACTTCTAGGACTTACGCAGTGTCATAGACAAGGTGTGCAAGTTCTTAAACAAGGAGTACACAGACGAGCAGAAACAACAGCTGGTCAATTATCTGGACTTCAAGAATATGAAGAAGGCACCAATGGTGGATAACAAGAAAGAAGAAGAAAGTGAAGTCACGTTCTTTAGGAAAGGTGAGCTACCAACTACTCTTCTTACTAAGGTTTTTAAGGTATTTGGACGCCAGGGTTTTCTCAGTCCGGAGCTGCGAACTACCTAGCGAGTTTACCGGGGACTCCGGCTCGAAAAGCAGGAGTAGGAACAGGTTGGTTTTTAGTCAGTAAGAGTCTGATACTCCCTCTCACTTCGCCCAAGGCGGGAGATTTCATTTATTGGATGATTTTTCCCCCTTAAAAAAGGGTTTTCTCCGTGGTTCATCCTCAACAGTCCACATTCTATTGCTGGACTAAGGGCTTCCTTTAGGTTAGAAAGTTTGCAATATTTGGCGGAGCTGCGAACTACCTAACGAGTTTACCGGGGACTCCGGCTTGAAAAGTAGGAACAGGTATTAGGTGGTTTTTAGTCAGTAAGTGTCTGATACTTCCTCTCACTTCGCCCAAGGCGGGAGAAGTCATTGGATGATTTTTCCCCCTTAAAAACAGGGTTTTCTCAGTGGTTCACCATTAATAGTCCACATTCTCCTGCTGGAGTAAGGGCTTCCTTTATGTTAAAAAGTTTATCAGAAATTATACGTGTACCGTGTAAGTTTCTTTATATTTTTTTCGATTTTGTGCTCACCAATCGACGCTAGTGAGCCGTAAGGTCCAATAGGAAGGAATAGTAGATAAGGTGCTACTGCTTATTAGCCAAATTACTATTTAAAAGCGAAATAACTAAAAGCATTTAGCTTCAGCAAAGTTTTAAAGATCGATAAATAGACTTCGGGCCAAATTGACACCTCTTGTTGCGTAAAAACCCTCATTGGTTTTGTTTACTAGGCAATTGTCCTTGAGACTTCGAAATTCCCAATTGTCCCAAGGTTATAAAGTCTAGCCATTTAGCCACGTTCGTAAATAAGATAACTGAAACTGAAATGAAGACTGCCTCGTTGATCGAGTGGTTGCAAGTGCGACTGCTGGGCAAGGGGTATTGGGGTTCGATTCCCAGATCGGGCAAAGTATTACTGGGCTTTTTTCGGGTTTTCGAAAATTTCTCAGTAGTAACATGGAGTTTGGAAATGGGCCCGGTATATAGCAATAGGCTCACCTCCTATTACATAGGACTTACCTATACTTAAGTCGCAGTGTATACCTCTGCCTACCCCTTCAGCTGTAAAAGGCATGACGACACGATATGTAAATAAGATTGTACTTAGATATTCGAAAAAAAAATATCTATTTAGTCTCCCTGACAGTCAGTTTGCTATCAGCGTTTTATCACGTAGGTATCATATCGATATATTGATATAGGTATCATTAATCCATGGGACTGTGACGTCAATAATAATGGAAAAACAACGAATTTGTCTCTTAGATATTATACCAAGTTACACAAAAGTTTAGTTACATACATACATCACACTAATATTATAAATGTGAATGTTTATTTGTTTGGATGTTTGTCCGTCCATCATGCTGAAGCTACTGATAAGTTTATGGAACTAAGGATTGAACGCCACGCCTGTGTCCTATGAGATTCGGCAGAGACAATGGAACGCCAATTGCTACGAATCTTACAATGAACTAAAGGACTCGTATTCTTAAGCTAATAATTATTATTAAACTCGCTCAATCACTCATTTGAAGACTCAAGAGACAGTTTGAAGTCTCATAACATAACAAATAATTGCGTGAAAATACTGGTTCTGTCGTCAAATTCTAATTCATTTAATGTTTGCAGGAAAATCCGGGAACTGGGTGCAATACTTCGACAGCGAAATGACGCGGCAAGCTGAAGAGTTTATGGAGAAGAACTTGAAACTGACCGACATGCGGTACCCTGCTGTTAATAATTAATTAAAGAATGATTATTATGTAGTAGTTTTTTTTTAATTCTAAACCCTTTTTTTTAGGGTGGAAAATCATCCAATGACTTCTCCCGCCTTGGGCGAGGCGAGAGGGAGTATCAGACTCTTACTGACTAAAAACCACCCCGTTCCTACTCCTGCTCATCGAGCCGGAGCCCCGGTAAACCCGCTAGGTTGTCCGCAGCTCCGGATTAGGCATCAGCCCTACTGAGCCCCATCTGTGGTGGTCTGATGGCTCTTTGAGGCGCGCGCAGAACGCGACGCGCCCTCCGCACGCACGAGTCTGGTTCTGGTCGGGCGGCGAGCTGAGCTACCCTTGCTCGTCGTCCGCAGACCCGCACTTACGGTGGCCGGAGATCGTCGCGCGATCCCCGACGCCCGGAGTGTCTCTCGCGACGGCTGGGGCGTGAAGAGGTTCGTTCTCTCACGCGCCCCGCCTCCTCCTTAGCTAGCATGACTGCTTCGCAGAAGGAGGAGACGACATCCCAGTCCCCCTCGCTCCGCACCATGGCTTGTATCAGTGCCGGACGCGAGAGGGTGCCGTCGCCGACCACATCCCTGAGGATACGGGCGGTGCTCAGCCCACGCAGGGCAGACCGCAAGCGTATGTTCCACCGTGTCCTCCGGGCGGTCTTCGCAGTGATGACACCCGGGCGTTTCCTCCCGCCCAATCAGAAACAGGAACCTACCGAAGCTTCCATGTCCGGTAAGCACCTGCGTCAGGCGGTAGGTGAGGACGCCGTGACGCTTCTCAAGCCACTCCTCAAAGAGGGAACTTACCGCTGCAATGACAGCGAGCCCAGCCCTCGGTTGCGACAGTCGCTGTTGCCATTCCGCCATGAGATCGCGCCGGTGCTCGTCCCGCCACGCATTAATCTGGCGCGGCAGTGGAGTTTCGCCCCGGCGACGCGCGTCGGCGCGCAAACTAAAGACGCGCGCGAGCACCTTCGCCTCCAAATCCCACGGCGGGAGTCCGGCAAGGAGGTTAGCCGCCTCTCCGGAGATCGTGCGATATCCGCGGATCACTCGAATGGCCATGACCCTCTGGGACGTGAGCAGCGCCCGGGCTGGCCGCCGCATCAGGTTCGGCGCCCACACAGGGGCTCCGTAGAGGGCCATGGACCGCACGATCCCCGCGTACAACCTCCGGCAGGAGACATTTGGCCCCCGAGGTTGGGCAGGAGCCGCTTAAGTGCAGCCCCCGTGTGTAATTCCCCTGATGGCGCGTTTACATTACGGTCGGTCATAGGTCGGTCACCGAAGGCGGCGGCGGCGCGGCGGCCGCATTCGGTTTAACAGACACCGAATTAATACGGCCAAACCGAATACGGCCAAACTAATACCTGTTTATATTAGTTGGTGATGAGCTGTACAGCCGAATACGGCTTTACCGATCTCAATCTAAAGTTTTTGGATTAAGGTCTATTTTTGACAGAAACTCCATTAGGTACAAATTGCAACGATAACTAGTATACACCAACACATCGGCACAACTATCGCTACACAATATCCCTGTGTGGGTATTCCGTAGTAATGTGCATAAAAACGTTTGACCATTACGCACACATTGGTATATACTAAAAAATTTTGTGTCGGTATATGTATTTTTATAATTTAATAGATGGGTAAGGTTAAAAATATTTACAATTGATGATATGGTTCAACATTTTCACTGAACTAGACGTAGTGCTCGTAGACGAGTGGTTTAACGAGCTTGCTCTAATCGTCTCCCTCTACGCCGATGTGGGTTCGAAACCAGCAAAACATATTTTTTAGATGTATTTTATTTCGTTGTTTGTCTTTGTTAAGTTTATTTTTGTTTTCTGTATAATAAAATCAGACTATAAAAGAAGCATTTAAGTCGGTAAATAAAACGATATCTATTTTATTACATATAATTTATTTTTATAGAAATAAAGTATAAATATTGGATATAAATCAAATAAAAATGATTATTACAAGAAATATTATTAAATAATAATTTTTATTATTAATTAAATAATAATAAATTAAATTTTAATATTGTATATTACTTATTATTAAACAATAAGAAACATTATATATATATATATTTTTTAATATTAAAATTTAAAATTAAAAAAGTATTAAAAAATAAAATTATTATAAAAATTTAATTAAAACATTTTTTTTCAAATTTCCGCTTCACAGTAAATATTGTTATTTCTTGAAATTAGCAAATTTTTGTTATTAGAATTCTCCATTTTGTGTTTTAAGGCGGTTGCTATAAGATTCAATATTGAGTGCGCAATATGTTAGCAAAAAATGTGACGATTAATACAAATAAGTTTTTAATATTATAACATTTCGAATCATATCCTAAGTTGGTTAAGGATGAGCGTAAATATAATGTTTCAAATTAGTTGAACAGCAGTTACATAAGTTATTAAAATGAGAAGTGAAGTGAATCAACATGTTGAAAAGAAAGAAATTATAACAATTTCTAACCGCATAACAATAACATCACTTCACCGTATTTTCTAGACTGCATTATAATATTACGTTAAAAATATAAACATTGTAGTTAATTTGGACTATATATAATTTGGCTGATGGCTCAGTAACTGATTCAGAAATCGATATAAGTCAGCGTTAACCCAAAAAAATTCAATACAAATAAATTTCAACTTTATGCTGCTAGCATGAAATTAATTCTTTACATCGGTAAATATAACCACATTATTAGCCCTATTAAATTTTATAAAACTTCTCACGCCCCAGCCGCCGCAGAAGACACTCCGGGTAAAATTTTATCGCTGTTCCTGGTGCATTGTGGGCAGTAATATCTTTTTGGGTGGCTTCCTGCACCTTAAACCAGAATGCAGGTGCCTCCTTATTGTTTGCGTGAAGACATCGAGTGCCGTTGCTGTAGTGCGCGTTGAAAAAGGGATCAACCTTATGCCTGGCTATGATGTCGTAGTGCCGGCTGACGAATTTGCCTTCGGCTTCGGCCCAGCTTGGCAATTTTCAATATCACCAGTCTCCGCATATCTGCGCACCCATAACTGCATGGACTTACACTATTAAACAAAAATATATTATTTAAAATACCACGAAACTCTATAAAGTTATTTATCGATAGGAATAAAATATAACTACAAGTAGTTTTAGTTGTAAACACAATAATTATACAATATTTTATAATCAACCTATATATAGGTTTACACAGTAATAAAATGCTACTAAAATCCTTTAAGTTACAACAGGATTAATAAAAAATTATCCATTATAAGGATATTTAAGAAAATATTATTATTAGTATCCTATTAAATATTAAGTTTTAAATTTATTAAACAATAATTAAATAATTATTCTTAATAATAAATTCATCAATAATAATAAAAAAGTATGAATACTTTATTATATAATATTCATTAATTTTTTTATGTTATTATTTTATTATATTTATAAAACATAAAAAAATTACATTATTTTATTATATTTAGAAATATAGAGAACTTTAAATAAATAAGGGAAAATAATTAATTCAATCAATTACCCAGAATATCAACATAATAATTATCTTATTTACTCACCGATATCGTTAAGCGCCTTTCTATTTCACTAAAGAAAAGATCTATCTAAAACAAAAGATCTATCTTTTGTTCGTGCAAAATAATTACTTCTGCCTTTTTCAAATTTGTGAAGTGTTGAGACATGTTGAGCTTTACACACGAATTATGTAGCAATAAACTATGAAAATGAAATGCTCATAAATTGACAACTAAGAATATAATTGTATTTTGTAAGTTGGGTGATTTGGAAAATATTTAAAGAATTGACGGTAGTTACTTTATAAACGGGCTAAATAAAATGACCCGAGAGTTCCGTGGTCGCCACAAACATTACAAATTTAATACTCAAGTATCGAATGATTAGAAATTTAGAATTAGATGTTGTTTAAAAATATTTGGTAAACACTACAAAAAGAACTCATTGTTGCTGGGTTCGATCCTGCGACACTTTGCCTGAAGACTCAAAGCGTTAACCATTACGCCAAACGTGCATTTAATAAGTGTTTCGAAATATTGTAATGGATTCAATAACATAAATATACGACGAGAAGATTCCTTTAGATATATTTGTATGGGTATAATTTGTGTAGCTCGATCGTTCGTTGTTCGATTTATTAAATGTTTGTTAAGTATTATTTTTATCTCTACCCTTGTTTTTATTCATAAAATCTTTTACGAAATTCTTACATATACCGACACAATAATTTATAGTATATACCAATGTGTGCGTAATTAACAAACTTTTTTATGCACATTACTACGGAATACCCACACAGGGATATTGTGTAGCGATGGTTGTGTCGATGTGTTGGTGTATACTAGTTATCGTTGCAATTTGTACATCTAATGTAAGCAATCTAAATATTTCTTACTGATAGATATTACTTACCTACTTTGGTTAATAATGCCCCTTTACGAATAATAAAGTCGTCTTAACAAAAAGTGCGGAAATATACGAAATGAATAATGTGGGTCTAACCAATAACAAAGAAGGTATTGTAGAATCTTAAACGTCTGTGAACAAAACATCTTTTCAACGTATACCATTGAAAAAAGAAATTTTTGCCTTTCCTTGGATCACGATTATCTACAATCTACTTGACCTTATTGTCAGCGCCTCAAGGTTTAAGATATGCATACGAATAATAAATACTTACTTACAAAGAGATTGTTTGCATCTTTCCAAATTATATTATTTTTATACGAAACTAGCAAACCCAGCGAACTCCGTTTCGCCACCAATGATTTTGAATTTTCTTAGCTATAAACCTCACGGAGCCCAAGACCTTTCCAACGAATGCAAGACCGTGGAAATCAGTTTGTGCGTTCTGGAAAACCGGACTTATTTTTATATTATAGATTAAATACATGGATACCAATGCAACAATCGTTATATTTGCCTACATAACAAATACATAATCTGATAGTAAAAAAATTCGTAATGTTACAAACAAATTCCAACGTATTTTGTCTGATTCTGATATTATCGATATATTTACTATCGTGGATAATGCGTGTTATCTTTCTGCTAAAATATAACAGATAATAACTCCAGGGCGCTTACTCTTGAAACTAATTTCAATGTCAGTGCAATTTCAATCTAATAAAATCTTAATAATTATTCAATGACACAACTATACATCGTAACTGTTAAAATAGCATTCAGGGTAAAGAATGTAAAGCCAAGAATTCAATACTTGATAATAATAGGCGTTAGTGTTGTAACTCAAACTACAAAATTTCACAATATCAATTAATATTGAGATAAATTTGGATTCAAGACTCCATTAAACTCCTGGGTACTAAAACCATTTTTAAAATACTTACATATTTTAAGGTAAATGACACCGGTGTCAGGCAGACTTACGAGCTAAAAACCACCCTAGCTAAACTTCTGCTTTGTACCACTACCACCAGGGTTCAACACATCACGATATAGTCACAGTCTAACAGGGCAGGGTAAGAACTGAATCTTACTTTGCAAAGGTGCATTTCTTTCTGCCCTACCTTTTCAAAGATAAAAACGTTACATATCTCTTTTTCGACTAACCATTCCTTTACATAAACGCAATACTCCAGCAGAAATACACTGGCCTTATCTTATTTGTTGAAATAAATACGAAAGAGTGGAGACGCATAACAGAATAATATAAACAAGGGAGCTATCGAGTGCATTGTTGTGCAAATTGCCACTCGTCCCACACGAGCCGCGCGAAGCGTACCAGAGACAATTATTTGTTCAAATGGCGCGACGCGATGGCGGGAATAACGATAGACTATAAACTTTTGCAGCGACTGCGACGTGTATTGTTGATTTTGCTGCAATGCGTTTATTGAAAAATATTTTCTTTATTTATTTTGTAGTTACTTTTATATTTGGGGTATTTTTTTTTATAATCAGTAAACGTTACAAGCGCGAAGGTCTCCTTACTAAGAGTTAACTAATTCTATAAATAGGTAACAAGTCTAGAGTATAGTCTGATAATTATCATGTGTCGTTGTAAATTATTTTACGATTATATTTTGTTTTTTTTTTTATAATGTGAAAACCTTTTTGGCACTTACACTAGACTGAATATAAAGCATTCAGGATTAATTAAGAAGAAAATTATTTCCTTGAAATTATGGTGTCTGCTAAAGTTGTCCAAGGAGACCGGAGTACCGAACTAACTCAAGACAAGTTGGAAGTATACTGATATTTATAATAACAAGATTATGCTTTTCGTAATTTCAAACGGCGATATTTATTTTGCCAGTCAGCCATAGACTCGCCGCGCCATGAAAAACTGTCCTAGATCCACCGCATTATTTGTGACTAAGAAATGATTTTATTGTAAGTATTTCATTCTTATTTCCACCAAGAAATATTTGATAAAGGTGCTTTTCACCAGAGATGTGGTATGTATACCTACATAGCTACGAAGATGTAACTAAACTATGTGACCGTGTCCACTGACACTAAGCTATATTTTGCCTACATAACTGTGCAAGGAACATGCGCATCTTGAGTATGCAATGTATCGATAGTAGGGAAACCATCCAGAGCACGCGTCTTTCCATATAAAAAAAGAAAACTCAGTTGAATCCGTTTCCACCATTGCTAAACTATGTATACCAATGAATATGATTGGTGGAAGCCAAACACATCTACAGCAACGTAACATAGCACATCTCTGGTGGAAAAGCAGCCTCAACCTGACTTCAAAAAGAAACAACAAAGAATATTTTTAATCCATTTATTATTTTCATTGTAAACTCATACACTTGTTCTATCATCAACCGTTTATAATTTACGTTATACACGTCATACATCACGAGATGAGACTTAAATACTAAAACACTCCAAACATTGTGAGAGACGGCGGCCATCTTTAAAATTAACGGTGACATTTTTAGCTCTAAAGAAAACACACAAAAATAATTAGTGGTAAATGATTATTATTACATCGAAATTAACTAGAGTACTGTGCTCACAGAAGACATAATTATTGTTTTTCTTTTTTTTCTTCACAATAAACAAAAACTGTTAATAGGTTCAATATTAAATGTTCATAATTAGGTAACTATTAGATGTAAAACTTCGTCTCTCACAATGTATGGAGCATCAAATGCATTTACTTTACGTTTAACATACTCGGGCGCACCATAATTGACTTGAAAAAGCAAAACAATCAATAAAGCGAGATTTTTCAAAATATTTAAAAACAAAAACATGTAAATTCTATATTCAAAAATACCAATATTTATTTATTCCCTTTCGGAAATGCTGCAAAATAATCACTCGTAGGTATTTGTATTAACAACATAAATTATGGCACTTTGTGTTATAAAGGGAACATCAAACAGATTCTTTACAAAATACACACAGAACAATTTATCAATAAAAATTCAATTTTACATTCCTTCTGAATAGTTATTTAGCAATGACTTAGCGAACCTACTGCGAAAATGCAGAACCAAACTTCCTAACCTTATCTTAATTGATGCTCATTGACATTCTTATATAAATAAAAGGCTAATATTAGAAATTTCGCGTTCCTTACTTTCGCATTAATCTTCCTATTTAGGTAAATATAATTACCAATCTACGGTAACTTTATGTTATTGTAGGCAAAATAAATTCAAACAAGCTTTCCAACTCGAAACAACTGAAGCAACTTCTATTCCCGGATTTGTTAACAAAACGCCATGTTGGTTAATTTCCCGCGCGAATCATTCAACGTTCGGATACATTGCCCGGTCAGAAATCACCTCGTAAGAACCGTAACATTTATATTACAACTGTCTATGTGTTATTATTTACGATTATAAATAGTGTGCAGTAATTACATTGAAAAATTGTGTATTCTTACAATGTAGTAGATATTATATTTTTGTTATTGCATATTTTATTCACTTCGTTCCAAATATACACACTATAGCGAGTCACGTCACATTACGACACCACATTTTTACGTCGTAAAAAAGAGATATAAAAATTTCGTAGTCTCAAAAGTGACTGTATAGCATTTTATTCGTTTACACCATTCAGACGAGGAAATAATCACAATTATTAACAGCCGTCCTCTCCGGTCCGATCCCAATGACTACGTTGAGGATTCTGAAAGCTATGGCTCTATTATTTCATTGGCCTTAAATAACTTAATTATATAATCTTGAGGCTACTGGGACCGAACGAAGATAACTATGATATTGACGATGAGTAACTTTCTGCTGTACAAACATGAACCTTATCACTAACTAGACCTTACTAAACTTAAGTTAAATTATGCTTTATCTTTGGCGAATACACTGCTTATGGTACCGTGAAATTTGAGAAACTTAAAGATACATTTTGATCATAAAAACCGTACGAACGTCGTTGTAAAGTCTCACAAAATTCCCTATTTTTAATACTGAGATACAAAACTGTTCGCTTCATACAATTAAATGGTACCATTCTTACTTAATCTACATAATTTAATAGATACAGCTAATAAGTTTTCCTCGGAAATATTTTCTTGAAAATTATCTGTGACATGTCATGTGCTGTTTCCAAACGTATTTTAGGATTAGAGAAAACAGACATTTTATTTTCAGTCAGATTATTTTCAAGAAAACATTCCTTGAATAAACGATTTATAGTTACAAGTTCTGGTGTCATAGCAGGGCAGTACCTTCGTTTTAATTTATAACTAAACGTTTTATAGACAAACTGTCAGGTTAATTCTTTGTCCACGAATGGCAGTTAAGATTTGCACCTTATTTACAAATAGTTAATACATTTTTTTGTTTATCGCATCTACCAATTCCACTTCTTACTAGGTCACACACGATGGAATGCTTATTGATTATTATTTTATTTACAATTAGTTTATTAGTGTATTAGCTGTAAATAAAATAAGTTTTTATTCAAATTTTAAATTAAATAATAGCCCTAACTTATATTTACATTAGGTCCACGCAATTTAAATCAGTTTAATTTTGAGCCATAAATATGAAAGCTAAATAATTTTTATAACTATTACCCGGCAGAGATTCCAGATTCATTCAAATAATAATAAGAATTTTTAGTCGAGAAATGTTATAATTTATATAGTGTGGAACACCACAAGAGGGCGAACTTAAGTTACACGCTACTGGTAATATTATGTACACGCTTAATTTATTTAGAGATATACAATGCAATAAAACGTCTACTGTCGGGCTCCGAGCCGTCTACCATTATTAAAATTTAGTAGAAACACGCCAAAATAATATTTAGTTGCTTTCAATAATTTGGCAATTTTGTCCTATAGTTAGCGCTAAAAGCTTCAGTAAACTTTAACTCTAACAGTTCCGAAGTTAGACCATAGCCAGTTATTTACTTAAAACTATATTGAGCGAAAACCCGAGTCCAAAAACATACGTAGTCTCTGATGACACAGCAGTCGTCACTATAAACTTTAACTTGAAAGTTATCAACAAAATTGATATAAAATATTGGTCGTTAACATATTTTGCTAACACAGCCTTCTTAGACTTTATGATACAAACTGATAAATTAATATTTAAATAAGCCGCCGCTGTTCGCGTCCACTTTAACGATGAAAACGTTACGCCGATTCAAACTTTAGACATCCGCAATAAAAGATATTAAAAAAAAATAGGCCTTACTTAGACGATGACTTTAGAGAGTAGTTACGGTTGTAACGTTACCTAAATATTTGTGCTAAAATGATTCACTACAAAAATTCGAGACAGCAATTAATAAAAACTTTCGTCAAAATATTTCAACATAAATATTAGACCAGTATTCACAATAAATTACAAAGACTTTGAGCAATCACGCACTGGTAGAATCTATTCGTTCATTCGAAACATCTGCTGACAGAATGTTTAGTGAAGCGATTCTTTCAACGAATCACTTCTTTCGTAAAAGCAATCGAAATACGATCTGTAACGTCCTTATTGTTTAAACATTTGTGAGAACATCATGTCACTTGTCCATAAACTTATTCAGGTTTATAATCACTCTGTTTCCGTTATGATTTTCATAGCGAAACGACGAGTGTCGATATAGTCACTAACTTCGTAAGTCGGGGAGCACTGAGGGTTACACAATAACGTCCTTGTAAGCCGTCAGGGGTGCACTGGGGGGGAAGTAGCGCGGCACCTGCGTCATAGGAACACGTCCAGAGGAGTTAAGGAGGCGCGCGGTCGTCCCTAGAGTTCCGTGACCGCGTACAGGTCGCGGGTGTCCTGGTGCGGCGGGTGGATGCGGTCGGCACGCTCCGACCGGTCGGGGCGCTCGGCGCGCTCTGGGCGCTCTGGGCGCTCGGCGCGCTCGGGGCGCTCGGGGCGGTCCGGGCGGTCCGGGCGCTCGGAGCGGTCGGGGCGCTCGGGTCGGTCCTGGCGGCGGCGGTGCGCGGTGTGCGTGGAGTGCGCGGGCAGGTTGGCGCGGCGCGGGCGCTGCAGCGAGCGGTACTCCAGCGCGGCGGCCGACAGCGGCTGCGGCTCGTGCTTGCGCGCGGGCCGCACCGTGGCGTACTTGTCGGCGGCGGGCGGCCCGTGCGGGGCCGAGAACGTGCCCAGCGACACGGCGGCGGCGGCGGGCCGCGGCCGCGGCGCGCGCGGCCCGAACGACGCGTACTTGGGATCGAAGCGGTTCAGACTTGTCGAGCGCCCCGATTGACCTGAAATGTTATTTGTTCCACGCATTAGATCTCTTTGCTTTAAAACAAGCAGTTAATTTCTAAAAAGAATACAAAGACCGGTGCATGTACCTGCGTTATGTTCGGGAGGGTGCGCGCCGCCGGGCCGGTCTCAGTAGAAGTCACTGCTCTCGAGCGTCTTGCACTGCTTGCTGAGCGTGGCGTACTTGCCGTTGTGGGGCGCGCGGCCCAGCGTGTGCGCCCCGCCGAGTGCTGCGGCGGCGCCCGCGCCCCCGGCGCCGCGCCCCAGCGTGGCACTGCCCGACATGCGCGACCTGCGGACCGAGCGACGCACTCAGCAGACATACACACCGCGACACATGCACAAACAACGTGCTCGCGTGCAAACCGGGTACAACCAAGAGTTACACCTCCACCATTTAAACTAATATTGACATGTAAGTTGTATTATCACATAGGATTCGGATTTACGACAAATATAGACATTATTCAATACATTAGGATTCACAATAATCGTTAAAACTTGGTAGTGGTGCATACATTCACACTCGATATTAAATTGTCAGGAAAGTTAGGATGACAAAACGTGCTTATTTCAGGAAACCTTAAGTCTTTAACTTAAGTTTGAAATGTTTAGCAAGAGCATACATTAATAAAGCGTTCCCAAAATATGCACCGATGCAAGGTCCACACATTGTGTCCACGATGGTGTCACAAGAACGTCACAAATAGTTTACCTTGGTTTGTCGAAGTCCATGAGGTGCACATCAGCGCCGTAGGAAGGTGGCTTGCCCGGGCTAGACAGAACGTTAAAGATAGTTACCGTGGCAAAGGGGTTCGTGCCTAAACAGTACCGCGTCGATCGACAGATCCGCGTACTTAGACATTGCCAACAATTGGGTTAGTAATAGAATTGAGGAGCCCCCCACAACACTCAGAGCATGTTACAGTGATCACGGCATTCAGATACCTTAGAAGAGTATCTGTTAAGCGTTAAGCGTTCTAGTTTTATGAGAGATGGTAATGGATTCAGAATTTGTGTTGATTGAAGATGATTTAAAGATGATAAGTGAGTGTGTGTGTGGTAAGTATGCAGTGGGTGTGTGTACCTGGGTCGCTCGAGGTCCATGAGCTGCACGGCGGCGCCGTAGGAGGGCGGCTTGCCGTTGTTGTAGGGCGCGGGGCGCGGCAGCGTGCGGCTGGCCTGGCTGGACGCGCCGCTCGACAGGAACGGCGCCTGCTCCTCGCCGCCGCCGCTGCGTCTGCCGCACGCATTGTACACAACCGAACACAACGCTACACTACTACCCGCCACCCATAGCTACTTCTATACTCTCGGATATTTACAACAATCATATACCATCCATCCATTCATTCTACTTTTTCATAATAAAATATACACTAGCGAAAGTATCTACTACTTTAAAACAAATATCAAGTCGTAGAAAACATCGTAAAGTCGATAATAAAGGACCCTATTATCAAATGTCTCTCAAATACACTCCTAACAAGAACTGGTAATTAAAATTCAAACCTAACAAAGTAAACATTCACTATTCGAAACTCGATCAAGAAAACTACAAAAGGATAAAGATACTTGAAGAAGTACAAACAAGGTTAAAAAGAAAAAAGAAAAAGAAAATAAGTTTCACTTTAATACGTCACCTATCTCCCTATCAGCTAATAGTTAGTATAGCAAGGCTTACAACAAGTTAGAGACCACACAGTTTCGGTTAAAGTTTTGTAATGAATCAGCGTTACGTGGGGTGTTATTAACATCGTGGAGTTGTACTCACTTCGTGTTGATGTATATCCACGCGTGCGAGTCCACTAGTACTATGGCAGTGAATAGGAAGCCCGCTGCAACCGCCGCTAGTAGCTGGAGTGATAATGCCTGGAATAAAGTTGGTGATAATAAAGTTGACAATAAGGTTTAATATTCTAGGAAGTACAAATTTCAGCGTCAACATACTGCATACAGAAAGTTTTGTCAACAGATTTTCGACTTTATTACAAGACCAGAAAGTTCTTCATATTTTTAATTTTAAAATATCGATTTTAGTAAAGATAGTGGGTAGGTCACATCATCGCTTACCATCAGGCGAGATAGCAGCAAAACGTCGACCCATCAAATGTATAAAAAAAGATGGTCATCAATTACGCATACGCCCGTAATATGCAACAGTTTAGTCGTTATGGCATTATAATGAACACTATGAAACCTATTCCACGAGTATAATCGCCATGTAGTGAGTCTTACCTGTAGTCCAGCGTCGCAGGCGGCCCTGGCGGCGGCGACGAAGTACGCGCGCGCCATGCGACACTCGAGCGCGCCGCTGAGCGCCACGAGCGCGCGCTCCGCCTCGCCCGTGCCCGCGCCCAGCGCGCCCAGCGCCGGCTGCAGCCCTGCAGGGGAACGTACACTTTATTATAACACTCATTCTGCAGTTTTATTCATAGCAATTAATCATAAGGAAAGTACCAAAGTAACTACAGTTAAAAATCACCTATTTTTTCAATCCGTCTTTACTTTCGTATCGCCAACTAGAATACAATCCCACCCTCAATCTTAATTATACAGTTGAATATATTTTGCTTGGACCAAAAGTCGCAAACTACTTAGGTATGATTGGTCTTCAAACCTCGAGAAGGCTAAGGCACCACATTTGGGCCTAAAATACGCCCCCAATCTTTTGTCTTGTAGCACTTGAAAAATAATAATTTCCACGTTCGAAGTCATCACGAGATTGATTCTTACTAACCAATAAATAAAGATGAATTTTGTATAACCATAACCTTCCAACCAATACAAGTATTTCCTATAATTTACCAGGATCATTGAACAGTTGCGGCGCTCCCCGGGCCAGTACAGCCAGAGCCTGTCGCACGGCCACCACGGCTCGCTGCGCGTTCCTTAGTTCAGCGGTCAGCACGTTCTCTCGGGACACCTTGCACGACAGGTAGTAATGCACCATCTGTAAAGGTTACAGTAGAAAAGTTATTGATTTGGTTTATGAAAGTTACTAGCTTCTGTTAGCGGCTTCGCCCGAGTTCTCGTAGGATAAAAAAACATCCTATCACCCAAGTCAGTTCATACCCTGTCTTTATGCCAAATCTCATCAAAATGCGTTCAGTAGTTTCAGCGTGAATGATGGACAAATATTTAAATAAACAAATGTTCACTTTTATAAAAATGAGGGTCATTGTCATCTTGCCTCTAGCTAGTCTTAGTTACGATTGATAAGGTTTTACAAATTCATCTCATAAAAGCTATTTAGTTATAAGAGTTTCAAACAAAATGTGGCGTTTGCATCAGAACAAGATACTCTTCATGGAACCCGATTAGACGGACTTTATTGCAAAACTAAAGAGTTCAAGTTGAATCTAAAGGAAAATAAGCGACTGGAGCTGAGACATACAGCTTGTGCTATGCATTTATACTAACTTATCTAAATAAAATGAAACAATCTTAAATTAATCAGGACATGATAAACATTATTTATATTATTCTGTTTTCCCAAATCCATATACAATATAATAGATATACGTACGTCTTGCGGCAGGTTATGCGGGGCATGATGCGCCAGTGCAGCAGCGGGCTCCTGGCAGGCGTCGGCCGCCGCCACGGCCGCGGCCGCCAGCACCGCGCCCGCCAGCCAACACACCACCAGCGCGCCCAGCGCACCCACCTGCACCACCCAGCATACACAATAAGTACACTAACGGGGTGAATAGGGATCGAGAGGTGAATAGGGACAGTTCTGTGTTTCCTGATGGGTACAACCTGGGTGTCTTCAAGGCCCGAGTGAATAGGTTGCTTATGGGCAGACGTGCTCCACCGTAGGCCGCATCATCACTTACCATCAGGTGAGATAGCGGCCAAACGTCGACCCATTAAATGTAAAAAAAAAGGAGAGGGGTGAATAGATACTATGAAGACTTTCCCTGTATCTATTCACCTCTCTTCTGTCCCTATTCACCCCGTTTTACTGTATTCATTAAGTAAGTATTTATTATCTCTTCGATTTTTCTCAATTAGTAAACATCGATGTAAGTAGGATGTTCTTAGTCATCGCATGACTGCATAAGCTTTTGATTACTACAGGCCCCGGTGTGGCTTGAAACCAGTCGGGTATTTCATGACAATGAACAGGCAAAAGTTTTTCTACATTGGATGTAGAAAAACACGAGTTGGTAACCAAACATAGTAGTCTAATATCTTCATTTCAAAGATTTTTTAGACGGAACGTTTTTCAAGAAACACCTTGTAAAATATGTAGGGGGAAATATCATCTCATGACTTCTTTCTCGAGAGGGAGTGTCAGACACTTGCTGACTAAAAACCACCCCGTTCCTACTCCTGCTTTTCAAGTCGAAGCCCCGGTAAACCCGCTAGGTAGTCCGCAGCTCCGGAAGATATATAGAATAGAGTATACTCACGCAGAGCAGCAACAAGGCGCGTCGCGAGCGTCGTGCGGCGGCGGCCAGCAGCGCGACGCAGACGGCGCCGCCGCAGCACCAGCCCGCCATGCCGCCCGCCCAGCGCGCCGCCTCCCACACCCACGCACGCTGCACCAACCATACAAACAAACACGATTTAGAAATATCCAATATTAGCTACTTCCGCGCTATTAAATGCTACATTGTGGGTGCACTCAAGAGTCAAAAGTAAAAGTTATAGGACTATAGCCTTTGAACGCAAAACTTTATTGCGTTACTCTACGCTGCTGTTGATGCCGATACGCCAGTAGCAGCGCGACAGTCACAAACGTCGTGTGTCGCGTAATGCTGCTCATAGTATATAGTATAGCCTTAGCAGTGGCATTAAGTATTATATTGTATGTGTATCGTAATGTTCCTCGTCAAACAATTACCCCGTGAGTAAAAGCCGATAACATTGCATTATTTGTATGCACTCACGAAAGTTCAAAAGTAAAGTTATAGGACTCCTGTGATCGCACAATTCAAGAAGAACCTTAATTATCAAATGAATTGGATGATCAACAGATTCCAGATCAAACTGCAGTATCAAATAATGTTGTATGCCACAACGCCAAAATACCAATATTAGAATCAAAACAAACCTTCATAAAGGCATCGAGGTTGAGTGCAGCAAGAGGTCGCCGGAGGTTGTCGGCGGCCGATGCTGCGGCGCTGGCGTTGTTCCGGAGGGCTGAGAGGGCTCGGAGTAGCGTGCCCAAAGCCGTCTGGTTGGCCACGGGCGCGTCCAGGGCATCTGCTAGTCTGGCTAGTGGAGCGCGGGCTCGGGAGCCCATCGCTTCTTCTAGGATGCTCGACTGGAATGAAAAAGGAGAAAAATTTAACGTGATTCTAGATAGTTCGACTGTTCAAAGATATTTTGGGCACAATATCCTTATAATCGTAAACAAACTCTATAGTTTAAAATTGCTGTAGGTTGCCAAGTTCAGCAGAAATATTATAAGAATACTTTAACTCTTGATTCGAAGTAGTTCTGAATTTATCTATACTATTATGTTTAGAGGTTATAGGTGCTAACGGCAACCTTCGGGTGTGGTTTGAATGAAGCAGGAATCCCATAGCACTTCCTTAGTAGTCCCGTTCTCCATAAGCTTGGCAGCTCTCAAAATGTTCACTTAATAAGTGACATAATTACACATCATTAACGCTACAATTCCTCTTTCTATTCATACCGACCTGGTTCTTAACCGTGTTGACGAGTGCAGCCAGCTGGTTTCCAGCCTGGATGCTCTGCAGCATGGCATTGTGCAGGTCATCGTTACCGAACAGACCCACGCCGATAGCCCCGCAGCAGAGGACTGATAGGATCATGAGCGTAATCTGTGGAGGTGGAAAATTAAATGATTAGTTATAAGTAAAAGCTTTCATATAAATATTTTAAATTCAAGTGGTGCAAATAGCAAGTTTTATCGTTAAATGTTTTTAACAAAATTTTATAATTTAGTTGTTTTGTCTGTAGGTAAATATTACCTACCCAAAACATAGAGTAAAATAAACAATATCTGTCAGATAGTCTCTTAAATAAATTCGTTGCCAATTCTAAAATTAAACTAACATTTACATAACTATTTCAACGTGTCATAAATTTTGTCTGCAATTATTTACACGTGCATCATACATGTGTGTAATTCAGACGTTAACTAATCCCGATATTATTTTTTATACAACAAAAACTTCAAAATGTCTAAACCTTTGCAAGTTTGCTAGTTTTTTGCTACTTTGCTACTTCTATCGACACGTACCAACACTTTATATCTATCTATCGACACTTTCAGAAGAGGCCCAAAATTGTATGGAGCTGTAATGATCTCCTTTTCATCATGATCAAAAAAGTCAGTAATAAAAACTAAATACCACTTTCTTACTTTTTCCATCAACACTATTTTATTGACACAAACGCCACGAATGCCGCTACTATTTTAAGTACCTTACGTAAAGTAAGTACCGATACTAATTCCCTTTGATGTCTAATAAACAAAACAATCCAAAAACATTAAAGTACTATCATACTTCTAAAAACTTAAGCCTAAAAACATCTTCAAAAAAAGCTGTTTACGCAATATCAAACTTGGGATCAAAGCTATAGAGTTCATTGTCCTATATTTAACCGATTTTTGTTAATATAAAGAGCATAAACCAAGTAGGTAATAGTTTAAACACTCTTACAAACACGTGTCGAAATGATCTCTGTGAGAATAATTCTGATTGTGTTGGCAGACTATTTATAGGAGGAAGATACCCTCAGGGGGCGAACATGATGGCTTTATCATACAACGTCGGGAAACAAGACTATGTTGCGTTTTGTCAGTTCTACTTCATAACGAGACAGCCTGGATGGCTGCGGGTCGATAATAAAAATGATTCATTGAATTGGTACTAGGAACTGTGTTTAATTGTGTCAAGCATATGTATAAGTAGACGAAGATGATTTATTATGCACGACTGTTTTATATATTTATTGTAGGTTTACATAAGCAGATCAGATAACAATTTTCTGCCAACTGCTTTAGAAGAGAAGTACCACGTAGGTATCATCTATTCATACCATCCATATTCGTTTAGTTATAGCATCATAATTAATGTTAGTCAAATCAAATTATATTTTTCTAATAACCAGACGTCGTGGCAGGCCCAAAAGGAGAAGGCGGGCCGAAATTGAACAGAAAGGAGTGGAAAGATGAAGGCCTTTGCCCTGCAGTGGGACGACCACGGCCCAAAGTAAATAAATAACCATTGTGAGACATACAAAATTAACTAAAATCGCGACATCGCCGCGTCTGCGCACGCTGCTCATGATCAAGAGTTCCTCTGTTACTCGAAACTAGTAGAGCTTTTCTTCATTAATTTAGTTAATAAATCGAATTATCATGATAACGCTACTTGGTTCAAAGTACTCAGAAATGAATAATAAACACCAATCCATGATGAAGTAGATAGGCTAGAAAGAATAATGACCAGGCTATAAAAGGTCTATTTTTACCTCAAAAAAAAATAATCAAATCACGATAGTTAAAAGAGAACGAGCCTACACGTGTATGCCCTCTATGGCTGGTAGAGGGCACATACCTCATTTACAAAACATGAAGAATTGCTGTAATTAACCGCTAGCTTATTCTGAAGGTCGTGTCTAACAGTGTTTCAGGTTTCAGGCAACACAATGAATAATAAATACGTTTAATGGTGAAAAGGTTGAGTCAGTCACTCCATTTGAACGGGACTGTAGTAGGTCATTCACCAAAATTTAATCTATACACGAAAAAACAACTTGGTACAAACACCATAGTCTATCTTTCGTAAATAAATGTACTTACTGCTGTACTTAGAGGCATTTGATGGTTACTTAAACTATACCATAGTATAACGATTTTGTTAAAAAAACAATTGCTAAGGACTCGGTTAAGTAACCCAGGTGTATTAAACGACTCTGAGTACGGGCTTTATTGTTTTATAATCCAATCAGAAATATAGGAATTAAAGGCCGTTGGAATAACTTTATGACGTGGTGATGTCTACACCTAAAGAATAAATGACTAAACAAATGCCAAACGCCCCATAGCACTCCCATTTCTATGTATAAATCACTGATGTGTGAATTACGTCACGCGTCATCGCAACATGATATTTCGGAATCTAATGTCCATCCCATACATTTTTATTAGCAATCGATAAACCTAGCTGAAAGTTCAAATAACATACAAATTATTTCCGAAATAGAAATTATTGCTTGAATAGAAAAGATGAAGTGTGAAAATAGCATACTTCGGGCACGAATCGGAATCGATCGGGAAGTGGGCTCGATCAGAGGACTATAAAAAAATAATAGAAAAAGAAATATCCCTAAGTAAAAGTTTAATTAAAAACTACAAAATAATTTGTTTACCCGGCAACTTAAGGAACACCTCACACATCGGCCGGCTTGCAGCAGTAAAGCTAATTGCAATCAATTACCGTATGTCTGCTAAACACAACACTAATTAGGTAATTACGGAACGCCGGCAATACGAGTACTCGAATACCGAAAGAGTCAAGATTAGAATCGAATTGACCTATTGCCATTCAATTGTCTATCATCTGATACCTATTGCTTTTAAGTAAGAATTCTAAAAGCTAAGTTTAGAAATACTTCATTGAGTAAGTGTAATTAACATTATTTTGTGAATGCAATATAGGAAAACATGGTGAGGAAACCTGGTCTTATAATTTCTAATTATAAGTTTGAAATCGCCAATCCGCATTGAGCTAGCGTGGTGATTAATGCTCAAACCTTCTCTATGTGAGAAGAGGCTTTCGTCAGCAGTGGCTATTAACAGGCTGTTGATGTGACATGAATATAAATATTTTGGAAAGGTCACGATGATCACTGTTTGCCGCCATATCTTACCTTTAAAGCGGTGATACTTCTGGGTGGGCGCTGCTTTCTGTCGCAGCATCTTGTGAGCAGGTATATGAGGAGCACAGTCAACGTCAGGATCAGCCAGGCACCAGGTATGGAGCCGAGGATTCCCAAGCTCTGGAATAGAACAAAGTAACACGATGTAACAACATAATAAGATCAGTAAATGCTTCGAAAACTAAATACCAGACTTCATCTCACCTACGATGAAAGGCATCCATATTCATCTACCACTCAAGTCAAACATAGCAAAACAAATTCTATTTTTACAAAGATACGTTTTAAAATGCCTTATTCGGGAGCTACATCACAGAAATCCTTCCAACATCTCACACTCCCGCTAAACACGCAAGTATTGTACAGTCAACTTCAGTAATGAACTTGTATTACCCCAGGGTACACAACATGCTTAATTAACTGTCATGTTTTGTGGACAAACATTTCGCACGAACCAAGTATAGAGATCCGGGAGATGATTTGTGAAGCTGAATGGATGCTGCTCTTTAATCTAGATAGAGATCTGTAGCCGTAGTCCGTTGGACGAGACTATTGTGGTCAGTCTGGACTGTTATTATACGCACGTGATGTTCCCCCTTCTCGGATTGTTAAGTGGGGGATATGGAATGGGAACTTCCGTGTCATCGGCGTTTTTCTTACTGAAGGCTTTGAGATTATTTTCAAAACGCATAAGATTGAGGTTATACCTACATGCTTTTTACCTGTACTTGAACGAGTGTTTAACGTATAAAAGTTATCTGATTTTGATCTACAAGTTCTTTATCGTCATACACACTTCCACAAAAATATTGCTTTAATTCTTGATACTATCTTTTTCTTAACAACCAACAAATACTTTCCTAATCTTCTTGGACACTTACCTCAAGGTATACAGGAGAATTAGGTGCGAAGGTATCATTGACGCGATGCAGGGTGACGTTGATATGCGGCAAGGCGTGCAGCATCCGCGAGAGACGCGGCGGCGAGTATTCGTCCGTCACGCCCGGCGCGCCCATCGCGACCTCTCACGATCACACCTGGAGTACAAATAACACATACGTTAGATTTGAAATAAATAATACATAGAGAAGTACACGATGAACTGTGAAAATTAAGTATAAGTATAGTGCTTCGTAGTCCGAGTGCTAGCATCGCTTCAAATTACTTGATTACTGCGCTCAATATTTTCGGATCAATCTTTGGGTCTAGAAAATCAGTACTATACCTATTTACCTTCTCTTCTGGACCAGTTATCGGGTTATTGTTTTGGCATTTGACATACATACCACTCACGTAAATTAATGGAGAAAAAGGTCTGCTAGTTTCGAGTCACAGAGGGAAGACGCACGCTGCTTTTTCGCCATTAATTTACGTGAGTAAACCGTGATTTTTAGCTAATTTAATTTATTTATAAATGCTCAATTATATTAAATCATTGCATTTTTGGTCCTATCCGTTATTTCATAATCATTTTAACTAATGAACGTTGAATACAAACAACAAACTACGCCGTTCATTGAACTAAAATTATCCAGACTATTCGCAAATGTGGACCATCTGCTGCGAAAGATCACACGCTGACAACAGGCAAACAATCTAAAAACTCGATATGATTCATTGAATAAATAACATTAACGGAAATATAGGCGACTGCTAATTAGGGTACGGGACTTTTTAGCTTTGTCATTAGGTAACTGTGTCATTCGTTGGTACACATCTACAAGTTGTATTTGAAGCACGAGGTTCCATATTTGAACTCTTCAATCAGGCCACATGTTCAGTTTTTTTTTTCTATTTCGAACACAAAAAGCATGTGGCCGGTATTTTTGTGGACAGTCTTGCCTACCATGAATAGTTCATCATAGTTTCACTACAAAGTATAAAACAAAGTCTTTCTCTGTCCCTATGTCCCTTTGTATGCTTAAATCTTTAAAACTACGCAACGGATTTTGTTGCGTTATTTTTTAATAGATAGAGTGATTTAAGAGGAATGTTTACATGTATAATACATGCATAATATATCATCATTGCACCCATGCGAAGCTGGGGCGGGTTAAGTAATAAAGGTATCTATCTATCTACACATTTGTCTTCCACTGCTTGTTACAAAGACAAATAGCTGCAAATTAGGCTACTAGAGTTTTTTATCTTCGGCAGTAGGCCAAACGTGCATTATCTTCCTCTGAAGCACATTACGGCACACTTACACGTTGATAAGCAGAAGTGATATAAGTTTTGAAGTGTGATTATCGTTTGAAGACACTATCGTACCTTTAAGTGAGGCTTACGATCAAGTGAGGTAGGTACATACTTATTACTTTTTACTTATCCTTGGTAAAAAAATTGTTTATAGGAAAGTGATATTGAAGGAAAATTGGAATGCGTGATATTCAGTGAAAGAGCAAACTAACTTAAAGTAGACAACATTTTGCCGGCCCTAAAGAAGTTTGATCATATAGATACTTTTTGGTTAGGATATAGGGATCCAACAGGATATTTTAAAGATAGAAATAAAAGAAGATCACGATGCATGTTTTTTGTAATAAATAAATGATAAGTTTCCACACTTATGCCCGGTTTACATTATTCCAGTCCAGCGATCCAGTCCAGTACTGGATTGCTTACTGCAAAATGTAAACCGGCACTGGAATGAACTGAATCCAGTAGGCATTCCAGTCCAGTAACTGGATTCGCGGTCTACTTTTCGGTCCAGTGCGATCAATCCAGTGCAACTGGAATAATGTAGACGGCCAATCCAGTGCCATTCCAGTGCTGACGAAGTACACACGTGTTGGTTGTTTTTGCGGACTTTTTTTGCGAAGAAAAAGGATTTAACAATGGTGAAGAAGTTATCTGAAGACGAAACTATAAAATTTGTCTCTATATACAGAGATAATCCGTGTTTATGGGACATAACATCAGAAAATTATAAAAACAAAGCTATGCGCCAAACTGCTTTGCAAAATCTGTGCTTTGGTATGGAAATTGAAGGATTCACAGTGGAAGATGTGAAAAACAAAATAAAAAGTATACGTTCGACATACTACCTAAAGAAGTAGTAGTAGGTATCCAAAAGAAGAATTTCAAGATAAAAATAAACGAAGATCATGATAAGTTTCCACTCTCATAAGTGGCCAACTTGCCACAGATAACATAAAATACCTATATAACATTAATCTTTTTAAAAGAGAATTCTTGTTAATCTTTAGTGCGACGGAGACGTCACGTTCCTGAGACGTCAGGACTTAAGTTGCACTTAATGGAACAACATGGAACAACTAGGGCATTTACCGAGAACTTGTAGTATAAATGGAAAAGAACATAATAAATATCACGTCTGTTTTTCTCTTCTGAGCTTGTAGCCAATCGCATTTAGCGCTTATCTACAAAGAGAGTAAATAACTAAATTATATGGGATTGATGTAGATTTTGACACACATGTCAGTGTCATCCCTATCCATTGATTTTTCTATTCCCTCGGTGGACAAGCACTAAATTGGCATTTGGCTAGAGATTCTGGTGTATTTCAAACGCAAGATGATAAATATCAAGCAGTTTCCTTTCTAAACGTATCCTGTATTTGAACCCGAGGTATCGAGGTCGGTATTCAGACAGTTACGCTGGTAGCACATTCTGAAGAATATAACATACATTGCAAACACTACAATATTGAAGAAATAACTGAAGCGTTTTTGTCAAACTCAGGTCAAAGAACCACATTAACATTCAAAACGAAGCTAGAAGACAGACTATCTTATAAGACAAACAATAATATCAGAGACATATTGTACCCACTCATATTACGAAACGGAATGCCTTCACGAGACAGAATTTTCCAGGCAAACTTTTGATATGTGCACAAACTTTTCTGACACGAACTGTACGAGCGACATTACAAAGGATTATAATCTCTTTTGTTTTACGTTACGAGTTATTTTCGCTTGGACGGGCGGTAGACTGAAATTGATGTCGTCTTGTCTTCCCTACGTCTCCCGCGTAGGACGGATATAAGTGTACATACTATACATAGATAGGTACGTAGGTGCTGGTACTTACCGCAGCTATCTATCAGGATCTTTGTCTACGACGCCATGGTGGCTCCGACCGATGGTACTTCACTTTCACCGCAAGGACATCTGCAACAAACGATGGGACAGAATTAATTTATGGGATACTGCGGAATACAGTAGAGAAAGACTTTATTTCTAGAGATAGAAACGAGAATAAGGAAAATGTATACAAATGGTTCATCGCGTTATAAGATCGTGTGATAATACTGGACGTCCATAAACATAAAACAGTGCAAAGACACAGCTTGCTGTAGACGTAGACAAAACATTACACTTTGTGCTATCAATCAGTTCAGACACTGTTTACCAAAGAAAACGAACCGACGCCATTAATTTCCTGAACGTAGATGGTAACAAGAAGCTTGTAGATAACCTCAAAGCTTCACCGTGACATTGGAAAACAATCAGAATGAAATACGTAACAGGCGTATGCACGGTACATCACAACATATTGGTGTGCGCGGTCCAAACAGTCCGACCACACGCAGTGTGTGGCCGCTGGTTCCCATTAAATGCGCCAACTACGGCCCGTTGTTCCTACAATGTGGTGTTATCGCTACCATTAAAATTATCTCGCAATGCATTCGCTCACATTTCTCAGATAACTAGACACTGTATAAACTAGGAATAAACGAGTGATCTAGGATAGTGTTGCGGTACCAGACAGGATTTTGTGTTGGAGATAAATCAGTACGTTGTTGTTAGACACAAACAATTTTGTGGTCACGAATATCTCGATTTTTATAGTAGATGGCAAAGTCGTAAAATACGGTATCCTACAGGCTCACAAAAGCGCAAATCTCGTATTTGTTTCACAAAATATAAAACAAACTGCAAATTATTACACAGACATAGACGATCCCCAATCTCGGAATACACAAAAACTTTTTACTATCCCCGTCAATGAAACAGACGAGACGTCAGTGGTAGCATTAAAATCATAATAAAGGGGACATTACGAGCCACGCTGAGCGGTGTCACGCAACGAATTACAGACAATTGAGAGAAGTGCGCGGTACCATTGAACTGTTTGCTCAAGCCGCTTTTAATTATAATCTAATGTGCTATGGGAAGATTGGAGACTGTTGTAGAAAGCTTTCTTTACTTAACTTTCTAGAATAAAAAGCCTTGCATGAAATGAAGTAAGGACATGATGATAAACATTAAGCGAATCTTTTTATTATTCTCTTAAGATCTGTGTGTGATTTTAGTATGAATCAACAAATTCGTGCTTATACCGCGCCCAGCATTATTTCGTATTTTACATTCCAATTCAGTGACGGCCAGTGTGCAACTATGCACCATAGTATAAAGGATCGGCCATTCCATATATGGCTGATTTCTCACTCACTACTGGGTAACGAAATCGACTTCAGAATACAATTTATTTTCCAGAATAATTGAATTTCTTAAGATTCTAACCATTAATTACAGCTAGACAATGCCATTAATACCCAGATTAAGTGGAACCGTTCTCGAAACATATACGGAAACCCCCCAATTTTTATTGAACATTTTACTAACTATAGAGTCATAACATGGGCCATTGGCCATGCTAATAGTTTCTAGGTACTGCCAATCGCTTAATAACGTGACCTAGACCGTATCGAAAGCTGATCCTGTGACTCATACAAGTTTCTCGACTTCTTGACTTGAAGAGCTTCTTTTTTTCCAACTTGTTCCACATTCCCATGTAGGACCGGTGCAATCTCAACGACAACATGGTTGACATACCTCATCTGTCCATTTGCACCGTGTGAGAACTTCTGGACCATTATCCAATTAACGATAGTCTTATACAACGGAACTGGTTTGTTTTTTGTGGCTTGGTGATACTAATTATGTTGTGTCAATGTGATATCCTTGTTATTACATCTTTAAAATCCGGTTGCTTGACGGTTAATCCATTTTTAAATCTACATGGGTCAAATCTCTAGAAGATCTTTTCGTCTCGCAAAATAGCAGTATATTTAGGAAAGTCTTTACCGTCTCCGCAAGAACCGTGTGGGCGTAATCTCGTGCCAAATCCACTACAACGTTGTTTCCTACTTGATTTGCTATTCATTGCTTTGAAGAACGTATTCTAAGGGAGACACTTAAGTTTTATCTGTTTCTAAATATAACTAACGCAGTGCTATGCGAAAAGTTAGGAGCACTTAAACTAGATCGATAGAAAGCGCTAGTCGCGTGTAAGGCCTCGTAAAGTTTTATTGCAAACATAAGGACGAGTGCTCACGCCGACACATTGTTACAAAAGTTCATAAAACTCATTTATTCATTCATATATGCACTAGTTTCCTATTCTGCTAGTCCCAGGGTAAATTGAAGTTATTCCTGTTTTTGTTCTATTTATTCTCCATTATAAATTGCATGGTGTTAGGTAACTAAACCAATAGGTGAATAACCTGATAAGTCACGGCTATCAGCACTTCCAGGGGCTTTACGATTGCCCACAGATATAAAAATATATCAGTAACTTTACCGCGAAGTTCGTCAAACTGAAACATGATAAAAATTACGAAGAAATAACACATTTTTGCTTTGTATCACTTTGTTTAGAGTTTGATAAAGAAACATTACGAGATATGAATGGCATTTATCTTGATGATCCTATACGACCTATACCAACAAAACACAAATGAAGGATTTAAGTTACAGATATATTAACATCGGACTCCCTAAAAGTAAATAGATATTAAAAAGGACACGAATTACGGTAAAAACAGCAAAAAAATCGTGGAAGTTCAAGTCCACGTCAGCCTGCGCCTCTAGAAAAATGAAAGCGTAGTTAATATAACTATGGGAATTATTGCATTCCAGTAAAGAAGTACTAAGGCAGGGCTTGAAGCGAATGAAACAATAACTGTGCATTATTATCCAATCGATATTGACCTATTATACAGACTCACGAAGTCACGACGACGCAGTAATAATGTTATCAACATCAAACGATGTTGCCAAGCCAATGCAATAAATCGAAGCGAAGAGATTTTATTTAAGAGAAACATATTTTTAATTTAACGCGCTTGTCACTAATAGTATGTTTCGTTCTGGAATATGTTTTTAAATTAGATCCGTGAAGTTCTATTAAGATAGTTGATGACCATCAGCAAACACATCCAAATTTTGATTCACGCAATAAACATCAACATCAACAACAATCAAACAGATAACCTTGAGTTTGGGACATAAGTGCAGTTAGTACAACGTGTTACATTAATGTGAATCTCGGAACTAATCAATGTCCCGTTCCAAAACGCGTAACTAATGGCGAATATCCGCGCATTGTTCCCAGAAAACGAACTGTAAAAATTGGAACATCTGGTGTTTGGTGTCAATTGAATAGACATCCATATTGTGTGCTCCATAGATATATTCGACGAAATTAGTCGAGATCGACAGCTTAATGCATGCTTTGAACGAGAAAAGAGGTCGTGCATTGTACAAGAACGATGACTCACTAAAGCTTCGAAAGTCGCTTAGATAACACGAAAACAAGATGACATGGCTCTTATTAGAATCGGAATAGAGTTTACAATTTGAATACAACTTTTTTCTAAGATCACGATAATCTGGCTGGCCAAAATTAGCCATAGTAAACGAGTGCAAGTGGTATAAGCATACCAAATATAGAATGGGATATTGCACCATGCGTACCGTTACTTGATCTCGAATGCTCGGTTTTGTGGGTACTAAGGTAAGGCAACTTGATTCAAAGTTGTTCGAGTTTAGTGTACACGAGTCGACAGCGTGTCATCACCAGATGCAACACTAAAGTGGGCAAATCGATATGTTCTGGCCTATTAGATCACACAATCTCAGGTTTCCACATGTGCAATGTGGTGTATTAAACTACACGCTACACTGGGTAAAATGAGACATTAAAGACTGTAGTTGTTCTAAAAATCTGTAACTAAAAGGAATAACTAATAATTAAAAGGGAATAGTAACTTCAGCAAGTATCAGAAAGAAAACTTGCCAAAGTAAAATACGCAATATCACCTTATTTACATTCCATTTCATTCAAAAGTACGAACCGTGTGAAATGATCTGAATCGCAAATAAATATTAAATATGAAAAGTGAAATAACTTTGATATCGAAGCATAAAAAACCTGTATTAACGCTCGACACCGGAAAAGTGCTCGATAACGAGGAACGGGAGGGAACGAAAGAAAAGTCTTTAGCATTGACAAATTGGCAATTTCCACAGTGTAAAAATAGAAATGAACTTCGTTAAACCTTGTGTATGATTCTGTTATCTTTTAAGATCTTGGAGTTCAATATTTCAAAGCATTGTTACCTTTTCCTGTGGACCGAGATTTATGTTAAGGAAAGAATGTAATCTTTAGACTTGGGATGAGCAAGAAGAATGAACATTTTTGGAGGGGTGTTGATACTTTCGAACAATGTCTAGGTTAAAGGTTACTGAGAAGTAGGCGTATTCTGACGTCAACACTAAATTATGCATTACAAAAGGTTGGAAACATTAATAAAATCATGTAAAATTCGACTAGCTATTATTAGCTCTCTTTTGAAACACTAAACATATTTTAGGTATCCAGAAAAGAAACATGGGACTCGTGGGTTGTCACCGCACATTATTACCAAACAATGCTTACATTAACCTTTTGTATAGCAGGCGCACGCAATCAATCAGTGCCGGCTATTGCGAGAGATAATTATCACTTTTACAAGCTATTGTCTCCAGAACTTTCTACCGGACAATGATACAGTGTGACTGATCGCTCACTGTTACGTGAACTTTGTTCTTCAAACTTCTTTACAACTTTAGCCTCTTCGTGGTTGAAGTTCATTCTGCAAGCCTTTGAAGCTTGTTTTTACAGACGAATAATTTCGTCAACTATTTTGCCATCCAAAGAACGCTCTAAAACATGAAGTCCCGCTGTTACTTTAAATGCTTCTTCATTATTCAGCCTTATCTAAACAACGCATCACAGTTGGAGCAAGACAATCATTTCAAAAGTCACAATTTCCACCGTATCTGCTGTCTGAATCTCGTCATGTTCCATTGCTGGGATCGTTACATTGCGATAGCATTCATCGGTGACGTTGAAAATTTTAAGGAAACACAAAGCAAAGTAATTTCAATATACCGACGTTCGATAAATTACCACTTGAGTTGATTGTGGTCACTTGATTGCTGTCATAAACTCGACCATTACTCGGAGTATCGTAAACTCACAGGCGGACTCCACTGGCCAAGTACACAAATTGCGAACAACGTAAAACTTGACTAGGAAACGGGCGCAAAGTTGTAAACTGACATACTGCATGAGCTGTCTTATAAAGTGTGAAAATTTACTCCCAGACACATTTGGCAACGTGACCCTAGAGTTGGTACGGAGCCAACTCTGCCAAATGAAATGCTATCAAAACAGCCGCCGTGAAGCGCCTCTATGACGTATCTCAGGAGAGGGACTCACGATGTTGAAGTGCACTTGGCACGACCCGAGTATTAAAAGGTAATAGCAATATAAATTGCCAGCTTTACTTCGTTACGTTTTCTGTAAATATATGTAACTTTAAATCACAACACAAATTAGCATAATACGTTTAATCAAAGTTTCCAAGCACCTGACGGCAAACTGAAACTTTTTACCACGAAAGCCAGCATGAAAATGTGGAATTCATTTCGCAATTTGCTGACCAAATATCACTGAAAAGTTCAAGTGGAAAACAAGCACTCGAGTCACTTTATGGTTGTGTAGTTGTTGGCTGGCCATTTGTCATTGCTCTGGAATGATATCTTGTCATAGTGAAACAAGTTGTCCACTCGAAGTGGTCGTATGTCAGTTTTATGCATCACAAATGGTTTGGCGACATCAATACACGGACGGCCACATACAAAGCTATCAGGAACACGACAGACCACGGGACGCCTATTGTGAGACCATTGTAGCTATTTGGCTATTGTGATTCTGCACACGTGTCTTTAATAGCAATGCGTACGTGTTGTGGCTCGTGAAACATGATTATTAGATTGATTCAAGTATACGGCCAATTGTGGTGGTCTCATGATCATAAATCTTTCCGAATTAACATAGGTTACTGTCTGGCTACCTACTTAAAAGGACTGTGCCTTTATTGCAAACGAACATTGTACAGACATTAAACATTTAGATTTGTTAAAAGCGAAGTTTTAGGATAGAGACGACGTTAATTTCGATTTAAAAAATACACTAAATTTTCACCATCACTTAATTCCTTACCTTAACAAAAAATATCAGCACTACACCTTATTTAACCACAGCGGATCACTATCAAGTTAGTCACTTCAGGCAGACAGAGATATTACCGCACTCATCACTCGAACACCTCTAACGAGCACTGCATTCCTGTATTCACTGAGCTGTGTAACACGGGGCACAAATACGTCCTCTCCGACTTGGAATAGGAACCAGCGTATCTTGTAAACAATTTCATACATCACCACCTCAACTGCATAACTCGCGCACCTACTGCAAACGCCTTACACTGATCTATAGAAAGCTAGACACAGAACTTCGTTAGCAAGTTGCTCAATTCAAAACGGTAAGGAATATATTGTACACAATTGAATTATGTATAATGTAACTACACTTTCAAAGTCCAAGATGAAACTAACGTCGATCAAACGTAGGAAGCAGGAGAGATGATTCATTACAGGATTTCCCAGTGCGGTGGGTGGCTTTGTAGCGGTCGATAATGCGTGACGCAAAACACCAACATAAATAGAACAGCAAAACAAAACATTTAGCATGCCTACTTTTTGTTCAGTTCTATTTTAATGTAGCATGTTGTAGATAAAGGCAAAAATGCACTTAGCCGGAATGCTTAATGTAATGGACTGAAATGTTTAGGGTTTAATTGAATAAAACGAAACAGTTCATCACGTGACTTGGGTAAAGTAATTAATGCAACCAGGACACACACGAGTGAAAATTAAAAGCTAAAACACAATAGATCCCACATGACTCACTGCAATACCACTAGCACGGGAGGTAGACTAAGAGCAATTGAAAAACGTACAAACTCATCAGTGTACAAGCTCATCGCACTAATGTACTCAGTTAATGGATTAACAGAATCGTTGTAGTGGACAGATGACGGACACTCGCTAGATAACGTCCATCCGATATCCGGACGCCAGCCGGCGAATATCCGGGCACCGGCCACCGGACGCCTGTGGAACTTTGTACGATGCCAAGTTTCGGTTACCTCATTCTCTGTACATTGCGAAGTATTAATTCGACATGTAAACGGTGTTCTACTTAATTCCAGATGATTCTAGCCAAATAATGTCAAAGAAAGAGCAATAGCTAAAATAATGTTGTTATCCTTAAACTAAAATATAATCAGTATTCAAGTTTCTTCCAAAAAAATAACCACGTAGATAGAGTTCCTTTACTTGAACAAGGTAACAGTAACTGTAGAAACATGTAAGGAGAAAATGTCTAACAATACCTCGAGTACCAAAAACTGTGGGTTGGAGAGCGTGCAAAATTAAACGGACAGCGAATATTCATAGGAACAAACCGACGGGACCCGCGTAAAAATTCAAAGTCATTTTACATCTCGATTCGTTCGTACAACAGTCATTTATTATACGTACCAAGTGCGATGAATAATATAATACGTACCGTTTTAAGAATAAGAGTAAAAGCATCTTTACATTATGAGTCTTCTATAGGCCTGCCCTCGCTTGCCGCTGTAAAGGAGTTTGTTTTTTATGTCTCGCAACCATCCGCTGCGGCGACGTAACAAATTGATTTTATTTCCACGTCTTACTTTCATCCTATAGACATCCCTGACTGCATTGCAGGTTCAATTTAATTTAACCGAAACCAAATCAATACGCCGCTTCTGATCCGTAATAGAGTAAATAGGTTAGAGGATTACATTTCGGTAATGCTTTAAGTTAAAAGCCATAGCCGACTAAAGTGAACTGTTTAAAACGTCAGACAACTCATGACCTCTACAAGGTCAATACCATAAAATTATCTATCGAAGAGTCATATTCAATACAGTGTACAATACTTCAAAGTTCACTTAAAATGAATAAAATCTCACCCTCTGTTAAAAAGCCGTCCAAGAGGACTCCCGAAGGAAATCACAACGCACTGCCAATAATCTAATTATAAATCAATTGTCTTGTTAGCCGTCGCCAATCCGGTCGGCCTAAGAGCTCAATTTATACGCCCAGCAACGGACTGTTCTAACCCAGTTCTGCCCGCGAGGAAGTTCCCAATCAAATTTTAATGCGTATTCAAGGCTCGAGGCGGTATCTAATTGAATTACCTGACCAGATTCTGTGTCGCGTCTAGAAAACAAACTGTCTAATGAAACCATTAAGGTGTTAAGATCCTGAGAAACCGCCCTCATAAACCTAGTTCTCTAGAAGATTTGAATGACATCATTCGTAAACTAGTAGATGGATAATAAACAGCCAGGTGAATAAACTCTTGTATTGTGTTACGTTTTTATGGATTCGTATGATTCTGACTGACTGAAAAATGAAAATTATTACAAAAATCACAGCACCAAAAACATGATGCTTAATGAAACGAAATAAAGTCGAAAGTCAACGATAAAAATGTAATAGTTTTAATATTAAATGAAAAACTATATCAGTCCACTTTAATACAATGCAAAAACGGAGACATTTTTAAACACTCAACTCTCAAACAGATTCTATATTAAAAACTAAATTTAGACCAGAGATCAAAGGCAGAATAATTTTCGGACGTAAAAAGTCTTCATTTATAAAAAGGGCAGACACAATATTGGGAGAAGGTCGCTTAACATTGACACCATAAACTTTTGACGTAACCTGGAGAGCACGTGTGTGACCGTATGTTTGCTTGGGATCATTCGGGATGTGTTCACGAAGCCGCTCCATCATTGTATGTGGTGCTTACATATTTATACCTTAATTTCGTTACATCTCTCGAGGAATTATCTAAAATATTCCATGAATACTCCATCCAGTTATTTTTTGCAGTGTAACGACCCGCTAATAATACCGTGAAAAGAAAGACCGAGGGTCTAATTAAGAAATGCCGCTAATATTTTATCAAGAGCCGCGAAAATTAATATCCGTCCGCCTTTTTAATGGTTAGGCGCATGCGTATTACTATAATAGGATTTACGTTGTAAGTAAAGAATTAGCACTTAACTTTTTGTTAATGCGTTATAATCCCCAGATTTATTTTGCTTAAAGCGGTGCGCTGTACAAATAATAATTTATAATTTAATAAAGATTTTAATACACGCATCAATTATGTACAATAACCCATCCTTTCAGTTTCAATTAAGACCCATGTTTGGGCGCCATTAATACGTAATACGAGTTGGCGCCCAACGTGGGACTGAATGCGCAATTTTATAAACCGCAATACAGTTACCTTCGTTCAGTAAAGCTCCGAATTTAGATTGAAAACTGAATTAAACTTTATGATTTAAATGTTACGATGCATATTCATTTATCCAACCGTATGTTTTGCTGAGTAAAGAGTACGCTACACATTGTTTGCATCGTGTGGTAAAGTGCACAAAAAGGCGAAACTATTTTTATTTGTAGTACGGCCTATTTTGCCGATAGTATGGTGGATCACACGTGGTGGTGTTGGAGTGCCGGTGAATGGAGCACGTGGGGTAGGCGCGGCCGCTCGATACAGCGGAGGCTGCGCGCTGAGCCCCGGCCCGGCATTACCTCTCCGGCGACCACCGTAACTTGACCCGCCCCGACTAGCGTACACATAAGACAATTAACATTTGCTAGAAATGTCTCTATTTCTTTATAGTTTGTGTATATTAGAGATCTTTTATTTGTTTCTTCATAAGGGATAGGTAACTAACCTACTTATTTAATACTAAAAATAACGTTAATTTATTTTAATTACATCAGTAAAAAAAAATATTCTCGAAATGACAATAACTTATTTAGAAATAATACATCAGTCTAGCAACACGACATCTAGATTATAAGTAACACGTACAAAACCAACCATAAATCCAAAACAAGATTCCCGAACACCACAGTTCAACGTAAATCGGATACAAATTAACAACGCCACTATAACAAGACCTGTGAAACCGTTTCAATAGCATAATGAATGTTTAAAGCACGGGGTCTTATTGGCTGGTTGAGTCATTAGATATGAATGTGTACACACTGCTACACATCGACCAGTTTATCATGGTCTCGTTTTGTACGATTTTAGCGTACAATGGCCGGTCAGTTTATACTGGTTTTGTGTAGCTTAATGTGTGTACGAGAGCGTTTAATTGACGTGCCCTTATTAGAGAGCGGATAGAAATGGGACCATTGTGGAGGTATCTTGTAGAAGAGAAAGTGCTGATAGTTAGTGCTATTGTTCATTCATTCGTAATTATAACGTTTTGGATTGTCGCAACTGTATTTGCTCAGCTTTACTGACTACAATGTTGTTGTGAAAAGTATTTTTTAAAACCTTTATCTTCATTTTACCGTCTATTAACTGGTGTCCTACAAAAAACTATATCCAATCATCTCTTTAAGCCACTATCAAACCTAACTCCACTCATTCTTCAATCAATAAAAATCAATACATAGCATAAAAGTGTCAAAATTGGCACCTACCCAACACCGAACACATAAATCGTATGGGACTGTCAAGCCTATTTAATCCCTAGTGATTGAATAATCCTGACGTTTTTATACCTAACAAAAAATAAAAAATGGTAAACCCATAGGACCATCGATTGATTTGAATTGGTCCTTTTATACAAGCAGATCAACCGGTACCAATCGATCAACATATTTCATTGGATATTCAACTTTGAATCAAAACAATAAATCTGAAAATCGAATAACTGCATAAAGGATAGGTTGACTTGCTGTAGGACCAGTCACAACTTCACAAGTAACATCTGTTTATCCTTAGCTCTTACATCTGGCAGACTCAAGACTCAAGGACCAAGAGAAGCATTCTCCACACGACATGTTGGAGATCTGAAGCGTCCAATAAACCAACTTGTTTATTGGCTAGCCCTACATACAGCAGATAAGGACCGCCCTGACGATAGGACTAAAACGGGATGTGAGAAAGGACCAAATAAAGCAATTTCGACCTTGTGTTTGTAGAAATGTTTGTGATTATCATTTTTATTTGCATGCATCACGTGAGTGTTGATTTGTTAGAAACGGATAAGAAAAAGACTTTAATCTTCTCTCTTTATCTAGCTATATTCCTTTCTTTTTCTATTGGATGCAACGTTAACACATCTCCTAACAGTTTTTTTGCTTTATGGAATAGTTGGTAAACAAGCAGACGGGTCAAATGGTAAACGATCAACGCTCATTTAAAAATACAGTTCCTATTCGCACTCTAAGACAGTTTAGAAACAAATCAGTAAGACACAATAGAAAATATCTACAGCAGCACCATGGATAAAAGAAAGAGACTGGATTGGCCTTGTGGGCGGGCCACGCGCGCCGAGGGTGCGAACGAACGTGCATACCGCTGTCGTAACGCTCAAATGTTCATACTTACCGGCTAGCAATCGCTGTCATGTTTTGACAGCGTACGTATCTCCGCAAAAAATATTATATTATGCCGTCTTGCGCTATTATAACGTGTCGGAAAAGAAGCCAGGTGTGTAGCATAGCACGAGAAGGAATTTCTTTTCACCGGTAAGTCCAAAAACATAAAAATTATTGTGATATTTGTAATTATAACATTAGCATTATGAAATTTATAGACAAAAACGATATAATCGCAAGCAGACTAATAGTAATACATTGCTTGCGATAGATGAGTACAATCTTGCACTACGTGAAAAATCGCGCAATGTATTACGTCCATCGCGAGAGTCCCGAGTACCGAAACAAAAGTTCATTTCCTTCAAAATCTATGACATCGATAGTGTTGGGCAAATTTGTAATCAATGTCGATTGTTACTATGATACAGTCTATTATAATCAATAGCACACTTTATAATTAAAATAATAAGTATTATTTATTACGACTAATTAGTAATATAGATTTTGAGTGAGTTTTATGTTTTTTTTTTTTTTATATAGAATGTGACATATGATTTATTTTAATATTATGTTTTAGGTTTCCAACAGATCCAGGTGTAAGAAAATTGTGGATTGACACAACTGGTAGAATTAATTGGATTCCTACTAAATGTAGCATATTTCGTTATAAATATAACTATAACCATGTTATTTCAATGTGTTCTGTACTTTATTCAAATTTATTGTAAATGTGAGAGCCCTGTAATTAGCTAAAATGACAATGCCAGAATCTCTATAGAGCTTTGCCCCACCAAAAAATATATTGTACAGGCATGCCAAATGTAGCATTCAATTGCTGCTCTATTAGTGATAACTAAAAACATGATTAAAAGCCTTTAGAGCTTGCGGTTTCTATATAAATCTAAGAACAAAATATTACATTTAGGTTAAGTACCAGTTTAGATTAATTGCAGTTATAATGGTAGAAATAATTAAATTAAGTGCTTTATATTATTACAATGCTATCATAGGGGGTTTAGCTATGGAAGGAAGGAATTTCATCACCAATATCACCTTTAGTAATCCTACTTTTAATTCATAGTCATAACGAAACAACAATGTAAACAGAACAGACAGAGCGAATGTCAAATAATGACTTTTTGGACGTAACTGACACACGCACGCCAATGACGTTTCGTTACATCTAATCACTAACGTTCAAACACGAAATAATAATTAGAATATGCATTCATTATAATATATATTATAAAAAAATAAATTAACTAACAGTATGTATTTATACCAAATTCATATTAAAATCCGTACACATGACATTAATAAATCCTTTTTTTATTGAATGACTCTTTGTGTTCCTTTTGCAAGCGTACTAAGAAACGCAGATGGTCGCGATATATATATATATAATACAGGAAGCAGGCCTTGGGTTTTAAATTCTTTTTATTTCCAATTTTTATCCGCAACTTTATCAGGATAATAATTAAGTAACCAAACGTCTTATTTTCATTGCATAATATTGATTAATTTTACATTTCTTGTACATTGATGAAATTAAGTGGGGCAGGATCTGGCATTGTCATTAAATTAGACTAGTAGAATGCATTTGTGTCAGCTTAGAGTTGTCATGCTCACTCAAAGGTCTCATTGGCGGTGGCACGGGCATTGGATCGTTCGATTCCCTGCAACATGGTTGAGTTGGACGGTGCTGGTGTACGTGCCATGTTGGTGAACGAGCGCTGTCAACTGGGACTGGTCAGCTCCAGACTGTATTAATTTTGTTGTTCTTAAGGTTTTTTTCTCTCGCTTTGACTGAATATTAGTTTTACATTGTTCTCAGATAGTTGAAGCAATCGATGCAAAGAAAAGCAATGTAATCAAGAATTGTATTGTGAATCTGATTGAAAAAGATCGAATGAACAGATCTTCGTTCTTCTCCATAGGAATCTACACTTTGGAACGAGCAAATAACTTCACTAGAGGGCTGACCGACAGACAGACGTTATTAATATTATTATATTTGCTTTGACGTTCAAAAGTGCCTATGATTTAATTTTTTTACTGATTTAAGAGTAATAAAAGTGGTTTTAAAATTCAGTTATGTATTTTTTTTTATTTTACTTTTATTACTTGGTTTCTATTTCGCATGAATACAATTTCACAATATTCAACAATACTTGTAAAACAAAAACAAGATTACTTAAATTTTATCGATATCAACAATCGACCTTTCTCTCGCCCTAGCATACATGAGTTTTTATGCGTGTTAGAGTGTACGTCAAATGCAGTCATTGCGTTTGTGTGACAACCAATAGCAAATTCGAGATTTAAATGTGTGTTATTTATTTGTGGGGGTAATCCGCTCAGACATTGGTCTCTTGCTTGTAGTGAAATTAAAGGGTGGGAGAAACGGCGACACGCGTTCTGATACAAATCAGGAACTATTTCATTTCTACTCTCTTTATATGTTCTGTGAGCAGCACCCACCTACAAGTATGAAGAGAAGATACAAAATCAATAAGAATCCTACGCTTCGCTTGCATTTTGAACCGTAAGTATTAAAGTTACATCGACCTTAGACAGGCGAGTTCAAACAACATTGTTTGCATTGAAACATTGAAGATTAGACACATTCATTTATCATATGTTTATGACGACTAACATAAGCTCATTATTAGCTTACACAGTAAGCCATTTACCGGTTTCTTTCAAAGAACAAACATGTTTAGAATAAGTTAATCAGTGGCGGCTACTTAAAAGATTGTTTGATGACACAGACATACACAGTTACATACAATAGACGAGTGTCTAGAGACAAGTGTCTATTGTATGTGACGATAATATTTATTACTAGCTTCTGCTAGCGGTTTCACTCGTGTTTCCGTGGAATAAAAGGAGCCTATGTGTAATTCTAGACTATAATCTATCACTATCCTTATTCCAAATTTCATTCCGATCCCTTTGGTAGTTTTTGTGTGAAAGAATAACAAAACAAACATCCATAGTCACAAAGTTTCATAGTTACGATATTGGTAGGATTTCCTGTTATTTCTAAAAGAATGCAGAAGTAGTCACATAAAAGCAAAATTAAACGCATTAATTATAATCACCAGATCAAAGTTGCCGAAAATTAAAAATAAACTAACAATTCAAATAATTTATTTAAAGATTGCAGTAACGTATCGTACAAAACGCATCATAATTAAAAGGTCCCTTCAAAAAAACTAAAAGAAACAAAGCACCAATTTAATGTCAACCTTTTTTAGTGTTATTTTATCGTTCTCAAAACTAAATCCGGTTGAAATAAAAACTTTAACGATTTTGTTCAGGTCATAAAACGTATTGTATCGTCCTACGCAAATCGTAAAAATCATTATCTAGATCTTAACAACGAGATTAATAGGTTACACTCGGAACAGAAACTATATTTTTTAATACGAAGTTCCTTGAGCAGCAAAAATCACAATAAAATATTCCCGTAATATTTTCAAATTTACATTTTTATGGACCCAAAGCCCGCCCATTCTTCTCTTGATTATTTTTAAATCGAACGTCTATCCGGCTCGGAGGACCTAGCTCTAATAAATAAAAAAGAATGAAGACATTCGACCTCCATTATATTTACGATCGTGATTTATAAGCAATAAGAGAAAATATCCTTCAGGAATATCCGTCGAGTATTCGAATATTTTTACGTAACACTCCAATTTTATATGCAGAAGAATTCTCCCCTCGGAATCCGTAATAAGTCATTCCAAGTTAAATGATCATATCTCTATGGAAATTGAAGAAAAACAATTGTAAAAAGGCAAAAAAATATTAAGAAAATATGGAGGCTACGTGATGAAGGTTCATCAAAGTTTAGCAGACATAAAAAAATAAATCAGTCTCCTTGGGGCGACAGAGTAGCGCATGCAAGATATTTCCGCCGTCAAATTCGATTTACAATAATACCGTTACCCGACTTTCTATCAAAGTCTGGATACAGTCACGTTCTGTGAAATACGAGCTGACTCACCGAAGGCGGACAATTGAGTACGGCGCCAAAGAACTCAATTATACGAAAAAAGTTCTCATTGTTGTACCATAAATGCATTTTTTCTTTTGCTGCAGTTCTTTTTTTTTATTTGCACAATGCCACCGCTGTCATTATAAACTAATATCTATGGAACGGCGCACGCCGACAGTTTGAATTTCGAAATAGCACGAGAGAATATTTCTAGTCTGTGTTTTATTGGAATATTACGGCGGGTGAAGTATGGCTCGGACTATCAACTATTTTCTAACGTTCTCCAACACAGTGAGAATTTTATTTTAAATGTTTTAGAAATATTTTCAAACAAAATGAACAAGAGTAAAATTCATCAATTAATTGAGTCAAATATAGACAGTGATCTTGAACAATTCGTCTCACGTACGCCAAATCATTGTATATCGACAGACGAAAAATAAAACAATTGAATGGAACTCCATAAAGGAACAATTGAACTTTAAAACAAATAAAAAGTATACCAAGACGAAATAACAAAACAATTATAGGACCCAAGTTATATGCGACATTATGAACCCAGGTAAGGTATCATTGGAAGCAATTTGCATTCAAAAGTTATTCGCGAACACTTGATAAAATATTAATTGATTGAAAAAAGAACTTTAATGTTATTGAAATAAAGATTAGAAGCAAATATCGTCAAATACAACTCGAGTTATTCTTCTTTTTTTTTTGTACAACTGGTCACATAAATACGCACAATGGAACCTTTTCAAAAGAACCTTTAATGACAACCCTAAAGTGTGGAAGCCAAGAAAACAAAGGCGAAAAAAATAAAAGCCGTAACCTTTTGTTAAACAATAAATGTTCTTAATACCTCAATAATGACGTCATAAGCTTAATTAATTTGGAAACAATAAAAACCCAACCATCTTTAAATACATCGAGAGCCATAAATCTTATAATGTCAAGACTAAAAACTGGGTCCTGTGAGTCACGGAGTGAATCATGAGTACAAAGAAATGCATACAACCTTTTTTCTAGAACCTGTTTTTATTTTTTTGTAAGAGGACTGCAAAATATCTTGTCATCGATACGATGGATATCGGTTACATTACTCAATTTGCAGGACGCACCATTTGCAGAGTTCGAAAATATTGTTTCATCTACGACCAGTAACCTCATAATATATCTAATTGAAGGCTATCAACGTAACTACCCTAAAATAGTCACAACTATTCAGCCCTACCCTTCATGATTCATATTAAAACTAAATAAAAAAAAAACACAACATCATACTCCGTCTGTATAGTTATAATGAAAAGAAAAATCCAACTAAATTTTAAGCACCGCAGTCGTATATTCATGTAACCCTACGACATCCGAGGGTCGGTCGAATGGGCCTTTGTCCCCGCTAGCCCTTTGCAAGCCTCGCCTAATGAACCACTAGAGATAACAAATTCGCAGCCACACGAACAAACTGAATGACGCTAGCCGAAACATCAACGCTTCAATCGTCAAAATTTACTGCATACATTACTGAGTTGAAATATACAGATAACGACTAACGAGGGAAAGTGAAATAGGATTTTATTACGCCTTATTTATGTAGAACATAGTTAAATATATATACATACACGTAATCATCGATATACATGCGTAAACTATGCAGTTTAATTCTATTTTCATACATTTTCCTGAACAAAACTAGACTAGTTACCTTATTTCATACTGTCACTTACTTTATTATAGACAGATAAATATAGAAACATTATTATAATTTATCAATACATTGTGCGATTCTAAACTAAATTCAAGAGTCACTTTCAAATACTAAAATATTTTAAACCAGTTTAAAGAGCTTACAAAAATATAGAGCGTTCAATGAGATCACTATAATTATATAAACTTTCAACCATAAAGTCTCTCAATTGCCAATACATTTCACTATCAAACGTAGTTAATTGGTCGGAGCACCATTTTAAATAGCACGTAAACGCAATCCCCTGTACAGAGTCGTTTTAAACTTTAAAGAGTTAATATCAGTAATGGCCGGCGAGTCGTGATTGAAAATGTACACTCGTAAAATGCACCGAGTCGATTAATGTAAGGTTATATACTGTTAAATCTATACATTTATAAGAACGTCTTTTAATGGTGGATATAATTTTATAAAACGTGTCTATTCTACATCACGAGCAGGGGTTTATAATAAGAAGAATGAATAAATTTCAATTTTGGCTGATCGGTCGCTGTGGACACATTTCAGAGTAAAAAAGACGCGACTTTTAGTAATGCAGGAGACCAGTTAGAAGAAATGTAGAAAATATAATAAACTCTTACTAAATAATTCATACACAAATCAAAAAACTAAGCTCTCGTGTAAACAATTCCAAAGCTTAGAATAGAATAATTATTGATGTTGGTCTAAAAGCTCTTTCCACAACCAGTAACGGGTTAAACCACGGCACATTACAGACCGGTACTTATAACACCAACAAAAGAATGCGAGGTTAATAAAATTTGACCGGCATGTGAAGTTTAAACTGGATTATTGATTCAATAAGCTGCTGAAAGCAAGCCACACATTTTTATTTTTTATATTCGAAAGCTTCAATTTTATAGAAGCCATTCTGTATATTGGATTATGGCTATAATTGGACTGTACATACGGGATTATTTTGCGTTGTACAGTTGCAGAAATAAATCAATATGACCTATATGATATGAAACACGGATAATAACTATTTATGATCACTTTTAACGATTTTCCCCGAGCTAGGCTAAAGCTATCAAATGTGAATACAAAACCATAATGGCTATTTACCATATAATATCGAACGTAGGTATAATAAAGACCTTTAAGACTGGCCGTCCATTAAATCCCTCATATCCATTTGATATTAAAAGTTCTCTTCGATACAATAATTATTGCTGTCATGAAAGCGTTTACCTATAAGCAAATCACATTCCCCCATCATTTAATAGATTTGCAACCTTAACATTTTGAAATATAGTTCAAAATCTATTACAAATTTTTCTTATGCTACCTTCTACTATAGGTACTACGTAACGTACGTGAGTAAGACGTACGATTGGTTTATCTGATGTAACTGTTGTATTGTAGTGTAATTCAGTGTTTACTATATACATGTCTACGCTTACCAGTAGTAAGGCTAGTCACTACACTAAGTAGACATAATTGTCTAGTCTACTAATGTCAGTAATGTTGACATTGTACTCGGAATTCCTCAACTTGTTTGCAGATAAATACTACCATGTGGCTGGCGCCGTACACAGTAAACAAAGGGTGTTTCCCCACAAATATGTTTATTTTACCATCGTAATTTACATGATTGGCGAGAAAATATGTTTACCCTTAATACGTAAGAACTCACGTTTGTAGAATATTAAGTAAGAACACGAATATTTTAACGACACCATTCGAATAACCAGATAGAAATAAATACTATTTATCTTCCACTTCAATACAATAATCAAACAATCAGATTTTAAGTATATCACCGTAAAAAATAACATTAACAATATTTATGTCTACCCGGCTGAGTTCAAATGAGTTTGGCTGAGACCTGTGTGAACTTGGCACCCGACTTTGGAAATATTGGTATTTTCAATGGCTTTTCGAAAGATTTCGATTAGTAGTGGATAGTAGTGAAGCTATTTTCGTTAGTAGTATTACCGAAAAATTAGAAAAAAATAGTAAAAAAATGTCATCCCCCGAAATTAAAAAAATATGTTTTTTCCGGCTGTTTCTCATAAAGAAGTTAGTAGTGGATTGTAGTGCAATTTTATTCGTTAAAAAATATTTAAAAATTCGTTTCGGAGTATTTTTTTAAAACGATTTTTATTACCTAAATACTGTTTCAAGGCATATACGATTACTACAAACGTTAAAATTTACTAAAAAGGGTTCGTAGAGGTTAGTAGTAAAAGAATTTTCGATAGTAGTAAAGATACATGTTGACTAGAAGCACTTGAGATGAGTCAAACTTATTTTGGACCGATATTTGCAGGATAAAATCTGTTTGAAGATAAATACGACTACTACAAACGTTGGAATTGATTAAAAAGGGTTCGTAGAGGTTAGTAGAGGTTTGTAGTGAAAGAATTTTCGATAGTAGTAAAGATACATGTTGACTAGAAGCACTTGAGATGAGTCAAACTCGTTTCGGAGCGATATTTGCAGGATAAAATCTGTTGGAAGATAAATTCGACTACTACAAACGTTGGAATTGATTAAAAAGGGTTCGTAGAGGTTAGTAGAGGTTTGTAGTGAAAAAAATTTCGATAGTAGTAAAGATACATGTTGACTAGAAGCACTTGAGATGAGTCAAACTCGTTTCGGACCGATATTTGCTGGATAAAATCTGTTTGAAGATAAATTCGACTACTACAAACGTTGGAATTGATTAAAAAGGGTTCGTAGAGGTTTGTAGTGAAAGAATTTTCGATAGTAGTAAAGATACATGTTGACTAGAAGCACTTGAGATGAGTCAAACTCGTTTCGGACCGATATTTGCTGGATAAAATCTGTTTGAAGATAAATACGACTACTACAAACGTTAGAAATGATTAAAAAGGGTTCGTAGAGGTTAGTAGTAAAAGAATTTTCGATAGTAGTAAAGATACATGTTGACTAGAAGCACTTGAGATGAGTCAAACTTCTTTTGGAGCGATATTTACGGGATAAAATCTGTTGGTTGATAAATACGACTACTACAAACATTAGAAATGATTAAAAAGGGTTCGTAGAGGTTAGTAGTGAAAGAATTTTCGATAGTAGTAAAGATACATGTTGACTAGAAGCACTTGAGATGGGTCAAACTTCTTTTGGAGCGATATTTACGGGATAAAATCTGTTGGAAGATAAATTCGACTACTACAAACGTTGAAATTGATTAAAAAGGGTTCGTAGAGGTTAGTAGTGAAAGAATTTTTGATAGTAGTAAAGATACATGTTGACTAGAAGCACTTGAGATGAGTCAAACTTCTTTCGGAGCGATCGCTCGGAAACAAAGAAGTTTGACTCACCTCAAGTGCTTCTAATCGACATGTATCGTTACTACTATCAAAAATTCTTTCACTACTAACCTCTACGAACCCTTTTTAGTAAATTTTAACGTTTGTAGTAATCGTATATGCCTTGAAACAGTATTTAGGTAATAAAAATCGTTTTAAGAAAATACTCCGAAACGAATTTTTAATTTTTTTTTTTTCTATTTTACTACAAACGAATAAAATTGCACTACAATCCACTACTAACGTTCATTTATGAGAAACAGCCGGAAAAAACATTTTTTTTTAATTTCGGGGGATGACATTTTTTTACTATTTTTTTCTAATTTTTCGGTATTACTACTAACGAAAATAGCTTCACTACTATCCACTACTAATCGAAATCTTTCGAAAAACCATTGAAAATACCAATATTTCCAAAGTCGGGTGCCAAGTTCACACAGGTTTGGCTGAGTTCAAATGAGTTTGGCTGAGTTCACGATATCGTGCGGCAGAGTTGAACGGACGTCATTCACCACACACACACACAAGGGTCTCACGAAAGAGTTCCATTAGGAGTTTCTATTAAAACACATTAACGGTTCTGACACATGTCAATGTCATAGGAGAGTACATGTGTTGATATAATTATCTATGTGCGTGTGAGGACGCGCTTTGTGAGGTAAAGTAACATAATTGATACGGGAAAAGTGGACGATAGCAGTTGACATTGGTTTTATTTAGCTGTTATGGTGCGGACAGATATAAAGCTAATGATTATTGTGTAACAACACGGCATTGGAGAACGATGTTTATTGAAATTTGTAATTTTATCTATTCTTAAACTAACGTTCGGTCTATGGTCAAAAGTAGCGTAATTACTTACGTAATAGAAATCCATTAAAAGATGAACACTCACTTTTCACCCATGACACATCAACACTAAGCACAATTTTAACACGTAGAAATTAAAAAAAAAATTAACAATTGAGGAAACCCAGCGCTCGCGTCCTGCTTGACTAATGAAACAGTCATCAATATCGATTGAAAAAATGATGCAATTGATCTTCTAAAGAATAATCGCGATTGTCAAAAAAAAGAAGAATAGAACAATCAAAACTATTGCATGGGATAAGGTCGCGCGAAAATCTATTATGCACTACTGAATTGTCCTCCAAGCATTGATTGATTCGAATTTTCAATGGAATCAATAAAAAATAATCAAACAAACCTTTCATCCATTGACATCATTCCACAGTTCAGGCTTTTTGTTGATTCGACTCCGACGTCATATAATTAATAATATATTTAAGTCTTTGACTGCCAATACAAAACTGTTGAAGACAAATCCTCCGCTAACGCCGGTCAACGGTGACCACCACGGCGTTCAATGTGTTAAGAAAATTCTTTCAAAAACGTATTGATTTTGACCGTTTGTGGACATTCTCCAATGACCTGTGTGGGTTATTTCTCGTCTACTTTCACCGTATCGAGTGTTTAACTTATCTGCAGTTTCACGTAGGCGCTTATTTATGTTTGGAAACGTGTCTGGGTGATAGCAATATGTGCTTCTAACCAGTAGATAACGATATCTAAAGGTAGTAGTTATTGGCAGTGATTTTCTTTTAGTTATTGCTTCCTTGTGGGTGGTTAGACCAATTATTTTCTAGGTTCCCTTGAGTTGTGTGACTAGGTTCACCTTGTTTATCTGGTGAACGCAAGACCACTACAGAATGTTACCAGATGAGAGTAGTAAAGAAAATATGTCTCTTTTCTTGTTGTTTTTTTAGGGCGGTCTATCAGCCAATTTCTTCTCTAGCCTTGGGCAAGGCAAGAGGGATTATCAGACTCTTACTGACTAAAAATCACCCTGTTCCTACTGCTTTTCGAGCCGAAGCCCCAGTAACCCGCTAGGTAGTCCGCAGTTGCGGAAAGAAAAGATGCCTAAGGCCTATAAATTGAAAGATATTAGTATCAATTATACTATCGAGAAGTTACAAAGCTTTGTAAATAAAGCACTGGGTATCCCTTTGTAGGTAATAAAAGGCTCGTCCTCGATATGTTAAACATTAAAAGTTTATTAACTGGTTGTTTTTTATTGCACTGAGCGTTGTACAAGTTTATTGGGCCACATACACATGTAACCAGAATGAGAGTATAATTGCTGTCGTAAAATGCCTTTAAATACAAATATCTACGTACATACGTACTGCAAGATTTCTCTTGCTAAATATAGTATTTGAATACGCAGTCAATGCAGCACCGAAGGACAGTTAATCATGGCCCATTTTCCTTTCCTAGGTCCCTGATTAAAACACCAATACTACTATTGAAGGCATTAGACATATTAATGTAACAAGTGAAACTAAATAAAAGCTTTGAACTTCCACATAAACCCTCAATTCTCGTGCACAACATCTGCAAACAAATACCTCAATCTCAAACAGACTTCTCATAGCACCCACAATCCCGTTTCACTTAGAAATGAACTATAAATAAATATAAATTAAGATTTAATCTCGTTTATCAACAAGATAGCGATCTGAGACATTATCGTTAGAACCAAACTGGTTGTCAGTTTGTAATACAACTTTGATAGCGGGTAACGTAAACTTAAACTAAGTGCTGCCATCTATTAGCATTAGATAGTTAACGTGTCTAAAGTCTGTCGGGATGAAATAAGATTATTATGTAGACATTTCCTTGTAATAATAATAAATTGTAATGACTTGCTTATCGCTTAAATAATAATAAGTAAGTAAACAATAAAAGTGATCTCTCATTTAAGTTTTTTTGTTTTTCCCACATAGTTACTTATTAAAAGAACATAAGACAAACAAACAAACACATTTTCGCATTTATTTAGTTAGTAGGCGTAATGCTATTATCATTAAGTTTCACTTTTGCACATTTGAGACTGAATTACTCTGAAACAGCTGAACTGAATTGGATGAAATTCAATACTCACACACAGTTCAAGTAACGAGAGCAAATCTGTAGGTGGAGTGCCAGTGGCTTATTTCTACATGAATATATTTGCTAATACTATCACCTACATCGGTACAGTGGGTGTGTTTACCAAATATAGACCTTATGTACACAATACACAGTACCTACGCCGGCTACAACTCCCTGTAAGTTATTCAAATATTTGTAACGTGTGGGAATCGCTACACGTAGGTAGCGTACCACCACTGAGTGTGTCAAACTTGCCACCATGAGCATTTTCTTGCTATTTCGACAATCGACAACACGTTTCAATAGTACAATAGGCTAGTTTCCTACTAGTCAAATTCAATACTTTTTTCGAAACGTCAAAAACGATATTTTCTATGAACTTTGTATGAAATACTCTATTATGACGTCATCAGATTTTTAAATAGCAGACTTATTTCTAGAAATTTAGCTAGAAAAAATCGAAAATTAAGTAGTTCATCAAATTTATGAATGAGAGTATGATTATTTTTTAATATTTTATTGTATTGAAAAGTTGTAATAATTTATTTTTGACCCAGTCGTCATCCCTATTCATAGCGAAAGTTAAATATTTCGTAGGACCCTTAAACTAACTGGGGAGAAATGGGTACTCGAATATTTCACGTGTGCTACGTGCACGTGCACCTCTGCTTACCCTCAGGGGGACATGGGACGTGCATAAAGGGTCATACAAATGAAGTTATAGGTGCGTAGTTAGTTAAACGTATAAAATACGATATGAAACTTATTCTACAAAAATAAAAATATTTCGTAACACCGCTACATTCGTAAACATGCTGAAACACTAATTAAAAACTAATCATTTAGCTGAAAAATTAATTAACTGCAATACTTATAAATAACGGAAATTATAAATAATACTTATTAGTTACACTAGATACAGAATTAAACCAAATTTCGTCACAAAAAAAAATTCAGTCTCTCTTCACAAATTACGTTGTTAATTTTACATTATTTCAAAAACCTACCAACAAGAATTTCCTAAACAACTTAACTGTAGCAGATTGTAAATGATACATTCATTCATAGATTTGTAAAAGAGCGTAGGTAGTACTATCAGGTCGCACGTGGGCTATCTATTTCCGGGCGGGTCAATGACCGCGGCCTTGCTGAGTGGCCGTCAAATATTGCACTACGACTGGGCAAGGTCGACATTGTTTACTCAGGTAGATATACACCCAAAAACATTCAGATTAGAAGAAAATTAGACTAACGTTACCTATTTAATTATGTATACTGAAAGTAGATATACTTACAAAAATAACCACATTAGAAGAAAACTTACGATACCTATTTAATTATGTATACTAAAGTGCAAAAAAAAAGATATTTTTGGTTATCTAATTTTAATTTCAATGTTTGTAAATATTTTGCCGAAAACAAACATTTTCTTTTTTCCTTATTTTACTAAGTCTTCATTACTTTATTTATGCCGACACCCATTTAATCGGCTTAGAGTCTGAATCACTGATAACAAGATTAAAAACAGCAGAAAAAATATTAAGTTACCTTTTTATTTATACCCATGTGTATAAATATAAAGGTAACTTAATGTTTTTTCTAATTTTCTAATAATTAGCGAATAATAAAAAAATAAATAAAACATAGATGCGTGTTTTACGTATGTAAACCTCATTGAGGTCAATTAATCGCATTTATCTTGATTTTTAAACACAGAACGACTTTCAGAATGGGAGAAACTGATCAATAAATATAGTTAGGACATAAACCTACAATCCAGTTATATCCAGTTAGTTAGATACTCCTAGAATTCCTAGATACTCGACTATTTACGACGTGTCAACTTAAACACTGCTATTGAGCTGCGGATTAAGATCGACCGACTGATAAACGACTGGCTAACTATTATTGTGCTATTATGACACCATAGATTTACTATAATGATAATTTTCTCAGCTATTAGATACATTAAGACGATAGGTTTGAGCACACCTCTTTTATGTAAATACTTTATGTACTTTTTCTGTGAAAGTGCAAAAATGAACCTTATTTTCAAATATGTAAATTGTAAAATCAAAAAAACATAATTATTTTATCTAAGTCATAGTATTATATCCAACTCAACTAATTGGTGTTACGTTTTGCAGGATGATGCCCATAAACGAGCACGCACTTTCTCACGATCTTACGCAACTAAGCAGTGGAAATTACACCAAAGGACATTTACAACGACTATACGCCTTTAGATAAAATACCAATTAAATTATTTAATTGCGTCTATAAATTGAAAGTTTCAAAACCTAGGCGGACCTATTTATAAACCTAACCAGGTCAAGAGCTCAAACGTGCATAACGCTTTAGTTGCACTCTCGATAAATAGCGTGAAGGTAAAAAACAGCACACATAGCCTGTATACAAGTTGCCCTTGCCATTTTATAAGGCAAAAAAAAAACAAAACACGACTTTGCTATTTAGTCTGTGACATTTTAAACGTCAGTTGCGCAAGTTCTGTCGGAGTTCGATAAGAAACTTTTGCGTTCAAAACTTTCTTGTCATTGACTAACGAATGAGGATTTTCGCTTCACTAGAGGTGCTAATCTAGCGTAAGGAAGGAACCAATAGAATGTCTCGTAATATCGATATTTAATCAGTCAACTCTTGCCAGCTAAGGGTGGTAAGACTTAATGCATCACTAACACAAGTACTAAATAGTAGAACTGCACTGCAAGTAAACAAGTCTTTAAACAGTGCTAGCGTATCACTTGTCCCAGTTCAATAGTGCAGTGAGATCTCGCCCCTGATGCATACACATGTCTGCCAGGTCGTTTAGCAAGTACATACATAAATACATGAGAATTTCCAAGTGCATCCGTTCGTGTGTGAACGAATTGCAATCAAATACGATTTCAGATCCAAATCAACTGCGATGTTCGTCGATACAGAATATTTCATAGAACTGCAATTTAAATAAATTGAATCGAGCGTATTTGATCAGTTTTCTTCCTATGTGCATGTTTTAAGGAGATTTAGTATCTCCATCAGATTCGTCGTAATCCTAACATTATATGTAAATGCTTTATTGAAATTGAGTAATTATTATACGCTCAACTACCGTTTTTTTACCCACCAAATGACGCAAATGTAAGGTGTTTTTGTCCAATCACAGCAGCTATCAAATAATGGCCAACCGATGGTACGACACTAGCTAATTCTCTATTGAACGAATAACGAGGTTCACACTAGCGCCTGGTAAGCAAGCAAAAATACAGTAGGCCCCATTGAGGGAGACCAAGCATTGGTGCACGCCGATAAACCTAATTCTTTTAAACTGCGATCCATCTGACAAGCATGAAGTTTATGGGCAAACTCTCTTATGTAGAAGAAGTGGAGGTATTGGAGGCCTATAGTCCAAAATTTTATTATCACGGGATGTAAGGTAACCTAACCAAATAAGGCCTACCTTATTTTTATTACCGCCTAGCTCGTAGGTCTAAAATGACAATGGGCTGATAATTTCAAAATCTTATATTTATTTATTAAACTTTGTAATAATGGAATCAAAATGGCTTTAAAAAAAAAATAAAAATTTTGTAAACACAAATAACTAAAGTGTCACTTTGGCCTTATTGGGAACCCTATGTCTTAATAAGGCCTCAATAAAAACTAGTAAGTATTCAACTTCTTAATTATAATAAAACTTTGTCAATGCTTATAATAAATGTAATGAGATCTTATTAATTAATTTTGGTCATTATACATCAGGCTAAACGAGTTTCTCATCATGTAATATCCAAGTAACATCTTTGAAGTCATCGGTACCCCAGCATCAGTCAAACGAATGAGAATAACTTCTTGTTCTGTAGCCAATTTAGCGACCGACCTAGCTTTCGTGTAGTCGAACCACTCTTTAGATGGTGCGTACTTCTTTGGAAGTTATATCTGGCTGCAGCAGCCTACCGGGTAAAACAGGGTGCATAAAATTCGAAGGGTGAATAGATACTATGAAGAATTTCCCGATATCCATTATCCTCTTTTCTGTATCTATTCACCCCGTTTACCCCTTTCTACTATTTTAACAGCGTTTTCCATCTTTTGCAAAATCCATTGGCGTTCTTTTTGACAGAAGCTGGCGATCCGCTTTCTATGAAATTACTGAAAAACAACTATGCCGTAATAAGGCCTACACGTTTTTTTTGTAGGCTTTATTAGGGCATGGCACATAGGTAAACAAAACAACGATTATATGAAATACACCGATATTATAGGTATTTCACTTATGTGAGGAGATGGCTAAAGGTATAATTGTCATACAGACAAAACACGGCACGTCGTATACTGATAAATATAAAAATACTAACAGTTTACGCTACTCGAATTTTATAAAAACTAAATTGCGCTCCACGTCGTGATTGTTTTCGACTGTAGGTTTCAACATAATCGCGACACGGGTTGCTTGCTGTGTTCAAATTAGTTAAGTAATGTGCATGCACACTTCTACAAACTTTGGCGACCATTTGAAATCGGGAAGAGGGAAATTTTCAAAATAGGCTTTATTGGGGCATAGGCCTTATTTGGTAAGGATACTATAGATTAGAAATCCTAAATAAGAATCTAGTTAACTATAATGTAATCAGGTATTTCTTGTTCAGTTCTAAAAGCAGATAATGTGGGTTTTTTTATTTCATACAATTACTTAGGAAGGAGACACTTCAAAAAAAAGCTTGTAAAAACATTATTACAGACTTTGGCAATTAATATTTTTGCAATGAATATCATTGATGTGGCCATGAATTTAATTTCTTCAAAATATTCTCAGACTAGCTCATGTGACGAATTAAATGACATCTAGCAAAAAAGGTTCGCGAACAAGAAATGTACACTAGGTAGATACATAGAATACATTTTGTGTTGTGTACCTATGTATATTAAACTTAATCAGGTGTTACCTGCAACATTCAGCTAAAGGATTCACGTCCAAACCCACTCAGAATTTTGATCCGTACCTGAAACGAAACAAAAAAAAAATTAAAAATCATTTTAGTTCTAGTAACTCATCTCTACTATCAATTTCTGATAAAATATTTTAGACACAATATTACCCAAATCGGTGCAGCCGTTCCGGAGTTTCAGCGAGACAAACGAGTTGCAACTAACTGATTTTTATTTAGTTAGTAAGTATAGGTCAGAGGTAGTCGGGAGAATGTAACAGAAAACAATGTACGATCGACCTTAGGGCAACGACCTCGTCAGATCAGACGGAACATGCAGTGATTGGTACAAGACTGATTAGCATGCCGTAGTTATTGTTGTATTATTCTAACTGCTTCGTATCTAGGTATAGGATAGAATTGAAAGGTAAGTATTTGATTCTGTCTTGCAATGATATTAGATTATAGTAACTATTATTATAGGAGGTAAAACTCCAACCGTGACAAGAACAATGCGTACATGTTTCTTGCTACAGAGCAAAAGTGTTTTTAATTACTAAATAAAAAAAATATTTTTATTGACACAAAAATATACAATATTATATCTGGTATTAGTAATCTCAATACGGTAAAAGTAAAACCTGTGCTATAAGTACCGACACCCTTCCATTTTCACAGGTGTTTTACACATCTGTTAAGTTCTACATCGTTTTGCAGAATTAGATAACACTAGTGGTCGCCTAGTGGTCGAAATTCGACCATATACGATTTAATTTACAATACCACTTAACATACGTTCAAGGATAATTTGTATTTAACGAATTGCTATTAGTTTTGTAAAATTCAAATTAATATATTCCGGCGCATCATGAATAACCAAACCTCCTTCAATTAGAAACCTCTTTTCATATGAGACGTGAGAATACCATCGCAATGTCTATCGATTTTGACGTTTTGTCAAATACGATCAGATACTATGCATGTGTGTGTAATGTTTTATTTATTGATTTAATGTACTTTATAAGCATTATTTTTGAAAAATATTAACGTTCCGCAATTCTCCTACACATAAACTATAAGTGTACCAAATTTTATGCTCCAACGTCCGCGCAATTTTCGTAAAAACTGTTACAAAGTTTTTGCTTCACGTATTAATATATAGATATTATTAAGCAGAAACCAATAGAATATAGCTCAAAGTACCTAATCCCTATCACTGCAATTCTAAAATCGGTGCCCGTAACTGATTATTACCAAAATTACAAATCGAATTGCAATTTTTTATCTAATGCAAAGCTGATATCATGTTCTGTAGAAGCGTCGATTAAATCATTCTCAGATAATGTTAATCGAACCCATCAATAATAATGCAGCATTATATGAGGAAAACGCAACAAAACTCACAGCAATCCATCATATCAGCTTGTATAGTGGAAATCTACATTTATACAAAGTATACAATAGTGGCTTTGTATACAAACACTACATATTTCAATACGAGCCGAGCCTAGGGACAAATGGCCCATATAATAAGTCGTTGTGAGTCTGCCGTAAGTCTCCTCCCACGCAAACCTGATCGTAGAATAATAATTCTCTGTATCTTTACATCGCAGGTGAAACAAAGCCAGTTATTTTCGATCCTACTATAGCCCCTACTCCGGAGCTGCGGACTACCTAGCAGGTTTACCGGGGCTCCGGCTCGACAAGCAGGAGTAGTAACGGGGTGGGTTTTTAGTCAGTAAGAGTCTGACACTCCCTCTCGCAGCTCCCGCCCCGGGAAAAAAAACTCTAGTCCCTATAACAACTATAGATATAGTAATATCAAGATGTTTGTTAGTATTTCAGGGCTAAACTATTGAACAGCTAGATGGATTTCGATAGAATTTGATTATACAGATAGAGCCTTAAATCAATATTGACGAGTTTACGCCGGTAACACGGATTACTTCATCGAATTGAATCATGGAAATGATATCATATATCGAATTTGAACTTTTAGAAGGTCAAGATACTCGTAAAAGTACGTATAGTAACTACTTTAATATTTAGGTATGTAGTATGTACAGTAACAAAAACGAGTTAATAATCACCGATGCTGACGTGGTTCGTTGTACACAAGTACCAAAAATAACATAACATACCTAACCAGTTTATTTTGAATACGAAGGTATTGATAACGATCTAATATTGACACGAGCTAAATTCTCAAGAACTCAAGGGTACGACAAAGCAAAGTTAGTAAGAACTTGAATGTTTAACTAGACTGCAGCAGTGTGGTCATCGATTACATATCGATTACCCACACTCGCGGCAACTGCGGTTTCCTCGACGGAATCACAAAACAACGATGTAAGAACATACATGTTTATATGTTTACGAACGACCCATTGTAGCATTGGCCATTCATTGAGACCTTTCAATTGGTACCGTTTGTTATTTTCCTGTAACTGTGGATATGGAGAAACGGTTTTCCTAATAACTCAACATTTGTTGGATACAATGGTTGCTCTTGATTAGAGCTTTATTTATGGTGGTCCTTTTCATTCAAGGCCTTCCCCAAATTAACTATTCGAGTTCAGTGGTGTGTTTTTCCTCCAATCATTAAAGACTCTTCTATCTCTACCTCAGCCACTTGAAGAATTAGCATTGTATCAGACAAAACAGTTTCACTTTTGATGACCAAACTGCAGAAAAACTTAATACAATAAATAAACCAGTAAATTAGTCAAAAAACGCTCCAGTTTCACGTCACCACATACTTTTTGCAAAACCTCATTTAATGTTCGGTTATCTGACTGGTCCCGTTATATCTTTTTAGTGTTTTTCCAACAATTGTTCAGACAATAAACGTCAACAGAGCGGAACGGAGGCGACAATCCGTGAAATCAGTTTGAGGCTTTGAGCTACCAGACTATTCACCGGTTTAAACAAGGATTAGCGCGTGCCTAGAGCTTCTGGGTAATCTTTTTTTTTTTTTTAAGGGTGGAAAATCATCCAATGACTTCTCCCGCCTTGGGCGAAAGGGAGTGTCAGACTCTTACTGACTAAAAACCACCCCGTTCCTACTCCTCTCGAGCCGGAGCCCCGGTAAACCCGCTAGGTAGTCCGCAGCTCCGGATTAGGCATCAGCCCTCTATTATGAGGCGCGCGCAGAACGCGACGCGCCGCACAGTTTTTTAAGCTGTAACAAGTCAATTTAAGAGTCCGAAATAAAATAATAAAAAGCTTAACTGTCTCGTTTCTTCATCGCAGATGCTTGAGTGCCCAGACAAAAAATAATTATTAAAAACTAGGTATATCAGAATTGTAATTATTGTATTAAAACTGCTATTAATTAGTACACTGTATTTTGTGGTGTTGACTATATAACTGACTTAAATAGAGAATAAATAAATATAACCTCTGCCAACTTATTCGAGGAACGACAGGCAAGATGCTAGGAACACTAGATTTAATCACCAACAATATTTTAGTACCTATTTCAGCACAGTTCATGAATATGGATTCCTTTCCGTTAAATCTACTGGCCGCTAGCCAGAAATTATATTACCTAACTTCCAACTAAGGGTGCTTTTCTACCAGAGATGTGCTTATGCTACGTTGCTGTGGATGCGTTTAGCTTCCACCAATCATATTCATTGGCACACATAGCTTAGCACTAGTGGAAACGGACTCAGCTAAGATAGTTATGTTTTATATGGAAAGATGCAGGCTATGGATGGTTTCCCTACTATCGATATATCGCATACTCGAGCTGCGCATCCTACTCGAACAGCTACATAGCTTAGTATCAGTGGAAACAGGCACATAGTTTCACAGCTCAGCTATTACCTTTGTAGTATGGCTACATAGCAGATCTCTGGTGTAAAAGCACCCTAAGACATAACTTTTAGCAATTAAATATTATCTTCATAAGTTAGTCAGACATTACAATAGAATAATTTATTTCATTCGTTTGTGTAGTTATAATAATATAATCTTTCACACGATAACTGCATAATAATATAATGAGAATAACTATTACAGACTTTTGTTTAAAATACTGACGAGATTGTCATAAAATACTGCAGGGATGTGCTGCAAACCTGACTACAGTAACCACTAAGGCAAACGAAATTGCACTTAATGCGTAATTTTAATAAGACTTTTTTTCCTTTCAAAACACAAAATCTTATAGGTATTCACAGTAGTAATCCTTCATTCTAAACCAACCTTTAGACCTTTATAACTTAATTAGTACCAAACCACCTCACTTAGTACATTATTCTTTTATCAACTCACAAACAAACTTTTCAATTCCAAAAAACAATTCTTTGTCTCTGAAATCTGAGTGAAAACATTTACATTCAACTTCAAATTCCATAAATTATATTCAGTCTGGTTTGAAACTTCCTCTTTGACGGGACGAGGATAATAGAAGGAAAATTCAACCTTTGGCAAAAACTCCGCGAGGCGGCGCTAGTTTCGAAAATGGGTATGCAACGGTTGTTTACAGACAACCTTTAATTAGTCGACGTTTCAATTAATTTATCAAAGCTTTACCTGTGCCTAGGTAACGAAGTTTTCAAGTTTCTTTTTTATTTCATTCCAATTTAGCCGTTGAAATTGTATATTCAATACGTTTGTTGGGTTAATTGCCGTTTGTGAAGTTTTATTCAGATTTTCATTGCACAATATTAAGAAGTCTAGAATCACATTGATCGGAATGAGATTTGACAGGTTTATATAGGAAAATCAAGCTTGAAACACAGTTATACAGGTACTTAACTTTTTCATTATATAAATAGATATAAAAAGGTACCATTTATGTATAAACTTACCACATACAAAAACTACTTTTATTGTTGTTACCTTCCCACATAACAACGCACCCAAATATTATATTTTCTAAAAACAGTAAAGTATTATGTAAATTCTTTGAACGTAACCCTAAAACTAGTCGCCACGCTAAAGTAATTGTTTACGAGTTGGCCGCGAGATCGCGTGACACACGGACGGACGAGGGCGACCGGCAATCAATTACAAGACCCTGCCTCTGTGCTCGTTCCCTGTGAAACTCACTAATACATCGATATTGTCTTGATAGAAATACGTTGAAACAACAAAAGGTTGCTTATGTACGGTATCACAGCTTACGATTTAACTGTGCAGTTTTAACTGTACAGTTGGACTGTGCAGTTAAATTGTAGGCACGAGGACGTGTCAGGCAACGTTCAAAAAATCTGCACCATTAAATCGCAAGGAGTGTAGCGTGTATAAAAAAATATCACCTAGTAATTATGACCGTTTTAGTACTAGTTGAATCTCATCATTTTTAGAGGATGTCTTCTGTGAAATGTGCTACTTATAGTATAATAAAAAATCTATCAAATCACCCCTACTACTTCCTATGTCAATTAATAAGAGCATCTAAACAACGAACTGCCAAAGCACACCACAAGAGCAGAAGGTGGCAGAAGCATGTGAGAAGCATTCTTTAGGGCAACAACCAAGTCTGCTGTCAAAAAGCTGCTTATCTATTCGCAAAAAGACAACTCAGTTACGATTTGACACAAATGCGCAATACAATTAGGAAACAAAAGGGTTGATTGCAAACACTGATTTGGCTATCATGTTATCAGAACAATTCAGCCAATCACAAGCGATTATGTTATCAATAGGACACGATTTACTGAATTTCAACCAATGGCAGCCTTTGATTTGGAATTTGGCGGTATAGAGTTATCATATTTTAGGAATCATTTATTTGTTATTGATAATTTTTATTTGCAATGTATTTGCCCTATAAATAACTGCGTACGTTGAACTTATCAATCACGGATAAACATTTTTCTTTTCACTTTTCACCAATGATGTTACTAGACTAGAACATTTTATTATATTGTATTGTAACAACAATTGTAGCTAATAGACACATTGCTAAACACAAAGCACAATTCTCTGATTGGATCCACGAGGATACTATGCCTTATTTTAATTGTTTATCCTTTATTCCAGACAACTATGACACATCCAATCAATCGCTTCCCAATGACGTCTTTTAAGATTACTTTGCCACATTACATACAATATTATGTTCATTTTATTACGCACGTCTACATACGCCATTCATATCAATGTGAAGTAACTCGAAGTAACAATAACATTGAAGCCATTGTTTCCTAACAAACTCGAGTGAATGCTTATGGCTGTCGTCTAGTGTCTACTAACTATACGTTAAGATTTTACGATAACTCGCGATAAACGCTTGTCATGTAATGGAAGTATCATGTTTTAGGACAACTTAAGTAACTTATATGTATAGAAATGGCTGCCTAGACACAACTACTTTAAACCCGTAACAAAAAACGTAAAGAAAGTCGATAGGCAAAAAACTTCGCAAGAATCAACGTTGAAAAACCACAAAAAGTTCGCCGTCTCAAGAATCTGGGATAATCGTGAGAGAAATTGTTTGAAGGTGACCACAAATCGCTTCACACCTCGAACGAGATTAATAAAGCAATTGAATGAATGTGTCTCCTTTTATCTTGTGGAACCGCTCCTTTCATAATACAATAGAACGTAAGTATTTTTCATGGAATTGCCACCTCGTACATTTTTCGACATGTGGAGTGTGGATTCGGCTATCGTTGTGCCGATAGTCGTGTAGTTTAATACCCAACAGCCTCGACAACCACCTTAGAAGGCTGGGGTTGGGCGGATGGATCAAGGGCCTGATAGTACTCCTCGAAACGGCACGTATTGTGAGGAGGTTTTGTCTTTGGAGCCCTAACCACCGGTAGCTTGGACCATGCTCCCGCTACTGGTTGGCTCCTATTTTTATATTTTTAAATGTTATTTTGTTTTTTATTTTTATAAGTAATGTTTAAAAATATAATTTTAGAGTGTTTTAAATAAATATATGGAATAGCGATAACTCATAGGGGAGAACTAAAGAATCCTTTTAAAGACATGTTACACAATAGTTGGCACGACCCAAACAACTGCTCCCAAAATGGCGTTAAGGAAATCCTTTCTCTAAAAGGTTACGACGCATTACACGAATAAAAATATGCTATTATTCATACGAAATGTCAAGTAACGCCGTCGAGGTTTGTACGAGTCTCCGTAGGAGCCTTTAACAAAAGGAATACGCACGTGAGCATTTCGCCGACTCCTGGCGAAGTATTTCAACAAAGAATTCTCCGTACATTTCAGAATAAACCGTAACTCATGCCGGCTAAGTCCTTTTTTTGTATGAAAAAGCAAACGTCATACCCTCCAAAAAAAGAACGTGTCGCCATTTGGAGTCAAAGTTCAACCTTCAATGCAGCGTGTGTCGCGGTCGATGTTTCAGTTTCCGACTTTATATTCAGAAGGTAAAGTTTACTTTCGGGTGGGCGTACGTGGGGACCGTATGGGGTAGTTTTTTCCGCGGTCGTGTGCCATATTGTGCCGCAGCCGGTGACGAAGGGTTTGTTCGAAACGGAATGCATGGCTTGTTTATAGGTGACGAGGTTTTGCCTTGCGGTACGATGAGTCCCTATTGTTTCGCTCCTTCGCTGACTAACAGCCGACTTTCAAAGATTTTTAAAGCCTTACTGGTGTAATCATACCTTACCTACATATGACGGTTTCTTGACTTGTGACATTTTATGTTCGTCATAAAATATTTCTGGGAAGCCGATAAAGCGGAAAACATAACAATACCCTCATTAAGCCCCAAAACTTGCACATGTGGTCCACTGTACATTACGGATCCCCACTAACCTAACCCTTATCTCAAAACTGATTAAAAGTCAGAAATTCTTGGCCGGAACAAAGTTTGATTCGATTTCGGCAGCTAACCAAACTTTCTGGTTGTTTCGGACGATTTTGCGAACAGCTTCCTGTGCCAAGGGCGCCGGTTGCCTAATTAGGATGCTAGTAAAATTCTGGGATCCTGCCAGCTATCGTTATCTTATACTATAACAGATTATTAACGGTCTACTAGTTAGGAAAGGGGAGCATATTCCTGCGAGGGTATCGGTTCGAATCGAAACGCATTTGCTTGGAATCATTTCGTGATATTTTTGCTTCGCCTACTCCGGGGATCGTTAAGGCGTTCTGTTCTAGGGGGAAAATATAATAATTTCATCTGTTACAAACAAGAAATACAGTTATGTTCCTATCAAAGAGTATATTTTTATTGAGACAGACATCATCGCCAATCATAAAGTACGTCGTACGGCGCTTATTAATAAGCGTTCACAATAACACACTGCCCGTGAGCTGAATACCAATAAAACGTGCGTATCTCTTGCAATCAATTTGTTGACCACTGATTCCATGTAGACTACAGTCGATAACTCGAGGGCTACCAGTATCACAACATTGTATCGAACACACAGCACTATAATTTAATGGCGTTAATGGAAATCTTAGTATCGATGTTATCGATATAATGTATGGCACTGTAGCCCGAAAGGCAGTTTTTGCTGCTAGTAAACCTACGAGGATTGATGGATTGTCGACATAATAGGGATATCGTTTCCGACAACAACATTTGGTCATTTTAGTTATTTTGAAATTTCCTCATTCTTCGTTGTCTTACAAAGTTTCCATTAAAATAAAATTGTTCCATTATTTTCCGTATTTATATTCAACCAAGTGTAACAGGAACAAATAACATGCATCATCGATGACATGACGCATTCCAATTATGTTGAATTGTGTCCAGGTCATGATTTTATTATTTAGCTACTAGAGTAAATCAATGGAACATTTGATTCATTCAATGATTGACGTAGATCTGAGCAATATTTTTCTATGTTATAATTAAACTTTGTAGGAAAGGCAATTTTGTATAAAGCAACTTTTAATTTCATTATTTCCCTTAAAAAAATAATGTAAAAACTGCATAGAAAGTTATTACTTACGAAAATAATGGTTCGCGCGTTGCGACAAAATATAACCCAGTATGCAGGACAAACTTTGCACTTTTATCATATCTTGGCTCCAGTAGAAACTTTAATAAGATAATATTTTTTGACTTCATAAACTGTACTGCAGGGAAGTTATTAACTCAATTATCTTGAGGAAAGAGGAAATTGGTTCACTTCTTGAAACAGTAAATACCGACTGATTTATAAACCCGTAGTACCTCATTCATGTAGTTATTTAATTCCATTGTGGTCTAGGTATCTGCGTCACTAGTTCAATAATAATAATTTATTTATTGGTCATCTGTTGTGATGTGACCTTTGTATAAGACCATCTTCATTTACCCTATTCGATAATGCAATAATTATGCCACTCTGAGCAAGATCTTGAAATCCATATTAAACTTAAGATAGTACGACTGTTCCAACTTCGATATCCCATCTCTGGAATCTTCTATTCAGACTTGGATGATCTTATTTGAAATTATTCTTTGGAAGTACACAATCGAAATTGCTAGAAGATGCACAAACGCTTATCAGCAAAAATGTATTACGCTAAGACCATGACATTAATGACATAGAAGAGATGTAAGTATTACCTATGCATGACACTTATACAGTTTCCTTTGAAGCAAAGGTGAAGACAACTAATTTGCACTATTTGCCTTCAGAATAGCGACAAATATAGAACGATCGAGATTGGAATGCTAAGTAGATACTGAATGCGTGCTACTCCTGCAACGTCTAATTTGTAAATGAAAGGAGAAACGCCTTGAACCGTCTTTAAATATTTAAAAGAGATGCTCTCAGTGATGTTAAACGGTCGGAGGCTGGCCTATATGCATAATAAATTATGTTTACAGCTAACTTTATTGTTTCGGGTTAAGTAATAAAATATCATGTATGTGTGTATGTTTTATCGGGAAACGTAAACCGAACGTAACTGCTTTAATGACAAATGTGACTAGACTATATTAATGTTTGCTTCGGTCCCGAGCTTAGATGAAGCTGAGCAAGCTCATGTTGATCGATTTTGGGTTTAATGAAATAGAGATTAAGATATAGATTTATTTAACAGACTTGAGGTATCTTACTGGAAATATTATTAGGTTTTCAGTACTAATACAAATGCTCAATCTAATATACACCACCATAAGCATAATTTTAATCTGCACTGAGCTTCCGTTTGTCTGGTTGTCTTCCGTCAATTTATCAATGTTATTTTATGTACTAAAGTGGCCCAAATTACAAAATCAAAACCCAAAAGGACATTGCTCAACTTCGAAATTACAACCATCACATTTACCTGCCTTGACTTGAAACGTTTTATTCTTAGACCAGTCAAGAGACCTGTCACATCGAATTCCCCATCCAAAAACCACATTAAGGAGCCCATCCATCCAAAATTAGAAGATAATGGAACTCTGTCAAATTCAATATACCATTATACCTATTGAAGGTTCATTTTTAATTACGTAAGCGACAGTTGGAATTAAAATACGACGCGTCAGCGAACAAGTCCCACACATGGGCTGTATGGGCACATTCTTCGTCACAAAACTGGTTTACTACTCACAATTACCATAAGACTTACCGTTCATTATTTATTTGTTATTTCTATGGAATCGGTAGCTTGGAGCAGATGAACGGACAGGTATATGTAATTGTGAATGAGTAGCTATGAAGAAGCCAGGTATTCTTTATTTTACTGCATTTCATAGGATTTAGTAGATAAATCCTCATCTTCCAATATTTTTTGCAAATTAAACCATTCCAATCCTAGCTTTAAACTTGAAAACCTGAAAAGTAAAACATATTCTTCGACTACTCTTTGCAAAATTATAAGCAGATAAATCACTTCATTTTCAAGTACTCAATAGCGTAAAGAACAAGACAGACAAAAAGAATTAATAAAGTAAACCGATTCTATCACACAATAAAAGCTGTATTCAATCCAAACGAAATCAACATAAGAAAGGGAAGAACTCCCGTAGGCGTGAGTTCAACGACCCGTCTTATCTCGGACACCAACTTTTATCTATCCACAATCCGCATCTCCTCACGCCTTGGAACTTAATCGATTTTTCAATACTAAGATATAGACCTTATCTCCTAAGAATAAGGCATATTTCAACCCTAAGTATGTTCACTATGTATAGGAATCTGACGCTTCTTCTCATGGTATTAAAGCTTCCAATTTTGTGCACGTGCTCTCGCACCGTTAGGGTTGGTCCCAATTTTGCGATGTGCCAAGTCAATGCCAATATTTGTCTAGATTAGATAAAAGATTTTGGGTCCGGCTGTGCAAACTCGTTTTTGTATAGAATCGCTTTCCGGTTTAGTGTAATGCGATCGGAAACGGATTTAAATGTGTTTACAAATCCCGTTTATGATTTCATCAAATTCTATTTCAGTATTGTATTTGCGTAATTGCAGTAAATTATATTACGATATAATTAAAATACACAAATATTGGATCCAACATTTATGTGTTTTAATCCAATTTGGAACTTTATTGCATCGCTTTGTATGACGCTTCAAATTTCAATTTATTCAAACATTGAATCCCAAATTATATTTGACAATTGAGTCCAACTTCAAAGGTACTTTAACGTCATTGATTTAGAGCCATTTAAATCCAACCCTTTCGATTCAAAAACATAAAAATCCAAGAGGACCACTACAGAGTCTATAAAGCATTAACAAAAACGGAGCTCGCAGTAAAAAACATGAAAAAACAACATCCAATCAAATGCGGGAAGACTAGTAACATCCGCAGAGGGTCCCTTTATAATTTATTCATCTTCTGCGTTCTAAGAACAAAACTACGGCCTAAAAGCTGCCTTAGTGCAAAGTAGTTATGTGCTAACAGAATAACGAGGGTATCCCCTCCTGGAGCACTTCCCTCGCATGATGGCGACCTAAAAATAAGCTAGGATGCTGAGACGTAACTATTCTGTGAGCGGACATTCGGAGCCGGACGAGATTTGAGGATGTGGCATTTGATAGGTCATTGAGAATTTGCTGGGATAGAACAAATGGATATTTCCCTTTTTGAAACACTGGGGGATTATTCCACAATAGATTGTGACGAGTATTAAATTCGTTACGGAATTAAATAATGATTTACAGTTCATGATTAACGTACAAAACGAGCTAACCATGAAAATAGGGTACAAAGGAAATTGAGTTTAACGGATGCAGAGCAAGTTCAGGCAACTTATTCCTTCCCCTATGAACACCAGAATTACTCAATTTACGTAACGTTATTTGCTTTTAAACGGTTTGAGCGCACTCGTAGAGCCCTGTTAAATTCCACCCCAATTTAAGGGATAAATACGTCATCTGCAGCTCTCTTAATTACTGTATACGGTTGAAGGATAAAAAGGTTGTCTCAGAGAAACAAAAATATTTTCGCTTTATTAATAATCAGGTTGGTAAATTCTTTTCAATTCGATAAATTGCGGTTGTGTTATAACCGCAGATACCTCAATATCGAAATACTAGGTAATAACCGTATTTAAATGTCACTTCATTGTAAATCATTCATATTATTTATTATTCAACAAATTAACTATAATATGGCATTCAATTAATTTATTCAGAAGACCACAAAACATTAATCTACCATTCTTGGAACGAGGGCAGACATTAATGATCAAACTATTAACAGACTATAAATCTTTTAGCCACATCTCAATTAAATGGTGTTACTTTAAAATTAATAATATTTATGCGATCATCGGTTCCTACATTTTTGTATGAAAATAATAAATACAGTAACGTGTGCGAAACGTCGTAGCGTAAATCAAAACAGTGTCATTAGATACGAGGCTCGTACGCTCTTGCCGGGAGAGCGGAATCTTTAATATCTGCATGCCCAACTAATTTAGACCCGTATCAGATCAGAGATCGTATTAATTTTGTACGAATATCGCAGGTCTCGTGTGAATGGTTGGTGTTTAGTCGTCCAGAAGTGAAAGAGCTCTGGATTTCGGCGGAGCTTTCCCTCGATTGTTGGTCAGTGAACTGTGTGTAGGGAGCGGGGGAGGTCAGCTGGTATTGGGTGGCGGAGAGGTTGTTCCGGGCGGGAGCTCAGCGCGCAGCCTCCGCTGTATCGAGCGGCCGCGCCCGCTTCAACCCACGTGCTCCATTCACCAGTACCACCACGTGAAAACTCTCTAAAAGCAACTTTCTAATATAATTAACGTTAAAATGTGCTAAATCATTTGAAATCGATAAAATAACTTAAAATGTTTCAGAAATGGCGCCCAACATGGGCCCATACATGTCATTACCCCAGACATAATATTCTTTAAGTTTTATTTAACAGAAACTATATTTTAACAGCCCAATGATGTTCTAACCTTACTCACAAGCTTAACTCTAACAGAATATATCACTGCGTTCCACCACGACACAAAAATTCCAGTAACCTTTTAGCTATGAATCACGTACGTGAATCCTGCAAACCACAGATAGCTCGCAGTATGAACTGGCATCGGAAATAAAAGTGACAGCATGCACCCGATCCTATAGGCTCGGAAGTAGGCCAGGCATTCATTTAATGAACTGCTGTCGGGGCACGTCAAATTAGCCTTTACACCGAGTTCAGGACAAGTGATCTCATAAGAGATAGTTGTCTTCTGCATACAAATCATATTGTAAAGTGACTCATAATAATTGAATTCGTTATTGCGCCATTTTTCCAGAAACAAATTACTCAATAAAATCTGCTAACAGTATTTCAAATAAAAACAAATCAAACAACTTGAGGAAAACGATCGGATTCAGTATTGAAATAGGATCAACGTCCACAAAAACATTTTTAAAATAAAAATACGTTTGTTTTTTGTACAACAGAGAGATAGAAATTAAAATTCAATATTTCAATTTCAAACTGCGAAGAGTTTCACCAATTAAACATTGAATGCCAAACAAATGGATATAAAGCCTTACTGCAATAGCGAACAGATGAAAATAGCTGATAGCTAGATAATAAAATATGGGCAATTGGCCATATTGAATGGCTTCGGATAAACGTACGACCTGCGGCGAACGATTGACCGACTCAATATATTTAGATGGAATCAGTTTAACGCCATGCATCCAATTGGAATAAATGTTAAATCAAACATGGATAAATGAATGCACTTCTATGAGGTGATAAATAACACATACTTTCGATTTGAGGTAAGGCATTTTAGTAACGATTTCATTTAAAGGCTTGAAAGGAAAAATTAATTAATTTTGAAAGAAAGAGTCAGTAACGATTCAAGTCAATATTCCCACAATATCTAACCGATTTACTAAGACATTCAATATAATCTATCAACCATTAAATCATGTGGTGATATCAACAAATAGTTAAATAAAATTATAATGACTCATCGATAACCTCGGGACCAACTTCGGTGCTAAATAAATTTCAAATACAAATACGACCTTATGTATTGAAAGTGATACTTTTTAAAATAGATTGAGGTCTGGACATGGTCTGAAATTGTTCGTAATAAAATGGCTGATCCTGGCTAAAATGTCACGTGTCGGCGCGACGCAGGTTAGGTTAATGAAAAATATTTCGTTTAGCCTGTCTGTTTTAGGTTATGTTAGGTTATAATTGATCTTGTATCCTTTTACTAGATACAAGTAACGATGATGTAATTTCTAATTTCTTCCTATCAATTAATCTACATAGTCTCCAAAGCTTCTCTATTTCGAAAACCTTCAGTGACATTTTATAAATCCACGTCGTACCCTTTAACAGATTAAACAAAATAATCCATTATATCATCACCGTAATAAAAACGAAGACCACAACAGTATCACATTTTTATCCTCATAATGAGTGCCGTCAAAGACATACCGACGCGGGCGTCCAATTAGCGCCGTCATCCTATAAATCTGACACCGAAGAGAATAGTTGCTAACAAGGTATCTATCACACCGATATTTTGATCTTGACATAGTTTCCTTTGTATGGGTGATAGAAAACATACGTAAGCTGCTGCCATTATTTCTGGAAACGCGTTTACTTAAAACGCAGTTCCACGCAATATCCTTTTATGATTCCAATTACAGAACTTCATCCCAAGTCCCAAGCATTGTTCTAAACTACGCTCAGTTACTTTAGACACGATTAGAGCTCGAGTATTAGAAGCAAATAGTCACAATATATTGGGGTAACTCCTTGGGAAGATATTGGACTGGCTTGACTGAAAAAAGAAAAGAAGAACTTACTATAAACAACGCAATAAAAACATTAACGAAAAGAGTCCACAGTAACAGATCGAATCACGCGATCAGGATAAAACTTGAATTGAGTAATTTGAATCCAACGCAATATGGCGTCTTGACACCACTCGAACATGAGATGGCTTGGCTATGGACTGTCTTGTCGGCAATATTTCTGCTAACGCGATCATTTGCACTTAGTAATGCAGCACCATTACTAAGTGCACCTCGCAATAACTATACAGAGAAGTGATGTCACGAATACACTTGAAAGGTTATTCAAGTAATATAATAAGGTACTAACGTAATCTTAGAATGACATAATTGGTTATTATAAACACTTATTGCGAAGTGGATTTTACAAAGCAATCATAACTTTTTGGTTTGATGATAATTGACCCGAAAACATGCTGTAGGAGTTTGTCTTTATATCAGAGTCACAATTACACCGCCTTCACGTTGACATCACTCATTAAAATACATACAATGATTTACGATAGGAATTCTTTAATAAACGAATGTGTTTGGAATAGTTATTCCAAATCTTCGTTGAATTGATGATGATATGAAGTCACACCAAGGTTACATAAACAAAATGTATCTACTTCTTACGCAGTGACCGCTATGAATTAACCTTGAAGACATACATTTTAATATCAGATGGGCACAACAGATCCATAAATTAATCATCATATTATGTTTAAACGTTTCACTCTGTCGTACCGCGTTCCTAATGATGACGTCAATAATATCCAACTAAATGAGAGTAGAAAATTAGGAATCTAAGCCAGATAAAGCGTAGGCACTAAATGGACTAACTAAACATGCAAGGAATTAGAATTCATACTATCTTTAAACCAATTAAGATAACACTGCAATTTACTCTTAGATACCGCAGCTACTTCAGAGAGGTAACAACAAAAACTGACCACTTGAAAGTTTTCAACAAAAATACTTCTTCTTCACAACAGTGAGGCAAAGAAACGAGACTCGGTGTCGGGGCTCAAATCACCGAGAAGTGCTGCGACTGACGGGAAACTTGCAGCGGAAACAAGTGGAAAAGTTGCGACAATTCACACGGAACGACTTCTCAAACGCTTTTAGCAACGTCGACTGTTAGATGAGATGTTTTGGTGATCGCCTATATGGACATCCCTAATGTATGCTTCGGATGGTGCAAAATACGAGATAGAAGAATTATTGCTTGGGATGTCTTGGCAGATGCTTTAAGAAGTTCTATTTTACCAAAAACAAATAACTAAAAATGAAACATACTTACTGCATTAGATTACACTCCCATTCATCATGTTTCAACCGCAATTATCACATCTTTACAATTTTCGCGTTTACAAACAAAGATTTAACAACACAGCGTTGAGCGTTGCCAAAAATTCATTAATCACCGGCACACGCTTAGCAAACTCATAAAGTGAACCGAGACGCTCGGAATTGCTACAAAATGTACAGGATAAGTTTCTCGACTCGCAAAGTTCAACCTGCATTATCCTCAATGCATCCTGCGCATGAATGATATATGGAGACGTCTGGAACACCTCATGCATAACATTAGGGATTTTGTTGGTAACATTGCTCTTCCTATTCGGTGTTTATTCATGGAAAAATATATATTGCTACCATTTTCGCTGTCTTAAAAGTTACGAACTGCTTTTGCATTATATTTTATGTCCATCTAGAAGCCATGCTATCCTCTGGAACTCAAGCTATCATTCAATTCGTTCCAAAGACCACGTTTAATTCGTTAGAGCTACTAACTATTCAGAATATTGATTCTACAGGACCTACAAAAGAGCCGGTCGCTGTGCGGTATTTATTTTCTACGGCTACGGATTTCCCACGGACGTGATGCAATGGTGCATTGTTGGATTTACTTAGTTTCAAACTATTACTGTTTTATTTGATGGGTACTATCCAACAAAACGTTTTAATTGATATTATAAGCCTTTGTTCTATTGATATCCTTTAGCCACATTTGCGCTTATAATGGTTTTTGTTCTATTCAAAAATATAATAGTTTTAATATTGTGTAGTTTCTACTATCAAATGGTGATCTAAATACTATTTCACGTCTATTTCATTGTTCATGTATAATGTATGTTCGTTCACCAAACGTATTCACTTTAATTCACAAATTCAGCCTATCCGTCTCCATATAAAAACCATTATGATACTCAAATCAATTGGTCGGTATCATCCAGTTCATTCCGAGTCGATTCACTTTCGGTTTCATACATTGCAAAAAGAGCTTTACCACGTTACATTAGGCTTGAATATCGAAAAGTGTTTCTTTGAAAAAATTGTTAAAAACTCAAATCGCCGATTTGTTCTGAAGTAGACACGAATCAATTAATTAAATTAGTCCGTTGAGGCGGATCGTCGGCAAGTCGCCAGACTCGAGAGCACTTGAAGAGCTGGATGATATTAATTTTGTTCTTTTTAACATGGTGACAATTGAGATTTTTGCTTTGTGTACACTCTTTTATTTTTCTTTTGATCCTTCGGAATATATTTCGTAAATATCTCGACCGTTTTGATTTTTCATTCTATAACGTTCCACTTTTAAGGAGTTATGGTGTACGGGCGACACAATTTTATTTTGAACCACATTATTTAACTACTAAATTCTAAATTTCAATGCTCACAATAATTTTCATTGTTTCCATTAACGACAGAGTTAACGCGAAATATTCAATTATGATAGTATACCAGCGGGACACCCTGTTTGCTAGCACTATGTTTGAGTTAAATATCGAATTATCTAGGTAGTTAAATTATCTGGCGCCTTCTCGGAACCAGATTAGATTTATAACCAGCTGACATTCTCATGAGACCATAGTCTTCATTTGTATCCAGTAAACCTATTATACAAGTAGGTATTCAAGAGAAATCTTTCTCTAGTCTAGTTTTTGGTCCATTTAGTTATCTAAAATTTCATTATTTTAGTATCAACGGTTTCAGGATTAACTATAGGAATAACTTCGACATAAGTTACTCAGTATGCCCATACAATCGTCAAGATAAAAGGACACCGATAATTCTCTGTACCCTTTACACTTTTCAAAGAAACTTATGATAAAACAGTTCACGGTTTACTACAACCGTGCATTGAATACCATTATATAGGAGTTATAGTAAACCACTTTTCGAATATGTCCATGAATAATTCATGTCACAGGAGGATATTTGATTAAACGCGCCGCTCGCGCCGGCTTTGAAAAATTAAGTGATCACAGCATGATAACCAATTCGATTATGTCCCTTCGGGATATTTTTATACCTTATGACCTGCTTATATGATAAAGCTTACCAAATCCACCATAATTGCATAAATATTACAAATTCCAAGGGAATACCTATTAAAACTTGAAAGTCGTTTTAGCTAAACTACTGAGCACATTGGACTAATCAATCTTAAACTAGCGAATCAAGTAAACATAACAACTCAATTAGATGTGCATCAAAATGCAGACGAAATCATCAAAACAGATAATTCTTACTGTAAGTATTGCATAATTGCAGCAAATCTGCGGAAATACATAATTAACGAAATACGTCTTAAGATTTGATGCGAAAATTAGTAAACCAATAAAAACTTGATTGATACGAGTACAAGTCAGTTAAGAGAAACCACCATTACGTGTTGAGTGATTAAACAAAACTATAAACCGTTAAGTGTTAATAAAAACATAGCACCTCTGCTTATTATTAGTACGATTACAGTAGCTATACTTTCTATCGCTGATCATTCAATTCCTGATTGCTTGTTCAATACTTATTAGGTAAAAGCAATTAAAATAAAGAGCCCTACTACATCATTATCATGATCAGATTTTTATGCTGTTGGACATAAGCCTCTTACACCAACACGTCACAATACCTTCTGTTCCATATTGAAAGCATAAGCAAAGAGTCTTACCAATAAAAGACGCTACGACCATAACTTTGCAAGGCCATCCGATGATTTAAAAAAGAGTAAGGGTTAGTACATTAGAAGACATTATCTATTCAATGAACAGAACAGACTGTCGAAGCGTAAACATTTTGAAGACAACACGCCTTTCACTGCCGGCTTCCTTGTATTCATAGAATCAGGTTGAAAGGAAAGTGGTCCTCTGAGACAGAATTAAGACCAAGTAATATCTTGAAGGATCAAAATGGTACAATTTTGTATGATCATTCATATTTCGGTTTGAATGTCTCTTCATATTTTAAAGAATAAGAGCGTAAATCTAAAACTGAATTCTATATTAAAGTGAATTCTGAATATAAATCGAATACTAGCTAAAGCAACAACTCTAGCAAATGCTAATGGCATTTAGTATGCCAATTTCTCTCTACATAGCCGGATCTAATTTACCAAATGAACAAAATAAGCACCATGGGAAATACGTCCAAATATTCTCGTGTCAACGATCTGAATAATTAGTAGACGAAACCATAATGTACAAAGTGTTTATTGATGCCATATTTTCTAACTGTAATTGTTTAAAACATATGGAATTTAAAAATGACCTTGAACTTTGACGTTGTCCTTTTGAAATTAATTTGAAGGTCATTATAGGAGCAAATATTCTAAACTACCTAATAAAACTTATCTTTATTACGTTAGAAATTAAAAAAAAACTACCATAAAATGTAAATCTGGTTTAAATCTGTAGAACTTTAATAGTTCTATATCGGTATCTTAAGTTTTGAGACTCTTTGGAGCCTAAATGAAGCTATTGAATAAACAAAACATTTTAACGACTTGCGCCATCAAACCTTTATTAAAATTCGGTAAGCCATTTAAGCCACAGAGCGCCTCGAGTCCCAGAGACCGTAATACAACAGTGGATACATCCATATCCTTTATACAGTAACAAATATACAGTCAGCTCTGGACCCAGAGGCAATGGAAGTACGAAAAACAACGGACAGACAAAGGATTTAATACATTGTAACTAGCTATAAACAAACATCGTTTCGCAGTAGGAAGAAACACGTGAATTAAGTACGAAACGAACAACAACTCATGAAATGCCAAGAGAATTCAATTATAACAAACTGCGCAATGCTTTACGGACCAGACTAAAGCTTTCGACACGTTCAATCATAGCTCTAAGAAATCGAAACACTGCTACAACATCTGGACCTTTAATCTTACTCAAAACAAAAACGTTTTAGCTCAGTTTCGTAAATACTGACGTCAAATAACTACGTGTGAACTAAAATAATGACCTCATTGATACTAATGGGAGATGCCAATAAAAATATGTGCCATCAGAACATTCTGGTCGGTACTTAAGTATTTTTTAGAGCCAATCACAACAAGAAACTTTTATAAGACCGCACATATTTTCTTATGTAAAATTGTAGCCTGTCAAACGCTTATCTTCAAACACGACTAAAGATGCATCGAAACGGAATTAATGTTAAAGAGCTTTTAAACGTCCCACCTTATACAATAAAGGTTTGAAGACCGCATTAACGGCAGATACCCGTTTATGTAAGGATCCTTTGGAGATACCTTCATAACCCTTTAATCGCCACCTTACTTCGGAGCCTTTGCCTCATAAGGGGAACGCATGACGTTGCTTTTACTAATGCCCACATCACGAGCTGTTAGTTTTAGGATTCAATGAGCGTGCTGTTACCCCGTGCGTGAGTTGTGCACAGAATATTACATACAATGCAGTTAATCGATTTCTCACAGTCAATGTGGGTGTACACGCGTGTATTTAACTACTGTCGTTTTACGCGGAATTTTTACTGGACGCAAAGGACTATGTAACTTAATCATCCATTAAAAAGCATGTAACGACGCTACGTGCATGTGTGGGTGCATCGGCTTATCTGTATTAATATTTCATCACTGAAGTAAGTATGCAAGGCGTGGTGCCCGACTTCCTATTTGTTTGTGCTGTCGACACGGACCTATTTGGGCACCTCGTCTTCGGACACGGGAAGCGTTGAATCAATGCACTCCCACATCCGGCTGGGTTATAGCAATGTCTACTATTGGTTTACTTAAAGCTTCCTGTTTAGTTCTATGATGGATTTTGATAACTACCAAGATATCCGCATTCCAAGTTACCTACAGTCAAGTCTAAAATGTTTTCCAAGGCATATTTTATCACCTGTAAACGATTCTTACATCTCTCATCTTCCACGTCTGTAGCTAAGCCTCGCTTACCGCGTCGGAATTGCTGATATTAGTTATTCATCAAACATGTCAGATAAAGCTTAATGTGGAGTCGTCTGCTTTTGATAAATTACTTTGTGGGCAGGATAAACTTTCTGAAATCTAAGACTACACCATGGGGTTTTGTATACGTAAAATATTAATCAAAACATGGCAACAACTTTTTAGGTGGAAAGTTATATTACCTTCCCTTGCTTGTATTGCATTGCCTATTTTATAAGAACACAATAAATAAGAATAAACAACCTATAATCTCTTTACACAAGGTTCAAATTCGCATACCACAAGAAACACGAGCATTAACACCACAAACTTCGTAATGAGTGCAACACAAGCCGACACAGCGTCAAAACGTTGCAACGGTACACCGCGCAATCGAGATAATACGATTACTCAAGCAATTATATGCGCACTCATGATTGATCACCCGGATCCGCTTGAGGGATGCTAATTACTTTAGCCGATATACTAACGTAAACGTTTTCGTTAACGTTATTGTACCGTTTCTGTTTGTTTGTTGTACGTAACTGGTACCAATTTGATGCGGGTTAGGGGTTATCGTTAGCGTTCGTTATTTTTGACATGTCAAGTTGTAGGTGCTATTGTTAATAGAATGGTTTTTTCGGTACTTGTTTGTTCGTAACAATAACAATGTTCGTTAGTTATTGCGCCTGATGCCGCAAGCTGTGAAGGACTCTTGTGGTCTCTTTGGTAGATTATAACAGCTATAGTTATTTAGAAGTTAGCTAAAAAACCCAAAATTCTATTAGCGCTATTTAGTGACCAGTAAAACGTAACCTGTTATATTTAATACCAATTGAAATATACTCAATATGGAACAACTACAAGTAATTTAATACAGACATTGATTACACGGGAAGCCTAAAGTAAGTACATTAAAATATACAGACCGAGTTATTACCCTGTAATTAGTTACATTAATATCATAATTACGTCGTGTTCATTACAAATTATGAACAGTACCTACACTTATGTCCACGTATGTCCAACACAAATACAATATAATGGCATACGACACGGAATTCCGTTAGGTACAGGACAATTTTCGAGCCATTATTATTAAAAAACTGATATAAAAACCGAAGCATTAAATGTGCATGTTTTTATAGCGATAACTCATGGCAATAAAGTCCATATTATATGAGGGGAATTCCCAAAACACAACGGACAGTGCACTGTGTGTCCTTTACTTTACGAATTGAATAAAATTATCAAGAATTTAATTATTTACTTCATTTTGGTATGCAAATTGCATAAAGTCGTCCGCGTTGTTGCATACTCTCGTCGTATATAAAGCTTTGAGTTGTACACTTATTTAATTAGTTATGTTGTTTGTTGAACTGTCACTTTGTCTTACTTAGTCCCTTAGGAATAACTAGCTAGATACAATAACTATTTGGTGTGTTGCTCTGTACTCCCCGTAGAGAAAGGTAAAGGGTTTGCTTAAAGGGACGCTTAGTTTTCGCCAGTCACGTTATAAGCCCCATTGTAATAAGGAACCGACCTATAGAATGGATACAGTGGCTGTATACATCTACATTCATAGAAAGGGTCTGGGCCGTAATCCAACACACGGTCCCGATTCGGATTAATGGATATCACATGTCGTGAAACTTTTTGTCTCTAGGACATATAACTGTCATCATGTTGCTTCGTCACATTCGCCCACGGGAATGGCAGCATTTGTCCTTTTATAGAATAAAACAAAATCTTTATAAATAGGTCTATTATTTATAACAACAAGAAAAGTGTGTGTTCATTGTGTAGCGGCATTACGTGCCGTAATGTGTACCTCTGCCTACCCCTTCGAAGATAAAAGGCGTGACGTTGTGTGTGTTCGTGTGTGTGTATTAGTTATTACACATTTGTTATGTTCATTATTTGATTCGTCAACAAATAAGTCACCCTCTTCCTGCTAGCTTTATATATTTATAGCTAAAATACATATTAGGCATCAAACAATACAATATGGGTTATTAATTTATCACTGCGGTTATCGGAGCGGGGCAGCGATGCAGCCGCCAACGCGCCGCGATAGCAACGAATTATGATAACAGCTACAATTTGCAACTGATTGCAACTTTGTTCCCAGGATTGCGTACAAAAGGACCAACCCTTTCCGTTTTGCTTACAAATAGTTAAAAATTAAAAAATATCTGTACTACTTACATAAATACTTTAAATAAAGAAGTTTATATATACTTCCTTAAATCACTAGCAAGCGAAATAAAGACTAGTCTAGTCTAATACTTGAAAAAATGTGCAGATTGCGCAAAAAACAAACAACAAAAACTGATGACAAAAACATTAGAATATTACTAACTGCGGTCCAAAATTGATAAATTCAATCCGATCTTCAATCCTGAACGTCGTTCAATCAAATAGGGGTTTATAAAAACATTTTTGGGACAAGAGAGGACCCTTTAAACGTCGGAATACAAACAAGTGGTAGGGACACAGGTTACTCACAGCACATAAGCTATTAACCTCTTATTTGCTAATCCTACTCATGGAGGGCTTCCTCACACCTCAAGGAAGTATCAATAAAAGTAAAAGGTACTTTGAACCCATGACCCTAGTAATACTTTACTGACATTCATGACTTTATTGAATACGATTTTTTCACTAATAATTCTAAAAGACTATTAAGTCGTCGTTTAAAGAAATGAAGTACAAAATATCCCCAAAAAACGTCCATAAAAGGAAATGGTACTAGTTTGGTTTCCCTTTTGAAGTGTCTACCTAGAAGTTACGTATTTAGCCAAATGTTGTGGCAAGTACAAGTAGATGTCTACTAATGCCTTAAATATTCGACCTCCAAAACCCCATTAGAAGTAACGCTAAGCAATCATACAAAACATGTGACAATGAGACCAACAAATCGTTCAAATAACTACGACAAAGACGAAAATTTCCAAATGAAGACAATTAACCAAATATTTAAGGTGTCATAAATACCGAGCTGCAGTTAAATTATATTACCGTCAAATACTTAACGAGTCACACGTGGTTTTCGTAATCCTTTAGCTGGTGTAACGTTACAGAAGCAACTGACCTTTAACAGAAGGTCAAGTCTGTTCCGTTCGTCCCAATACTACGGTAAATTGTTTGAACGTTCAAAATCAACATCTTTAGGTAAATGTATTTGTATTACATGTACCACCGTTCGATCATAGGTTTTTTTCCTTGGGTTAGTAAATATGACTAAATTGGAAGTATGTGAGCTGCACCTATGTGACGATTTGAGTTATGAAATTTAAATCATAGTAACAAGTTAATTATAAAAGTATATTTTGTTACTTATATTCTTTAGATACCATAAACCTAAAATACCTATTAACCATTTAAATGAGCTGACAACCGCATTATTTATTACACATTTTCCGAGCACAACATCCGTGCTTACACAGGTAAAATGTGTAAAAAGGACACATTTCGGTCAGGATCGTATTTCGTTTACTTTCAATACATTGAACAGGTCCTGATGGATTTAAAAGTGTCATGAAAGGCAATAATAATAAATTTGATGACACATTCCGCTGAGTCAATGGCTCAAGGGAATGGAGACTTGATTGGATTCCCACCCTAACGCTAAATAACGACGTTGTTGGACGCCCAGCCACCCCAACTGCAACCATCTTTATAGTCATTGCACTGCACTGCACGCAAATTACATTGTATTGTTATTGCTCATTTTAAATGCCGTCCCCTTTATCGATTTCTTGTTAGCAATTAAATAAGCGCAGCCCGCATCACAAATTAAACCTCATGACAAAGTGTATGAATTAAATTATCTTTGTTAACAATTTAATGAACAAGCTTCTCTTTGTGTTATGTAGTTTGATATAAAATGTCCTTTTTATAAAATGGTACATTTAAGTCCTTTTATATCTCTCATATTTTTAATCCTGACATCAGCAGGAACTGAGACCATTCGCGAAGTGTGTAAAGTGAAACAATGTTTTATCCGTGACAGATGTAGTTTTGCAAAAAGAGACATTAACCCAATTCACAGCGGGTCGTTAGTGTCACAGTCTGCGAGCCGGTTATCTCGAGAGCCATCTCTGTGGTCACCGAGCCGGTGTACCGTCGAGCACAACCGGCACAGCCTTTATATTTTTAGCCAACATTATTATAACACTGAAATACCTTAATGAGGCCGGAAAGAGCCTAGGGATTGTCCTCCTGCGCTCTTTTCGTTTAGCGTGGAAAGAGGGAGCGAAATTAATAACGTTTCTTTTAATCCCCATTCCTAAGAGCATTTACGAAATAAGAAATAATGAGGGAGGCATTGAAAATATTACGGATTTAGTTAGTCCTTAATCCCCGATAAAATCCAATACATGATTTATAGATTTAACATTCCAATATCTATTTTATCACCAGGTCCAAATAACAAGTAAACTGCATTTGTTACAACATAAATTAGAATGCCCTCAAACTACGCTTGATTTATAGTTAATCGAGTCATCAGCCATCATTCATGAATCCGTATAAAGTCATTAATTTGTTTAGAACACTAATCTGCTTAATCTCGTGTAGCAATAGAGGATGGAGGGCAATAGCCGTGTGCATCTGGTCCGGGAGGGGCCCTCCCGGCCCTCCCGCAAGGTAATCATTATGATTTATGGCACACGAGTTAGCGCACGCGTTCCATACTGCCGAATGACACTAAATGACGAGTTCCGCTCATCTATTCTTGGTAACTTCCTGGATACTCTTCTAGGTAAAGAGCCTACGCGACTACGCGACATTTGCACTGTTATTGCGCTTGGTTGTTACTGGGTGGTCTTATATCCTTACTTATACCATCGTCATTGTTAAAAACGGGAAGGAATCTGTTGTCTTTGCATTAAGTCACTTAAATACTATTTAATGTATTTCTTTCAAATCATATTTTACTAGTAGCTTACATCTTAAGAACTTACTGAACTTCTTGCCACTATGTCCAGACATTCCTAGTTTTAAAAATGTCAACAAGATGCAACCGACACGACATTGTGTCTATCAAGATGATGTGAATGTTGTTACCATGTAGGATGAAATATGAGTGCTTTGCCCCCACAGCCTTGTCATTTATCAGTGTCGTCAGCCCGCCATATGTCCAGTAACGATTGAAGTTTCATAGCATCCGGCCACGTGCACGGAATGACCACTGCTCCGGTAGCCAATATAAAATAACTACATAGTTATTTAAATAAACTTTATTGCATTCGATCAGCAACATTTTCAAAGACTTCCTAAATCGAAGTCTATTTGTTTTGGCATCCGCTTCTTTATCATCCTTCCTTACATAGCGAAAATTATGAGGAAGCTTATAAACATTTGTAGTGTATAATCTTGAATTAAGGAGTTTTGCTCACACTACTGGCCAGTTTAATGCCAAAACAGCATCAGTAAGTCATTTTTCAGGTACCATCGCAACAATCTGTTAACTGAAGTTCACCCAAAATTATCCTAATGGTCGGGGTGAGAAAAACAAAAGTTTTAATGATGCCCATAATTCAACAATACTTTAAGAATGGTGTCAAGAGAGAGAGCTTTTACAGAAATACAATGAAAGACCGCAATAACGGTCCAGGTAGCATTAAGGTAGGATTTGCGGTCGACTTCATTATAAAAATCCCAACAACTTTAGCCTGTAATTATGCAAAAGACTTTTTCCGAGCCATTACGGATCACGGCTGCAGTTTCATAACACGTCGCCATTTAGTTTTTACGCAACCGTACTGAAGTGCTCCGAGGTCGAGCGGAATAACTGTTTCACTTCGAAGATTTAAACGATGTTAAACGCCATTAAATACGCCAGTGTTAATGGAATCATCAATAATAATAACTTTACTCTAGGAAGAAGTCATATTCTTCATCTCTAAACTGTGATTGCCATGACGATATTGTTACTGAAAATTTTTTACTTATGAAGGTGAGGCTATATTTAGTTATTTTAAATGCATCCATAAGCAAACCTATACGCTTATTATTTGATTCTCATCCCACAAGTCCTGCATCAAACGGAGAATGCCCTTGGGTGTAGGTTAAGGGTAAAGAATATTTGCGGAACACTAATATTATACTTACTCATGATAGAAAAGCCGGACCCAAAACCTCAGCGGTATTAACAGTTTGATTTATTCCGCCAGAAGTTGGTTAACATGGGTCCGAATTGATATATTGCATGTTCTAGAGTAAAATGGGTTCGTTGAACTGTACGTGGAAATCTAACTTTCCAAGTATTGGGTCATTAGGGTCTGATACCTACACGATTTCTATCCGTTTTGTATCTGGGTGAAGTTGTCACGCATCTTAATTTGAAAAATCCTTTGCTCTGGTATTCGAGATAGTTAGCTATTTGACATCGTATTGGTTGTTTAAGCTTCAGCCAAAAGTAATGAGATCGTAGTAACTTGCCGATGCCAACTTTTCCTCCTGCTCGACACAATTGCATAATTGGTGCATAGTTTTAACATATTGTATTCACAGATCACAGAGTCCTACACAAGAGAGATTTAAAACATGAAGGTCGTGGTTTACATAAATAAGTATTTTACTCTGTGCTGTGAACATCACTGCATTGCAAACAACCTATGGAGGTGCATAAACAACCAATATCACCGAATTAGATTTCGTGGGAGGTTTGTGCATAAAATATGACGCTATGTTATCCTCCCTCGGCGGAACTCACGGGGGGTGACCAAAGGTAATAACTTCGCCCTTATTTACATTCGTTGCGGCCTTGGGGTTGCTCCCAATTAAATCTAACTGGGTATCCCATAGATGTTATTTTTAGATTGGTCGCGCAACTGCGATGGTGAAACCGTACGGTTTGTTTTGTAGTCGCGTGGTTCTAGTCTAAGAATAGGTCGCCATTCTATTTCTTCTCGTTAGTATCGCAAGATGCGACCCATGAGCTGTTTTTGGTCTTAGTTGGGAGCGGGAGCAGAAAGCTATTTGTAATCTAATCGTGCTACTGTTCTTTGTAATTGCTCGTATGAAAACCGGATTGAATTTATTAAGCGGTAATTTAGATTATGACACGTGATTGAGATGTTCTTTTAAATACAGATATCATATAACGCTTGTCTAGCCATTTTGAGCATACTTACCACGAATTGGTGAGTTGATTTCAAAACAAAATTCTGAACCTGACACGTGCAAGACATCGAGAGCTGGGACACGTATTGATTAAAATTTTATGCCGAGCCAATTTGCGGCACAATTTTGGTACATTATCGGCATCTGGTTAAGAATTGTGAAGTCCATTCACTAGTTAAGTGTAAACTACGCGCAGGGTGACTCACCCCCGGTAGACGACCCGTATTGAGGTCACCACTGTGGCCTTCCTAGAGACGGCAGTGTTCCTTTTATTTCAACTTTATTCCGAACTACATAAAGTTATAAATGATATTCGGTAAAGAGAAAATGCTCTTGAATTCTTTACGTCGAGTATTTTGCTCTATCGAGACAATTTTGATTGCCAAGACTAGTGTCAGTTAAATACCAACGTCAATGGTTCAATATTGACGAAATTATGTGTGTCAGCGATTTGGGCTACTTTCATCATTAGTTACTTGCGTTTTCTTGTATTAACTATACTATTATTTATTGTTACGAAGTTTAGAGCAAAATAAAAATACAAATGCAAATGTTGCAAAATCCTGATGATGCATTTACTACAGCCACCTAGCCTGGCCCAATCTATTAGGCGTCGAGAAGTTGTTAACACTTTCGATGGAAGTTCCTTTTAAGTAACATAACATAAATATGGTACAACTAGGTATATTATCATTGTATTGTTACATAGTCATTTCACAATCAGTATTTTACTTAATCCAAACATCTAAAATTGGTTACAGATTAAGGAAAATGTAAATAAATTTCATAATTAGTTACTAGGTAATTAATTATACCTAGTTCAAAATACAGTCAGTATTATGTGCATAATTAAGAAAGGTTTTCCTTTAACCATAGTTAATTAGCAATTAACAATAAACAAAAACCACAAATAATTCTCCATAACATGTAGGCAAACATAAAATTTATTTGTGCAAATTGTAAGAAACCGCAAGATTGTTTGCACAATATCAAGTTTAAGGACGAGTTACACTACTTATAATGCAGAACTTGTAAAATGCAAATCACACACATTTGGCATACTAAATGAATTGTGTTGATGTAGGCATAGGTACTTAGATTGCTATCTATAACATACCACAGTTAATAAAACTTGTGACACATGCACTGCATGCATACTGCTCATAAAATATTTTTCATGGTTTTGTTTACTCTGTGGTTAATATGCATATGTGACAAATGAGGTTTTTTAAACATAATTAGAAAATAAATTTACAGTAAAATGTTGAAGTTTTCATCTTCTCATGTGTATGAGTAAGTGAGCTTTCTAGCACATGTTTTAAGAACTATTTTCCCTTACAAATACTTAATCAGGAATACATAGATGGTATGAATTGCATAGATAATCAATAATATTTTTAATATGATGTCCATACTGTTCATTCACAATCATTTAATCATCTCATACAGAATAGGGAATTATGTAGTTACAAAATTTTGTTGAGTCATATTTTTTTAATCATGTTGAGTTAATATAGTATGGAGCTTTATGCTTATTGTGGCAATGTGTAATATTTTGTTATAAACACATGTGTTCTCATTAGGTTACCTAATTAGTATTACCACTTATGTGTAAAATAAATAAAATAATTACTCAAGGTGTTGTAGCCATTTACATATTTATTACACCTGTTTATTTATTTTAATTAGGCAATTAATATTCTTCTTGGTTCTACCTCTACCCTTAGGGGAGAATTACATAAGTAAACACATTTTCTAACTTAATACTTCTTTTTGTCGTAACATGCGTAGGTAAAGGGAGTTTCTACTTAGAATTTCATAAATCTGTAAATCATCAAGAATTTAACAAGTATTAAAATTTATAGTATAATAAATATAACTAAAATGTATAACTACTGTTTTAACAACGTAGTTCCTACGGTATTGCCTACCCTACAGTCTACAGTTAGGATTATCAACATGCAAGTACTTACGCTATTTACTTGCCAACTAAAATGATTTCATTTAAGATTAAAATATAAAGCTTTTTGCCGACCCCTGTAACGTTAAATTATGACATTTAGCACACGCACAGTATTATCCGTTCGTCGATCCCCATCGGCTTAACCCAGGGGTGGGTCTAATGATAAATGCCCGCATCGTAAGAAATTATACGAGCACCACTCGTTGCGCCGCTACTTTCTGACTTAAAACCATTACAATTTTAATAAATCTATACTATTAAAAGCTCTAATTACATATAAATACCTCATAAAACCCAGAGAATGCAGATCAAGGCAGCAAATCAAGTGTCGATGGGACAAATCCTTGCACAACCACTAAACAGAAATTATACGAAAATAAAACACACTAACACAAGATGTTCACTACGTATGTTAAGCGAATCAACACAACGAAGTATTACACAAATTGATTGTGTTATAAAACGTCCAACAAACATATATAAAATGTGAAAAATGTTGCATTTCCTATTTTATGTGCACCGGCAAACGATCAACACAACCACCCCGCTACAAAAACCTTTATAAAACTGAAAAATATAAACGATGGTGGCGCTGCCATCGGCGATTAGCGCAAGCGCTGTCAAAACGTAAAAGAAACGACTCCTTTACACCTAACGAAAATTAAAATAAAAGGAATCTTCTATTAAATATATGAAATTAAATTAAAATTCCTTACTACTTCTGCTATATAAAATAAATAAATAATAAAATACAGTTCGTTTTAGTAAAGAAAAATGTATTCTGCCACAAAATCTCGTTCTTGTCTCAGTTGTTTTTGACGTTAGAGATAAGACTGTCAATAGAACGTTGTCATTGTGAGGCTGACAGTTTTGACTTATTGTTTATTTTGTGCATTTTATTTTTGATTATTTTTAATATATCCTCAGTAAAAATAAGTGAAAATGCTTGATTCTGTAAAACGTGTAATATTAGTTCTTTCTGGTAAGGGAGGTGTCGGAAAATCCACAGTTAGCACACAATTGGCGCTAACTTTAAAAGAAAGAGGTTATAAGGTATAGTCAAGTGGAAAATATCATGGTTATCAGTGGTTATTTGCCAAGAAACTCACATACTAACAGTATCTTTGTTATTCTAGGTTGGATTATTGGACATAGATTTGTGTGGGCCTAGTGTCCCTTACTTACTGAATTTGGAGAACCAAAATGTACACCAGGGTCCAGAAGGATGGATTCCAGTGTATCTAGACAACGAACAGAGGCTCGGTGTGATGTCTATAGGCTTCTTGCTGAGCTCCCGAAACGATGCCGTGGTTTGGAGAGGACCTAAGAAGACATCAATGATAAAACAGTTCTTAGAAGATGTTTGCTGGCAAGAACTCGATTTTCTTGTTATAGATACTCCTCCAGGTATACTCCTCCATATATCCTATAAATATCAAAGATTTTTTGACACTTATAATTGACAAATATGTTGTAACTTTTATGTGAGCTACTAATAAGCTCTCAAATCTGCAAAGTCAACATTATCATCTGATTTGTCTATACTAAATATCATAATCATTCTTTTTTTCCAGGAACTTCAGATGAGCACATCACCGTGATGGAGAATCTCCGTCAAGTGCCACAATGTGGTGCTATAATAGTGACTACACCACAGGAAGTTGCCATAGAGGATGTGCGCAAGGAGATCACATTCTGCAAAAAGACTGGCATACCTATCCTTGGCATTATTGAAAACATGAGCGGGTGAGTTTTGACTATCATTTTAACGCTCTAGTCATTGTGTCAAAGCAATTTGAGCAAGTATTCTGATTAGTTTTATAAAGAAACAAGCATTGAAATTAAAGTATGACTGGCTGTTTTCACAAACAATCATCATCACTCAATTTAAAAAAAAAATCAAATAAGTTTATAAGATACTCACTTTTATATTCTTTTTTTGAAATCACAATAGCCTTGAAATTGTTGAGTCATTCATCTATTAGGTTTTCAGTTCTGTTGTACTTATAGCACCGTAATTATAGTATACATGTGTAGTTATACAACGTGTAACAAAATACCCATATACATCAAGAAGCACTGAAGAATACAGGTTTAATAGAATCTCTACACAAAGTTGCAGTCTAAAATTCGTTTAAAAAAAAAATTGGTACCAAATTCTTAGTGTCGTATGATTCTTGATTTTAAATCATACAAACGTGTCACAACACTACAGGGGTCGAGACATTTCTTCTGTAAATCTGATCGCCTAGTACCTATCTACCTAATTTTGATTCGCGCGGCGACGGTGCGTGCATAGGTAGGTACATTAGACGCTTTGTTTGCCTAGTACCTGTATGCTGAAATTTGCCTTGTAAATATTAAAGTGAAAAATTTATTTAACTTACATTTTTAAAGATGTGGTTCGATGTGACTACCGTGATAGTGAATACACAACACACTTTTGCTTGCTTGTAAAACAAATCTCAATCACAATCACAACAAGATCAAACACCTTCTGAATGCTACATTAAATCTTCTCTCTTACAAACACTGTTACAATACCAACGAAAGATAATGCAACACCATTTTTCGTAAAAACTAAAATTCTAATATTATTATTTTTCCGAAATATTGAGATGACTGAAACGTTCATGATGACAATATTATGTCAACACTATTTTAAATCGGTTCACATTATTATTGAATCGGTAATGTAAATTAGATTATGAATGATATTTCTATGTATTCCACTGTAAAGAAATGCATTGAATAGTAGCCAATTAAAATACAATATGTGTGTTTTATCTATTAATTTAATCAAATACGTATTTTAGAAATAAACGTCGAATTTGACTAAAGACTCTTATTAGCCCTGAAAAAGTTAACAACTTAGCCTTAGTTTACAAGTAACTAATGTAGTTACAAATAATATTTGATTTTTACAGTGTCCTTTTAACTATTATGAAATACATCGAACCAAGAACGATAAATCGTATTTTCTTTAAATCGGTTTCTTTCGGAGCGAGTCCCCCATCCTGAATGACAATTCCTATGTATAAAGAGAGAGAGAGACATCCAAAGAGAGAGAGCCAACAGACGGTGACAACATTTCCATCTCTCTCACATAATACACTCAAGCAACGCGTGCGACTGGGAAACAAGATTTTATCGTATTTAATATGAAATTAGGGATCTGTGAGTGCGCAACCGTTTTTCAATTCATGTAATGACAATTCTCGTTTCTTATGGATTCCTAGTACTTTTGCATGTTAACTAAACTAAGCTGCTGAGTTTTTCGTGAAATTTTGTCTATCTATCTGTAAATTCTGTCGGTAATTTAATTAAAATGAAGAACGGAACCCCCTGTGAGTTTATTTGTACTAGGAAACACATAATTTGCTTAGAATTGATGTTTAGAGTTCATTTGAACAAAATATTACGATATGAAATCCTTTATCGTAGCGTCTTCCATTATTGTAGTAACAATTCTCGTTTCTTATGGGTTCCTAGTATTTTTGCATGTTTTTCTCATTAATACTAAACTAATATGCTGAGTTTTTTTTTAATTCTGTCAATCTCTCTAAACGCCTCCAAGTAAAAATGTACATTAAAAATTTATTCAAGAACGGAACCCACTGGGAGTTTTTTGTACTAGGACACACATAACTTGCATAGAATTGATATTTAGGGTTCATTTGAACACAATATTATGATATGAAACCCTTTTTCGTAACGTCTTCAATGTATGTAATAACAATTCTCGTTTCTTTTGGGTTCCTGGTACTTTTGCATGGTTTTCCCATTAAGACTGGTTAAGGTAGGTACCCACAACAGAGAAAGAGGAGACAGAGATTGACAGAAGTTCACGAAAAGCTCAGCAAGTTAGTTTAGTCTTAATGAGAAAAACATGCAAAGGTAGATTACTTCACTCATTTGTTTGAGACCATCATATTCAAGTAAAACAAAAAAAAAATGTTATCTCTTTGTATCACGTAAAGACCAGATAGGTACCTAATTATTTCATATCCTAACGGATACCCTTGTCTATGTACTTAGCGTAATTTAAAATTGGTGCGGGTCGCACGACTCGCTAACGGACACGTATGCGGCCGACGAGATTTTCTTTACAAATGTCCGGTGCTTGTACTCGCTCGAGGTTTTGGCTTAGTTTGTCTACAAACATATTCTTTGTTTTTTTATGAAAACCTTTCTTCTTAAAACAATTTTTAAGAAGAAAAAAAAATGTTACGAAAAATAAATATCCGGAACCCTTTTTTCTTTATTCGAAGAAATACCAGGAGTAAGCGTTTTGATTTAATTTAAGTACATTGAGTGCACTTGCACTGACACCGATCAGCTGATTTCTTGCAAGTGATGTAATGATTTCATTTCCAAATGTAGGATTTCATGTATCTTATGTATTGGAAAAATTCATAACTTCGTTAAATGAAAACATGAGTTTAAAAAACCCTTCCCGTATAGTTTGTTATGTTATCTAGAAACCGTGCACTTGATGTGTATACCCCCTTTTTGTTACACGTTGTATAGTTTACAAATAACTTTTAAGTAGGTACATTATTTATGATAATATTGAATGCCAATTTTTATCTTCTAACAGTGACATTGTTGGTAACCTATTTCCTGTGCCTCTGTTATCATTGTTGTGTAAATTGAAGGCCACGTTATGGTATTGAAAACAGTATGTTACAACTAAATACTTATGACTTAATGCTTCTGGGCTGTATCCTTAGTATGAGTTTCCTTTACATTGAACGAAAACCACATCACTCATATTCTGTTACAAATAATCTTACTGTCTTATTGGAATCCTTGTCCTTAATATCCATCTCTTAACAACAATCACAATCTTATACTGTTTTATAAAGCTAAAGAGTTTGTTTATTTGAATGATTCCGATTCATGGCCAATGACTCAACAGTTGAGTCATTAAAAATCCTTTAGGGAGGCCGATGACTCAACTGATGAGTCGAATCAAAATTCTAGAAAAACAGATATTCAAAAAAAAATATCACTTAAACTACCATTTTTCAGACCTCATTAAACATTGGCGTGAACAACAGACCTGGCCCTTCATTTTAGAGAATATTTTTAATAGTCAGGTGTCATAAACCTTTTGTAGAAGAAGTTAAATCTACTTCGATTTTTAAACATACTATTATTTTGATATAGGTAAAGAAAGAAAACATGTTTATTTGGCACATCAGCACACACAATCAAAGTATAAATAGGTAGGCTGACAAACCTTAAATCTAAATAAGAAGCCAACCAACAAGATATATTACAAACAGCCTAACAAATGACGCAAAAATACATTTAACATGGCAACATTACGTTGCACCACTAGCGCCACATGCGTATGCGTTTTGCGGTAGCGTGTATGAACTATTCGACAAGCATGTGTCATTGTGACTGTCACGCGTTGTTTTGAGGCAGGATACGTACATCGTATTTTGTTTTGAAGATTTCCACACGTTTATCCAAAGTTCCTGATTTTTCTGACTAACCTGGCTGTGATTCTTGGATTTGTTATTGATTTCTTATATGTGACCTGGCTGCTGTACATGGACTCTGTTATTTATGTGACTTTGAACTGTAAGGTGTTGCATTACCTATTGTGATCTGGCTACAAGGATTCCAAATTTCTGTAAGTATACATGTACACATAATTATCATTTTCACTACATACATATTTACTACTCGCAGAAGTTAACTTGACTCACGGAAAGAATGTGGCCGCTCTCAATTTAATCATATAATTTCATTATTTTAACATTTAACTTTAGATTTTGCAATTAAACTCACAATTGAATTAAAAGTACATTGTGTTATTTTATAAACTTTTATTTTAGAATGCAACATTAAAGAGATTGACCATAATTGTTTATTAAATAGGACAAGTAAAGAAATAGTCCATATATTACCCGATTAATCCACATGAATTGAAATCAACTATAGTTTAAATGAAAATTCTTTTTCAGAAATATGGATCAACCATCCACGTCCAAACAAACAATTGAAGACATGTTGGGTGCAATGGCATCTCCAAGAGAATGCATAACAGTACCCGGTGAATTTTCACTAACGGATCGAGACCTCTTTAATATTTTAGACGAAGGTACTTATCCAGAAGTGTATGATGAATGGATAGACATCATCGAAGAAGAAGTTGTCACAACAGAAGTTATAGACACTCAGCAAGCAGGTGTTGAAGCCTCTTCAATTTGGATACCAGGCAATCCAACAGAACTTAACACATTTTTATTTACTGGAAACCCTGGTATTAAACAAGCCATGTCAGGTAGACAGCCTATTGATTATTTTAATCTGGTATTTAATATGGATTTTTATACTCTTTTATTGACATGTACGAATAGAAATGGAGAAATTATTAAAAGAAATGCCAGCGGTCCTCATGCAAGATTTCGTAGATGGCAACCAGTGACAATAGAGGAGTTCAAGGTGTTTCTAGGTTTAATCATGCTTATGGGTGTCATTAAATTGAATAGATTGTCTGATTACTGGAAAAAACATTATCTTTTTGATTTAACCTTTACCAAGTACATGTCTAGAAATAGATTTTTTATGATTTTGAGAGCACTTAATGTACAAATGGAAGCAGGAAACCAAAGCCTAAATAAAGTGAAAGCCTTGATTGATTTATTTAATAAAACTATGGAAGACTTATATTACCCCGCTAGAGAGGTTACAATAGATGAGTCAATGATATTATGGACCGGTCGTTTACATTTCCGTCAGTACCTTAAAAATAAAGTCCATAAGTATGGTATAAAATTATATATGTTAGCAGAAAAGCATGGTATTTGCATGAAAATACATTTGTATGCTGGGTCTCAAGACCAAGTCGTGGGAGGAAAAGATCACGTAAAGAAAGTAATGCGTGTTTTAATGAGCAATTACGTTCATAAAGGCCACTCTTTATATGTGGATAATTATTATTCAAGTGTAGGCATGGCTGAAGAATTCTTAAATAAAAACACTTATATAACTGGTACATTACAATTTAATAGAAAAGGCAATCCTGTACAAGTAATAAATGCCCGATTGCAGCCAAATGAAGCATGTATTATGCACAATAGTAATAACGTTACGGTCACAAAATGGAGAGACAAGAGAGAAATTAGTTTTGTAAGTACAGAGCATAATAGCGAATATATACAAACACAAAATAAATATGGAAACATTTCCTTTAAACCAAAAGTGCAAGTCAAATATAATAAATAATTATATGAGAGCGGTTGATAAACATGATCAAATGTTGAGTTACTATTGTGCTGAACATAAAACATTAAGGTGGTATAAAAAAGTTATCATTCATGTAATTCAAATTAATATAATCAATGCCTTTTTAATGTTTAATTTAGACAGAGAAACAAAAATTAGTTTGTATGACTTCAGGCTTCAAATTATTGAGTTTCTCTTGCCTAAGAAACCAAGCGTAGAAAGACATTCTGTGCCAGGTAGGGTTCATGTTCCTGACCATTTGCCTAAAACAGGTGGAAAAAAATTAGGAAAAGATGTAGGCAGTGTTATAATACAACAAAAAAAGAGTGCAAGTTTACTTTGGTTGCCCAGATTGCCCAGACTTTCCTGGGTTATGTCTGGGGAATTGTTTTAGAGCATACCACAATTATTAAACTAATTAATTTTTTCTTTGTTGATTAGTCATCACCATAATATGACTGCCATAAGAATACGATTATAATATACCAATTATTGTAAAATATTTGTACCTGATTTTTATAAATATGATTCTTGTAATTATTATTATTAATAAATGTCTTGTTTATTATCTTTCTTTATTTTTTCCCTTCGTATTGTCTAACAGTATTAATTAGTTTTTCATAACACTCCAAACGTTTGTCGGCTGGTACATTTCTCAACCGAAAAGCAAGCATTATGCCTAAATCATGCTCAAACTGAGCATAAATTGGAGGCAACTCATCTTGTGTATTCAATTCTGCTGTAAAATCCTTAGAGAATAATGCATTAAAATATTTTTTTGCTGCACAGCAAACATGTTCTGATTTTTTTTCTATAGAGACCTCATTATTCATTTTATTTTCATTCTTAAGATAACATTTTTTTTTCCTTTCAATATGTTCGTCTTCATCAGAGTCCAGAATTTCTTCAATGCTAGTATCTGAACTGTTATTAGAAACTACATTGCAACTATTCCGAGATTCAGTGAATTGACGCTTCTTTGGTATACTTTTTTCCAAAATCGATTGACTAGAGTTTGGAAAACTTTGGTTTTCTTTCTCGTCATTTTGTTGATCATAGAAATCAGTAAACAATGCCTGGCTACATTCAGTAAAATCGTCGTTCTCCTGATTATCTACAAATAATATTACAACAATAAATAATGATTGAATACATATAGGTAAGGTTACTAAAATGTTTACTACCTCTGCAATATTTAATTAAAACGAACAAATACTACCTTGAAACGCCATATTCACTTTTAATATTCACTACTTCGAATAGGAGAACACAATAAAACCTTCCTGGTTATCAGACTGGCTCGAATGACGGCGAAAAGCATTAAATCATTACAGGGGGCCAATGACTCAACAGTTGAGTCATCCTTCAGGGAGGCCGATGACTCAAATGGTGAGCCACCGACCAATGTATGGGGCCTGGCTGAAATGTTCACGAAAATGAAGGTGGCAATGAATCGGTTAAAAAAATATTTTTGTGTTAGACAGTCCATTTATCAAATAACTCTATAGGCTATAAAATATCATGCTGCGACCAATAGGAGCCGAGCAGAGCGGCTGAAACCGCACGAGATTAGCTACTACAATATAAAATACCTACATTTTAAGCTAAATATTAATCATTTTCTCCCACAGATACGAGTGTCCAAACTGCAGTGAATGCACAAACATCTTCTCGAGTGGTGGGGGGAAGTCATTAGCAGATATTGCCAAAATACCGTTCATGGGCAGTGTGCCCATAGACCCCAGGGTTGGGAAACTGGCAGGGAAAGGTTTAGCAGCCATCAAAGAACTTCCAGACTCCACAACTAGTAAGGTGTTCAGTGAATTAGTGAACCAATTAGCTCCTGACAGCCTGTGAGGTTGTTTAAAAAAAATCTGTAACTAAATCATGGGCATATTTATTTATAAGTCTATCAATGAGTTGTAACACTCAAAATTACTGACACTTCAATATTATTGTGATATTCAATATTATATGATTTCGATAAATTACTATATGTATCCATTTGTACTATACTTTCTTACTTGGTTTTATGGAAAAAAATATATATTAATTCATAATATGTAAAGTTTTAATATATATTAATACTTTACATATTACTTCGATCTGGCCTGTATTCTTTGTATTCTAACTATATGCCAAATATGTATGTATAACGAAACTGATTGTAAAATAAGATAAAAACATTCATGCCAAAATGGTGTCCTCAAAGAGATAAGCAGATTACTATACACCGCATTGAATTTTAAATATTTTAAAACTGCTCATTATCAAGCAATTTAGTTTTAAGCAAAAATGTTATATACTATCATTCCGTTGATTTTGATGTAAATAAATAAAAAACATCTTGTTAATACGAGTCCATTTATTTCATAAACCTATCAAATACATAAAACACTTTTTAAAAATGCATTATAATTTTGGTTTTATAAAATAGTTCTTCTTTGTACTGCTTGTAGTACAATATTATATGTCATTGTATAAATGTATATAATTTTGAAACACCCTGATACGAATAGTACCCTTTAAACAATTTCAATGAAATAAGACATTCTAACAAGCTATTTGGAATTATGACCTTCGATTTTCACTTCTATTCCAATAACTATAAGATACAAAATTCAATAAAGATGTAATCAGTTTAGTGATTCCAACCTTATTATTTTGGAGTAGCATTCATAATCGATTGAATTGTCTGCTTGTTAGGAAAGTCGTTAATTCTCCAAAAGATATCAAATACAATATATTTGTAGGTATAACATTTCATATAAATTGATTCATAATATCTTTTCTTTCAGTCCTTACATTTAAAACGTCAATTCTTACATTATTTCCAAACACATGAAAATACCTCAAGTATGTTTAATAACATAAAGCATTACTTTTATTTCTTTTTATCCAATTTAACAGGCAGTAACCTACCATCATAAACTAGTACATAAATGCTTCTGTCCCTAATACTAAAGACAATAGAAAAAAAAATACGGGAACTTGTCCACAGCCATCAAACTACACACAGATATACTTTCTATAACTAATTAATTTTAAACTGGGAATATTAAAAAAATATTATTCAATACTTACTAAAAAAAAACATCCATTTTTATCACCAGCCAACGTTTCGAGTTTCTTGTCACGCAACACAAGAATGTAATGCGAAAGTTTAATTAAAGTAATTAGAAACTACATTGACATCTAAAATAATGGTAAACGAGTTAATTACTGTTTAATAAACATTAATACTAGAATAGGTTAGTTTCCTACTTGTCAAATTCAATACTTTTGACAAAAAAAGTTAAAAAATATATTTTAATTCTATGAATTTTGTATAAGATAGAGCGTTATGACGTTATCAAATAAAAATCCAATCAAAATATCTATGCATGAAAGTGATTATTATTTTTTAAATATTTTAGAGTATTGAAAAGAGTATCGAAATTATGTATTTTTGACCGAGGAAACTTCCCAATTACACAATTTTTACGAACTGCTACTAATGTCTATGCAACTGGTAGTAATACGTAAAAGTATATAAAAACAATTAATGCAATCAAAAATTTTGGCTTAAGACTAGATTGTATAAACATAATTATACATAATATAGAAATCTGGAATATAAAACGGACAGATACCTTCAGGTATAATAATATAACTATAATCATAAAATATATAATAAAATAAACTTAACAGAAATAAATTCGAAACAAAAACAGTTGTCTTTTCAACATTCATCCTTTTTTGGCACAGTAAGTAACTAAGAACCAATCAGGAACTAAGCAAAAACAATACCGTATATTTTGTAAAGAAAATCTTTAAAAAACAACATATTAAGTCATGGTTCCTTCCCAGAGTCACTGTAGCAGTTGTTCCATGTGTAACACAGAAGCGGTCAATACTGAGTTGACACTAAAAAATATCAAGAGAAACATCAAACTATCGATTATTTCATTAATTTACCATCTTCGTGGACATTTCCTGTCAAACCCGGCATTTTCGGGGTTAAACGACCAACACCTCCGAGTTACAATAATCACATCATTCTATCACTTTACCAATTTCTTGATATTTCATTATTCGTTAGTTTAATCCTTATTTTATTTAGTTTAATACTAACACTTAATTAACACAAATACATTTACATGGGGGACCGGATAGCTGGTTTAATTTACGCAACACAAAAAACTATATATCTTTTGTTTACATATTAATGACGTCACACATTTTACTACTATAAAAACAAAATCAAGATTTGACTGATGAGGGTTGATGGCGTCCCAGTGTCTCTGCCTATCCCCACGGAAGATAGGCGTGACATTATGTATGTGAGAATACATTCTAAATAATGATATTAAGACATGCATGTGGTGTAACGCTTTACGTCTCGACTCGTGACGTGAACGAGGATCGCGTTTCCTGTCTACGTAAATAGGGTTCCGCCACATGTTATTGTAATTAATTCCAAATATTGAAGAAATCTGAGAAAAATCTGCTATCCTTGTCCAGTCCCCCATTGCTTAAAATATTACGATTTGCTTATCCAAACCTTTGGTCACAGACACAGAGCAGTTATTGGCTTGACTCGAACCAGAAAGTTATTCTATTACATCTTGTACTTACATAGAACGTAAAACAGATCTACTAAAATATTCTAATTCACTTAGTCTAATTATGAAAGAAATATGGCGTGACAAACAAAAAAGCACCCTATTATCTGACAAACAAAGATTACAATAGCAGTTTCTGTAGTAAAAAAATAACTAAAAGAAAATCTTACCTTTGATACCACATTCATCTAAAATAACCTTTACGGCGATACAAATAGAGTCTAATTCCGTCTGTCATTATTCGTTGAGCCACATGAACTGTCGGATCTCGTCTTCTGAGGAGGGGCAGCAGTGTGGAGGAGCTTTTTGCAAAATATGACGAAGTTCCTGAACAAAATAAAACAATATTTCTCAATATAAGTCACTATAAACCCAATCTATGAGACCATAATGCACCTTATACCCATGTATGCAAATATCAATCATATCTCTGAATAAATAGAGTCGATAACAGAATAGTAAATGCATAAAACATTCTTGTATCAGAGGAAACTAAACTTTATGGTGTAAAGTATAGAGTAGAGTTTCCAAAATCGCAGAGATAAAACAAACAAAACTTAGGTAAAAGTATAATATTCCGTAAGTAATAAATAAAGATAGATATTTACAAGAATGAAGTTTTTAAGGAATATAATACAGGTGAATAGATGATAGAGAGTGAGCTATATATAGATTGCAATAAAGCTTGTTTGTATGCGAGCTTAGCAGAGGGTGCTCACGAACATGATATCAACTTTTATCAAAAAGATTTTATTTTTAAATAATCAGAGTAGATCATACCAAAAATTATTAGTTTTCTTATCTTACTATAAGTAGTAAGATGTTACATAGTAGTGATACAAAATATAATTACGTGCACAATAAAAGTATTAAAGATTGATATCAATTCATAGAACAACCTATATAAAGTTTGACAGTGGTTTATTCTGATAGAATGCAAAATATATTTCGTTTTAGTCATTCTGTACATGTCACAGTAAAAACAAATACATTATTTTTTTATTTAAAATAAATCATTTGTAAATATTTAAATTAATACATTTTCTCAAATGCAGGTTTTCCCAGACAATAGGTCGCGAGCGAGCGCAAAGAATTTTTATCTGCAAAATGACACACTAACGTACAAGTTTGCTTTAATAGAAACGAGAGCGCGTTTGGCGCCGTGATTGGCTGGCTGGAATTAACCAACCAATCAAAGTGCCGAACGCGCTCTCATTTCGATCTCATTAAACGTAAAACAAACTCGTACTATAGCGTAACGTAAAACAGACTCTGTATTTAATTCAACTTTGCACATTTGTAATGATTTAATTTCCTAAAAGTGAGTCCTGAGTTTGGTACCTTGCTTCAGATAGACAACTTTGGGAACCACGGCTCAAATGACATGTAAAAAATAATACAAGTAAGTACCTGGTCAGTAGAAACTAATTCAGCATCTGTTTCAATTATTGCTGAAATTTTTTATCTCGCATGTGGGCTGTTTCTAAAGGAGAGTGAGAGAGAGATGAATACTTTCTTTACTTAATATATTAATGAATATTTCAGCCCTGACGTTGAAATTCAAACAAAACTTGGTATCTGACTCTCGAACAACATTAATGAAATTTGAACTTTATGTACAAGTACAGAATGACCAAAATCCGTTAAAAAATAAAAGTCGATGGGTTATATGCAAATGTTTACGAACCCCGACTATATCGAACCACTTGTCCTTCTGCAGTCGGCCGGCAACTGAGCGGCTCAACCACTGCGGAACACAAGGGCAACTGAGTCCAGCTCGCTATGCCTTGCACAAGCAACTATGTGTGGTGATATTCTGACTAATTTGTGGCCTAAGTAACTAATAATAAGGTACAATAATAATTAGGTCTTTTTTTAAGAATAACTTAATTTATGAGACCAATGACCCTATAATATACAATATACTTACACTGAACAGGCACATACCATCTGTATCACAATGTGAATAGATGATGGGATCCCTTAAAAAAGGGATAGATACACAAAAAATGAATAATCCAGCTGCTACATACTACTATTTTGTCAGTGGTTATTGCAACAATGTAAGCGGATGACTTACATCACATCACATCACATCAACAGCCTATAAGTGGCCACTGCTGACCAAAGGCCTCTTCTCACGGATGACTTACCTTTCAATGATTATTATCGGTCATTTCAAACATTATTTTATAATATAATGTAGTCTAAAGAATAATTACAGATTACTTTATTAATTATCCACAGCCAAAATTAGTCAGAATAACAAGACACATAGCTCACGTGTTGAAATAAGCAAAAAGTTTTAACAAAATAAAACTGTCGACCTATTTGGACCCGTGTGTACAACGCACGGGCGGCGCGGTCCTCAATCTAACACATATTAATTATATACTAAAGAAAATAAAGCTGATATGTACATGTATAATGAGTGATATATTCAATGAACATGATAGTACAACTTGTGGTTTTAACATCAGAAAAACGACTTTATTTCTTGCCTTATAAGACTTAATTTCAAATGGATTTGAGTTGCCGAAAATAGATTATGCTTAAGCCTCGTTTCCACGAGGAACATTTGTCGAGCAACATGTGTCGCCCGAGACATCGGGCGATGTCCGACGACACTGTTGACTGTGCGACAAGGAATAGTTTCAACAATGTCCAATCAATATCGAGACGAGGCTTAATTGACGTTATAAAACCACAATTTGTTGAAAAGAAAATTTCGTAAAACACAAACTGGCATTAGCATTTTGTTTTATCTGTGTAGTAAAACAAACAACAACATAAATACACTAGCTAAAATACTAATGAATATTACTATTACTATACTACAATTATTTACACAACATATGAAGTACATATAGGTATTTATGTACACCATATAATTGGACAAATACGTATAACAAAATTTGCTTTAACGTGCACAAAAAAAAAACTCAAATAACGTTTTCCAATAACATAATTATACTAAACAAGAAATGTGTAAATCGACCTGAAATTTTTTCTCACACCTATGAGCCCAGAAAGTGGCTTGAAATTAGTCGAATTACCTCGTGAAACAGTTACATGAGTAAACGTAAAACATAATTACTCCATTGTGTTAAATATATACTTTTATGACCATTCTATGTCCTACCCAACATACCTTCATAGCATTCCTGTTCCTCTGGGCGGCCACAAGGTGGTTGACTACTGGGTCTGGGTAGTCCTTGCCGATGATGCAGGAGGCGCGCTCCTGCACGTCGATAGGAGCCTTCCAGGGTTCATAGCTGGAAGTGAAAAGGAGTTTGATTTAAAAAATAATAATAATAGTCTGAGTTCTAGAAGCAAGCTGGTTGAATTAACAATGCTCGTTTTTATGTAGCACTTATAGGTTGATAAAAACAAAATTGCCCCTAAATATCACTTATTTAGGGATTTCTTAAAATTAAGGGGAGGTTGGTAAAAACAAAAACTATCAAAATCTGTTGAATTGATTGAACAAAGAATTTAGATAATGTCGGCATTTCCTAACGGACTACTCTGAGAAGAAATACCGAAAAAACTCAGAGGTCAATTAACATTCTGCAGGAAAACTGTCTTCTCTAAGGTATTCCATACATGATAGGGAAACAGCAATAAAGAGCTAGTAAAGTTGTAGAGCTAGTAAGTTAGGTTGCTTATGGGCAGACGTGCTCCACCGTAGGCCGCATCATCACTCAGGCGAGATAGCGGCCAAACGTCGGCCCATTGAACATTAAAAAAAAAGTACTTAAAAAAATAAAGATCAAAATATATCTCACATGTATTCAACGGGCATGCGAGCCAGTTCGGGCACGTATCTGCGCACGTACTCCCCGCTGGGGTCGAGGCGCTGCCCCAGGCGCACCGGGCACGCGCACTCGCCCGAGTCCAGCAACGCTTCGAACGCTGACGATGATACCCACATCCAGTTACCGGCGCACACCGACCTGGAGAAATGGGAGTAAGAGGTGAGTAGGTATCCTTACATAAAAATATACATAGAAGGTATCCTTACATAAGAGACATTGTTTTAATGTTTGACGCCACTGAAACCTTTTTTGTCAATGCAGTTACTACACTACACAAGCGCCATTAACAACACAAAACAGACCATAATGTTTAACATTTTTGATTTGAAGATTAATCTGATAATTTTCATTATTTAAGTGAAACACCAAAATTATCCAGACTGCTCAAAAAAATTAGAAGGACAATATGGTTAATCGAATTTTGGGATACTATTAACCGATTGCCATACTGGTAGACGACATAGGCTTCTTCAATAACATGACGACAACCAAAACTCTAAACAAATGTAATTAATTAATATCAATGAAAGTAACGTTTAAAGTTTACTTACCAGTCGGCATCAAGCAGATACTTCAAGAAGTGGTTGAGCCCGTGTTCCCAGGACAGCCAGAGCGTGCCCCGCGTGAGGAAGGAGGCGACCGTGTTGCGCGCGGCGTGGTGCAACCAGCCCTCCGTACGGAGCTGGCGCATCGCCGCGTCCACGAACGGGAACCCGGTGCGACCTTCCATCCATCTGGAATTCAAGTTAAATATGTCTTATTTACATTTAATTTTATTTGATAGTTTCTAAATTGAAGAAGGTTCTGGCCGTTGAAGTAAGAGTCTGTCAATTTGTCATATTGACATTTCATTTTGTTTGATAGTTTTTGAACTGAAGTAGGCCGTTGGACTACGAGTCTCCTCTACATAAGAGGATTTGCGATAATCTTCAAGCTTGGCAGTCAGGTGGGAGATCGTAGTTTAAAAGGTTTATGTTTATTAGAAAATGCTGCTGCCTGGTCTCTGAAAAATAAATAATCTCTATAACGCGGCAACCCCAGCACATATCTTTATTAGCCATCCGCTAGAGCGCGCTGTGTCAGTGAGTTGACGTTTGAGTTTTGACACGTTCGCGCGGGCAAACGACTCGCACTCAAAAGTTATTATTGTAAGATTGTGAGTTTGTAAGACATTCTGTGTGTTCTTGAACAATAAACGGTTAACATAATCAATGAGTCCAGATTTGCTCCCCACCGACGCTATATCTCTCAGTCAGATCTTACGACTTCCGTGGGGAAAATAGCTACCCCTAATCTCCCCTAGAAATGTAGCTATTTATAATTTACCGTCACTTCACTACACGGCTTAAAGGAACTTAAACTAGGAGTGAATTTTCGTTTGGCCAGTTTTGAGAAGAAGACTTTTATTTGAAATGAAAACTAAAATGTAATAAACAATTGAAAATACCTCTGCAACTCATCTCCAGCCGGAGTCTTCCAAGGAATATCCAAGCAGATAGGGTTGCCAGCCATCTGGCCGTAGTTAGGGTTGTTCACGCTCATCGTGTAGAAATATTCACGCCAAATCAGTTGACCTGGCAACATTACAAAATGTTAGCGGCTGAAACCTATACCACAAGACCTAATATTCACACCAAATTGAGTGTCGGATTGGAGATTAGAGTTCAAAATATTCAGGTTTTTCATCGGTGCTCCTTGGCTACTGTTTTTTTGTGGTATAAACGAGCATATGGCTGGCACGTCGGTCTTCTGTAAAGCCGTGGTATCACTCCGGTCGAGCCGGCCTATTCGTGCCGAAGCATGGCTCTCCCACACTTAAAACTGTTAAAATATGCAGTCCCATAGTCGATTCGTACGACATCTTCGGGAAGAGAGTAATTATAAATATACTCCATCATTATCGTATATACTGCGAATAATATAATCCTTACCAGTAATGAAATGGGACGCAGAGTTAGAGGTGAGCCGTCCTTGGTGCACCTGACGGAACAAGTCCTGTACTGACCAGTAGAAGCTGAAATAGACTCGACATTACGCTCAGCGACCACCGACACTGTCGCTGATAAGTGAACTTCAATTATTTAATATTCAGATATTAAGTAATCAAAATTCCATAATTTACTAAACCTTCTTATAAATGAGGTTGGATGACAATGGAATGACAAATGAAATTATTCTGGAATGTCTCCGTCGCTTCTATATTCATCAAACACTTCAAGCATGCCCATCGATTAGGAATACCGCTGATTTTAAAGTTTATAAAGTCATTTCAAATTGGCTATATACAGAACCGATTGTTTTACGTTTAACGTAATCGAAACGAGAGCGCACTCTGATTGGTAGGTTTATTCGAGCAGGCCAATCAGAGCGCTCTCTTTTAAATTAAAAATAAACCGTACCGCTGGGTACTGTTTATATTATTATAAAATCAAATTCAAAGTTCTTACCTCCGGACAGAGAGACATCCAAACCGCAGCGCAGGGCTCAAAGATATGGGTGGACCCAATAAGTCCGGGTTGCCATGTGTAGGCAAGTACGATCCCCTGTGGAGATACAAATGTTACAATCAAGCAATGTAAAATATCAGTTTGTTTCTGTAAATAATTTTTAAGAATAAATAAAGAATTTAAAAAATGCTGTTGTTCTTTAACCAAGAAGAAAACATCATGTTTAAAATGTCGCGCTGCTACTGGTCCTATAGTCGCCGCGTCGTATGTCGCGGGATACTGTTCATGAATATAAGCCTCTAGCATGGTTTGAAACTAGTCGAGTTACGTGAGTAAGCCGATAACATAATAATTTCTCACAAAACTTATAATAAAACCATGTTTAAAGAATGTTTCAATTAACTTTTGTCAAAAAAAAAACACTCCAAATCTATTATCATACCTGAGGAAGGTTTCATACTCCACAGCCAGACGCTGCTGCATCTGCTTAAGAGCAGTGGTCTCCCCGCCCACCCAGCGAATCATTCGGATATCCTCGTTCTCTAGGAATACACCTAAATCCTCTGGTTTTGGAGTCTGGGGGAGTAGCAAAATATAAGTATTTAATGAACACTATAATCACACAGATGTTTACGTTGGTATAATGATAGTATCTCTGTACATTTAGTATGTTAAAATATCACCTGTGAACACAACTTGAATTTCATCGAACGCGGCATTTCGTCATCAGTGCCCTTAGTAAGAGTATGCTTTACGCTTAAAGTAATGGAAACGAAAGAGTTCGGCTCTCTGATTGGCCGGCTCGAATAAACCAACCAATCACAGTGACGACGATATGCTGCGTTCGATAAAATTCAAGTCGTGTTCGCAGGTGACAATTTTACGTCATAGTTAGGATCGTGTTTAATTTTTCGTTCAAGATAAAAAAGATTCAGTTTGACTTACCTTATCGAAGACCGTAAACTCATTGTAAAAGGATTCAGGCAGGCTGCCGAACTTGACTCCTGTGAAATCTACCTCGCCGACTGGACGCGGAGGGTCGCCAATGGTGGCTACAGTATGCTACAAATACACAAATAGAATACTAAGAATTCAAATAGGTTTGATATACGTAAACTGATTAATATCAAGCTGAGAAATGATTGAAAGGCAGTGTTGTTCTTAAAAAAATGATTAAATTATTCAATATTTGCTCCTTATTTGCAAGGAGTTGTCCAAACGTTATTTACTTATTAGGTACGCATTTACTGACTTTATAAAGCACCAAGTAATTACTTTGTACTATTTTTAACAAACACTAACCAAAAACATCTGATAAGTAAGAGGGGGGATGCCTCCATTGGCCTTGATGACGGTGTCAGGCTCCCACAGGGTATGGGAGACGTGTTCCTTGCAGACCACGCCGATCTCCTTGCAGGCATTCTTCACGCTGTCGTCACGAGCCCTCCACACCGGCTCGCAGTCCTGCTCGAAGCAGAGCTTGCGAATACCTAACATAAGGATGAAAGCAGATGGATAAATAAATTATTATAGTCTTCTTACTTCTCCACTTTCGATAAGATAAGATCTAACTACTTCTACCTATTCGTAGTTGGTACCAATTGTCCTTAAAAGTTCGTTTACCAGCCCATATAATATGATTCAGCTGTTTCACAAAACTAACTTTTGTACACTCTTCATATACTTTACCTACTCTATTATTTATGAGCCATGAGTGAGTATCTCAATAGGCTCACCCCCTATTACATAGGACTTATAACACAAATGGTGAAAAGTGTGTGGACGGCATTACGTGCCGTAATGTGCATTCTGTCTACCCCTTGACGTTGCGCTTGAAGGCGTCAGGTTGCATATATATAGTGAGTCTTTGTTTCGAGTCTACTCTAAATCCAATCAAGAAAGATGTACCGACGTCAGTAGCCACTTGAAAAAATATATCAAAATAAACAATATACCACTCACCGAATTCCTCCCAAAGTCTCCTAAACACGACGTTAGGCTTTCCTTTCAGCATGATGAGCCGGCCGCCATGTTTCTTGAACTGGTTGTCCAGGTCGTCCAGAGCCTCCAGGAGATACCGCATACGGTTGTAGCCAACCAGCTTTGTACCTGTCCATTGATTACACCGTAGTCACTATTATGTATATGGATCTTTCAGTAGTAGACCATTGTATCATAGGTGTTATGGTAGGCTCATCAAAATGGTTGTTTTAAGAGAGTATGTGTAATTTGTCTATAGATTTCTACGGTCTTTTTACTGCTTAATTTTTCGCTAGACTATTCATTTAGTTTAAAAACATTTCTTTTCTCTGTTAAACGCCAGTGTCCGGCTACAATATAGACCCTTACCTTAAACACCTTTAAAATATCAAGCGCTTATACAAAAATCTTTAATCAAAACTACAGATAGAAGAGTTACTAAGACCATAAAAACATTAGGTATTCGAATCTTACCTGCAGTTTCTCCATCGAAGATGAAGATAGGAAAGAACGGGAACCCTTTGTCTTCGAGCGCAGAGTGCAGCGAGGGGTTGTCATGCAGCCTCAACCCGTGGCGGAACCAGAGTACGCTACCACCAAGCATTGCGGCGATTGAGGGTTACCTGATGACAAATAAACAGATCTATTAGAACAAGGCTCTGTGATAGAAATAGAATGAACGAGATTGTAGTCATTGGTTCCATGATTCTTTTAATTTAACAAAGTCAAAGTCAAAATTATTTATTTCAAATAGACCGGGAAGGCGGTTTACTTTACACACATTTCATGGTTAAACTGCATAAATTATATCATGTAACACAAAGACTGCACGGTTGGCGCAGTGGCTGGGCAACAGGATGACGTGCGATGTGCAGCGTGTTTGATTCCCTCACGGAACAACTCTTTGTGTCATCCACAAATTGTTATTTCGGATCTGGGTGTCAAGTGCATGATAAATTATATGTTTGTAAACGCACCCACAATACAGGAGAAAATCCTAGTGTGGGGAATGTTTAAATAAAATGTACCTAGTTACTCCCGAAAATAAGTATGAACCAAAACCTGTAAAAACTTATAGCATATAGCAACAAACAAACATTTTCCGCGAAGAAATCGCTAACAAAACAGAAACACCCAAGTCCTTGAAACTACGCAGACTTTTTAACTACGCAACACACCAACAGAGAAAAAGAAAACCTTATTTCTTACCAAAGTAGGTATTTAAAAAAAGGTTACATGTCGAAGCCAAACAAGACTGCTCAGGGTGGCAATGGAAAATTTACATCGTAATAACTGTACAAACGATAAATTTCAATTATGACCCACCTTAAACTTATTTTCTTATACAGAATGGTGCTTAGGTTATTTCATTTCTATAGGAAACGTCTTTAGTCCAGTCATTTGGTAGATAAAAAGGGGGTTACCTGGAATGTTTTCCGGGAGTTTTGAAAATTGGTGAATTTATAGATTTGGGTATGCTCTTTTCGAATTTCAACTTTGCCACCTCGTACACCCGCCGCTCACGCCGCCATATTGAAAAAATGGCGCCTAAAAACGGTTTTTTATTAATATCTCCGTTCCGACGCATTTTACGAAAAAATATTTATCTACAAAATTAAACTAGAAAAAATTTCCTACAATTTATGTATTGATAACTTTTTCATAAAATCAATAGTTTTTGGCGTACGAGCGCCGCAAAGTATTATTAGTCCAGTCAAATTAGGATTTCACCTCGGAATTTGAGATACCCAACTGTAATTTTGTATATACTTGTGTATTGACTGCCTGAAACTTGTCTCAAAACCTACATATGGTAGGGTGTAAGCAACTATTAAATTTTAAGGTCCAAAGATCCAAAAAAACGTTTTTTTGCGCTTTTTTGGAAATATCTCATTTCCTATGGGTTTTTGGTATTTGCATTTAATACCAATATTGTAGAATACAAAATTCTCTACAACTTTTGTCTAAACTTTTTTTTATACGGTGCACCGTTTCCGAGATAGAGGGAGGAGAGCGCGCGGTCACTGCACCTATTCAAAAAATTTTTTTTTCATCTAACCTATCCGTGATGGTTGTCTATGGATAGGCCATTAAAAATACGTCATGGTTCCTAAAACCATTTTTCGTCAAAATCAATTGTTTGAAGGATAGACACTTCCAAAGTGGAAAAATGAGGTCTATCGAATGTGTCCTGCCCTCTAACTTTTAAAATAAGTGAGTAAGAAAACTAAAAAAAATATATGCTGTAGATTTTAATGGAAACTTTCAAAGAAAATTGGTTTGAACGAGATATCATCATTAGTTTTTAAGAATTGATACATTTAAAAAAAACACATTGTTTGTACACGTGTTGGTGCAGATGAATAATACTTTGCGGCGCCCGTACGCCAAAAACTATTGATTTTATGAAAAAGTTATCAATACATAAATTGTAGGAAATTTTTTCTAGTTTAATTTTGTAAATAAATATTTTTTCGTAAAATGCGTCGGAACGGAGATATTAATAAAAAACCGTGTACAAACAATGTGTGTTGTACAAACACGGGAGTTTCGGTAGGTTCCTGCTTCTGATGTTATATGTGTTATGTTATATGTTCCACTGTGTCCTCCGGGCGGTCTTCGCAGTGATGACACCCGGGCGTTTCCTCCCGCCCAATCAAAAACAGGATCCTACCGAAACTCCTGTGTCCGGTAAGCACCTGCGTCAGGCGGTAGGTGAGGACGCCATGGCGCCTCTCTAGCCACTCCTCAAACAGGGGACTTACCTCTGCAATGACAGCGAGCCCAGCCCTCGGTTGCGACTGTCGTTGCTGCACAACACACATTGTTTGTACGCGTGGTGTTGCAGATGAATAATACTTTGCGGCGCTCGTACGCCAAAAACTATTGATTTTATGAAAAAGTTATCAATACATAAATTGTAGGAAATTTTTTCTAGTTTAATTTTGTAGATAAATATTTTTTCGTAAAATGCGTCGAAACGGAGATATTAATAAAAAACCATTTTTAGCCGCCATTTTTTCAATATGGCGGCGCGAGCGGCGGTTGTACGAGGTGGCAAAGTTGAAATTCGAAAAGAGCATACCCAAATCTATAAATTCACCAATTTTCAAAACTCCCGGAAAACTTTCCAGGTAAAACTACCAAATGACTGGACTACTTTGTTAATAGTACAATCTTAAAGGATGTTTCTCAAAGTGGATCATGATCCGAATTTACCGATTGTACAAGAAGTGACATTACTTAAAAATGTAAAATTATTACGATTAATTTATAAGTAGAATGACCATGAGAAACACTGCAAGCTTGTACGACATAATGCTGATAACGTTATGCAATTGTAAACCGATATTATGTATAAACAAATCGTCTAGAAAACGATGAAACTTGATAACAACGTGTTGTTCATTCTTTTGACTTATAATGTTTCCATATTTGCGCTAATTGCTCCTTTAACCTACTTTGATTCGCCTTCGTGATAGACAGATTGGCAGACATATAATACCTACATAACAACCTGTGGTACGCTAGTTAGATGACAAGAACGCAGTACCTAAATGCTAAGCTGCAGGTACAAACCCCAGTGCTGTAATTACTTAATTTGTACTTTTTAAGTGTCAATTGGTAAATAAACGCTAACAAATCTGCTATTCGTATGAAAACTCTATTAAAACGGCGAAAAAAGTTTTTTTTTTATTTATATTTGTTCTCCACGGACTCTTGGTCCATGTCTTTTTCGCCCTTTTCGTCGAAAAAGCTGTAATTGGTATGATTTAAACAAAAGCGCGTCGATTTGACTTTCATTTAACTTAGTTAAGAAGTTGTAGCGACTCGATCTGGCATTGTTTGAGCTCAGACAGTAGTCAGGGGGTAGACGTCCCCGGAGCTACAGACTACGTAGCAGTTTGCCGGGGCTCCGGCTCGAAAAGCAGGAGTAAGAACAGGTGGTTATTAGTCATTAAGAGTCTGACACTCACTTTCGCCTCACCAAAGACGGGAGAAATCGTTGAATGATTTACCCCCATCAAAACAAGGTTCGCAAAAATTAATAAATTAATTTAAATGTTGAAACCCTTTTTCTTGTTTAATTCATAAGTTGATCTCACTTTATTCATAAATACAAAAGAAAAAAGAAAGTTCGCAAAAATGAATACTTTAACCGAGCCGTATAAGATACACAAATACATAAATTAATTAAATTCAGTTTAATTTCGAATAAATTAAAGCCTGAAATTGGAAAAACGTTTAACACTTCCAAGATATCTCTGATTTAGGAGTAGATTCAGAAGTTTAGTTAAAATAAGAATCAACAATGAAACAACACTTTCGATGAAAACTTCTAATTACTGTGCGTCTAAAACCCACACCTTCCAATTTGGCAATCTATGTATCAAATCCTCAGACAAATAAATAAAACAGAAAAACAAAAACAATATTATTAAAAATTGCGTCACTATAGAAAGTAATTTACTTTATTTAGGGCTTAAATGTTTATTTCCCTCTGGAACTATCGAGAACTTCTCGATCCTCATAAGTCTCCCCAATTTGTCGTATTGAATTAACTCTCCATGTTATCGTTCGTTGTTTACAGATTTCTCTAGGAAAATTTTAAGTGTTTGTTGGTAGCAAGCACTTTTTTAAATAAACATCGTCTGACCTAGGACATAATTACGACGTTTCAGTAATAGTTCTTGCTTTCCATTTCAAAATAATGGCTATATAGACTTCTTTGAAATATGTAACAACATAAATTAACTGACGCACCTAAAGACCAAAGTATAAATTCGCTGAATACATGAAATTTAAACTCACAACCCAATATTTGTTATACACTGAACCAATTCAAATAACCCCTGATTTTGCATTTGTTGTGATTCTGCATTCACTCTAACTCGTAGTAATTTACATGAAAGTAATCCAATTTGTATAGCTTTTCATATTTGAAAGATTGTTACTTTAGATATATTATGCTGTAAGAAATAAATATGTTCATGTTTGCGCTTCTCTACAAAATTAATGATGCCACAATTTCTATGCACTGAAAACAAGTTTCTCGTTAGTCACCTATTCAAGATTATAATTGCATAATAACACAAGGTTGTTCCGTAAACATTATCGCGGGCCTTGCACAGTAACACGACGCGTGGAGAACTAGACGAACGTAACTCTATGCAACGCGGTGCATCTGCACTATTATTGAATAACGTAGCGACCACAACACACGTCACCCACATTATCTCAGAGCCATGAAATTCAATGTTCACAACAAATCTATGTCAAGAATAAATAACTAATACATTATAAACAAACCATATTCACTCATACTCACAACAAACTCGTTCAATTTCAAATCGAGATTCCAATAATTAACACGTGCCGCCAGTCTGAGAGACGAATGCGTACTGAGGGCGACACTACGCAAAACACAGCAGCAAATAAAACCGTACCTTCTAGAACGTTCTACGTTTCCGATATCGCACAATAAGCAACCTTTGAAAGTCACCCGACCAGCCGTAGTTGAGCTGCGGGACTCTCAGCGTTAAATAGCAGGAAAATGGCGTAGATGGGTCAAGGGGAGACAGCTAAGAAAGTTTTTGCAATCTGCGAAAGCACTGGAAATATAAATTATACAGTTGCGGTACTTCAGCGACGATGTTATTATGAAACATGCATATAATTTTCATATGCACATATATACGGTGCCTATTTATGCCTGCAGTCACTTCCAATCATTTATAATTGAAGTGGCGTATTGTTGACCTGTTTATTGATTCGAGGTGGGATGGTGACGTGTCCAATCTTGCGGGATGATTCTGCATTCAATCCTACTATAGAATGAGCCTTAGAACTTCAAATAGAGTACCTGGTGGTAAGATTTTCCTGAACTGCGGACTACCTAACGGATTTTACCGGAGCTCCGGCTCCAAGACCAGGAGTAGGAATGAGGTGGTAAACAGTAAGAGTCTGACACTCCCTCTCGGATGAATTTCCCCGCTTTAAAAGTAGTAAGATTGTAATAAGTGTGAAGCAATATTAACAGAAGAAACCTAGAAGTATGAGGCTACAGTCAAAAATGGATGTGGGTTGAGATGTGTCCATGGTCTAAAAGAATACTAATTTCAATTCATTCTATTGATTCCAAGTTGCCAATATAATAACCATACCATGCTGCTGTAATCGTTATCGCTGATGACGCAAACGATTACGCCCTTGACAGAAAATGCACAGATTATACTGGATTTTCAGAAAGTATCGCGAAAATGTTTATGCAGTTGGCCATTTTTTCTCCAATCTTCAATCATAACCACCTGACATTAAAAACGATTAGTACTGCTTACCTATTTCCTGTCAATTCTCAATTTACGATATTTTCTTTTATAAATAAAATTCCGATTCTATAAATAATAATGTCGACAATGCATAACGACACACTATGTAACTGTGTACGAAAAACGTCTACACTGCAATTTAACCATGTATTCATGGATTTGTAAACACATTACCATTATTGAATGCTTCTAGAAACTTCTATGACTTAGATATTCCAAGGAAACTTCCTTTGTATAATATAGGGTTTCGTACGTATCTGATGCAGATGGGGATACAGTTAAAAAATTTGTATGCAGTTCATAGACATCTATTGTGAATATGTTAAATGTGGCAAAAAGGATTTATCGACTTTTGTTCTGTTAAGTTACAAGCGACTTAAGGGAAAGGGCAGATTACCAGTGAATTAAAGCGCAAATAATAACAGAAACACCCCAAAATTATTATCATTCTTTGGATTAATTATAAAACCTCCTTCATTTCATTTCATTTCATTCCATTTGGAAGATTTATCTGTCCTATAGATATTAATATCCTTCATAATATCATTCCTTACTCAATCCATCTCCTGTTTTATACTATACTTGTATTCATTCATTCATGACACATGCGTGCTGCCATCTGAACAGGTCCGCTCAAACTGCTGTGGTTCTTTCCTCAAAAGACCACTACAGAATAAACTTGCACGGTTCTCCGACATCTTTAATTGATTTTGTCTGGACTTTAAAAGAGACTATGACCTCTGAGTTTGTTTCGGCATTTCTTCTCAGAGTAGTCGGATAGGAAATGCCGGCCTCATCTAGCTATTTGAAATATTGACGTGTAAAAGTGTTATTTTATAATCTATTTACAGAAATAAATATCATTTATCATTTATCATTTATCATTTATCATGTAACATTTAACTCCATTTCTCTCCAAGTAATTATCAAAAACAATCTAAATCCGTTGGGTGACGTAAAAGGACGGTAACGTAACATCGCAGTCTGGATTGAGTCACAATATTGGATTTATGTCTAGCGCAGAAACGGGGCTGATTGTTAGACGAGACGAGATACATACATAGATAGAAAGGTATCTAGGTACCTATATATTTTCTATCAGTATCGATTACAGAAAATAAAGGGACATCTGAGCCTGTGAGCCAATCTATGGTTATAAAATATAGTAAAATTGTAAAGGTTGTTTGATAGTAATGAAGAGACGACATATTGTTAGAATGATTAAAAAAAACCGTAATAGGTAGTGTATTAGTTATGTCAGTTAGTATAACAATTGTTAGCAGAAAAAACCCTTCTCGACTACCGATAAACCGAATTGAAAATTGTTATATGATTTCTGCCTCTCATTATAAACTTCAGAAAGAGTAGGTACCGTCGAGAAATTACAAAGCACAATTTCAGTAAAACTTTTAGTTTATTTTCATTTAAAAAGAAAAGCTTTGCAAAAGTTTTCTTGGTTGCATAATATTTTTTCTTCACTCTTTGCAAAGTCGACATCTAACACACAACATTAATAAATTACCTAAGACCCTTTTTCTGACAGCCATTTTGTAAGAAGAAAACAATATCTACTTCTATTTCTTAGACATATTTAGCTCCAATCTGCTGGAAAACCTAGAGAAAGTTGATTAACACCTTACATTTAATTACTAACAAATTATGGAAACTTACCAACAATTATGAATTAATTTGTCAAGCGCTGAGAAGCCTAACAAATCTAGCAATCATAGAACTGAGAGGCATATTTACTAATACCGTGTGAGAAATATAGGTCACAGGCAGTCAAAGCGTTGCCTTTCTGAACGTTTTATTGGCATACGTAACACCTACTCTGCTTATCGACGCAAAACCTATAAAACTGAGACATTTTTTATTCGTTTAGAGAAAATATGATATCATTATCTTCACACCTGTTTCCGATTTTGGATAGATAAGTTGTCGCTAGCCAAAACTAACTGAGAACAAGTACACATATTATAGGAGAGCTATGTCTCGGCATGAATGGGCAACCTTGATCGGAGTGATACCACGGCCTGTCAGAAAACTGGCGTGAGATAAAGCTTGTTATGTGTTTTGCTATGTAAGGTCCGCAAGTCCAATAGGTACTTCAAAATGGTCCCGCCTCGGGCGGCGCTCATTGCTAACCACCGTTTGCTTGATTTACGCCTACTCAGTAAACAATAAAAAACTAGCAGAACTGAAAATCAAAATCCGATGAATGTATCAAGCAGGTAGGTAGATTAACTTTTAATAGGAAAGCCCACCAAAGCCCGTACCGCTGTAACTCCTGTTAGAAGGATCTGGTAGATACAATCATGAAAACACCGGACACTAGACAAATATAAAAAGTTTGTGGTAACCTTCATAAAATTGATTACATGGCAAAGCTAAGGTACCTACATAACGTTCCAGAAATATCCAAATACAGCGCGTCAGACTCAATATTATGTCACACGGAATAGCAAGTTCGTCAATTAATATAAGACGGGTATAAACATGGCAGAATGGAATTACATAAAGTGTGTTATTACGACTATTACACAATTAACGTGTCTGGTATCGACAAACAATGGACACGGAGGTGAAGGCCACTATCCTTTGCTTAGTCGTCAAATTGACAATATTATTGTCTATTAAGAAAGATACACATGATATTTACGAAGAATATTTTTAAACGTTGCCCCACACTATGATTTTCTCCTGGGTCATGGATGTATTTACAAACATACAAGTTCACATACACATAACACCCAGAATCGAAACAACAATTTGTGGATCACATAAAGAGTTGCTTCGTGCGGGAACCGAACCCGTTACGCGGCAGCCGGCCGCCTAACCACCGCGCCAACCATCCAGTGAGATTAATTATCGCAATAAATACAAGGTGCCTGCTTGAGGTAAACCAGAAACTTTATGAGGAGTTATTGCAATGGATTTTATCGCCACAAGATGGCGGTAACGATGCATTGTCTTTTTAGCCAAGGCATTAAATTCGGTTGTCTAAAAGACCCTTAAGTTTCTCTCTTGACATAGATGTCTCTCTCATCATCCTATCTTAGTAAGTACTATTTTGATGTAAAGACCTTATAGCTCTCTAGCGCCACCAATGACGCAAACCTCTCATTAACACACACATGCAAGAGAAAAGCTCCGATGTTATCCCATTATTTCATTTAAACTTGTCAATTAAACTCCCTATGACCGTCAGTTATCGGATTTGTGGCTCCCCAATGCATCAAATGACCTAGATCTGTCCAGTTACACCATTCTAGTACCTACCTATGTACCTAAAGCGTAGCAAAGTTGCAGTTATAGTTATCCTATTGCAAGTGCATAAGGTTGAAATTCGCGTGTTTGTTGGTTGGTCAGGTTTGTGGTTCGTTTAATCCTGTAGGTCGATTGATATAGAAGTTATAGCCAGCCATGTCTAACGAAGGTTATGTAACTCTTTGTTTTCGGATCCAGTGTGATGAGGATTTGCTCTGTTTGTAAATTACAAGCTCTACTGTGGATTTTGGCGTAAACTTACGAGTTCAGGTGAGTGATGATCAGTTTGGGAGACATAGATTGAAATTATTTAATTATCTATGATATCGCAGTCCTGGGGCGCGGGTAGTAAAACTAGGTACACCTAGTTTTGGTGATGACCTTTGTTACTCGGGCTTGCGACTCAAGAGGAGAAAATTTCGAGTATGTGACTTACTGGCTGGGCTACCAGTTCGTGTGCAAACCTCATTATGTCGTGGGTTGTGTCCCAAGGTAGGCAACCATTAAAGAAAAAATAGTTAGCGGCCGAATTCAGAATCTCCTCCATTTTTTTAAGTCAGTAAACAATAAGTGATGCTGTTATCATTAATTTACTGGCTACACTACACAAATAAAATTATACATGTATACTTACATTATTATTTAGTTTATGCTCTATTCTAGATAGTCTATTCATTTAATACGAGTGGTGTGAAGGCCAATGCATCTGACAAGACTTAATAATCTTCAACTACTAGATTTACTAGGAAACCAGATAGACACACAACATGTTATTATTCTTTCTATACATTGTATTGTATGAGAGACTTTGATTCTCAGACTATTACTATCTCAACATTATTTTTTGCTTAGTAAAAGTCTGTATTGCTACACTTTGTAAGAAATTATTTTGGATTTAGCTTTAGTGAAATTTACATTGCGTTTATTATATCTTAGTAAACGATTCCGGAGCTGCAAACTGCCTAGCGATTTACTAGGTCTCTGACTTTACTGACAAAAAAGATACTGTACGGAAAAGTCTGATATTGTAATACATATATTACTTAACAATTGTTTAACAACAAATAAATATCAAATATTAACATAGTCTAATAAACCTATCTAAATATTTTATATTTTGTTATTGTTAAGCTTTGCAGCATCCCATAAAAAACACACACGAAATAAAATAAAAAATCTGCATGAAATAAATCATTAGCATAAAAACATGTTTACATTTTTTATAAAAAAAGGTTAATTCAATACTCTTGGCTTGGATTCTAAATAAGATTAGATTGCTTCAAACAGAATAACATGTGACAAAATATGAACCTGAACTTGGAGTGCTGAACAAATTAGAATCCATTGTAGTTGTTTTAGTTAATTATTTTCTGTTTTGTCTAATGTTAATTTTATAAACTTTTGCAATAGTTAGCGAATCAGAAATTATCAAAAAGACTAATAAATACGCCCCTAAGGGGTCCTGACCCACTGACCTATTCAAACATTAAAAACAAATAAATAGACTGACCTTATAGTCCAAAATATAGTGCAAAAAACAGCTGATCCTGGTTGTGATAACACTGTCAATATTTATAAAACTTAGATTTTGGTGAATGAAAATACAACTACTATTCTGTTATCATGTTCGAAAATATTTGATTACGATTTTAATAAGAAAATAAAGTTAAACTTATAAGAAAATGAAATATAAATACACGCAGAACGTATTTTGCTGATTTGACAGTGACAGTAACACATTGACGAAGGTTTTGACAGAATTCAGTTTCACCTTGAGATAAAAAAAGTGTTGCTAGTGTGCTAGCAGTTAATAAACATTTATTATAAATTAATAAATACTAAATATTACAATTTAACATATAATTGAATGCAGTAATTCGTAATAAAATCAAAAATAGAAAATATAGGAAAGAATTAGTAAAACATTCGAAAATTGAACGACATCTGTCAATGTCAGATATTGTAAATTCGTTTCGTTCGTTCACTTCACATCTTTCAATTCAATCTTTCCGAAAAAATCATAACCTCAAAGAAGTTAAAATTGGAAATTCTTAACAGCAGAAATAAATAAACTACTAACAATCATGAATGGTGTAAGAATAATTAGGAACCTCCCACTGCAATGGCGATCTTTTTCACGATGGTGAGCACTAGACTTATGATTTACAAGTGCCTAATTTAGGTTATCAAACATTGAATGCCTGTTCTAAATTCACTTTTAACAATTCTTATAATTTTACCTATTATATAAACATGATGTAATCCATACAATTTATATACGACATAAACAACAGTATAAAATATTTTAATTTATGATTTCAGTGTGATCCTACGCCAAGAAGTTGCTCAAGCAGCAACTCCTCTGTCTATTCCAGTACCGGAGGGAGTAGACAAACCTGTTTCCCCGAAAATTGAGAAGATTGTCTCTGAGATCACGAATCTAAACCTCCTTGAGGTATCAGAACTTAGTCAGGTTCTTAAAAAGAGGTTGAATCTTCCTGACGCTCCTGTGATGCCTATGGGTGGTTTCGTTGCTGCGGCCCCTGCTGCTCAGGATGAGGAGGAGGCTGCTCCTAAAGCTGTGAAGACTAACTTTACTGTAAGTATATACTTGTTTATGTTTAGTACTAACCTTCCACTCATGATATAAGTTTTTAAACTGACATGGTCACTAATCTTTCCAACAAGAAAATGGCTCTTAATAACCAAATCTCATTAAATATATTAATAAATGGTATTTGTTTCTGTAAATGTGCTACAAAATAGTATTTTCATACATTGACTATTAATAAATACTTATTCTAGTAATAATAATTAAAAGTTCCTTAAATTGATAATTTCTTCATTTCTGTAAATGTACAACAAAATAGTATTCTCATACATCACATATTAATAAATACTTATTCTTCTTATTCGTGTAACAATATTTAATAATAGTCTTTTTCTCCCACAGGTAAAACTCACCAAATTCGATGACAAACAGAAGGTAGCACTCATCAAGGAAATTAAGGGACTTCTAGAAGGTTACAATCTGGTGCAAGCCAAGAAGTTTGTGGAGAGTGTACCTGCAGTCGTCAAGGCTGATGTGTCCAAAGATGAAGCAGAGAAACTAAAGGAAGCTCTCAGCAAAGTCGGAGGTGTCATAGAAATAGAATAGATTGTTATGCTAGGTTAAGTGTTTAGTATGTAAATTATTTAGAGAAATAACAAAAAATACAAATGCATTTCAAATGTGAGTGTCTTATTTATTCTGTCCAGTTCAGAGCAATATGTAAATTATGGATTTGTGAAAAAAAAATTTTTGTTGTTACTATCTAGAATTTGAATTAAATGAGAATTCAAGTTATATTGTTCCACACCATTGATGTGGTAGCTGGGCAACTAGCTAAACAACACTGTATGATCCACAAATTGTTGTTTCGGATCCGGGTTTCATGTGTATGTGAAATTATATGTTTCTTAATTCTTAACACACCTATGATACCGGAGAAAACAATTCCATAACCAAATTCTAATGATAACATTACATAACATGACACCTTTTATTTAGTAGATGTGTACAAGCACTTACAATTTAACACCCACTTTTACGACTCTCATATAATAGAGGACAAGCATATTGTCATATACATAATTTCAGATTCCGCATTATATTTATTACTCCTAAACTCCGAAAGGTAAAAAAAAATACAATAATTTACACGACCCGGAAATCGAACAAGACCTCCTGTTTGGCAGGCGTACTTGGAACACTCGGCCAATGAGGAAATCATATCTTTATAGTATTTTAGAATATAAATCAAAATAAACTCATAAAAAATGAAAGCGCCTACTAATAAAATGTCCGCAAAACATCGTATAAAAATATTGATTGATAAAGTCGATTATATCCATTGGCGTATAGTTATAGGTAGATAGAGCATGCTAGAGTAGTCAGCTACAATCATCTCTAGTTTAAAAATAAAAATATTAAGTTTAATTTTTTTATAAACAAGAGGCTAATATTACGATAGAGTTTCGATACAATCATATTTAAGTCATCTTATGTATCTATTACTAGTGTTTACAATACTTAATAATCAGTCATCTAATCACCCATCAGATTTAATTTGCATATGTGACAAGACACTGAAACATTTTTGTGGGTAGACGATTTCATAATGTTTTGCAACAATAAATATGTACCCAAATATTTGGTTGGTATGCCGTAAAGCTGAACTGAAGATAAAAGATATTTTAGTACTTACTGCTTACTGATAAAGATATTTTTAGATTATGGTATTGTGCAAACTTCACCGACAGACAGACTAGACAGGCTTTTTATTTAATTTTATAAATGCTTTTAAGTTGACTTTAAGTGTTTCGTTCATCGCCATTGCACTTGGGGTTTGAGTTATATTTTCTATTCGAGTGCATAGTGTATAGATAGCGGAAGCTAATAACGGATTATACTAAATACACTTAATTTTAACATACACTCTGAAACTATAACGAAATGCGTCTCTACTACAGTAGGTATGTAGGTACCTACCTAAGTCTTCCGGGTATAAAAGTTAATCAGTAGGGGAAGTCAGCTCAAAGCGGCCATAGGAGGCAAAGCCACTCTTAATTTTTCGGTTATTTGAAATGATAGCGCAACTGTTATAAACAAACCTCCCGCCCTTACCTCAAGTGGTGAGAATGAACCCGTGGTTCTAGTAACGACAAATATTTTTTTGTGCATCGAGGTAAGTTCAACTTGTTTTGGTCAAAACTATTTATATTAAAATGCTTTTATTGCACGTTTAACGTTACTTATCTATTTTGCCTTTTTGTGTGGTATTTACTTCGAAATATAGTAAATAATGTGAGTGAAAATATGCTTTTTAATAAAATGGTTGAAAAAGGCAAAGCGGCTCGGGCAAAGCGGCCAACTGACCGCTTTGCCCTTACTTTCATATTATCGCTGCATAGATATAATTCATATTTTGTTTTGATGGTATACAAGAGAAAACATAATGCTTCTTGGGACGGAGGAAATAATGTCATCACTGTGAGGACCGCCCGGAGGACACGTTAGAACATACGGTGGTGGTGTGCCCTGGGTGGGCTAGCAACGCCAAATCCTAAAGCACTGGTTCAGGCCACGGAACGAGAGGGACTGGGATGCCGACTCCTTTTGCGAAGCAGTCACTAGATAAGGAGGAGGCGGGACGCGTGAGCGAACAAGCCTCCTCACGCCGTCGCGAGAGACACTCCGGGCGTCGGGGATCGCGGGACGATCTCCGGCCACCGTAAGTGCGGGTCTGCGGACGGCGAGCAAGGGTAGCTCACCGCCCGAACAGTTCCGTCGTTCCGCGCGCCATCAGACCACCACAGATGGGGCCCAGTAGGGCTGATGCCTGGTCCGGAGCTGCGGACTACCTAGCGGGTTTACCGGGGCTCCGGCTCGAAAAGCAGGAGAAGGAACGGGGTGGTTTTTAGTCAGTAAGAGTCTGACACCTCGCCCAAGGCGGGAGAAGTCATTGGATGATTATCCCCCTCAAAAAAAAGGCTTCTTGGGACGAAGCTAGGTATAGGTAAAAACTCGTAGATTATGCATAGAAGATATTAAGACTTAAAATAATAGAAGTAAGTAGAACTTACATTATTATTGATTGAGATTGATAAATAAAATTATGACTGACTGTGATTAAAATGGGTAAAATGTTGTTAATTTTTTTTTATGTGAATTATATGTGTTGATTTTTGATTTTGCATTTTTATTTTGTCAATATTGTCAGTATTTTCCAACAAAAAACAATTCATTGCTTGAAAAGTTTTGGGGTGGCCACGTTGCCCTTACCCCCGTGGCCGCTTTGGGCGACCACTCGGGCAAAGCGGTTTTATGACAAGTTTTCGTAATCTGCAAATCATATGATTATTATTCAACTTACGCAAATTTCAATTGGCCATTCCAAAAATTCGATAAATTCTCGACTAGCTAGTATAAAATTCTCTATAAAAATATTTCGTTTAATGGCTTTTTTTTAAACTCAAAGTTAAGGTGGCCGCTTTGAGCTGACTTCCCTAATCATAGAATTTTGTCCCCAATAAGATTTCGTTTACAAGAACTAAGGACCAATCGCAAAGTGCTATAGGACTGCAACATACGTAGGTGCTAAGCTACTACTAAGAACAGAGAACAGAAACACGTGAGTGCTGAGTGATTATAATAACCATAATAAGACCCTGAGATTGCCGCCATCAAGACGTGTAAAAAATAAAACAAACATGTACTGAAACAAGTTTTTTTACTTATGTGTACTTGTGTAGTGTGTAAACATATAGAGACTGCTATACAGACTCGCCAGTCGCTTGGAGCACAAGCGGTCAGAGCTACATACAAAGTGATTATCATAATTATATAATAGCTACGTATTTTTGGATTTGGCCTTGTTTGCATAGAAAAAAACAAGTTGTTATCCTAGTCTGCTGTTAAACAACGCGCGGTAAGCACGACATTGCGTGGCTGTGTTAAATTATTATTGTTCAAGTTAAATATTATTTGTATTTTTTCCTGTGACAACTTCAACTCAATATTATCGTGTTTATTCGTATTATATTCCATATAATATCGTTCATTCCGAGTGCCGTGACGGTGTTTATGAGTGTTATCAAATCTATGTTGATAAAATGTGATCACAGAGCGGAGGTGCGCGTATAATATCATTTATAACTCAGAAAATGGAAGTGAGCAATTATTTGAGAAAGTTCAAGTTGTTATTGGACTATGTGTTTGAAGGAAAAGTTGTGCTAAATGAGAATACTACGGAAAAACTATTGAAACTTCTGGAAGATCGCAGTGATAACAGTGAGTTGCGCACTATCTTATAAATTTTACCATACCACAGATTCATTAGAACATGTTTGTAAACTTTAACATCTATACGTCACGTTCCTACATAATATCATTACGCCTTACTTTTTCTGACAGAGGGGCACGTTTGAAATGAACTTTCAAGTTTAATCAGTTCCTATTACCACACGCTACTAGGTACATATATGTTTTGCTAAATCCAACAAATACACACTAAAGAAGTGTAGCTTACAATTAACGATCTAGTCTACAACTGAAATTATTAGTTTCAAAAGTAAAAGCCCTTCTGGCACAGCCAGACAAGCAGGATCACACTACTATAGATCCTAGCTTATGGGAGTTGCAGCGGTTTGGGATAGTGGCGGGCTTGCCCCAAAAAAAGTAAGATCACACATGAATCTATCAATCAATGAAAACATGGCGATTGTAACATTAACTAGGTACCTACACAAGGTTTCTTATATCTAAATTCCAAATCGTGTGCTTTACAATTCAAAGAAGTCATCATTATTGGTTATTACGTCACTCTTTATTTATATTAATTTAGCAACAAAAAGCTCATGGAAAAATACGTATTCCCAACTGTTGAATACAAAAGCGGCAAAAACTCAAATAGCAAAAAATATGACAATTTAAAGACGAATCTCTCTTAAAACTATTCAGTGGTTTATCCGTGTTATTTTACCCTAAAATGGCATACTATTACATATATAGACACCTACCTAAAGGAATAAATACCCAACATTAACGCCAAACAGGGTCTATTATTGTTTAATTCGCTTTAGTTAGTACCTGTTAGTTGGCGCCACTGAGACGGAAAGGACCTGTTCTATCATCAGCTGTCAATATTTACACACTACCAATGGGCTAATTGCTAATAGACACCATCTCGGTATTTACATACTTAGTCAAATGCAAATTGTGCAAGGCATAATTATATAACTTCTTCTCCTGATTCTCTATTACAATGAAGATTCGCAATCACACACGCAAACAGAAAACTATAATAAAAGCTCCAACTAGTATTGGGAGAGCCATACTTCGAAGCACGAATGGGCTCACAGAAAACCGACGTAAAATAACGCTTGCGTTGTGTGAGTGAGGTTACTGGAGGCCCAATTACCCCCCTTCCCAATCCTCGATTCCCCAACAACCCTTAAATTCCTAATCCCCATAGGGGCGGCGGGCCACAACGCACTTGTAACGCCTCTGGTTTTTCGAGTGTCCATAGGCGACAGTTATTGCTTACCATCAGGTGATCTGTCTGCTTGATTACTAGCTTAACTATACCATGAAAAACTACTGAAAAGTGTGTTTATATTCACCTCTCCCCGCGATTAATGTGGTTTAATGATGTTTCTACGTGATTATGCAGTAATTCCTTACGGACTTTGATATGAAAATATTGCTGTATCATCCTTATCATCATCATCATAGCTAGTCACTGTTTATATATGGATCGCGATAGCCATCGTATGTAGCACCATTTTACTACTGCCAAGGGCGTATGTTTTAAGTTTATCTCATTATTGGCGAACGATAAAATAGGCATAGTCATCGTGCATTCGCCCGATAACATGGCAGTCACCTTACCAATTTTTAATCTGTTAGCAGCAGGTAGCAAGCCGCCCCAGTTTTGCACTGGTGCAGTTCCTCGATTTTTCCAGCGAATTTAAATTTGTATCCACTCTTTCCGCTTAAAAGATACACACAAGATTCTTCCTTATTTGATTCAGCCGTTTCCAACTCTAATGTTTAATACTATTTCTCATATCAATCTTAAAACTGTAGAGCAGTTACCATGTCCACAGTAACGTATGCGCAAGAACTTAACATACTTAGGTTAAATGACTCTCGCCTTTAGCCATAATCGGATGGTGACGTGCGTATTATGAAAGGAGCATTCATGTTTAGCCAGATACGTATGTACCTACATAATTCCAAATGTGAAAAGTCTCAATAATGCGCATTTTGGAAAATCAAAAAATCATAATGATTTCGAATGTTGCACCGTAGGTACCTATTGTACTTGCGTTGCGACTATTCGAGCAAAGAGCCTGAAACGGCAACGCACAACCAGGAAAAGAGACATAAGTGACATTTAATTAGTCACCCTCGTCTGTTAAATTGTTTCCTCGTCGACATTGAGACGGAAATAGATTATTCAATTACAATTTTAAACATACCTAATTGAAAAGCCAGACTGGATTGAGACGGTGTACGGTATTTATTCACAAATGCAACAAAAAAAGAATGTAGGTACTCCTTTATAAAAGGCCGGCAACGCACCTGCGACTCCTCTGGTGTTGCGGGTGTCCATGGGCGGCACTTATCGCTTACAATCAGGTGACCCGTCTGCTCGTTTGCCACCCATTCCATAAAAAAGATTCTTATAAAAATGTCAATAAAGTAATTCCCTGGTATAATAATTTTAATCTGGTTTGCTTATCGTGGGCTAATCTTTGCAGTTAGTATTGTTCGTTGATTCTTAGGAGAACATATTTTACGTCATTAAGCAGATGATTCACATACGTAGATGGTTGCGTGTGGCGAACACTCGAAATGCTAATTTTATCGCTTAGTACCTAGGTATAGGTACTTAGTCATGCTTACTTTTCAATAACACGGGGTAAATATATAATGTTTACTTTCTAGTTATTGCATCATGCATAAATATTTACTTTCTAGGATTTGGAAGCTGTTTAATATAAAAGATAACGTAATCAGTTAGTCACTAAGTACCTAATTTAATTAATTTGATAAAGCGCCTGTTTCACCACCTGCATTTAATAAGTGTCCGATAATGTTATGTGTCAGATACTGCATACAAATTACGTTTGTACATTGCAAAACAAGTTCTAACACATATAAGTACATAATAATAATAGCTGGTACAAACCTCATTGTTGCGTAAAGTCTAATTCGACCCTTTTCTGTTTTCCAGGTCCCGGCAAACTTGTGTTGGATACTCCTTGCTTCTCAGATCTCATATTTAATTCACTCGAGAGCATACACAATGCCACGACGTCAGTCAAAATATTCCTTTTCGAAATCATCACGATACTCTTCAAAAATGAGCTCCAGTTTGCCAAAATACATGGTTCGATTTTCACATGCATTCTCGCCAACTTGAGCACTAAGAATCGAGGACTTAATTTAGCTTGCATCAAGTTAGCAACGGTGCAGATAACGCATCTCTCTGGACTGAAACTACTCCTTGAACATAAAGTATGGCAGTACATTTTAAATGACAATACCCATCGGGCACCTATCAAAATAGCAAATGCTTCCTACAACTTTATATCCAAGTTGATTTTGGAGTTGAACGAGTATGAAATGGAGGCGGAACTGTCAGAAGTACTGGATTACGTCGTCAAACCTATAAACACGAGCGCATATCAGACGGTGAAAATTATTGACAACGAGACGGACACGATACTCTCAGAAAAAATATACTCCTACATGTACGCGTTGCTCAACGTACTGCAGACTATGGAAGACAGATCGGTAAACCACGTAGTACAAATGTTAAGATCGTATTTCTTAGTAGAGCGCTCTATATTTGTTATATGGAAAGTAACTAGGTATCCGAATCTACTGAAATTAGCAAATGATATAATATTTGTATTCTATTACAGTTCTCATAGACACAATCTCTTCAACGGTAAAACACAGGAATTTTGTAATGAACTGGTAGTCTTCTATCACAACTGCGTACAACGTTGCATTAAAAAACGAGAAATATCAGTTCTCGTAGACTATTGCATTAAGTGCAACATATTCTGGTCAAAGTTCGAGAAGACTTACCAAGACAAAATATCATTCCCACTTTACTTTGAAAGAAACGGCATAAAATTCCTAGTTTCCGATCAAGTATTCGTGTTTTTGGTTCAGCCCTTACTGATGTGTGCAATTGATATCAAACCCGGTCGAACGAACGTTGAGAAACAAGAATTTATGGACAAGTTTCTAACAAAGATTGGAAAGACTTTAGCAGAGCACATATTCACTCTATGCTATACGTACAAGCCAGTTATAGAAACTCAAGATTTGACAGAAACCGCTATTTCGACCATCAGAGAGATGTATAGATTGAGGGACCACCTCACGCAAACACAGGCAGGCCTGTATTTTATAGCTCTGTACCACATATTGGATATTTACATATTGTTGGATGGAGCCGGTGGCCTCATTGTGAACGACAATCCCATAAAAACTCCGAACGATATGAGATTGCTGTCCCTTGCTCTGGATGCGATACGAATGTTGTTGAAGGATTACAACATATCGTGGTACGAGAACGTCGAGATCGCAAGTCTACAGGAGGGTCTCATGAATTTGCTCAAACAAGACATCTTGAATACAAAGGTAAGAAGGTTTTTGTTGTGTCGTAGTTGCATTCGAGTACCAGTTTAAAGGAGTTCCCCAGGGTTCTATGCTTGGACCGATACCGATCTTAAAGGACCGATGAAAAAATTTACTAAGTTCTTATTAGATTCTGATCTGAGATCGTATAGATTTAGATCACACCTACACCTAACATAGTAGACTAACCAAACCAATACCGTACAATAAACAGCAAATTAATCAAATAAAATTAAATTTTCAGCAAACAGTACAAGTGTTAGATCTGATAGACCTTTGTATGAAGAAGTTCCTGTCTCCGAACATGACGTTGCTTGTGGAGAGCAGACAGGAGAGCACACTGACTGTGATAGGAGCCGTCATGAAGACATACATACACCACGAAGACTGGGAGGTACGGGACTCGGCCTTGAACCTACTGCTAAGCTGTACGGATCTCTCTTTTATTAGTAAGTGTCTAATAAATATATCATCCAATAACATATCCTTTTCAAAGAGATTAAAACACTATTTTCTATAACCGTATGTGGCTAAAACGTCAGATGTATTTTTATTAGTACGTGCTATCGTTAAGTCACGCTAATGTGACTCAAAATCGGAACTTGCTAACCAAAGAGGTGTGGTGTGGGTGAGAAAAATAGGTCCTATGATTCAATATACACAACATGCAGAAACAACCTCTTACGACACTTCTTAAGCTTACATCACATTCAACATTGACTGCACGGTTGGCGCGGTGGATGGGTAACCGGCTGCCGCGCAACGTGTAGCGGGTTCGATTCCCGCACGGACCAACTCTTTGTGTGATCCACAAATTGTTGTTTCGGGTCTGGGTGTCATGTGTATGTGAACTTGTATGTTTGTAAACGCACCTACGACACAGGAGAAAATCCTAGTGCGGGGCAAAGTTTTAATTAAAAAGAAAAAAGAAAGAAAAAGAACATTGTAACGAATATAGACCAACAAATCATGTCCTTATTTCCTTTTCTACATGTTTCAGAGTACATACCCCTGCAGAAGGTGATAAGTGAGAACAACCTGATGATCTACGCTGCTAAGGCCGCGCTCACCGACCCTGAGTACTACGTCCAGTGCACCGGCCTCAAGTGTTTAGCTGCGGCTACCAAGATAGACTGCATTTGGAAAGAGGTGCTCATCGATAATCCACATATTTATGTGAGTATTTTATTTCTATAATGGGCATTGCAAATGTGGATGGACGGAATTAAAGATGCCCAAAGAAAAGACGGATAGATCGTGTGAGGAATTATATAGTAGTTTTTGATGTGATGACTGATTCTGATTTGATATGACAAGAGAAAACAGAAGTATCTAGACCAATAGCGCAGATATGTTCAAATTGCGATTAAGAGTGCTTTTCCACCAGATATGTGAAATGTAGCTATGCTACGAAGATGTAATAGCTAAGCTGTGAAACTATGTGACCGTTTCCATTGATACTAAGCTATGTAGCTGTGCGAGGAAGATGCGCAGCTCGAGTATGCAATGTATCGATAGTAGGGAAGCCATCTATAGCACGCATCTTTCCATATAAAAAATATAGCTTAGCTGAGTCCGTTTCCACCAGTGCTAAGCTATGTGTACCAATGAATATGATTGGTGGAAGCCATCCACAGCAACGTAGCAAATAATCTGCAATCCAATAGGTGTCTAATGCCTATGCACCAAACGTACAGTTTTGATATTGGTCGGCTCAACTTGTTACCTAGATACAAGAATCGCTCATTAAACAATACTTTCTAAAATTTCAGTTCCAACTCGTGTACATATTGAAGAACAACCCAGAAGGGATGGTGCGGAAAGAAGCAACGAAAGTGTTGACCAGCGCTTATAAGAACCAAAAGTTGTCAACGACCTTTCAGTCAACGTTGTACGAGGTAATGATATCAGCTGCATTGTACGACTTGCACTGGGAGGTGCAGTTGGCAGCACTGCAGTTCTTCAAACATGAGATAGCCAACCAACTGTCTTACCGAGGCATGATAGACGGGAAGTTCCCTTCCGTTACTTTCTCCAAAGAAAAACGAAAAATCATAACGTTAAACGACAGAGAAATTCTTCGGCAACTCACAGCCATAATGCATGCTCTATCCTCAATAGGCTGTCTCACAGTCCTCTACGAATGTATGAACGAGATGCATCACTTGGAAGTCATGGAACAAGCTTATATCATGGCTACTGAACTCATACAAATACTAGATCAATATAAATTTGTCAGAATTATTGACAACGCTCTCACTTACCCCATAGGTCCAAAGAACGATGATCGTGATGAAGAAATGGCTCTAGATTTGACTAGAGCTAATAATACTGATGCTAGAGAAAAAGTAATAGATAGTATAGTCAATACTGATCAAAGTGAACTCATTATGATTCTACATGATAATAGTTTTCAAACTAAAACTAATGAAATGGAAGAAGACTACAGCCTGTTCGTACAACGTAAAGAAATCATACATCCAAACAAATTCTTAGAAACATTCAAAGGTACAAATTTCCGTGCAATAATTAAAGAAAAGAAGAAATGGAATTCAGATGTTAACCATAATTTAGATGGACTGTTAGATGAAATTTTAGACGTATAAGTTCTAGATGTAAGCTCGTTAAGTATTGTTTAAGTTTCAAATGATCTAAGTATTTGAATATGTATTACTTATATTAAGTTGTAAATAAAAACAAAGTTGATTTTAAGAAAATATAATGTTTACGCTTACTTAAAGTAGTAATTTTCTTCGTAACAGTAACAGTTTCGTCTTAACTAATAACAATCTAGTGCATTGGCGTCTTCATTTACTTCATAAAGACATAGAACATCATCGAGTAGGGAGGACAGGCTTCTAATGCCATCGTTCCAAACTCTCTTTTCTTCAATAATCTGTTTAAAGTCTGTATTTTTGATGTATGAGGTGAATAAGTAGGGGGAAGCAAATTTTATTACTTTTATCTTTGGTCTTAGAGGAGACTCTGTTTTGTTACTTTCTAATGTCATGTGTCTCTCGTATATGCTAGCGAGTAGGTTGACGTCATCTGCGTTTAGAATTTCCTCGATAACATTTTCAGAGCTCTGTGCATCAATCATGTCTACATTGTCATCTGTTTCATCCTTTTCTTCTTTAATATGAGTAAGTAGTTGATCCACACTAGTAATATCACCCTCTTTGGGCGTTATATTGTCCGGTACATTATGTCTTTTAAGTATATCGTACAGTTCTTGTGCTATATTAAGAGTGGCTTCCATTATCCCTACTTCAGTTTGATCATGAAGTAATGTAACGAAGACAGTAAGGCATCCAATCGCTGACAGTTCTTCTAATATTTTAATTAATCTCCTTTGAATCTCTGCTTCATTGAGCGTGACTATTTTTCTAGTTTCCCTAGAGAATGTGACTGGTGGGAAGTTTCCGTCGAGCATACCTTGTCCGGTGAGGAGGGAGTGGTAGACGGCCCTCCAAAACTTGAGGGCACTGATTTGGACCTCCCAGTGGAAATCTGTGAGGGCGGATGAGACCATGTGTTCGTACAACGTTTGAGTGAAGGCTGGAGTCAGTTTCATGTTTTGATACAAGTCGCAAAGAACATTGCATGCTTCTTTTCGCACGATGCCTTCTTCGTTGTGCCGTAGAATGTAGAGTAATCGATCCTGGAATAGAAATATATACGGTTTTACTTACAATATCCAAAAATAATGTTTAATGTGTTTGGAAGTATCCAGCTAGGAGTCTTGGATTCGATTTCCGGTGCAAAGTACCTATTGGTTTGAATCATTAAGTAATGTGTTTGTATTTTTATAGGGAATTGAAGGGAAATATTAAATGTTCACAAACCTGTATATCAGGGTACTCTGCGATCAACTGGTCCCATACGACGTTGATCCGGCTCGCTGCGCCCACGCACTTGAGCGCCGACACCTGCACGTACGACTCATAGTCGTTGAATGCAATGGTCGCCGCTACGTTTATTACATTATTCTCTAATAATTGCTTCTGGAATGGCGGGAATTCTGGAAATTGAAAAATAATAATAAGCAAGATAGTCATTGTGAGTGTTACTGACAGTGAATGTAGGAAACCTTACATCGGGCAAAGAAATACAGGGTCTTTTTAATTCGAAAGACAAACGCCAGACACGCAAATTCCAGAACGTGTGCTAGAGTAAGTAAGTCGTTTTGAACTAATTATACTTTATTTTATTAGACCCAAGGATCGAATTTTAATGCAGTCATAATCACCAGCTAACATCAACAACACAGCAATACAATATAAGAGCAAAATGAACGCAAAGGAAAGTTTGTGATTCCAGGCTGAGGGCGCGAAACTCTAGTCGTCTGTAGAAAATCGCCGCCTCGTGTGTCGCGGAATGCTGCTCACAGCCTCTAGCATGGCTTCAAACTAGTCTAGTTCTTCGTCAAACAGTTAAGTGAGTAAGCCGGTAACATAAAAAAGGATGATACGGGGGTACAGTTTTTTTTGCTCGACTTGGTGGGATAATAATTACTATAAAAGCAATTAAAACACAATACTTACTGATATAAGCGATCTCGGTGCATATCTGTAGCAATTCCAACGCTGTGTCTCTGATCTCCCAATGTCGGTCATGCATCTTCATATAGATCAGTTTGCCTAGGTCATGGATCGAGCCTCCCGGCTTCGAGTCCATCAGTAAAGAAAGATTCGGTTGCAAAAACTTCTTCACAGTCAGACCTATCACTTTTAAGGATACCACTACGAACTGAAATAAGAAAGAATACGTATTAATTACTTATAAGTTTTAGTAGGTAAGGTTAAATGATAGTAAAGTTTTTAAATTGAAAAATATTAATGAGGACCATTCACTTTCCCATTTTATAAAAATGGGAACAGGTTGTTAGCGGATGGGCAATTTTGGTCACTGCAGCATAAGTAGACTACTGACTGAAGACGATTATTTGTGAACCCCGCTTCATTGGTAAGACAGTAGGTAATTTTGAATTAAAATAGTGGACGCAAAAGCTGCCCAGCAACAGGCTGCCGTACAACGAGTAGCGGGTTCGATTCCTGCAGGGAACATCTCTTTGTGTGATTCACAAATTATTGCTTTAGGTGTGGGTGTCAAGTGTATGTGAATTGTGTGTTTGTTAACGTAACGCATCCACGACACACGAGTAAGGTTAAAAAAAGAAATAAAAACGATCATCTTTTCCCAACTTACTTTGCAACTGAGGTTGGGCCTCTCCAAATTGTTAATAACAACATTATACAAGCACATGATCTCCACACTCTCGTGCCAGTTGATGTTCCTATGCGTCACCAACGACAGCACGTTGTCCATCACATACGTCATCACAAGATTCTTCTGCTCCCCATCTTCAAACTGCTCCGTCTTAGGATCCCCATACATGTCAAGCGGATTATACTCTTGCAGCACATGAAATAAGGCTTGAAATACTAAATTCGCTTGCTCATCGTTCAAATGATCCTTCAAATGTATCAGCTTCTTAACACATTGAAGAACTACTGACAACGTGTCCAGTTCTGACGTCAAATCCCTCAGAGCATAAGCAGCCTTCGCTGTATATTCACAGGACATGTTCAATAGTCTCTCTATGTAGTCGTGGATTCTCGCGTCCGTCAACGCTGACTGTGGCTTTCCATACGTAACAAATACCAAGACAGGAACTAAAAATACAAACAACATTTGATTTCTCATTTTAACTCCTTTCTTGTCTTCTTGTATCCACATTGTTGATTCTTTATCTTTGTACATTCCATTCCAAATAATATTACAAGTGGAACAAAAGTCCAGGATTGCTGTCGCACTGCGACGCTGAACAAAATTCTGTATCACATTAAAATTGAATGCGGCTACTTCTAGGAAATCCTCGCTGCTGTATAGCACTCCGGGCGCCATTGGCTTTGTAAGGAAAACTTTTGCTAGTGTCAACCAAAGAACTAATTTAAAAATATTCAATGACATATCGTCTTTGCGTACTCGTTCGCATGCTATTAACAAATATGAACTTATTTTAAATTCTTTGACTATTATGTGCATAAGGACACTTGCATTTTCAATACGTCTCTCCATGCTTGCTGTGTGTAATAGTATCTGGATTGTAGGCTCAATGACGGTGCATATTTCTTCCTCTTCTTCACTCGTAAGTGATTGGACATTAATGAAATCATATTTGCTAATTGGCTGTAATAAATGGCTGACTATTGTTCTGATATTGTTCGCATCGCCTAAAGCGTTCAGTTTCCAAAGAAATTCTGACATGAACTTGTATACTTGGCGTACAAGGAATACGGTTGATTTTTCGTTACACAGACTGATTATGTCCTTCCATACTCCACTTTCTAGTAGCCAGCTAACGCCAGAGTTATGTGTGACTATATTCAGGGCTGCTTCCATATATGCTACTCTAATACTTGGGTTCGAATTGGGTGAACAGATCTCTTGGAACCCCGCGCGTATTCTGTCGCCTTGCTTCGCGAACATTTTAGCGAAATGCAACTCTTTTTGTGACGCGATAGCAAGGACTCGCATGAGGAATACTTTGACTGTATTGTGTGCATTGTCAGTGTGGTCCAGAGCTTCGGTTATCAGATCAGATATTAAAGGCACTCTTTTCAGGAACGATACCTCTGAAAAGAAAAGAAAAGACATAAGAAGACATAATCTAACAAAAAAATAATAATAACGTATGGTCAATTTTGTGGTCACATTTGTGTACAGGCTTAATAATTTTTGGTTTGAATTATGCCTAACTATTACAATTAGCATGTAAAATATTATATTATCACTTATGACTGAATGAGTTGACATGAATATAATGCAAACGACTAAGATGACTTACTAAGGCCATGACAAGACAAATCTTGAACTCTTAACTCCTACTGGTGATGACAAGCAATATTTCGACGGTTGGCTTGGGAAATATATTGACGCATCAGCCAGAGTAATAAATGAGCAGTCATGTCACAAAGTCACGCGCGAACAAGATGTGTGGAATACGTGAACTCAGTGATTGAATAGTCCAAGCATAAATCTTCGGAGGCATTTGACCAATAATTATTGAATAGCTAGGTTACACGTAACTCTTCTGATGTTACGAATTGCCATGGGCGACGTCGATTGCTTTTTTATGGAGGAAAATCATCCAATGACTTCTCTCGCCTTAAGCAAGGCGAGAGGGAGTGTCAGACTCTTACTGACTAAAACCCACCCCGTTCCTACTCTTGCTTTTCGAGCCAGAGCCCCAGTAAACCCGCTAGGTAATTCGCAGCTCCATCAAATAAACCGTCTGCTCGTTTGACAACCATAAAAAACCGTTAAAGAATTTATATTGAAGATTTCGTTACAACATATTATGAAAGGGGACTGCTGACAAAATAAAATGGGCTGTCAATCAAACGACCAATCAGATTCACCTAAGGCGATGACGTAGCCATCCAAATTGTACATTGATACAGACACAGACAGACTGATATTATGATTATTGTGTTATGGTATAAGCATGAGCACGTGTACGCCATTATAAAATTGACCTTTTTAACGAAACTTGAATTTTTTATCAAGTCATGATGACATAGCATGATGATGTTTATACAGGAGGTGTGGACATATATTTCGAATTTGTTTATTTTTGTATAATACGAGTAATAATTCTGCCGGGTATGTTCGCTGGAGATACGGAGAAAGCACTCAAAATATACATATTACAAAATATACTCAAAAGATATTAGAAGCCGGGAAGCTCGAAACTGTCTCGATGATCTTAGTCGAAAACTTGTAAGCATTTATACGACAGATAAATTATTTTTTTTTTATTGGAAGGCGTTTGGCCGCTTTCTCGGCGATGATGAGAATTTACGATGGATCACTGCAGCCTGCTATATAAGCGATACGAGATATGAAAACACCCAGGTCGTCTTCTTCAGAAAACAACAGACGAAACTTCAGTTTTAAAAGAAAATTAATTCCCCAAAAGATTTTTAAAACCAATTCACCTTTATCAAAATCAGTCAGTTCAATCTTAAATCGCAAAAGTCAAAACAAAACATGAATTATGCAAAGCAATACTTGCTTTCGCATAATAAAATACGTAAGAATGACTTTAAAAGATCCAAATCCAAATAAAAAAGACGTAATATGAAATTGACATCATCGGTTATAAACAAATAATGAATGAGCACACAATAATTTAGCTGTTTTTAAGATCTGCCTTCAATAAAAAAATACGATGTTTTGTTGACGCAGTGACGCCAAATTCGACTAAGGGGAAAATATTGACGTATAGCATAAGCTCCCTCTCATTAATCATTATCTAGTGAAAGAAATCCATCGGCAAACAAGGGTCTCCCTCTTAGTCCAAACTGATACAAACTGGGCGATTGGGTATTATCTTTAACATGTGCACTATTTCAGGGAATTAAACGGCATTATGCTATTTGACTTATTTTTGAGTCTTATATAATTAATCTAACGAAGCAATCCGTATAAAGTCAGAAGTCCTAACTTTGCGCGGATGGGTGCAATGCACTAATAAGGAAAATAGGATGTAGCGCAGACCTTCCCAGCGCATACCGTATTACAGACACTGTTTGAACAATTGAATATCCAATAATAACGACCTGATCTGCCTAGGCATTTAATATACCTTCGTCTTCGTATTTATGATCACGCCGATAAAATTTTAATGCAAAGAATTAACTAGTTATATCAAAACACCTGGTTTTCGTCAGTCCATTATGGCCAAACGTCCGGACACAATCGGGGAACTTCGTACTTAGTTTGTTAGGGGGAAATTTATTTATTGTCAACACCGTTTGTTTGGCTAGCCTGTTTATCTAATCCCATAATCACAATTTAGCTTGTACCTAAATACGTCATGAATGATATGAGTGCACCAATGTTTCAGTTTTATGAGTTCTAAACAAAAGTTTTATCACCTGTTTCTCCCCATTTGCGTAATACCACGTATTCCCCAGGTTACCGACAATCTTTAAATAGTCACAGGATCTATTAATATATAAAGAAATTATGTCTATATTTTTCAAACCTGGTCTTGGATGGACCCATGGATATTTCTGCGGGCTCTCCTTGCAGCATATTTTATTCGGTAGGTACTTATTTTTGTTTTATGTAAGTGATATCATGGATGGTGTTATATTTTCACTACAAAAGGTGATAATTAAACAGTTTGTTCCCAAAATACTGAATACCCAATATTCCCAAATTACTACAGAAAGTGACGAGTACCTCGGTCGAGTACTTTTATCCTTCCGTCTGTCTTACAATAGTCCCCGAACGAAATCAATTCCAGAACCCTGATACAGTAGTCTTATTTCATAGATCCCTTTCTAATTTGGCAATTCAATACATCTGCATGACCTGAGCAATTTACTTCGCCTCATCTTTTTTGGCTAAACAATTAATAAACGGTCACAGGACCTGTTGCTTCCAAGCCTATACGATTTCTAAGAATAGTTTGGATGCCATTTCCAGGTACTACCATCAATATTACCTATTCCATAGGATCGAGTTAGTGCCACGTAACGTAACCTGCTTTATTGTATTTAGCCTTCAAAATCCTAATTTACGCTTTGAGTGCTAGCAGAAAACTGTGGATGTTGATATGAGGTTTTTTATAATGTCACATTTTCAGGACAGCTTGCCTTGGTTTCGTGAAGCCGTGTATCTCGGACATAAAACGTAGTTTCGGTCCTGACTATTGGAAAGTAATTTATCAACAAAGCAAACGACAAAACATTAAGCGTCAAATCTAGAATGAGGTATCACTATCATAGTACAGACCTCTGGAAGTGATTGATCACTTGATTACCTATAAAACACTTCTCTGGTGCGTGTTTGAAACAGATAACTAGAGTGTCCTCCTGAATTAATTTTCGAAAGCCCTACGCTGTTTGAAACTTTGAAGACCATTACAAACAAATCGATTGAAATTTTAGCACTCACTCATATGAAAGCAAACAATAAAATAAAACGATTCTCATTTAAGCCTACCAAGATAAAAAAAAAATGTCATTTAGGTACAAATGATAGTGTTGCTATGAGGAGTTCACAGCAGACGGATCCACGCTAAATATCATATTGTTGTAATGACAAAACATTTCGTAATACAGGTCTACGCAAACCGTTTGAGTCAATGTTTGCTTTGGTACCATTTTCGTGTGATATCGTATCTTATCGAAATATTAAACAGAAAGGCAAGTTTCTTACGTTAAGCTTACGCAGCACTTTTAGTGACGAAAAGTACCGATGATTACTAAGCAACTTTTGCCTTAACATGCACAGTGTACACAAACTTAGATATCTTCCTTATATTTGAACAAACAGGAAAACAGGGCATTTTTTAATACGTATTAGTGGACCACTGTGTTGAAAGTTGCCTGTCATGATGGGAAAATAAATATGCCTTCAAAACTAATACTGTCTAGCTAATGTGTGGAATAGGAACCAAATAACAGGATACTAACAGACTTGCTCTAAAACACAGATATAAGAGAAGACAGGTATTGAGTTAAGAAGAGGGCTAAGCTCAGGATCTCGCAGAAGGATCTAATCCGACACGACGTGAAGGTGATTTCAGAGAATCTAAGTTATTATCTAAAGAATTAGCAAGCTGCAATGGGCTAGTCACATTTGTCGAAGAACGGATGACTGTTGAGGAAAATGATTATGGAATGGAGAACGAGTCTGGGAAATGTCATGTAAGGGTCGTTTAGGTGGCGTGATGATCTACATAGTGCTTGGCTGTCATTGATGCGAAGAGCTGACGAGGAGACGTATGTATATGTCCAGCATTGAATGGAAACAATCTGATGATAATGATGTTGAAATACTGCTTAATAAATAAATATCCTGCAACTCGTCTGGTCGAATTTTATTATAGTTAGTTAGCTAAATACCAAATGGCAATGTAAAAACTAAAGTAGGTAGGTACGTTACCCATACTTTTTTTCTAATGGTTGCAAAGTCTAACTAGTTTTACGTTTTTAAGGATTAGTTATTTTAGGAATGAATTCGACCTATGTTCGAGGTCATTTTCCACAAGCCAGTGCTTTCAGACCAGTAGTTATCTGGGGGCACGGCAGTGCCCCCGCCAAGTCGAGCAAAAAAAGCGGCACGGCCGTACCATCCTTTTCTCGAAGCAATTCGGGCCTTTTTCGACCCCCTATAATTCGGTTGTGGATAAAGCAAGAAACCTGAATCTTCAGTAACTAATCCGGCATTGTATAAACACGGAATATTTAAAATTTCAGTCAATTTGAACCAGTAGTTTAAGAATGACAACTTGTTAAAGTTTCTAAATTTTGTCACTCACTGACTCACCGATCATCAAAAGTCCAAGGCACTTCTAGCAGACTTAGAAGCTTCATATTTGGAATACATATAGAGTTTAGTGTCTTAATCATGGGAAAACTTAAATATTTTGTAATTTCGGTCCAGTTTTCCAAATACACCAACTGCATCAATAACTTTGTAATCCCATATAAATATATGGGATTACAAAGTTATTGATGACTTTGTAATCCCATATAAATATATGGGATTACAAAGTTATTTATGCAGTTGGTGGTTGGTGGTGGTTATAAATTTAATAGGTGTAGATAGGTACCTACCATATGAGGCAAGGGAGGGGGTATAGGGTGGGTAAGGGTGTGTTTACATCCGGCTTGGAGAGCAGGAGTAGGAACGGGGTGGTGATATTTACCGTCCAGACTTGTCAAAAATTGAGACATCAAAGCCTCCGAGAAAAGCCCATAGAGACAGGGAGTGGGCTTTGAGAAAAACTGTGGCTGAAGCTCAAGAAGTAGCACCGGAAAAGAAAAAGAGGAAGACTACATATAAAAATAAGAAAATATCATAAGACCTTTAACAAAATTCGTTAGAAGTAGATGGTATCAAAAAGAAAGGCTCTACAAAAAGAAGTGAGATCCCATCAAAAACATCCTGTAAAAAACCCAAGTCTCGCAGCTCAGTCTTTCTACCGTCAAAAGTTGTGAGATCCATGTAATACCAAGTCGGTTACTCTATTTAGTGTCTACTTGAAGGACCTTCTGTCTTAAGTTATTACATAAGTTATTATCATGCCAATATTAAAAATATTTAACGTTTTAAACAAATAGATCGACTTGGACATCGCATGAAAACAAAATGAATATTACAATATTATATTAGATTCTTTAGTCTCTCGCGCCTCACGCGATTGAAACTCTCGTTCCTGTTGGTCGCTGGCCCGTCGTGCTGTGTAGTGTGATACATACTAATAATCAAATCAAGCGATGTCCAAGTCGATCTATTTGTTTAAAACGTTAAATATTTTTAATATTGGCATGATAATAACTTATGTAATAACTTAAGACAGAAGGTCCTTCAAGTAGACACTAAATAGATTAACCGACTTGGTATTACATGGATCTCACAACTTTTGACGGTAGAAAGACTGAGCTGCGAGACTTGGGTTTTTACAGGATGTTTTTGATGGGATTATATTATCTAACACGATTTTTGGATGAGAGACTGATAAATTGTACATATGGAGACTGCAATATCCATTAAATATACGGAGCTGCGGACTTAGCGGGTTTACCGGGGCTCCGCCTTGAAAAGCAAGAGTAGGAACGAGGTGGTTTTTAGTCAGTAAGAGTCTGACACTCCCTCTCGCCTCGCCCAAGGCGGGAGAAGTCTTTGTGTGATTTTTCTCCCTTAAAAAGAAGGTCCATTAAAATGAAATCATCATGTAAGGCCTAAGGTAAATCACGTAACCGAGTGAGTAGAATAACTACGTACTTATGTATGTCTAACATCGGTACGTACCGCCATGTGTAATATTATCTCAATTAACTAAGGAGAGTTCAAGAGTTATCACTTTATACTTAAAAAGTCGATACTGGGTGGCCACTTCACTTGGTACTCTTGGCAGATTACCTAAGACTTACTTAATTGTGATAAACTATCGTTTTGTTCCCGACTTTGTTCGAAGTTGACTTGGATCGTGTTTCGTATGGATTTTAAATGTAGTTCGTCACTCTTCTTTAAAATACTTAGTGCGTCTTTACTAAGTTATAGCTGATGGGTCACCTGATGGTAGGCGATCAGCGCCGCTCATGGACTATTAAGTTTTAACTATGTACCTAACTACTATAGATAGGTATATTTTCTTAATCAATTTATCTTAATAATGTAGTATGCATACTCGAGACAAGAGACGAGACCGCGTTCGGCGCTGTGATTGGCTGGCACGAATGAACCAACCAAACGTAAAACAAACTCTTAATAAGCCCTCTGAAGTTCTTTTTGACGAGATTAAAGACGTCGGCAAAAACTTTATTTTATTTCTCGATTGAACAATAACAAATTGAACAAAACAGCTATGCAGTAGCACTACATAGAGGTAGGTATATAAACAAAGTTTCATATTACATTTCAAGGGCAAATAATATTTGTAAGAACACAATGTTAATTGGTGATAATTGTTTGTCCATATGAATTGGTAACTACAAAGAGGCAGTATTAAATAGGTGCAATGATATTACGATCTAATGATGGTTCTAGTCATCATGAATAAAATATTGAAGAGATATGTACGAACTGTATTTTTTACCCGACTGCCAAGGAAGGGTTATGTTTTTCGCGCGTATCTTGTATGTATGAGCCTAATATTCTTTATTACCTCATTTCTTCGAAACGGCTTGATGGATTTCGACAATCAGGGCATCGTTGGATTCGTCTTAATTACCCAAGTGTTCTTAGATATGTGACGTAAAACAAAAACCAACATGGCGGCCGTGAGGCGCCCTAGATAGAAGTAAAAAAAAAAAATTTTTTTTTGTTTCCTACAATATGGGTATCAAATTAAAGAGCTCATCATGAGGATTCCAAAATGGTATATCACTGACATATAGAAAAAAAATACTATGTGCAATTAGGTTCTTTATTATCCAAACTAAATACTCGTATAGGTACTACGCGACGCGATTGACTAGCGGTTTCTGAACTGTCGTTTCGTGTCGCGGGTGAAATCTTAAGAAACACATAGCCGTATTATAAGAAACTAAAAAGTGTTAAATAAAAATAAATAAATTAAAAAAATTAAAAAACCCGACTGCATAAAAAACATTTTAAATAAAAACTGAAAAGTAAAAAACAAGCTTAGTCTAAAAGTGTAATAAGTTTTTATTTAAAGTGTTTTTTATGCAGTCGGGTTTTTTTTAATTTTTTTAATTTTTTTATGAATAAAATATTATGCTAAATGGGTATGTTTATAAAATAGACTAGCTAGTAGCGCATTATTATGTATAATTAATTTTTTTTCAATACTAAAATTTAATCTCCAATGAGTGGTTTTATTTTCTAGTTATTAATTAATTACTTGATTTAACAATTATACTATTAACTTTTACACATATTAAGAGAATTAAATTAAAACTAACCTCACATTTTTCAACTTTAATTTTATTGAACATAATTATAATGTAGTTATTTATTCTTTTCTATTTCTATTTATGAATTTTGAAATAAGTAATATATATTTTTTTAAATCAGTTACATACATAAGTTGTGGGTAGTTAAATATTTTCATTTATGTAAATATGTCATTACAGATCAAAAGAAGAAACTCCAAGCTTATTGACTAGATTTACTTTGCATATTGACCAAAACAAAATATCATGAAAAATGCAGGTAGTTTTAAAAAAAATCTCATTTATATTCAGTTAAGAAGATGGACATGAGTCCTATTTTATTCAACCAGTTAATATTGAATATAGGAAATATAAATGCAAATAGTTAGCAAATATTTTTAACTAAAAAAGACACATGCTCAGACCATGAAGAGACTCAGTACTTTTTTTTTGAGGAAGGAAATTCATGAAATGTATTCTCCCACCTTAGGCGAAGTGAGAGGGAGCGAGAAACTTACTGACGAAAAACCATCCCATTCCTACTCCTGCTTTTCTAGCCGGAAGGTAACCCACTAGGCACTTGCAGCTCCGGAAGAGACTCAGTACTTAGATAGACCACATAACCATTACATAAACAACTCATTTTTTATGGCAATACAAGGCCATGATATACCTGTGTACATATAACCTACCTCAACATATTCTAAGAATATACAACTAAAGTATTCTCAAACAAAATATCTAATATTATAATTCCTTGATAAGATCTTTAGAATAAATATAGATAAAATAAAAATGTAGAAGGGACAAATTGTTTAAAAAGGATTAACATGTTCATTCCAATAAGGAAAATTTCTGAATAAATCCCAAGCACCGCTACATTATCTTGTAAAATAATTATATATGAAGTATCTACATTATGTTTATTTTACTACACACGGTAACAAATACTACGTCTCTAATGCAATCAATACTTGTCTTATCTATTTTTATCTTCTAATAAACCATAATTAAACAGTCAAATAAACAATTTGTCCCCTTACAAAATAATGCGAAAGATAATACTTACCGGGATCGGAGCAGTTTGATAGCTTGGTGATAAGCCCGTCGGCGTAATAGCTATCAAGCACATAGTTTGGTTCTGTAAGTTTTTCAAATAGTAATTTTATCTTATTTTGAATCTTAACACACTCCATTTTCTTGTTGATTTCTCCGCAGTTAACATCAAGAACAACACTATGCTTTAAAACTATTGAGGCAGGTGTTATTTATATTACTCTGTAGCTAATATCAATCAAGAATTTTGACAAAACAAACTTTATCTTCAAGAATTAAATTCCTCCCATGCTCCCACCATTCCTGACTTCAAACTGCCACAGATTATTTTCTGTTATATGTTTGACAATGTCAATGTGACATTGGCAGTAAATAGAGTTTCCAAGTTTATATTGTCTATGTCTAATAGAGGCAAAATAAAAAATCGACTAAAGTTTATTTGTGTTCGTTTACTCTTACTACAAATATATCTTCCACTAGCTTGTGTTAGCGGTTTTACCCGAGTTCTCGTGGGATGAAAAGTAGCCTTTGTTACCCTGCAGACCATAATCTACTCCTGTTTGAATTTCGATCCGTTTAGCTGTTTTGACCTGATTTTGAGTAACAAATACGCACACAAACACATAAACTCACAAAGTCACAGTCAGTGGTCCTGAATTCCTTTCCATCCACTTTCCATTCCATCACATCCTATAAGCAACCTATAAAGGTCACTACTGATCAAACATGGAGATATATATACATCTATATCATTGTGATCAAAGGCTTCTTCTCGCACGGAGAAGATTTGAGCATTAATCAACACGGATGCTCAATGCGGGATTGCGATTTTAAACTTATAATTTGAAATTATAAGCCCAGGTTTCCTTATGATGTTTTCCTTCACCGTTTGTCAATGGTGTATGAAAATATTAGAAGGTACATAATATAACTCGGAAAAAGTTACATTTCGAACCTGCGAATTCATACATGAGAAGTGGGCGTCTTAGACCTCTGGGCCACCACGACTCAACGGTACTCATCGTTAAAATAGAATTAAATATCTTTAATGAGTGTGTATATAGTTGAACCATTACCAAGCTTTTTTCGTTAGTATTATATTAGTATCTTATTCAATAATCATAGTCGCAGTTAGTAATGTCGTATGATGTGTAATTTTTTAGTTATTTATTAGTCTATGGTCACATTGAATGATTGTTCTAGAATTTGTAAGCAAGCACTTCAAGCAGTGCTTCTACTGTCAAATTTTCATCTGCAATCTGCAGACAACTTGCTGTCGCTGCACTGCTGTTGAATTGTATTGGTAAATTGTTATAAAGTGCGAAGACTGTGTATGTGAAACGAGTGTTGATACTCAGTTCATTGCCGTGACAATATTTGTGTGTTTTATTTAGTGCGTGAGATGCCTTTAAGAGGAGGAAGTTTCGTAAGTGATGGTTATATGATATCTTATTTCCTTCCGATATCTGTAGCGGTGTCGTGCGCAGCGTTGCTATGTGTTGCATGTATCTTTCTAACACTGCTTCCGTCCTGTGTCCGAGCATACAGGCGCCCTTGACTGCAGTCAACATTGGTCGGCAATAATAACACTTGTGACACACTAACCCAATAATACAGCATATTCCTGTGTAAAGTACTGTGACGATTGCACTGATGAGTTTCAGTTTTGCTTGCTTACAGTTGCAGCACATTTTTGGCACACACCCAACAGTAGTATCCTTGACTGTGTAATAACTAATATATTAATTAACATTAATTTGGGATCAAAATGTCGGTGTCGCTAGAGGTCTGATATGGTGGTCTTCCACAGGAAGGTTGATGCGTGCCTGCTATAACACAAGTGTTCCCGAGTGCCTCCTAACTGCCTGCTTTTGAGGTTAGTCACATTTGTTGTCTCTCTCTGTTGTGGATTGTAGACAAACCAATATTTGGACATGAATTGGTCATTCATTTGTGGAGTTTGATGTGAGTTTGTGATGCTCTAACTGTGATTGGTTTGAAATTTGTGCCAAAATTGTGAAGTCCTTTTGCAGCACAGCACAGCCAAGTGTTGGGACCATGAGATGTCAAATATTGATGTGTCTACACTTGTATGAACTGTTTGCTCTCGGCTATATGTGGTGTCAGTCGCTGCTGGTATAATGTCAGATATTGGTGGAAGCAATACTGTTTCTTATTAGAATTATATATAGCAATATTTTCAAGTCACATGACCATGGCAAATATTATTGCATAATTATTACATTTAAGGATTAAAAAGAAATTATAGAACTACTACCAAAATAAAACTACTTAATTGTTTCATACTTATATTAAAAGTTCAAATTTTAATGTAAATTACCCCCATAGCTTTCAACTTAAGGAAACCTATATGGATTTCCTACATGTCACACATATAAGTATAGTTAAGGATCTTACCTCTGAAATAGTCACCATTTCACATCAAATATGGGTGTGAATGCATAATATGCAACTAGAAAGTTTTGTACACATTGAAAAGAATCCTTCAAAGTGAAAGTATTGGTATGATAACAACAGAAAAAGAGAATTTTTATTATTTACAGCATTGTATAAGTTTATTGAAATAGTTTGGTGGCTAGCCAAATCATTGAAATGGTTCTAGACGCTGAATGGTAGAGAAGAAAGTCTGGGAATTTGAAATATGTGTTTTACTCAATGACACTGTTTTATGCATAATTCAAAGTTATTTTATAGACAACTTTTTTATACTAACTATTGTGATGAAAAGCGGCGATGTTGTGTGCAGCATACTGGCTAGAAGCTGACTTACAGCCTACTCCAAGAATTCCTCTGTGACTCAAATTTAGTAGAGCTTCTTCTCCATGTGAATAAATCGTGATTTTTAGTTTATTTTATAGACTATTCAATGAAGGGTAGAATAATATTTGTAAAGCAATGTCATTAGTGTAGAATTACTAAAAGAAGGCAAAGACAGACTTATAACATGCCAATCTTAAATCTATCTTTTGAAATTTCCGCCTATTGAGGCCACTATTCCTAATCCGATTGCTTAAAATAGAATTACCTTTAAGGAACCAGAAATAAAAAAAAAAACACAAATGATGCAACATGAGCTAAATGCCTTGCAATGATTACCTACTCTAATCTATGACACATTTATTTTGGCTTTGTTGTACATCATCCAAATCTTTCAATAAAAAACTGTTTACAATAGTATTGTTCATTGAAAATGTCTAATTTATCGGTATTGAATAGACTAACTGAATCCTGTTCCCACACCCATTACTTGTTAGTGGGTATGTAAAATTAGTCACTGCTGGAACTAATACCTATTATGTTCTATTTAGGTAATAAATACAGCAGTAATTGTATATATTATTCCTAAAAGAATGTTATCAGGCTAATGCCTACCCCTTTAAAAAAATGTGTCTACCATCAGCATTGATATTGTAATTGTCTTCCTACCTTCTTTTTTAAATATAAAGTTTAATTGCATAATATTTTTACTAAAATCTATGTTATCAACCCTTTTGGACTCGATTCTTTTGAATGAAGAATAGAGTTCGAAAGAAGTGTCTACTCTTTATTCAAAGTAATCGATTTTAAGTCGATTCATTGTCACAATTTTACGACCAATCGTATTTTCATGGCATACAAATTATTCCTACTATGAATACGTAACCACAAAGTTTCGTTGGTGATATATATAACTAACGTGTATCTAATAGTGATAATATACCGAGTAATAGTAATGTACAGATCTTCATTGACGTCACGAGTTGGCGAATTAGGTGGGGCTAACATTTTTGTGGTGGCCACACTCGATTAACTGTTATTAGAATATTTACATACGCAACTACATACGCTCGTGTATACTAGAATAATATTGTACACGCGATTGCGTGTATCTTCGTGCCGTTTTATACGATTTGCCCCAAATAACATCGTGTGATTGTCACCAGTTCGATAATCAGGTTTTTGACTGATAAGTTATTATCTAATTAAGTCTTGCTTTCTTGTTTTAGTTGATTTCTCTAATGACTAAATACATTGGACGTGGCGACATTATTATTTTAGCTTCAGGGTGCTTATCCACCAGAGATGTGCTTGCTATGTAGTTATGCTACGAAGATGTAAGCTGAGCTGTGAAATTATGTGACTGTTTCTACCGAGCTATGTAGCTGTGTTGCGTCGCAAAGTAGCTGTGCGAGAAAGATGAACAGCTCAAGTATACGATGTATCGATAGTAGGGACGGCATCCATAGCACGCATATTAATAGTCCTGAGTCCGTTTTCACCAGTGCTTAACTACTTATATATGTACCAATGAATATGATTGGTGGAAGCCAAACGCATCCAAAACAACGTAGCATAGCACATCCCTGGTAGAAATCACCAGAGATGAGCTTGAAGATTAATCCGTTACTATCGATATTGTATACTCGAGTCTGCTCATCTTTCTCGCACAGCTACTTTGCGACGGCACATAATAGCTCAAACGAGAATATACTTGGTATGATACTTAAGGACCCTTATTAGATCATAGTCACCTAGTTGCCATGCAACAAGATTTTTATGCCGTGCTTTCATAGTTTATTGAACTGTTGATAATGATAAGGGTATCAAAATTAGTACCAATCTGGTAGAATATAGTTTACAGAATAGGTTTAAAAGGACCTAGACCGTATGTTTTATATGTTTTTAAACTGACATGGTCACTAGTAATATCATTAGAACTTAAATCGGGATATTTACCGTGTTTATTAATTTCTGTGAGTTTCCGATATTTCGACATTCGTTACAAGCGCCGTGATCATGGAGGAACTTTGTGTTTTTTATGATTTTAGATCCCTTTACTTTCAAAGCAGTTATTGCTGTTTTCATTAAAATATGTCTACTTATGTAAAATAGCTTCAAACGTATGCAGGCTACGTATAAATCTGGTGTACATTTTCGTCTAATGAGGCAAAATCGTCTGTCGTCGTATTTATAGAACCATTTATCATCATTTAGTTACGTAATCGACAATCATGTGCAAAACGCTTCAACCGTAGGTGTTCTACTACTTTCAATGGCTGTTCTCCTTCCGCGTTTTAAGACGTGAATAAATTACAGAAAGGATATGTCTTTCTCTTTCTTTATTTAACACTTCTTTAATAATATCCCACTGATATTGTTTGCAATTTTATTTACCGCGAAAACAGTATCTTTTGAATTCGTTTTTGCAAGGAAATCTGTGTCTACAAACAATGGGTCTGACTTATAAATATCAGTACATATATCCTCGATAGTGTATTTTGGATTTGGATGATGCATGGCAATCAGTTAAATCTTGCTAAAACGAAGTGCTGCCTACAATGTAATTGAGCGAAGCCTAGAACAAGGTCATTGGACAGAATGACAAGTTACTATCATGACACATGTTACTAACCAGTTACCAAAACGTTAAAAAGTCCTATCAAATCACATTAATAATCTTAGCCAATACATTCACAAACCAACAACCAGATATTTTTTGTATATTTTCCGCGAAGAAACCAGTTTGCGCTAATAATGACGACTTATTATTATCCTCGATGATTTATTGCACCTCATAAATAATCTTGTGACTATTCCTTAGCACTGCAGCGTGCATTATGTACTAATTCTCATGCATATCAGAACATAAGATGCACATAATAATCTTATCGATTCAATAATGTCGCAATAAACCGTTCGGTAATGAGCGGTACGTACGTACTTAGCATTATAATATCGTATTAAACCAATTTACGTAGGAATTAGCTTTGTGCGCAACGTGAATGCCATAAATTCGTAACTCTACTTTAATAGCTCGCCTAAATAAAGTTAATTTATGGCCATTGATTCAAATTTTCAGGCCAATTAAATATTACCCCGATTAATTAATAAAATCCTATCCAAGCAGCTCATTTCTCCTTGGAATAAAGAATTAGTTCTCTTTTAGATGAGGCATAAACACTTAATTAAATACAGCAATTACTTTTACGCAATACTACCTTCGATTGAGATGTTTGGTTGAATTAGGACATTTTAAGCCGGGATCCATTTGGGTGCCATAAAATCCCCTTTCCCTATTGGCTACTATTAACATGTCTGCACCTAAAAAGGTGTAGAATAAATTAGCGGTGATTGAACAGGGTATAATAAAGAACCATATTAGGGCATCATACTGTTTAGTCTGCTTTTCTTTCAAGTATGATTCATAGAATTGTTGTTCACAAATAGAAATAGGTCAAACTAAATATTTGTAAAGGTAAACCATTAAGGCTTTTGTAGACAAAGATTAATCATTGGCGTCGGTACAGAACTATAGACCATCATACAAATATAAATTGACATAAAAATTCATTATTTCTACTAGAAGAATGTTCGTTTGTGCGTGTTGGGGTATTCCGAGCATTTAACTAAAATAAAGAAGCCCGTAATTGTTAGCTTATGAATAAAAAATACAATTCTAATCACGTCTAACAATTAGCGCGACATAACTATAGCTATACAGATTCTGCGCTGTTCTCCGTTCGTACTTATCTCACCTTGAATGTCGTGTTTTTCTCAGAAGCCGCAGCGAGGTGCTTCTGTCATACAAATTCCTCGCATTTTGTTTGTTTAGTCCGTATACAAAACGTTTAACAACAGCGTAATGGCGGTTTTTGAAACATTTGAAATGCCAAATCGTATAAGTATTTGTTGTCGTAATGTCATGCATTTGTTGTGATTGTCATGATTTATGCAATTAGGTGTATAAGCGAAAATATTAACCTTTTTGTAGGACGGAGGTCGTTAACCAGTTGAGTGTCATTATTGGCTACATCATTTTACTTCGGAACTTGGTACGGAAATGGATCCAAAGTGGTCGTAAAGGAAACTATAATACAGAGATACTAGAGGGTTGTTAATGTCCTTTCTAGCTTAAACATAAAAGCCTTTTCATCATCTACCTAAGTATCAAGTGAGTGAGTTTGTAATATTTTCTTCATACAGAAAATGTATGTATCCAATACGAGCGAGGTGTTTTAAATGCAGACTACACACCGTTCATTTTAACCGTACAGTTAAATTGCACAGTAAAATCGTAAGATGTGTAGCATGCATTACGTACCTATGTTTTGAAAGGTGATAAACAAGCATGTAAAACGAATTTAATTCGAGGTCGTCACTTGTTTGCTAAATATTCAATTTGATAGTACATACATACATGTGTTGTTCCGTATCGTACAGTGCTGCTTGACAGTTGGTAAATACATACATATCCTCATTACTACATGAGTAATCTTTGTTGCCGCCTCCCCAGAAGTAATGAATGGTTTCACTGTGTTGTTCATGATTTTTTTGGCTCCAACAAAGTCTGTGGGCGTATTGGTAGGTGTAGTATCATTGCTGCAGCCATTCATCATCCTGCCAATATTTTATTACTTGCTTTGTTTGCACAACGCTGAAACCTCTGCGTCTGTTTTTGGTCTCACTGACATGTTAGGCCTCGCCCTAATGCTGTTTAGACGCTCATAAGTCATAAACTCTACCTAAATTAGCTGTTCATGAATTTTATAGATGACCAAGTATTGTGTCTATTACACATTGAGTACAACTTAATTATGATAATAGAATTTTACGCAAGCCAAGATATGTTAACTTGTCAGTTCGCTGTGGGACGTTGGCCGCCGCGTTCATAGGACATCATGAGTCCCTTTCGTAACATAAATCCAGGCAAGCAGCCTCGGAACAATTTCGTAAGTTAAGTGTGTATTATACATATTATAATTAATTAAATGAAGTAAAGGACCCATTATTCTTTGTCATTAGCTGCCGTCGTCGCCATTGAAACGCGAAAAGACCTGACGATACACTTGAATGATTTACGTGCAAAGAGGATTACAGAAACTAGATTACGTCACTTGCCTATATTAACTTTGATGGCTTCAATGAAATTTTTAATTGGCCAGTCGACGTGTTTTGTGATAACAAACAAATTAACTTTTTATGTTCTCCAGTGTTTCATGTGAAATCTTATTTAAAACGTCTTATATCTATCGAGAATAATTTTATTAAGAAATTATTTGCCTTCTACGTCAAACCTTTGCAACCATGTTACAGGAACAGTCCGTTCCCTAAACTGGTTAGCAGGTAGTTCAGAATACAATTTGCAGGCATTTAGCAATGAAACCCCGCATAAGTTGTATGGTTGGTTCAAAGATTGAAGTTCTGTTTTGTGTGGAGGAAGTTGTTTCACAACAGTAGCTGTAATCTATTGTACTGACCTATCTAAGCAACTTGGCGTCTAGGCCTGCTCCTTACTATGTCAGTAGCACATGCTAGGAATTACCGTAAACACGGCATGTTATGCCTCTTCGTTGGCACATATAAAGTGCATTCGTGTAAACTGCATGCAAACTATCCGTAAGATATAAATTGCATTTGCTATCTGAATACTGATCGCTTTCTGCTATGGCTGCCCGACTTTTACTGTGAAATAAAGAACAGATGTTCTACCGTCAAAGCTATCGATATTCTTTGGTCCTTTGTGAATCTTAGAAACTACTTACTTTGAAGTTCATGCCACGTACCGTCTCAAGAATTCATTGTTAATGTTAAAACGAGTCTTTATTTTCCACAAAATAATTTTTTGATGTAAAATTATTTTATTACTGAAACATATGTTTTCAGACAATGATGCTGTTACAATCGTAATCAATTTAATGAATAATCATCGCGTGTTGACTCATGTTGCCTGTACACGTATTGTTTTAATTTCTGTATAATTAATGTGCTGAGTAGCGTTAAATATTTTAATTATACGTTGTCAGATTGTTGCACATGTTATGGTTTCGTAATTGGTCTTCAGATTTATGGTATGATTCCCTTTTTTATATCACTGCGAATTTTATGAGGTGTAATTTTTCATGTCTCTGATCAAAAGCCAAGAGACCGTTTCGCAATCTCGTTGATTCCCTTTTCGGCAGTTCATACTTTGGTTGTGAATAATTGGAAAACGTTAAATATTGATTTATGTTTTGGATAGTTCGTACCAAACTTGAGCCAAATTCTCTTCGGTGCCTTATCTCATTAGTGAAAGCGTAAAATATCGTCTACCTGAGTTTATGCGTACTGGAAGTCGTCCCACTACTGCGTAAAATTGGACTTGGCACACTTTAATGTTCGTATTTACCTGTAGCTTACGGTGACTTCATTTAGATAATGTATCTAAAATGACAACGTACTACATTCTAGGGATTTAAACGTATTTAAAATCGATAATGTAAATAAAATACGTAAAGGCGATTTGTGGAAACCTTTAAAAATCAATTTGGATGGCTTCGATTATTCAGTTTTTATGGCTATACTAAACTTTGTGACTAAAGCGTATTTGATGAACGATTACTGCTCCACGGTTACTTTTTATATTTCATCTTTTGTGAAGTTTATTTGTCTTTTGTCAGAATCATAACATTTAATGTCTTGAGTATTTTACTTGATACTTATGGTAAGCCCATTTTGAGTTCAAGTAAACTGAACCATTTATTATTGTTTATTTCTGCAGTCAGTGGTTGGCGCCGCTTTGTTTTGCATACTTTATCAGGCGCCAACCGGGATTACTAATTATTCAGTTACTTGCACAATTTATAGTCGTGCAGTTTTAAAAACTACATTTACCAATTTATTATTCGACATACAACTATTAAGAGAGAATTAAATGAAGAAAAGTCTTTGAACACAAAGGATTAATGCAAGCTAGATGTAATTGCGCGACACGACTAATCCCCATTATTTATGTTTGCAATTCAGATACAACTAGCCTTCTAGAAAATGAGTTCATTGATATTGTCTGTCTTCTGCTTGTTGTTGAATACACTTTCCTATTCCAAACTAGATTTTAGACCTAGGGTTTTTCAAATAGTCTCATGTTGTTCCAAAATGTAGGTCCCATATTGGTATATGGTTAGGACATCCCATACTTAAGTTGCCATAAAGATGCTCGTTATCCTCGTTAACGCTTATTGTAATTCCAAATGCATACTAATTGTATGTCTCACTTGATTTAACTAAGTAGTAATGTTTAATTAATTATTCAGAACCTAGTGTCATCCTTTGATTTATTACGTCCAGTCTCGGCTGTTTAAAGCTTCTGCTTCTAGCCGAATTCATCATTCATTTCTAACGTCTATGAATCTATTTAAGTAATATTTATCAACACAATAAAAATTCAATAAAACTGCAAAACATTAAATTCTTCACAATAAACAATACTTCAGCAATTTAAATATTGAAATTGTCATCGAGAATTGTTCATTCATAAAACGATTGGCAATCGATGATTCACAAGTACTTGGTAGTTCTAAGAATTTTACACAATTTATTATTGTATTGGTCTGAAATTGTGCATCTGTGCAATATTTAGAACAATACGAATGCTTCGAGTCGTCAGAGCGTGAAGCGTGTCGTCTCACGGCTATGTTGTATCATAAAACAACGATATATTGTTACCCACATCAGTAACACGTATCTACGAACGTTGGGCTTTTTATTTGGACTGAATTTGACATTGTTGACAGTTGTTTGACGTGCCAGCAATGTGATAGATTGACTGGCGAGGTGTCTAATCGATTTCATAGCCGCTTTATTGGATTAACTAGGTCTACTTCGGTTTTATTACGCGAGTACCTCGTTCCTAATTGTAATTTAAGATAGTTTATACTTAATAACCTTTTTATTAAACAGGCAGATCGTAGTACTTTGTCGATATAGTAGCGTGATTTAAAAAGGAACTAAAATCTTATGAATCTGAACAAAGAAATAAAGTTAAATATGAAAGTTTGCAAATCAAATAATGACTACCTATAATCAGTACAAGTGCATAGCAATAGGCACAATAAGTCGCTGCACCTGTCAACATTAGTCATTCGAATTTCGTTTCATACTGTTGCAAAGTCTGCAAAACACTCCAATACTTCAAAGAAAATAATATGCAAAAATACTTTTAAATATGTTTACATAACATTCCAATTCGATGCGTTCACTAAGCTACGTTAAACACGTTACTCCTTTTTAAATAACAAAACAACTTTTGCTTTCTCCGAAATGTAACTTCACATATAAAATGTAAATAAATATACAAATTGGTAACCGATAAATCAGCTTCATAAGGAAATATGTGGAAGGACAAAGTCAGGTAAATTCATTAGAGATCCGGGTGCATACACTAGTTACATAAGTCATGCTAATATGATACACGTCTTAACAATTTTCCTATACGGTATAAATATTGTCTGTGCAAATGTGTACCTAATCATATTACCAGCATATTATAGGTATTTGCAAACATTCTTTAATACATTTAAGTGCAGTGCAGATATTTTAAAAGGACTTTCTATCCGAATAACTTTGGGACCATAATGTTTGCCGTGTCTCCATATTTTTTATAACTGAAAATGTTTGTAAAATGTAGATCTGTTGCAAAAATAGAGGTTATCTGTCGGCCCTTTAGGTGCTTCTGTACTAAAATCCATAAAAAAGCTTCATAAAATGAGTTCAGAAGCTGATATTTCATTATCGAATATGTGGTTGTTATAATAATGAATGACAGTTGCATATTAAATAGAAGTCAAGTTATCACTGCCAAGGACCATAATGAATGGATCGTAATGAACTCTGATACTTGAAGCCTCTATCTTACTAGTCATAATAACTTTAATTGAATAATTCATTACTCAAAAGTTATTTTAGCATTTCCCAGAAACGGAATTATCGGTCGTTTCCCTTGCATGGGCGTTCCCGTTTTATTAATTAAGAGCTTGTTTTAATATTGCAAGTTTAATTATTTAAAGTTCGCTTATTTTACTTCATTCTTATTACTAAAACACGTCTGTTTTCCCCAAAGACTTTAAACAAAGCTGCTAAAACTTTTTATTCTAAATTCTATTTTCCACCAGAAACCAACGAATATCGCTGACGCTTCGGAATGTAGTTTATTTAATTTATCTAGGCAATTGTTTTCTATCTCTAGAAGAGTAAAACAAGTCTGGCGACCCAATTCGGAAGTTCAAGGGTAATAAATGCCAATTACACATGTCGTAAACTTGATCGACTGTAACCGAATGATTCGACATAGTCTGATGAATGATAGAATCAACCAATTTCATGCTTCCTTTTAATGAAGATTAAATTAAAAGATCGTTACCAATGGAGGTCATTTTGATTGAACTTGTCACTTTTTGTGTCATTAGAATAAAAAAACTGCTTAGCGAACTGATGCAGTCAAACCTTCTCTAAAACGCCAAGAAGTGAATGAAACAATGAACTTCACGATAACTTTGCGTAAATTAACCAGACAAACTTTTTAATTAAAACTGATTTCAAGTGCAGACGGAATTGAAGTAATTGAATTATACCACCAAGATCACAATTTTAAACGAATACAATTGGAACGTATACAACATAGGATTGACGCAAGAACACGTAACGCTCTCAAAAGATTTGACAGATCTGGAGTACATAAAAATTATGTTCACATTCGTACCTACTCTACAAGTATTTAGGCCGCCAAAATGGTTACAATGTTATGTTAACAAATATTACATTTGGCCGATTTAGAAAGTGATGTCCTATTTATTGCAGGCTTAGTACATAACAACTTGTATAAACTGAGATTACAAAGATTTTTAGTTATTCATTTCAGTATTACTTTTTATTATGTTAAATGATTAGTTTAATACTCATATCGCGTGATATAATTAGCGTGAATTTGCAAATAATGTAAAAATATTTCATGACACGAGTACCTACTGAATAATAGCTGACAAGGTCATCTAAATAATTTACGTTAGGACCTAGATTTCCTATGAATTGTTGTACTGAAATTACGGAGCTTCATATAAATTATCACGTACTTTTGCTGTTGACATTATAAGTGTCATTTCGTGTGTTGTAATGAAAATGTCTATGCCAAGAAACATCTGTTAGTCTTCCAAACCGAAAATTGTATTAAAACGTTTTAAGTTTGTATCCAATTGTTAGGTAAATACTAGAGATGCATTTCAAAGATGACTTATTCATAAAGAAATGATCTAAGTCTAACCAGCTCATGCGGTGTTTGACAAATTACAGGAAACGTGATCTAAGGCAATGAAATATAATCTCAGGAACATCAAATAGATGAAATAAGCCACCGGAATAAAAGACAGTAACATATCATTTATCCTCATTAACACCAGCGCCATTTTCCTCCCATTACATGCTAGGGTTGAATCAAACACAAAATAGTTTTTATAGTGACAAAATATGTATTTACCAACGGTCGTTTTAGTAAATTGTTTTATTATTTCATTGCAGAAATTAACTTCTTGCGTATAGCAAATATGTCTCTGTCTTAAAACATATCGACTTTAGAATATACGTACATACTTTAAATGCGTTAATATGGAAAGGGACTATGATTATCTCCGAAGATCTCTTATAATCAACTAGAAACATATAAGCTAAGTACGATAAATTAGTCCAATTATTTGTGACTTCATACGTTGTTAACCCTAACCGCAAATCGCTTGCAACACTGCAGTGTTCTATCGAGAAATAACATGCAATTTGTGCGCGTGGGTGATAATGAATCAGTACACCGTGGGCTGCTCAAGGACTTCCCTTCTACTGCACCTATGGAGGAAGAAAAACGAGAACAGAGCACGTGCCACCTTATGTGATCACAACGTAGTGACCTTTGAGATGTCATCGGTCGCTTTATACCATAATAATGTTTACAACAAAGCTTGTAGTGCAACTACAAATTATTTGGGGTATTTTGCTTAGTTACTTGAAGATGTCTTTCAATGAATTTTATTGTGTATGAAATAATACCATCAATAACAGCATCATTCTTCTATAGGTGTTCCTTAGGGACCTAGTTGTCAAGCTTAAATAAAAGCATTAATCCTGCAGCGACAATTATAAGAAATATAAAATTAAATTCAATGTTTTGTCTAGCTTTCTAATGATAAATACAGACGTGTGACAATTTTCATGTGTAATCCTAATGTCTGCCTGCGTATACGCTCTTGATCTTCATCTCGTCAAACGTTACCGGTGACGCAAGGAATATAATTTGTGTAGTGTTATTCCAAAAGTTCTATTTCGGTGATTCGCGGCACCCACCCACAGCACATGCAAAACGACGCGCAGACGTGAACGAGTGAGTGGTGCTAAGACGGATATATAAAATTCAGTGTCGATTCCAGCAGATAAATGTTAAAACGGCAGTTAAAAAATATAATAACGTGAGATAATTCTGTGACAGTACAACATGAAGCGAAACGTGAGTACACCACAGTCATTGGTATTGGGGCGGACGTGCGGTGCCATATACAAATTATAAATAGCTTCAAATATTGTATTTGTTGGTAACACCGATTACACGATGCTGCCAACAATACAATGTTTTGTTTACACGCTTCTATTAACTTAAAGACTTGCAATGGCCACCAAAAATGTCATTGATGCACTTCATAAGGACGTATGCAATAGATGCGTGTGACATTCAGATGATCTGCGTGCAAATAGTACGACATCTTTGCAGTTACATTTCGTCCACCGTGGCAACCAGGGGTCGAATTGTTTTCATATTGCTCAACATTATTATAAGAATCGTTAGGTATTTGGAGCGAGTTGCCCTCCTACGTCTCCGCGCGTCCCACTTCGCTTGTTTATAGTATTTTGATTAACCCTGAATGATTTCCAGTTGAGGTTTACCGCAAAGACGTTCACTTATTGTCGCGAATAATATTACACGTAAGTTTCATCTCTCAATTTTATTATATTTCATTCATATGTAACACTTGTTCTGATACTGTGAACTCCGCGCTGTGCTAATTAAAAACGCTTAGCCAAATCACTCGTACGCTATGTGAACTATCGATGCTAGCTTCCTGTAAGAATCCTGACATTAAAGCTGTTAAAAATAGCCCCTGCTGCATACCTGTTGAAGTTGGCGTTCATGAAAAAGGTACAGCAACCGCGACGCAGTATTTACAGCGACATGACGTGTAAATTTTAACACTTCCTTTTCTTTGTTCAATAACCTTGATTACATTTTAGTTTAAATTGTTAATTACTATCAAGACTTGTCTTTCCTTTTTGTCCCAGAAACTAATATTATTTTTGAATAAAACTGAATGAATGAGGAACTTATTATTCCACCTGCGTCCTCAACACCATGCGGGTGTGTTCGGTCATTGACCATGCATTGATTGCCAAACACCAGTTAGCTGATAATAGTGCGTTGAGCATATTGCGTAACAAATGATTTAGCATTCCAGTTTACATTGCTTCGCGATTTTTTGCGTTAAAGAATTAACATTTATTTTTAAAGTATGGTAATATTTCCTATTATGTTTAGCTAGACAGAAAGGATTGTTAAAAAATAAATATTTTTGTGAAAAATTAAAAATTTTTCCTCTTTCTTTCGCAAGACATCGTCATCACGATGACGTTTGAAATATTGTGTGGGTATTAGAATAACGAACTGAACGTCGCACGTTGTCTCGACCGCGCTGAAGACATATTTATCGTGTCGTAAAATAAAACGAATAATAATGTTGTGGTTAGTCCGACGAAAAGCGCTTCGTTTTTGTATTAGGTAAAACCACAATCCGACTGACGGTAGAATGTAAACAAAGTTTAAAATAGACCTTGCATTTGTGTTTGAACAAAACATAACCCAATAACATGTGTTTTTCAATAAAGAAAGTATTTCAATTCACCAACATTATGCATTTTTGTTATGGTATAAGCCGGTAAACGAGCAGACGGATCACCTGATGGTAAGCAATCGCCGCCGCCCATGGACAACCGAAACACCAGAGGCGTTATAAGTGCGTTGCCGGCCTTTTGGGGTTTGGAATTTAAGGGTTGTTAGGGAATCGCTGATTGGGAAGGGGGCGTGACATAGTTGGGCTTCTCGTAACCTCACACAAACAACGTCGTCGGTTTTCTGTGAGGCCGTGTATCACTCGAAACATAATATTATTGTTTAATAGTATTGAAATTTTACTACTAGGTACTATGTATATTAATATTTTTGTATCGAACGTGTTAGGTTCCTTTCCAATTTCTTTTTAGTGCTACTCGCAGTAACTGCCAAATTGCCTATCAAAAAAGTACTTACAGGGGCAACAAGTACACACTTTCGTACCTCGATTGGCTTAACTCCACTCAAGGTATGAAAGTTTCAATTTGCGCAAAATACTTTCGTATTACGTATTTAAGCCAAAACAGTCCCAGTTAAGTGCTTTATTATTGGGGCGCCTGTGAGTCGCCATTGGAAACAAACCAAAACAGGCTAATGCAAAGCTCCCGTTTAATGTAATACAATTTTATTTACATGAAGTACCTTGAAATAAACGTCTTCGGAAGAACTTTGTGTAGTTCCTGCAAGGAATTTTTAACCAAAATATTGTGAATATCTTAGAATTAGGGTGCAATTAGTACCCGAACCTACAGACTGCCTAGCGGGTTACCGGGGTTCCGGCTCGAAAAGCAGGAGTAGGGACATTTACTCAGTAGGAGTCTGACACTCCCTCTTGCCTCGCCCAGGGTAGGGAGAAGTCATTGGATGATTTCACTCCCTCCAAAAAAAGGTGCACTTAGTAATTGTCAGATTATTATTTTTCTCCATTAATATCTGTACAATGAGATGTGATTATTATAATAGAAAATGATTAATACTGCAGTATTAATAATAGCTTTGTGACAATTTTGGCTCCGAGCTATTTATAATAATATATCACCTGGTTCGTTTTAATAATAGATATTCGTAGTATTGTTTTCATTGGTGCGTTTCCGGAAACAGCTCTCAATAGATTAAATAATGATGACCTATTTTAATTATTTATTATGACTAGTGACTTCTTTGCCCATAAAGTGACATTATTAATAAAATTATTGCTATATAGAGAAAACTTTTTACGAAACATTTAATTTGTATAACATTAATACGATTGAAAAAATCCCACGTGGTAACAAAATTAATTCCATTCTTTTTATACATTTTATTTATTGTTACAGAAATACGAAATTATTATCTTTAAAATTAACTATACCACTATGATTAATTATTATAATTAGAGTAATTGTAATTTATATCTCGCCTGAGTTGCAAAACCTTATTTGCCATTAAATGTCCATTTTCATTAAAGAACAATTGAAACGTAAATTAATGTGCAAAGGTTGTATAAACACAACACCCCAACATTAATCAATTGGTTTATAAGGCACGCTGAAGGAAAAATTAAATAAATTCATACAAGCTGTTATTGCCATTGTGTTGTCCATTATAGTATAAAATCATTGTCCACAATGAATCACACAACCTGAAAATTAATGACTGTTTTTTACAAACTTTTTTTTTTATTTAATCATCCAATTTTGCTTATACGTAGGACGTAGGTGTTACACCGTAAATTTCTAGACGGATCTTGCGCTAGAACTTTCCATAAAGTTCCGAAGGGTTGGGGTTGCAGCCGCTATTCGTTCAACCACCCCTAGAAGCTTCCAGACAAAAGCTACGCAGGCGCTTTAAAAATGCACGGGAATATCGACTCTATAACCTATGTACCATGTCCATTGCTGCTTTTATACAACCAGTTCAACGTACGAAACATTGCTGTTGTAACTGACGCAGCGATGTATATCGCCCTAGCGCAACGCTCTGTCGAGTGTTTTCATTGTACGGCAACGATGTCGAGTTGTTCTCGAACGCTCCGGATGGTCCGCGAACTCGTGGCGCCGCACTCCCACTAGCCGTATAAATACGATCGCACAGCGTCGAGCGCCGCAGTATAAATCGAGACTAAGTGACGAACGTTACTTCAAGTACGTCGATACTTTCGCGTTATTTACATTTACTTGTGAAGTGGTTATTAGTGAAACATTCCAGTGTTTTGTAATAAGGAAATGGAATCGCCTGTTGTATTGGATAAACCACCGGAATACCATGGCGGTGAAGTAAGTTATCCCATATTTTTCAGTAGTTGATAACAATTTAGAATTAGGAAGATAGTTTTCTTTAACTTATCAATGAAAGTTTGTATTTATACAAACAAAAATATTTTTTATGTGGATTAATTATTTTTCACATTGTATATCGAATCAAATCTTAGCTTTCTTTCATATTAATTTTATTATTTATCCATAAAAAGTAACGAAAGTGGATTTCCATTACTGGAATTCTATTTAAATAACCGATGATCTAACACGAGGGCCGCTTAAGAGAGCAGAATGACCTGCAAAATGTTTTCCTTCGTCATATTAGCAATTGGAATCTGGCCAGGTGGTAGCATGGTCAAAGACATTGCTTGTCTGAAGCACAGGTGTTACCTTCGCTCAAATAAGCGAAGGTGTTTCATGACTAATCCGTAATACGTAATGGATTTACAGTCATGAAAGCTATTACCAATTTGCAATTACATTTCTCGGTATAACATATTCACTCTTGAATCTCCAAGATAATCCTTATCTTTTGTAGAAATTGCAGTTCCTATATTATATTCTCATCTGCCAAAGAGTTGATTGTTATTAATGCTTATTTTTTTTTCTTTTACTTCCTTCTGCTTATCTTTCTATCTTTTGTCTACCTTGAATGACTTGATACGATTTTATAATAACTTTCGTATTAGTTTTGAACTCCTTCAAATGAAACGTTTTAAAAATACGTACGTATATTTATTCAGCACTGAAGTCTGCCTTCGCGTATTTGCCCATAAAAACGTCGGTAACTAACACGAGATCATTGTAAACATTTCGACGTGTTGTGTTGAGTCTCGTGAGTCATTGGCTACGCGTCGCTTTACAATTTTACATATTATATCGAAATACCGTGTATAGCGTAGCCACTGCTCAATAAAAAACCCTAATTCCATGTATCGAAACTACATAATGCTAGAAACGAACTTATGAAGTTGATGTTTAAAAAAAGTACCAGTCTATTTATGTTCCAAAATTAACGCTGACGAAAAAGTGAATCAAACAAAATAGGAATAATAAATTATATTCAATATTAATTTAAATAAAATATACCCAACAAATACGTTCATTCGGTCATCATATTTGGTCATCGCTATTCTTAAACGAAGTTCACTTACCTTTCGTGCCTCTGTTTATGCTAAAACCCTTCTGCTTTGTTTATCTGTAAGTGCACGCTCGCTCTAAATACGCTCCCAATAATAGTGCTTCACTTTACGATATCCAATAGTGGTTCTGCTCGAAACGATACCATGATTTTACGTGAGATTTTTACTTCAATTACGACACCACTTTCATGTTTATCCACGTGATATTTAGATTTTACGAACGTAAACAATATATTTCCAGCTGTGACCGATGCTATTTGTAAACGTGATTTTATTATTATCTCTCGCTTTCATGTTTTCTTTGGGTTCCGTCATTAGCTTGTCCTTATCAAATACTTCAAACTATGAATTAGCTCTTATGTATAGAAGCAGTAGGTAAATTGGTTTTTGCAATACGAAGAGAAACTTGACGCGTATCTTATGTTTATGGACAACCGGTTTCAGGCTATAATATTATCTTGGTAAACATTAAACTAAGTTAAGACGATGATGTCATTTTGATCTTAGAGGTAAAATGTATCGTTCACGTACATAAGCAGACTTAAAGCTGTGCCTTCATCTGTGCGTCAGGCGAGCGCCCACGGAGATTAGTGTCCTATGCTAATTTGCCTCAGCCGAAAGAAAATCGACCACAAATTGTCTTTATTTGGTAAACTTGTAATCACCGGATGTTTTATGTAATACCATAAAGAGACCTTAGTGGAAATAACAGTTCAAACCCACACTTTGAATCACGTTTCTACTTATGGAAATTAAGTGGGTCATCGTTTGATATCGCGAAATCAGTTTCAATGTTTTATCTACGATGTGTTCTACCATCAAAAGTCTGATTTGATGGAAACAATAATGATGAACTGGTTTCGGTTGTCGGGCTAACTCGTATATTAATTTTCTTTTGAGCTTTTATTAGCTGTCGTCATTGCTGCTTGTTCTGGCAGCTCGACGGTCAGATTTGATGTTTCGGTCGTTGACTTCGTCTGCGTCACCCAACATCGTTATTGTATCCAAAATATTATTCAGCACTTTGGACGTAATTGATACCAGAAAATGAGGTGCTCCTTTTTTCGACTAGGATTGAAAGAAATGAAAAAAGCAGCTAACTGCAAAAAAATAATTGAAATTTAAGTAGGTACCTACGACATTATACTTCTTGATTCGTACTAAATAAAAGAATGACGCTACTCTTAGAATATAAGTGGAAAATATTTTTTAATTAAAATAAGTCAAAGATAAAAGTAATTTGCTCACTGAACTGTAGGACTATGTATAAAAATAAAGATTGATAGCGTTAGTATTAGAGCACCACTTATTAATAGGACACCTTTGCGCTCTCTCTTATCTCAACAATATAATTACCAACGTGTGAATATCAAGTATATTTACACTTATAGACCTCATTGAACGCTATCGAGATTACTATATTATTAATTGTGAAGGGCCTCGTGAATACAGGTGATTTTTGAATTGCAACAACCGCAGCTTTGTGCAGTCACGAGATCGTCCACGTGCCAGTTTCCCTCATCCCGCCGGCACACGTTTGCTACGTATTCGAACAATCGTCGACAATCGCATGACGCAACGATCTCCATCGGTTTTTGTTCATTTCAACCTACACGCTGATGTCACCGTTTACAATCATCAGTATTGCTTTTGTACATAATGCTATGGCTATATGGTAACGTCGTGTGGTTTCAGAACATAATAAACATTCTTGTCTATTTCCACGTAAGAGATATTATTCGGTTCCTCGTCTATTATCTTGATGGTAAACTCTTTGTTTTCTTCAACACTTTTGATCTTTATCGACTACGGTTGACCATATTCGTTTTGTGTTTAAGATCTTATTTTTTAAATAAGCTGTCACTTTCCGAATCTTTGCAATAATGTAACGTTTATCTTTAAAATTGCAATCCATTAATTGGGGCAATTGCCCACTGCTGATTACAATCTATTTTCTGATAGCTACCAAAAAATAAAAGTCCCCTTTTAAAGCATTTCTTTATCGTCGTCTTAGCATTCACAATTCATCGACAAGTAATCGCTTCATAGTATGTTCATTAAAAATTGTTTGATGTCAAACTTGTCAATAATAAGTACTTATCGATATTATCAATATTTATTCGCACTGCACAAATCATTGGAACATTCGTCCGCGTAATGATACCGGAGTATCAAAATACGAAAGTCTCTGCTGTAAGGTCACTTCCTCGGCCGTCCTTGCCTTATATGGTTGTATCTGGCGACGCAAATGTGACTACTATGTAGCTTTTCTGTTTTGACGTATACTGCGTCTCCTTCGCACCATCATACCACTGTACTAGTAAGGTGGCTCAAAGTACGGAATGCATTATAGCTACTTGCACTTGTCGCTTTACATATTTATACGGCGTTCCATCCGGATACTTGCGAAATCGATGCATTTAATGAGTTTCCTGTATTGACGTGTCTTTTAAACAATTTAAATGATGACAGTCATCTCGAGGATATTTTTTTGACAATGGTATTAAGGAGAAGCTCTCAACAATTAACTCGTTTATTGTTGGACATCTGAGGATAGCAATTTACTATTTATGTAATAAGTTTAGAATTACAACGCACACGTTGTGAAGTGACCGCCACTGCTGCCTGGCCATGTGACTTTATAAATAAACTCAATTATAGAATTCCATTTAGCCGATCGACACACTGACATTAATACTATGCTAGATATTCTATGAACATACAGCTGAATGGATGACTTATGGTCCTTGTGAAGTTTCGTTGAAGCTGGTCATGGTCATTGGTTTATGTAATCAATGAATCTAACGGTTCGTTTGTTTCTCTCAACAGCGTGGTTTCCCGTTTGACGAGGAGGAAGGGTCGGGCGCGTGGAGCGAGCTTGCGTCGCGGCATCCCGACATAGCGGCGCGACTGCGGCAGCGTCCCGCCACCTGGGCCAGAAAGAGGCGGCCTTCGAGCCAGGACGCTACAGACGGTATGTATCTCTTCCATCGTAATTTAATAATTTGATTTTAAAGGTCAAGGTCACATTTCAGTTGTTTACAGAACCTACAGAAGTTTAAGCATTTAAATATCTGTAGTACTGTATCACAACATCTACTGAAATAGACCTTCTTCTTTGCAGGTGTTTATAAAAAACGTTTCGTAATTCCAGATTTCGGCGACAGTTTTGGTGGCTTCGACAGATTTCCCTTTGACGACATCCCGCCAGAGTTCAGAGAACATTTTCCCTCACATTGGAATCGCAGATTTGGTCCTCGTGACGAGCACCCGCCGCCGCAACAGACACAGCAACACGCGCCACAATCTCCACCGGCGCAGCAACAGACTGCAGCCACACAGACTGAACAGGAACCTCAACCAGGACCTTCAGAACCTGAATCACAGACGCACCTCCCACAATACGGATTAAGGAACACAGTTGACCTCGGTCAGAAGAGCCCCGCCGACCCTAGCTTGGTCGATGCGGACGACAGAAACCAGAGGTCTATGTCAGCGCCTCCAGACAGTAGCGCACCTCCTAACCAAAGCTTCAAAATGAGTGGACAGAACCACCAGGAACAACACGCGCCACAGCACGGAGAGCAACACTCTAATGTGCGACACATACCCATCTTTGTGGAGGGCAGGGACGAGCCCGTGATCAACAAATCGGTCGATCACGGCACACACTTCGGAGATAGCAAGCCCGCATACGTGCCGCCGCCACCGCAGCCACACATTGACAGAGAACAGTATTTCGCTGATGATGGTTCAGTTCCCTACCATCATCCACCTAACTTCACGAGGGCTTTTGGAACGCCTTTCAACAAAGGATTTAGGCAGGGACCGCAACCATTCACACAGCAAAAAGTGTACCCGCAAGCCGCGTATACCCGCGGTGCGTCCCCTCAGCGTTCTCAATCACCAAAACCCCAAGCACACCCACATCCGCATGAAGAACATTTTGTGAAAGTGCCAGTGCACCATGAACAGACTGCGCCTAAGACTGAAACTCCGTCCAGGCCCCAACAGAGGCAGGCCCCGGCCCCGCAACAGAAGCAACCGTCGCCGCAACCTGCGCCACAGCGCGAGCAAACTCCGCCTCAGCCCAAACCACAACCCACAGCCAATGATCCCATCACACAAATTCTCCGCATACAAACTGATGTACTAAATCTTATGACTGAAGTTGAAAACTTCGGTGGTACCAAAAATGATAAGAAATATTTGTTCCTAGATGAAATGCTTACTAGGAATCTCATTAAATTAGATACTATTGAAACCGAAGGTAAAGAAAATATTCGGCAGGCTAGAAAGGAGGCCATCAAATGTATCCAAAAATGTATAGCTGTATTAGAAGCCAAAGCAGAAAGTAACGCGGGCGTTAAGAATGAACCTCAGCCTTCAGATGTAGAAATGAAGGAAGAGAACACAGAAGCACAACAGGCAGCTGAACAGGTGACAGAAAACGGCGAGGTTGAAATGAAGGAAGCCACCAAAGAAGAAGGCCAACAACAGGCACAAACTGAGCAGCCTGCACAAGTAGCCCCCGCGGCACAGGAAGCTCAGGCTGAGAAACCGCAGGAGGTACCTGCAGAGGCAAAGGCCCAAGACGAGCAACCTCAAGCGGCGCCAGCCGACAATAAAGAGGCCACACAGACAGTAGCTGCCGACACACGACCCGACGACACGCCTACCGAAAAAACAGACGAAACAAAAACTGAACAAGCAGAAGGTCCCAAAAAGGAGGGCAAAGTTGTAAAGAAACGGAATAAGAGTAAAGAAAATAAGAAAGATAATAAGCAAGAAGATAGTAATAAGGAAGATAAAGTGGAGGAGAAGAAAGAAAGCTTAGATATAATGCAAGTGGACGATAAAGGTGATAAGTCGGAGCAGGTGATGGAAGTAGATGGTGCTGCTAGTCAATAAAGTTAGTTCGCAATAGTGAATTGTCTCATTAGATACACAGTCGTAATCCGCGCACGAGGCCTTCGTTAGCCTTCCTTAATCTTCGTGTTAATTATTGTGCATAAATAACACAGGTGTTGACATTGTATTGTTTATGTTTGTACATTTTACGTTTTTAATATTAAACAAATGTGTAAAGATATTTGTCCTCTAGGATTTGACGGTCTCCTGTCCTAATATTTAATATTTATTGTTTATCATCACTTGATAACACAATTTTCTGAATAAATAATGAATCCGTTTATAAGTGTTTTATTATTGGTTACATTACATATATTGGGTAATACAAAATATACATAATAATATATTACTTTTATAATATTTAGACTCCACGATGGTAGGATTTCCTATAGATCACAGTATAAAACTTCACTTAAATAAATCAGTCAGCAAACTAAATATTATACACAATGCACATACATGGATACTTTTGCCTTACACAACTAAATACATCTACAATTCTACACAAAGAATACATAACAGCTAGCTTTTCATCAACAGTTTACATTGCACTTGAAAAAGAACTTAAAAAACTAACACATAACATTACATCAGAGAAGGACAAGAAAATAAAGCATTTGCTACTTCCTAACTACAACTATATAATATACTTATAGCTAAACGTCGTACATATCTATTTTATCTTGAATATACAAATCGACTATCAAATACAACACTAATATTGAGTAGTGGCCAGCAGGTCCATCTACTTCTTTCTGTCTTTCTTTATAAGATTTTCAACATTATTATATTTGATATAAAGTCGTAAATCTATTGGAGATGGACCTGCTAGCAAAATCGATAATTTCATATAAATAAAGATAATAGTTCTCTCACTCCCATTCCTTCATAACCTTATCCCAGTCTTCATCGTTGATGAACGGCTTGTCAATGCAGTTGATCATGTACTCGCCGCAGAAGATGCACTCGCTGGCTATCAGGTCATCGATCTCATTCCTCAGGATCTCTCGGAGTGGGAGGCCACTGGACGTGATCGTCGAGAGCTCGATGTTCGACAGAACTTGCAACTGCCTTTGAAGGTCTGATAGCTTGTTGCGGCGGGCCGGTGCTGTGGGAATTGGATGGTGGGTTAGTGAGTGGTTTGTAAGAATTCTTAAGTGTTACACATATTGCTCAATATCTTAAGACTAAATAGACTAAATAAAGCAAACGCTATGAATGTCTTTGCTGCACTGAATGTAATTTTTCATTTCCACTAACAAAGTGAAAAGTGGGTGTACATTGTACAGCGGCATTACGTGTGGTAATAAGCACCTCTGCCTACCCCTTCGGGAATTAAAGGCGTGACGTTACTATCAAAGTTGATGGATCTCGAACTTTACTATATTCAGCAGATATTATATTCTACGCAGGGTTTAATTTAACCATACCCAAAACCATAATATTATTGTCTAAGAACATTCATACAATATTATGTAGTTATTTCTCCGAAACGAAATCGATGACTATTCCACATGATTCACGCCAACTGCGTAGGAGACTGCACGGATATAAAATTAATTTACAAACAAAAGTACGGACTTAGATTCCCTTATTAGCCGAATAGTTGCAAGTAAAACTACCTAGCAAGTTTTATAGAGCTTATTTGTTTTTGAGCATGAAAAGACTGATGACTAATGAAGCGAAAGAAGGGTGTAAGAACCGTGGCAATTGGCGTTCCATTGTCTCTGCCTACCCCATGGGAGACAGGCGTAAGGTTATTGTTGAGTAACACAAATGAGTTTAGTTTTAATATTTGTTCCTGAAAATTTAACTAGGTGTCATGATTGTTTTTGGTTGTCATTGTAACTGTGTCATTCTTGCTATGTATATCTTTATTATAATAAAACGTTCTTTTTAGATATAAATACTGTTGTTCATTAAGAAATACTCCGTAATCTAACAGGTTATGGGCCCAGGAGGTTCTGTAATTGATATCTAAAAGAAAATAGCAAAGAAAAAGTTACAATCGTATTTTGAGAAATAATCTCAAAATGGAGTCCACGCGATCTATGAACATGGATAAATTTGACGGAAATAACTTCAGACAATGGAAGTTTCAGATAAAATGTGCCCTGAAAGCAAAAGGGATTGATATTTCAGTGCCGAAACCGTCTGAAAATAGTGTTGAATGGATAAAGAACGATGGCATGGCGATGTTCATCATTACATCTTCGATGGAACTCAAGCAAATCACGCTAGTGGAAAATTGTGAAACAGCTCAGGAAATTATGACGAAACTAGAATCTATATATGAACAAAAGAGTGAGTTATGTAAAATGTTAATCCATGAAAAATTTTATCAGTACAAAATGTCACCGACTGACAGCGTAGCTCAACATATTTCGAAAGTGGAATCGTTAGCCAAGCAGTTGAAAGAAAGTGGTGAAAATGTCAGTGAAATGGCTGTGATTACAAAAATACTTGGAACACTGCCACAGAAGTACAGATCACTTCGTCAAGCATGGATGTCATTGGATCCAAAACAACAGACTCTTATCAATCTCACTGCACGATTGTTAGATGAAGAAGCTAGTTTGCAATGTGAAGAAGAGCAAGAAACTGCTCTCCTTGTGGCGAACAAAAGTTGGAAGAAGAGCCCTAAGCAAAGTGAGCCAAATAAAAATGCTTGTAGTTCGAATCAGAATAATAACACTAAACATAGGTTTGAATGTTATAATTGTGGAAAACGAGGACATTTTTCTCGAGAATGTCGTTATCCAAAGAAATCCAAGAACAGAAAACCTCAACAAGAAGGTGCAAATATGTTAGCGTTCAATGTAGAAGCAAGGTTACATGAAGCTGAACAGAATGCTTGGATTTTAGATAGTGGTGCCTCCGCACATATGACCTACAGAAAGGAGTTCTTTGCAGAACTATTTGAATGCAATCAGAAAACATTGACATTAGGAAACAAGCAGTCAGTGGAAGTAGCTGGCATAGGCAAGGTATTAATAAAGAGATATGTCAATGGACAGTGGGAGACTAGTGAACTACATGATGTATTGTATGTTCCGAATTTGCGACGAAATCTATTCTCTGAGGGTGTGATTATGCGAAAATCATACACCATTGTTAAGAAAGACTCCAATGCATTCATTTACAAAGATAATAAGTTAGTATTGTATGCAACAATGACTGAAAATAATCTATATGAATTGAAAATAAAAGCTGTAATCTCAGATACATGTAACTTGGTACAAAATGATAAAAGTAACATGAAAATTTGGCACGAAAGATTGGGACATATTAACATACAAAATATCAGGAATATGAGTGCTGAAAATACAGTAGAAGGCTTGAATTTTGACAACAATGATAAAGCTGATTTTGTCTGCGAAGCATGTGCCTATGGAAAACAGTGCAGATTTAGATTTCACAAATCTGTAAGAGGAGAACTACAGCCAGGTGACCTTATATATAGTGATGTCTGTGGTCCAATGAGTCATACATCTGTTCAAGGTGCAAGATACTTTGTATTGTTCAAGGATGCTGCAACAAGCTTCAGGCATGTATATTTTGTAAAGCATAAAAGTGATGTGATTGATATATTCAAGAAATACAATGCTATTATCAAAAATAAATACATGCATAGTATCAAAATATTGCATACTGATAACGGAAGAGAGTATGTAAATAAATCCTTCAAAGAGTATCTAAGCAAAGAAGGTATAGTTCATGAGTGTACTGCACCTTATACACCTGAACAAAATGGGCGTGCTGAAAGAGAGAACCGTACCATTGTAGAGAGTGCACGTTCCATGTTGTATGCAAGAGATGTGTCACTGGAATTATGGGCAGAGGCTGTGAATTGTGCAGTTTATTTATTAAACAGAACTTCTTCCAGCCAGACTCCTAAGAAAACACCATATGAACTATGGAATGGCATCAAACCTGATGTAGGCCATGTGAAGGTATTTGGAAGCATTGGATATGTTCACATTCCTGATCAACTAAGAACAAAACTTGATAAGAAGAGTGAGAAAATGATACTAGTTGGGTATGATAACAACAATTATACGACCATTGGAAGTGGTCTAGGTTTTTGATGAGTGAGTCAGTCAGTGAGTGTGTATAGGATGTTCAATCCAGAAACCAAGAAGATTAAAATATCTAGAAATGTTATTTTTGAAGAACATAATGTTCCAGAGATACGGAAAAATATTACACAAATATATATTGATGATGAAGAGAAGACATTAGAACAAGAAAATCAAATGCAAGAAAACAATCTAGAGAATACTCATTTAGAAAATCATCATCAGAGAATGACAACAGCATGTTGAGTTGTAGTAGTAGTAGTGACCCTACATATGAACCGTCTCAAGAATTAGATGATGAATTAATTGCAAGGAATATAAATTTGAGACCTAGAATTAATAGAAGATTTGAAGCAAATCTTGTTGAACTGTCACTGCCTCAGACATACGCTGAAGCAATGAAGAGTCCACAAAGAAATGACTGGTTGAAAGCTATTGATGAAGAACTGCTTGCGCATGAAGAAAATAATACTTGGACTCCAGTCGAGAGGTCTGGTCAACATACACTTACTACAAAGTGGGTTTTTGCAATTAAAAAGGGAGAAAATGATCAGGTAAGACGTTTCAAAGCTCGTTTATGCGCACGAGGTTTTAATCAAATTAAAGATATAGATTATCAAGAAATATTCTCTCCAACAACGAGATACGACTCTATAAGAATTGTTCTTTCTATTGCAGCTAAGTATAAATTAGAAATTCAACAATTTGATGTAAAAACTGCTTTTTTGAATGGGTACTTAGATGAGGATATTTTTATAGAAGTACCAGAAGGAATTACATTTAAAAATGATTGTATTTTAAAACTTAATAAATCATTGTATGGTCTGAAACAGGCATCGCGTTGTTGGAATAGAAGATTCACTGAATTTTTGGTTAAGTATGGTTTTGTGCAATCTCAGGCTGACTGTTGTGTTTATGTAGGTATTTTCAATGGGGTAAAAGTAATTCTAATAATTTATGTTGATGATGTACTTTTAGTTTCTTCCAGTTCCTCAATGATTAAAATAATTATGGAAGATTTGAAACAAGAATTTAAAATAAGGGAACTAAAATTGAAATATTTTGTGGGAATGGAAATAGAGAGAGTAAATAATAGTATCTATATTTGTCAAAGGGATTACATAGAACAAATAATAAAGAAGTTTTGTATGAGTAATTCAAATCCTGTCAATACCCCGGCAGATGTAAATGTTGTTATTTCAAAGAAAGTTGATGAAGATATTGTTAATTTTCCATACAGGGAGGCTATAGGCTCCTTATTGTTTTTAAGTTCTGTTTCAAGGCCTGACATTTCTTTTGCTGTAAATGTTTTGAGCAGATATGTAAACAATCCAAGTCAGCAACATGTAAATGCACTTAAACGTGTTATTAGATACCTAATAAATACCAAGGACTTATGTATAACTTATGGAGGAAGTAGTGATCTTACTGGCTATTCAGATTCAGATTTTGCAGGCGATTTGATACGCGTAAGTCTACTACGGGTTACATTTTCATTTTGAATGGGGGACCAATAACGTGGTGTAGCCAGAAACAAAAGACTACTGCTCTCTCCACGACAGAAGCAGAATTTGTAGCTGCATGTGAGGCTGCAAAGGAGATATTGTGGTTAAAACAATTTTTGTTGGATTTAGGTGAAAATATTATATCTGTGCCGTTGTATGTTGATAACCAGAGTGCGATCAAGCTGATCAATAATCCTGTTTATCACAAGAAAACTAAGCACATAGATATAAAGTTTAATTTTATAAGAGAAAAGGTTGAGGTTGGTGTAATTAAGATAAATTATATTCCTAGTAATAGTCAATTGGCTGACATATTGACTAAAGCATTACCAACTCAATCTTTTATCTATTTAAGAGATCAGATTTTGTTTTCTTTTCCCACTGTTTGATATGTGAGTTTCAGTGGGAGATTTATTTTTTATTGTAGTTAAATTTTAGGGGAGTGTTGAGTAACACAAATGAGTTTAGTTTTAATATTTGTTCCTGAAAATTTAACTAGGTGTCATGATTGTTTTTGGTTGTCATTGTAACTGTGTCATTCTTGCTATGTATATCTTTATTATAATAAAACGTTCTTTTTAGATATAAATACTGTTGTTCATTAAGAAATACTCCGTAATCTAACAGTTATGTATGTATGTATTTGTTTTTTTTTTAGTTTTCAGTAGCAGAATGCAGTCTAGAAAACTGGCCTGTGTATAGGACTCATACCGTACACAAGTGTTACACTGATTGTGTACTAATCTGCTACTAGGAACATAAACATAGTATTAAAAAAATACATACTCAGTATAGGTAACGTCTCCTGCATGAGACAGTCGCTGTGGAACTTGTGTCCGCAGGGGAACAGGTAGAAGGGACGCAGTAGCAGCGCGATGTCGCACAGGCAACACACGTCTGACACTAGTACTGTCACGCTGCGGTTGCGGAATGATTGGATCTCTGCGCGTACCTGTGGGGGAAGGAATATAATGAAGTAAGTATATTAAGAAATACTACAGTTTTTAGCCGAAATAAGATAGGCATATGTAAAAATCGATTACTGTTCGTTAGTCTCGCTAAAACTGAGAACTGCTGCACCGATTTGGCAGATTTTAGTATTGAATTATTTGTGCAAGTCCGGGGCAGGTCTAAAAGATGAGGAAAAATGTTTGAGGCAGTACGAAGTTTGCCGGGACTAGGTAGTAAGTTAATAAAATTCTCTAAGATAAAGGAGCCATTTCAAATTGACTTTTTATAAAACTCTCCTAGAAGTTTCGACAATGACCCGAATAGGACAGAAATGGGTCGCTAAGTTGTGACTTCCTTTGATAAATTTTTATCCTTACCCTTTTGTAATAAAGTTGAGAATCTGTTAATTATTCGACGTCTGTCGTAATCATTGTCAACATTTCCAACCATGTTTAAAGTCTATGTGTAAAATTCTTGTAGGTCATTATAAAGTAGGTATAAAATAGTATAAACACTAATTCTACTCACGTATTCAGCAGCCGCGATTGCCTCTTCCATTTCGGCCTTCATTTCTTCTATTTGGTTGTTGTTTTCCTGTAAGATGACGCTAGCACATTAGAACACATAGACCAATTTTCCTCCTAAATACTAAACAACATAATACTAAGCACTGGTAAAAAAATGGTTGCTATGATGTTTTACACAGCACAGCTTAAAATCAAGGAGCGTCTCTCAGCAACGTGCTATCAGCGTGTGCTGAGCTACTTTGGCCACATAATGAGACGCGAAGACGACAGCCTCGAGAAATTGGTCATTGTTGGAAACACGGAGGGCAAAAGATCCAGAGGCCGCTCGCCGACAAGATGGTCTGACCAGCTCAAGACTACGAAAGCAACAAAGTTTTATGGCGTCGTTAGCATAGCATCAGACAAAGGCCGATGGAGACAATTCGTGCGCGCCAGAATCACCCACCATGACCACGATCTTCAGACATGAAGGACCGAAGAGAGAGAGAGATGATGTTTTATTTCCTTCATCTTATGAAGTTATGATTTGTGCAGATTACTGATTGTGGAGTCACGATTCTCAATAATGAGAGAACAACAGAGGAAGGTGATTTATTAATTAAATCACGCATTCAATTTCAATCACCATTTATCAATTTAAGCAAAACATAGGTATTGCTTACGTAAGATTTTAATTCCACAATAAATCTCTAGCCATAAAAATCGTATGGTCATAAAATTAAGTAAATCTAGTTACATGTTTACATCTCTATTAATTACATTAGCAACAATAAAATATTGGTCCTATTCGTTACCTGCAAAGAATCACAGATAGGTTGTCTGAAGTGGTCGATGGTGACGACATCGCTGAAGAACGGCAGTATGTCTTCGATCTTGATGAGCGGGCACTCCTCCAGGAAGCTCATGGCTTCTTGCATGTCTTGATTCTTCGTGATCACGTTTTCAGCTGAATACATAATATGAAGTTGATTTAGATAAAAGTCAGGTTACAGCGGTAGGTGATAATATAATATTAGCTTCAAGATATTTACTGCTAAAAGTGGGCCTCGGCCAACAAGAAGCTAGTCGAGTGAGTATAAGTACGAATGCTAAGCGCTATTGCATACCACAGCTGGGGCCCAGTAGGGCTGATGCTAGATCCGGTGCTGTGGACTACCTAGCAGGTTTACCAGGAATAGAAACGGGGTTGTTTTAGTCAATAAGAGTCTGACACTTCCTCTCGGCTCGCCCAAGGCGAAAGAAGACTTTGAATGACCCCCCCCCCCCTTAAAAAGCGCTATTGCGTATTAGTTAGTTTATTTTCATTGCATGAACTTAAGAATAGGGATGATGACAGGGTATGAAAATTAAATATACCTACTTATATACTTTTGAACACCAGACCGACTGGATCCACTCAAGATACTATTTTAATAACAACATCAACTCACCTATATTGAGCCACAACTGCCGCCTAAGCTCCGTCTGTTCTGGCATGTCAGCTATACTCTTGGCGAGGGTCAGGCTGACTTGCAGCGCCAGTTCCACTGCTGAATCCCACAGACCGAGCAACGCTGACAGTTTCACACAGGCTTCTGATAAGTTCTTCTCGCGACATAATCTGGAAAGAATTGATGAAGGTAAGGATATGATCTTAAATATGAGTGGACAAATTTTCATAAGGGGTTTAAATGACATAGTGACGCAAACCACTGCAACTCCTGTAAACCAGGATCTAAGGTACAACCAAGAAAAGACCGGAACACTGAAGTCCGGCGCGTCCCAGGAACATGACTGTCTTGGATCCCACAACGAAATAAATCAGAAAAAATAATTAGAGGAGAAGAAATGCGAAAGTGTATTACCAAATTTTTAAAAAAATTCCCCTTATTTTCTATCTTGCAACTACATGAGACGAGGGAAGTTTTATAGGTGACAAACAAACCATTTTAATTCCAAATCAGTTCTACAGATTATAGAAAATAATGGAGACATCAGGTAAGCAACTCACCTTAGAGCATAATGCACATCATAATTGACCATAGCAACGTCCTGTCCTTGCCGGGAGAGGTACATCATGAGCGACTCATGATCGTGCTCCACGTACAACGTCAATAGGTAGTTATGTATCGCCTTGTCTCTCACGTTAAAGTGCTGCAATATAAACTCCAAGTATCTTATAATCTCGGATACATGAGCCTCATCATTCTTACAAGATAAAAATGCTGGCAGCAACTTTGAGGGGCTTAATCTAGCTCCCTGAGATATCAAAGCATTCACAGTATGCTTAGGACTCTCCTCCATAAGCGCCGCAGCGAACTGATAGAACAGCTCCGGCCTCTTCAAAGTTTTTAACGTATCTATCGCTTCTAAATAAGATTTCTTGCTAATATACTGAGATACTACACTCTCGTAATCCTCGTTAATTATAGTTAGCTTGATCAAATTTAGTTTATCGCCATGAGAAGCCATCAAGTCGTACACAACAGATTTGACATGTTGCATACATTTTGCAACTTTGGGATGCAGTAGAAATACTTCAAAGTTGCTTTGTATTTGATGGTATTCCTCTGTATCTTGCTTGCCTGTTCGACGCAGAAGCCCTAACTGTGACAAGTACAATTCAGTCATCCATATAACCAACATGGATATTAAAGTCTTCTCATCATCTTTTAAAGTCTCCAATCGCTTCTCTAAGTACACTTTCAGAGCATTGATTTGTTCTATTTCTAAAAACTTGAGGCATATTGTTTCAAAACTCTTTTGCGTGTCTGCAAATATGGCGGCGCTTTTCTCATACTCTCCTTTATTGAAGAGTAGTTCAGCTTGTTTGACGTTGATCACGTCGATGTAAGCTGGGTTATTGTAGCAGTATTCTTTGGCTAGATCAAACTGTTCCTTATCAGAGTAAATGATCCACAGATTGCGTTCTTCTCTTACAACTTTGTATCGGAACACACATTTGTCTGTGATGGCCCATATTGTTCTCTTTTTGGCGTCTCTTACTATATTTTTAAGTTTTCCTTGAGCTTCTGAGTATCTGTCTTCGAAGACTAGTTCCTGGCTGATGAGGGAGATGACCTTGACTCTGTCGGAGTACATAAGGAGTACATGGAACTCTGTGAGGACGAAGGATAGAGGAGCGTTCTCCGGCTCATCTCCGTCTGTTGGGTAACTGATTAGAGCTCCCTGAGTGAACAGTGAGTTTGAGTTCTGTTGGGAAGTTGGGTCCAGCTGTAAATACATATGTTAAATATAATTATTTATTTTTATGTAATTTTTCCGTGAGCACGAGTAATGAATCTTAAGATAAATTTGGATACTGTAATCGGGAATTGAACCCCAAAAACACGTGTTGAATATTTTACGCATTTCAAATAATTTCACGATACTCGGATAAGTAATTTTCGTTCAAACTAAATGGACAGAGCCACAGAGGCCTGTTAGCGTTTCGCGTATTTGCTGCGATAACGACTAGGAGGAAAATGTGAAGTATAAATAAATAGCTACGTAATATTAATTTCATGTTAGGTTGGTTACAATTGCAGTTTATTGAAAGACCACAACTACGCCTTTATTCACTTTGAAACCTTTCATACTTTGAGTGATTTTATTTTCACATCAAATCCTTAGATATCTTCAGGACCAGACTGGATCAAACCAAAGATCTCATACTACTCATCCAAGCATAAACTTATACTAACCTGTCCATAGAAAATACCCGGCTCAGTTAACCACGCAAAAGTCTTAGGAACATCATTCTTATCAAAGAACTGCAGCTTCGAGTACTTTAAGGTAGACGGTATCTCTTGGAACCCAGTCTCAGGGATAGTCAAGTATGCATAGAAAATGGACTGGAGACTCGGTTTGTTGTCCTTCATGATAGCCTGGCCCATAAACTGATACAACCTCGTTGGTGTAGTGATAAAAATAAAGTATCTACTTGTGTTATTTACTCTGTGGAACTGTATGCCAGTTATTGGCATGTCCGTTCCTTTGCCGATGTCGAAGATCTGCAATTAGAAATAGTTTTAGTTTAGTAAAACGAACATATGTTGAATACTGTGAAATTGTAAGCTTTATAGACAAAAATTATTATGTTACCAACACCAGTCTCTTTTGTAAGCAGACAAAAATTATTAAACCAATATAGAAACACCCACAATTTTTTGTAATGTTGCTAAACAAAAATAGCTATTATTCAGGGAAATATTCAAAGACAGTAAGTATAATTAGCTTAAATTCAATATTGGCTGAAATCAGATTACACATTCATTTTTGTAAGCACAAAACATGGTGTTCCAATAATTGGTTAATGTAAATAGGCATCCACACTTTTCACACTGCACATAAAAAATATAAAGATATAATAAAAAACGAAAGCAAAAATGTTTGTTTACCAAACCATCAATATCCTTGCTCCCATACAGAGGGAGATAGCTAGGCAGCTTGTGTAAGAAATTAATAAGAAAATTAAAAAACATAATTATAGAAACATGTGAATATAACATTTACATAATATAATTTATAACTATTATAAAAATTTGTGTACATGTTAAAAGATAATTTGTATAGTGGCAGAAAAATGGTATCCTTAGTAGGAGTTTGCTTTACGTTTAAAGAAATTGACACAAGAGCACGTTCGACGATCTCATTGGCTGGCTCAAATGAAGCAACCAATCACAGGGCCAAACATGCTCTCAATTCAATTACCAACATTAAATGTAAAGCAAACTCTTACTAAGGGTACTGTTGATATCATTAACAAGAATCCAATAAATATATATATATAATGGAAGAAGAGAAATTAAACAGTGTATAAAAATTTGGTTAAAACAACAACTTTAGTGTTTCAGAAAATTCCATAAGCAAGATTTTCTTATTAGAGGAAGACAGAAGAATTTATTACTAAGTTTTGATAAACAAGTGTTTAGTAAAATGTTAACCAATTAAAACACAGTTGGAAGAAGAATAAATCAGAAAACAGTTTTAACATCAATTTACCTCTCTCCAATAAGGATGACTGGCTGTAAAAGTCTTGTCGCTGTCAGCTTCTAACTCAGTCTCTATAATATGGCCCTGTGACGTACCAAGGAGTATCGGACCGGTATTAACCTCTGAGGTATTCTCCCAGTTCCAACCTACTTCGGTAACCTCATAGTTCCTAGATTTGCTGACTAGTTTATATTTGGAACTGCTCTGGTGTAAGTATATGAGCTCTGGGTAGCCATCTTTCTTCTTCGATGTGAATGCCATGAGTAGGTGATGTCCAAGTGGGTCCAGGAAGATTCCTGTAAGCTTCGAGTTTGGTTGGACAAACTTTGAGTACTGGATTTCTGAAATTTAATAAAATTATGCTTTAATTGGTGTAAATATTAATTGCCTTTTTATTTATACAGTACAATAAAAATTGATGAGAGAATAATTATTAAGTACAAAATTGTAGTTTCAAATGTATCTTCTTAATTAATCGTAGTATACTCTTTAATATCAAGAAAAAGAAAGAAATCCACCCTAAGCTAATGGCCCACTGACTGATGCCTTGCTGTGTTTACCTTCTCCACGATCCGGCTTCTTCAGATTTAGACGAAACAGGTTCCCATTAGCCATTGCTAGAACTAGATAATCATTGCACACTGCTGCATGTGTGATCGCATCAGATAGGTTCTTCAGCATCATTTTACTTTTGGAAAACATTGGAGTATTGTCTTCCATCAACATGTTTATGTACCCAGATGATACCATAGGCTCTGTCACAGGCTTAGGTCGCTGGGAACTCTGCGAAGCTTGCTCGTACTGGTCGAAAATGGAAGTCATTTTGATTGGAAAATGGGTGTTTCTGAACTACTGGATCTTTAACACTCGCACTTGTTTAATAGACACTACATCTGTCACAATCGGCACGACTGCTAGACTGTGTTATATTCAATGTTTCTGTCGTTTTATTAGTTTATTATTATAACAATAGCGTCGAAGTATTTATCAGAAAATTCGACGATGTATAATGTATTGTCAACAAAATGTGACAATTGATTTCATTAATTTTGACACTTCACTCAACACTGTTAAAAACTAAAAAACGTTTCCTTGTTTTCAAAATCACATATCTTTAAAAATAAACTTAAAATAATATTGAAATGTTCAATACCTAAATGTAATTTATTTAGTAATAAATAATAAAATAAAATTAGATTTCAACGTAACAAAGAAATTATTTTGAACTTATTTATTAAAATCAACAGAAGCGCATAAAGTATGCGTTTAATCAACAAAACGCTGTTTTCTGTGTAAAACGGAACGATGACAGTAGAAACGTTTTCAAACTTGTCAAAGCAAAGTGTCAAATTGAACGGTTTGTTTTGGAGTTACTGAAGAATAGCTCTTATCCTTATAGAGTTATGGTTTAAAATAAAACGAAATTAAAGTTATTTTAGCCACAAATTATACGTAAATAAAAAACCTGAATTCGTTGCAATCCTACTACTTTAATCGGTGTTTGGATAAGTATTTAACTGCACCATTATAATGAGATTCATTACAGTACTGCGTTTTACACGTCTTGGCCGTTGACTTGAAACCCGTGACATAATTTCGGGAACCGGTTTTTGGAAATCGGTGGTTTAAAGTATGTTTGTGTGACCTTGCTCTTTATCATTATCATTCGTATCGTAATTCGAGCGTCAACTGTGAGTATTGAGTTAGTACGTTTGGGCAGTTTCAGTGATATAACATCAGTATTCAGTCCTTATCAGCATTTAATAAAATGGCTACGAGATCGCTTCTAAAATCTACAAAATTAGGCAGTAAGTACTTTTTTAATTAATAACACTACATCTATAATTTTAAATGACGTTACTTAATTTATTACCAATTAAATTAAATACGGAATGCTAATTTATTTAACCGATCATAGATTATACAGTAATTACCTACATTTATAAAAAAAGTTGTGTGTGATTGTAATTGTGTCTTCAACTTCCCTGAATCTTTCAGTTTATTCAAGACAATGTCTAAAGGCACTGGGGCAGCAGCGTACCTTCACAACCAAGCTCACAGAACAGCAACAAGCCGTTCAGGAGCTCGTCAGAAACTTCGCTGAACAGCATTTGAAGCCTAATGCAGCCAAACATGACAAGGAAGCTTTATTTCCATTTGAACCCGTAAGTTATTTATTTATTTGTTTATTCTCATTGGTTGATTCATTCGCACCGGCCAATCTGCATACAGCCAATAAAACACTTAAAAAGTTTCTACCAACTTTACCATCACCTGCCTCAATTTTTTTAAGACTTATGGTAAAGAATCCATTGTCATCACATGATATAAAAGCATTTTAAGCTGTTACCTGCAGTCTCATAAAAATGTTTATGTAAATGGATTAAGATTATTCATAAAAAGTTGAATGATAAAAGGTTTCATAACATCCATTATCATATCTGTGACATATTGTCTTTGATTGTGTGTTGAGATCTGTACAAAAAACAAAGATAAAACTGGTCACTTGAGGGGGTCATGTTTTTTGTAGGTACTCTGTGGTTCTACTAAATTGTTTTAGATCAATACATTTTATTATTTCGAAAAGAATATAACTAACTAGTCTAAAATTTATTATAAGTTTTACAGTGTGATGCTTGACATGCTTGCCACTTGATGCATTTGTCTATTATTATTTTGATTAATAAAAACTACACTTCATCAAATACCTAATAATTTGAAATGAGATAAGAAGTTATGATATGAAGAATAGATTATCATCAACTATTTATTTTTATTTTTAAATTTCAATATAGAACATATTAATTTGTATCAACTATCATTCACATGAGATTACTAGGTGCATTTATAAAGCTGGTAAACAAAGCGTTAAAATTAATTAACACAAAATTGTGTCTTGGTCCTTTCATACGACACGACCTCGAAACCGCGAACCTAAGGACCAATTTACGTCAAAGGAGTGGAAAAGTTGTTTGTTATTTAAATACTTTCACTTCATACATATGTTACGCGTGCAATAAGAGTCAAGTATAATATTATTAGCTTTTACCAGCCACTTCGCCTACGTACCCGTGAGATAAAGAACCTATATGTTAGTCTAGACGATAATTATTTCAATTTTAATCCTGATCCCTTCAGTCGTTTTGACGTGATTGAGTAACAAACATACACACAAACTTACAGACTTTCGCATTTATAATATTAGTAAGAAATTACTAATTAGATAGTAAGATGTAGGTACTATCTACGTAATGACGTTAGAGAGAAAATGGAAAATAAACAACACAAACATGTTATTGAATTGACGACTATAGTCATTAGTTCATTACATTGTTTATTTATTTTCCATTTTCTCTGTATGTTACGCAACTGTCACTGCCTATCCCTGTTGGCACATTGTGCGATAAATAACTTGAAGAGATAAGGTACCTAGTTGATAGATTATCTTCATTTATTTATTTAAACTGTATTTTTTCTATATCGTTTGTTTCAAATAACTGTTGAATATGAGAAAAAATATACATTTTGATATGCTAAATCTATGATAGATAGATCGTGGGACCGCGATTACGTCTTCGATTCTTGCGTCGTCGAAACCGGAGCGTACTATATCATCATCATGTTATAATCATACTTCCCCAATTAAAGGTTTAAATGTTAACAAGTATAGTATTCACCTAATACCACAAAATGCACTATCGTAAGACGAGATTAAAGAAAGTAGCGTCCATTTAACATGAACTGTTGATTAAAATAAATTAATGAATGTGTTGTATTGTATTGCTATCATCGTAAGTATTGTAACTGCAGTTGTTATTTAAGAACTTTATTTATAGATTCTTATCTTTTTACATTGCATTGCCTGGAAGCTTAGAGAAATATAAAAAGTAGTAAAAACTGCTTTTAACTGGTTTTACTATCAGACTTATCAATGGCATGTGATAGGTGTAACCTTTACGCCCTAGCTAGAAAAAACAAAAAATCCAACCTACTGAAACTATTATGGGAATTAAACTCCTGATTTTAATATTTTGTAACCCTCTTTTTTAATGTTGTACTAGGATTTTATCGCCATCAGTGTTGTTGGGTGCGTTTACAAATATACAATTTCACATTCACATCACACCCATACCCGTAACAACAATAAGTGGACCACACAAAATCTTGTTTCGTGTAGGAATCGAACCTACGTTGCACACGTTGTACCTACAGTAAGTCAAATCCTAGAGTCAGACAGAGTAACATAGTCTCAGTCTAGTGTTTGGAAATAGGCTCACCCTCCTTTACAACCTAATAATAAAACCTTTAAAGGAACGGATGATAAAGACCTGATGATACAGTGTGTTAGCTAACATTTTGATTGATGAAATTTTCCATTCGATCCTTTCTATTCCATTTGATAAAAAGTAAAAGTATATGCATGTCATCGAATGAAATGAACTATTCTTATCGTATGACTGTTTGCATGTTAATGATGTCAGCATGTCACAAAATGCACCGATTTGATATCAAGGATGAATATGTTTTATCAATAACATAAAAATCCCTTCTAGAAGGTCAAACGAATGATAAATATGGGTACATGTTATTTGAAAGTGGTAACGAGTGCTTTTCGCCGTTATTGCACCGCCGCCATCTGCCCATTCCATGTATCCTATAATAACTATAGGCTGTAGGAAGTATGTAAATTGCCTTATACCAGGGCAGGGGTGCTACCTTTTGCTAGGCAGTTCACTCGAGCAATTGACCATTCGTTGGCCACAACATCACTTAAGACTGGGTGAATCAGGCATAGATATTAAAAAAGTAATAAAATCAATATTATTCCTATTTCAGATCAGACAACTAAAAGAAATGGGACTCATGGGTGCGTGCGCCAGCGAAGACTACGGCGGTATGGGCATGGACTACTTGTCTCTGGCGATAGCAGTGGAAGAGCTCTCCCGCGGCTGCGCCAGCACTGGCTTGATCCTCTCCATACACAACTTCCTTTACCTAAACTTAGTCAATGAGAAGGGAACGCCAGAACAGAAGGAGTTTTTCCTTAAGGACTTCACTCGAAACTCTATTGGTTGCTTTGCGTTGAGTGAGCCAGGTAGGATATATTATGTTTTTGAGACTCAAATTGTTACGAAGACATTATTATAAATGATCCCTTAAAATAATAGAGACACTCATTTACATAATTATACATATACCTTCATTCTTATGCATATAGATCTCCCAAAAACTTATATTAGGACCAAAATATGCGAAATAATGAGTCCTCTATCAAAAGGACCACGTATTCACTAACAAATTGGTCTTTTCAGGCGCGGGCACGGATGTAGCTGGTATTAGGACGAGAGCCAAGAAGGATGGTGACCGCTGGATCCTGAACGGCACGAAGAACTGGGTCACAAATGCTCTGGAAGGGAAAGCCCTCGTTACCTTCGCTACGATCGACCCAGAACTCAGGCATAAAGGACTTGCTTGTAAGTCTTTAATATGGTACCTTGATATATTGATACATTACATTACAACAACTATCCCTACCTATTAAGTAAGTGGTACAGGTTATAATTCATTGAAATTGGCCCTCTATCACTTACTAATGGGTCTTTAACGTACCTGAAATCATTGACAGAAGGATTTGCTACTTTTCACCAGTGATCTATTGTAATAAAGGACAAGTCTATTGCCTCATATTGAGCACAAGTAGAAATTGTGTTTGTTACTGCATTTTATCTAAATTGTTTGTCAGTCAGTCCCTCTTGTGATCATGGGACTTAATGAAATATTCTTCTCATCAGGTTTCCTGGTACCTGTAGAAACTGAAGGTATCTTCAGAGGTAAAAAGGAACGCATCATCAGTGTCAGGTATGTATTACCTAGGTATTCTATCTACAAGCACACACATTAACACTGCATGAAGCACAGTTTGTGATGGGCCTTAACCATGTCTTAATTTACCTATGTATATTATAGATAAATATGTATGCAATACTCATATTATCGGTTTGGGATCCATTAATATTTATATAATTATTTATTTGATAGCTTTTTATGGTGCCACCGTTAACCATTTTTATTTGCACCTAAACTAACCACACAACACAGAGATTAAGTAACATAATTAGCAGTAGTTAAATTAATTCTAAAAATGGGTGTACTGTGCATGTTATGATTACAATGAAAAAAGTACGAACGTTGACTTTTGGATAATAGATGACATTAATGCAAGCATGTCTATTCAAAATCTAAAGATTTACAAACAAAACAGTAGAGTATGTTCGCTAGATTAGTAAGTTTCATAGGTGGCGTGAATGACAGCTGCAGAGTTCTCCAATTTAACTCATTTGTGAAGAAAAATAAAATTAATATGAAGTATAATGTTTGTGATAGATGATGTGTACTTCCTCCATAAGAATAAAACAATATGTTGATACTTAAGCAAGTAGTCTAGGTAGGTAGGTACACTGTACCCAACAAACTAGCATAAAATCATTCCACAAAGCAAAAGGAGCTTATAAAATAGATTTGAAGCACGTCTGGCAGGGCGGCGACAGCTTGCACCGTGACCTTGGAGGATGTCTGCCTTCCTGAGAGCTACATGGTTGGGCAGCCTGGTGAGGGATTCAAAATTGCAATGGAACAACTCGACCAGGCTCGCATTGGAATAGCTGCTCATGCTGTTGGTAAGTATCACTTTAGAATTGCGTAATGATCGTGGTAATTTGTGAGAGGTAAGGGCTGGTTTCATAGCTCCTTTAGTACCTAACAATTGTATACGTTCTATATTGAAAATTTTGTCTACAGTGATATTACAAAGTCTGTAAATCTCGGGTAATAAGTCTTGAGCATATTTTCCAGACATTCCACTTAATGATTTATGTACTCATGTAAAACAATAAATAAAAAACTTAGATTTCAACTCAAGTGACTCTTCACATACAAGTTATACAAACTGTTCTAGATTCTTAGTTGCATAATACCCATGTATTTTAACAGGTATCGCTCAATCAGCGCTGGACACAGCTATCTCCTACGCCAAGCAGAGGGTAGCATTCGGCAAACCACTGACCAGAGTACCTTCTGTAAAGGTATGGAAAAAAAAACACTTTTATCAATGAGGTATTGATTAAACCGGGAATATTCTTCCCCAAAATATATTTAAGTTTTAACAGAAAATGTAAAGACAAAACTGGTCCTTTGGTACGCAGTTTCCATTGAATTGATATATGAGCAGCCATTTTCTTTTGTAGCGCCATCTGGTGCTTATCACTCCGTTAAGCTTTAATTAATTAAATATTGGACTTTGGAATTGTCTTTTTTTTAAGAATATTGTTTATCACATAGTCTTGCACCTACCATTGGCTTATGTCTGCATCACCCTACAGCTCGACTGGGGGAAATATGTACTAATAAGTATTAAAAAAATAAAATTAATTATTTCTCTTCTCTCTCTTCTTAGGACCGCCTAACAGACATGTGTATGTTGGTGGAGACGGCCCGGCTAGCGACGTACCGCGCGGCTGTAGACGTGAGCACGAAGAACAGTGCGATGGCCAAGTACATCGCGGGACGGAACGCGGCCGCGGTCGCAGACCACTGCGTGCAGATCCTCGGAGGACGCGGCCTGTCCGTCAATTATGACGCTGAACGCCATTATAGGTGAGTTTTATTGTTTTGACTTACAATGGTTTGTTTGTTTGAATAATTTATAAAATTATAAAATGTTTTAGTCTTTGAACTATGAAAAATGTACCTATTTCAAACAACAGACTTTAAAGTTTGAAATAGGTACAATTTAAAACGTAGTTATGGTTAATTTTTGTTGACGACTGAACTTATACAGTTATGTAGTAGACCTAACTACAGCAGTAATTATAGACGCACAAAAGGTATTACTCATTTCATGAAATATTCTGGCTCCTTTTTTTCTGTTATTTTTTTATCTGGTTTGTATTAATAGTTCTAGGATATAATATAATATGATTATGACTATCCTTTCTCCAAACAGGGACGCAAGAGGTACGCAGATTTACGGCGGAGTCACAGACATACAGAAGAGACTCGTCGGACACTTCCTACTAAAGGAACACGACGCCTTGTGATCACACATGGTAACCCATTCTAGTCTAGCTAATACAGGGCCTCTAGTGTATAGTAGCCAGCCAGTACTCCAATCTGTCAAATTACATTGGATTTTCAACTCTATTGAAAAATAATAGAGTTGGAAATCTAAAGTAGACAGACAGATACTCTCTGTCAGTTTTCATCGGATTTTCAACTCTATTGAAAAATAATAGAGTTGGAAATCTAATGGCAAAAGACAGAAATGGATAGGTTGATCTGCTGGCCAGTTTTTGTGTAGCTTACAGAAATAATGAAATCCTTTTTTCTTCAATCGTAACCTCGAATTTATTAAGGAAAATCCATGTTTGAAACAATGAACTAAGTTATTTTTATGAAATCCGCTATTTAAGAAAAATAACTGAATTTGATAAGAAAAATTGACATTCTATAATCCTGTGAATAATTGATGATATGAAAATTGTTAATGATAGCTCAAGCATAATACTATTCTTGTAGTATATTATTATATTCTTCCAATGAAGTAGAGGCTCGTTTTTATCGTTAGTTCCGCAGCTTTTGGCGGCTAAGTCACAAATATAATTATAATAGTTTCTTTTTACGGCCCGTTTTAATTATACAAATGTTATTTCTTTTCTCTGTCCCTGTGGCCAACTTGTATTCAATATTTTCTCTGTTCCTTGTGTCTTCTTCATTAAACTACTATGTACCTATGTATTTTTAAAACTTTTACAGCGATGTATATGTTACTTATTCGTTGAATATTGGATTTAGTTTTTCGGCATAATACCTAAAATTAAAAGACTTAAAAAGGTTAATTTGTCAAAATCATTTTTCTTTGTTATTCTTAAAAATAATTGTCGTAATAAATATTATTATTAACGTATTTTTGAGTACAACTGTAAGATGAAATAATAATAAATAATAAGTTAAGTGGAATACTAAAATTATTGAGTTTCTATCGAAGCTTATGAATGTTTTTCACGACGTAAGTTGATACCTATTAGGGAATGGTCACGGTTTAAATCAAATCTAAAATACTTTAATTTTAATGAAAACCATAATAAATTATTGCTCACGATTCTATAAAGAGTATAGAATCTGGAAGATATCCAAATAATTACAACATAGTACATAGTTTCGAAACTATAATTAGTCTAAAAACCACTTAAACCACCATAAAATAATTTTATTGACGAAAGAAATTCGCTTCTAGCGTTAATGATTATATGGCTCTTAGGACCAACGCACACCTGCGGAAGATACTGAGAATAAATACATTTAAAATACATCATAACTACTATGGCATACGGATAAAAATTATTCTATTTTCAAAGAAGCTTGACGCCTGCATCGGTGTGCGCTAGGCCTTACAGTTGTTATCTCAATCATAGTATTAAGGGCATCGCATTTATAAACGTAACCGTAGACAATATTTGTAACGTACTTAAATGGAACACATTCCATTTTTAAATTTTCAAATGAGTATTGTTCTTTGTGGTGCTAACTTGCTAAGATTGTTTTTTTTTTCGTAGATTTTTTGAAGACGATGAAACTATTTGGTTTGTACTTATTTTAGCCTTATTACGAACTTGGTGCGGTTAATAATTATTGTTGTTGATTTGTTTACATCCTTATGGCTATAGAAATAAGGTTGAATCTAGTTTTGTACTGTTTTCATTAGCCGCATATCGTTAACCTTTTATTTGTGGTTTGATTTGATGGAATTACCAAGTGACTGATTTAGCATAAATGCAAATAGTACAACTATTGAATATTTTTTCTATCGCATAATACATTAGTATATGAATTACCTATATGTATACTATCCTGTTGTATATAATTTATAGGGGCCAGTATATTATAATACGTAATCTACTTAAGTTTAAATGTTTCTTAAATCAAAACACGAAAGTCTTCGCATAAAAATAAGAAATAAATTGTTCAATATTATTATTGTACTGTTATTTTAATAAAAATATATTTTTGTACATATGTTTTTTTATTTATTTATATTAATTATATCATCATATTTTATTTTTTATTATATTGCTTACAAATTTTAATCTTCTGAGTTTCAATATTGGTCCTTATTTACGCAAAGGACCAAACGTTTTTGGTCCTAAGTAGTTGAAACTTTATACATACCTAATAATTTTGTCAACGTCGTTAAAGCAGTATCTATAATGGTCTTGTTTGGTGCTCTTTACAATTAAAATGTCATAATTTTATGACGGCACTAGAATAGTCGTAAAATCCGAAAACGCCCCGAAATTTCAATCATCATAAAAATGCATCATTTAGTCGCCGTTACCCCATTTTGTTCCAAAATATCACTGCAGTCATATTTACCTTAGTGACCTAGTTTACTTGGTGGATAAGCGACTTCTTTAATTTTTTTGTTTTGTATTACATACTTATTGATTTTTTTTATTATGATAAGATCTATTGAATGTTTTAACGGACTTCAAAAAAGTACGATATTGACAGTTTGACCTGCATGCTTGTCCGCGATTATCTCGTGATTGACTGAACCGATTTTGATGCGGTTTTCAGAAAAGTGTTTGTTACACTTTAGAACTTCAGCAAAGGAGGAGAACTTCATTAAATTTGTTTTTTTAAACTTAGTTTTATGATTAAGTATGTTATTAAATTATTTTTTTAACACGTTTGTTAAGGAGGGTTGTAGACCATACTTTCAACTTGCGTTTGATTTCTTCTTTTCAGTATTAATTAATATCACAATCAATAAATTTTAACATAATTATAATAGTCATATGACTGATATTTCTTGAGATCAAACACTACCTGTGCGTTGTTAATGGTGTCACATTATATCGCAATATTTCGTTCGACGCAAGTCATTGTGGTCAGTGTATCTCGCATTACGTCTACCTACGACACGTCTCGTATTATTCTATCATAATACTTGCCTACGGGCTACACATAGTTAGTAGTTATCAACTGGTTCACTCGTTACGTGCTTCTCTTAATAACTTCTTTTATCTATTCTTTAAAACAATTCGTTTCATATTTTTCAACTTTACTAAAATTTTAGTAAGTTTCAAAAACAAAAAGTTGGGTTACTCGCTATTCTTGAAGAGAAAATTCATTATGAATTTTCTTTGCGACGAAAAGAAAAGCAAGAATTCGACGTGGTATTTAATTTGTATCATATGCTCCAGAAGGTAAAGCCAACCCGTCGTTTATCCCTGCTTCACTGGATATAACTAAATAGATATATAGGTGCCTGTCTACAATACGCAAGATGAGGTAGATTGAGTTACCTTGCGGAAGTGCTACGGAATGTACCGACGGCATTATTGTTTAAAGTATTAGCATGTTACAAATACCTCCCTTCAAAGGACCGATAGCTTTCATATTAAAGGACCATGAATCACAGGAGTTCGTATTAATCTCCCATTATCTTAGTGTGCGTCATTTTCAGCAATGTACACACACAGAGGCGCTGCCGATAAGACAACGATAGGGAAACTTATCATTCCACCGCGATTACGAGTCGAACGCAGATGGGCTTGTGTCATCGTTTTTAAAAAGTAAAAATGCGCGCCCTTTGTTATTTGACGTTTCTATTTTTCATATTTAAAAATGGAAGTGCTCAAGACGTTTATGAAGAATTAATAAATGAAGAAGTGTTGAAATTAATACAGTTGTGTGATGTTTGTACGTGCAGTGAAATTCCGGATATCGATAGGACTCACATAGTGTTGTATGTTCAGTGTTCAGAGTTCGATAGGATCGGTAATGTTGCCGACTTAGACAAGATCGCTTGGCCATTAAATCCGAACGGATTGAAAATATCGGCGACGTTCGACGGACTGGGATTGTCAACATTGGGCAAGTAAGTAACCGTTACGTTCATTTATTAAATGCCTAGACCAACAAGCTTAACTAAGACCGTTAATCTTCTGCCAAATTGGTAAGTTCTAGCAGCAATGAACGTGGGCGTAATCGTTCTACAGCGTTAGGTCAATGTTCTAAATCTTATACTAAGCGTTAAATTCACGAGTTAGAAGCTCGAATTAGTAGGTAGTATAAATCAAAATTTATTGGTCCTTCGGTACACCTCTGATCGCTGACGTTCCAGGTGTTACTGGTACAGACAAGAACCACTTACTTAACTGAATACTACTAAATAACATTCAATAAAATCTCTTATAATCATGAAAATGTCCTGTTCACCCATTACCTCCAGGTACGCCTCCAGACTTCTGGACAAACCTGACCCTGACTATGCATTATGTTGTTTTCACCTTGACTGCTTATCACGGTGCTATAATAAAACGCGAGGCACATTATATTAAAGGGCATTGAATTTTTGTTTACATACCAAGTATCTTAATCTTTGTTTGCATGAGCTCTTTTAGGGAAAACCGTATCAAGACGCTGGGTACTTGTCGGTAGATAAAAATAAGTACATCATCGAGACAACCGTTTAATTAGCGAATATTAATTAAATTCCTAGTTTTAGTGAGCTTAATGGCCCTTTGGAACATTGGAAGACATAAATTAATTATGAAAGTAGAATTTATTTCTTGATTTAATATTGCTATATTGCGTTATTGTACCTTTCTGAAATTAATTAATTTCAGGTACAGTCGACTCTCGTAAATGTGATTCGAATTCAGGGTTCCTAAAATATTTCGAATTATTGAATGGTCCGAAATTTGAACTTGTCTCAGAATTTAGGTAGGTACCTCGTATATGTCCTTTTCTCTCTGCAATTTTGAATTATCGAGAGTTTGACGCCGATGAGTTCGAATTAACGAGACAATTGGTTACGTGCAACGACATTTTTGTCGAATTACCACAAAAATGTTTAGATTTAGTTCGAAATATTTTCTAGGGCCATTATGATAACTTGAATAACCAAGAAATTCGAATTATCAAAGGTATTAATTAATGTGAGTTGACAGTACTTAACAGAGTTTCAGCAAACTACCCAGGGTCTCCTACGTCATCAGCACCAAATCAAATAAGTACTCAATAAAAATTACAATCGACTCATTGCACTATTTACAAGCAATTTCTTCGTAAGAAACAATAAGTAGATTAGATTACAAATGAGAAGGTGACGCCTACAAAAAGTTACTAAAGTATTTACATTAACAAGAAAAACATAAATCAATTAATATAATTATGATTCCTATTTTCCTATTTATGATAAATAAACGATTTAAGAAAATAATATTTTATTGATAAAGACGTTATTGTAACTATTAAATAGAGTAAAATTTAACCACGGCTGAGGTTTTATCAGAAGTCATTGATGTGCAATAGTCTCTTATGTATTTAGAAGTGGTTTTGATATCTGTCCTGACGTGTCGGTATTTATATGGTTTGGTAATGCAATGCAGTGGTCCTTTAGTCATCATTTTCCGAAGTACTATATAGGTATATGTAATAGGTGTGTAATTATCTACCTATCCATAATATTGTTTAGGTCAGGGAGTCATTTAGGAAATGCATTGAAAATGCCATTGTAGCCTATTTGTGGCATTGTGGCCCACTGGCAACAATTTTTATCATTCTTATGTATCCGTATAAAAAAACAACACATTTTTGCAAATAAAGTGCAGTCCATTTTAGCTTCGTCATTGTAATATACATTTTTGGTCCTTAGTGGCAAATTCTCAAAAAATATTGAATAGTTTCCATAGTAACAGTTCTTATTTCACCATCTACTACTTTCTGCATACATATATACCGATGTATACCTTGAGTCCTAGCAACGGGACATCGTCATTTAAAAGGTCTTCCGGAACATTCCAAAATTGGAGGATGCGGCCATTGCGGCAAGGTCGCTCAAGACTATTAGTATTAATCACTCTTGTCATTTATTAAATCTATTTTCATTTAACTTTGGTACGAAGCCTAACAATTAAGGGCAGACCTCTAAAATTCGCAAAGTCAATGTTAAATAAACCTGTCTAGCCAAATACGTAAGTTGAAATATTTATTCATAGAATTATATTTTCAATTCATATGAGTCCTTATTTCACGGAGAATGCTAAAGGAATAATATAAATTGTCTAGAAGTATAATATGGATCACTTTTATCATTTTTATTGCTTTATGTAAAATAGATATGAAATTCGGGAATTCTCAAAGTCTGTACAAGATACCTGTTGGATACACCATACTCTGACCTTTAAGTAAAAATCGAAGCATTTATTTTAGGCTCTTGTGAAACAGCAAATTAGAATTATCCGTCTGTCTTTTTCATTGAAGTTTGTTCTTAACTCCTTTCGTTGTTGTGTAAAAAATACTATAAATAAATGGGCATCCTTTAAAATTATTTTAACTAATACGAAGGGTCATTATTCTGTGCGTCGTCTCGAGATTAACCAACACATCAATCAAGCAGAAAACCGTGTCACCTGCGTTTGTTTTGCGAATCATCACGCCGCGCCGGGAAATGGCCGACTTGTACTATCACAGTACAGACGCCACCTAGTTACGTAGCCTTTGGTGATAAAACAATTACCACTGCGGTTTAAAATGCATGTAATTGTTATACTAACAATACAGTAAGATTTTTAGTTTTAATTCCGCTTATACATGTATTTTTTAACATGCGGTGTGCAGCACCGCCCTCGCGCCCACGCCCGTTCCGCAAAGTAACGCCTGATTCTATTCTATATACATAGGTTTATGTAATGATTATACCTATATCTGAAATTGCCATGTGAAATTGGGTAGGTGCCCTTTTTTTATACTGCACGGTGGATAACATGGTGAATGGAAACCGAGTACAGCGAGAGATTGAGGGTCAATTCTCTTTAATGGGTTAATTAAAATTATCATGGTGGTTCCGTGATAGTATGTTAACCCTGCGCCTCGAAGCCACAGGTGTAACATACTACTCTTATGTGTTAAGTCTTGACATTGCTAGTAAAATATTGACAAATAGGATTTAAGTCTTTGACTGTCAATAGAGAACTGTTGAAGGCACCTCTGCTAACGTCGGTCAGGGGTGACCACCGCGGCGTTCAATGTGTAGAATTTAAAGTACTAATAATCCGACTAAGAGCCTTTGAACCGACTCCGATTATTGCCCTCAGCTTACCTCATTACTTATGACGATTGTTATCTCTTTTCGCAAATTCAACACTACGGCAAATTTCCGATTGCTTTCAACGTTTCACGTGTTTGTTTTTCATATTTACAAAGTAGTGATTCTAATTCTAGACCAAATAAAACCGAGATAAAAATATTAATTTATTGTTTACCCAAGTAGGTAATTGTGTAACTGTACACAACTTACACGTGATAACGACCTGTGCCTATTTAGATTTTTTATTTATTAACGAATCCTGGTTTTCCTGACAAAAGGACCACGTTCGTAGTTTTGTTCTGAAGAAAATTGGTCCTTTGGCCTTTAAGTGTGGTTAAGAAACCTTGTCTGCGAATCAGTCCTAATCGCGTTCTGTCATGATTGAAATTGATAGTAGGAGTCCTAGAATCTTGTATTGAAGCCCGGATTATGTCATGCACGTCTTGGTAGATGATCCTTACCTTGTTCTCTGCTTAAGAATAGATAAAACTTCGACTGAATGATTGCTAAAAAGGCCCATTCTTATTAATTAATAGTTTAACCTTGTAGAGCTGTTGGTCAGATTAAAATGTTTATCTTTAGTTCAAATGAAGCAATTACTAAATTTTTAATAATGTATTCGTATTTTTTCAGATTGCCTCCAAATTCGCAAGTGGAAACGCTAAAGTTTACTAACAATGCCATTAAAGCGTACTGGCCAGATCCGTTCAGTGACGTTCCAAATTTGAAAATACTGTCATTCTCGCACAACGAACTGACGGAGATCACGCCCGACCTATTCACGAACATTGAAGGATTGGAAGATCTCGACCTATCACACAATAAGCTATCAGAATTTAACACTTTAGACTTCAAACATTTACGACACGTGAAGAAATTGAGTTTGCAGAGTAATAATTTAAAGAAAATACCCTTGGAAGCTCTGCAGCCTATGACGTCACTTGAAGAGCTGGATATCAGCAAGAATGGAATCTTTGACTTGTTCCTCCAAAAAAATGATGTTGAGAATTTAGCTCGACTGAAGAGATTGAACCTTAATGACAATAGAATAAGATCTATAACGAAGGATTCCTTCCCTGCTAATAACAGCCTGTAAGTATATCGCCCCCTTTAAAGGATTATGAGCCATATTTTTCTTACGATAGAGTTGACTATTTTGGTGGTTAGATGAGAGTAAATTATAGAATTATACATAAAAACCTGCATTTATTGTCACTGTTAAAATTAGAATTTTGGTCTGTGATTATTAGAACTCTTATTTCGTCGCCGTAAGGTCCACTTTCGAACTTAAATTTTATTACTAAAGAGCAGCCGCTTGTAGTTTTTGTAAGCTACTAAAGTTTATGAAGACTAATGGTTGTTGTTTTATCTCAACTAGCACTTGTAGGCAACTATATATTAGATATTGTAGGCCCCTGTGTATGGAGTTACAAACGGATTATTCGCCCACTTCCTTACCAATCTGCTAATATTTATTTCTCCTTCGTACACCTCCCAATAAAAACCATTTCAGAGATCAGCTAGATCAAACAGACAGAGAGACAGACAAAATTGAAAAAAAAAAAAATGTTGCTGTACTGTATTTAACGTGTGTGTATTCATATGCACAATTTTATTTATATGTGTATAGATATTTAGGTTTTGTTATTTAGGTTTCTAAGGCAAAGATGTATATTTGCCTCATAGCCTAAATAATCAGATTGTCTTTTCTTTTTTCTTTTGTATGAGAGATGAGTAGTAAACTGTCAGGGGCTAGGGGGATATTTATACTTAATTGTCATTTTTTCTGCATGCATTTAGTGCGTGACCGTAACTTCCACTACTGACTACTACTGAGTACATACGTGGGTTTGTGTTCAATACACGCGCTATTCTCAGTATTAACTCCCAATCTCAAATTACACCCGATAAATACGTTATACTTCCAAAAAGCTACGTGCTCTATCGATTTAAGATATATACCGATGCACTGGACACCAATGGATAAATATTTATTAATTAACTAACAAACTCGGCGAACTCCGTTTCGCCACCAATGATTTTCCCTGTTTTCCTGCTTTTGTCTTGAATTTTTCCTGAATTTTCTTTGCTATAAATCTCACAGAGCCCGAGACCTTTCCAACGAATGCAAAACCGTGCAAATCGGTTCGCGCATTCTGGAGTTATAGCGTGAGGAAGATAAACCCAACTTAATCTATACTTCTATACTAATAATATTATAAAGCTGAAGAGTTTGTTTGTTTGTTTGAACGCGCTAATCTCCAGAACTACTGGTCCGATTTGAATATTTCTTTTTGTGTTGAATAGTGCATTTATCGAGGAAGGCTATAGGCTATAAAACATCACGCTATGACCAATAGGAGCCAAGCAGAGCAAGTGAAACCGCGCGGAAGTAACTAGTTTTATATAATAGACATGCATTTTTATCACCTAACCTTAAACCAGTAGGCCATATATTAAGTATTTCAAACAAATACAAGTCTATAGAGTTTTCAAGAGCTACCGCTGAATTATTATCGATGCTACGATAAGGTGACAATCTAAATAAATATAGGTAGGTGGGTGCTCACAAGTTTAGTAGCCATTGTAATTATACACCTTGCTTATCTATCAGATTTACACACACTGGTTGACCTGTTTGATAATAAATATGGCAACATATAGTTAACTACTTTATAAATTTTTGCTATGGCGAACTGTTGCAAAATATATTATTAGTCTCTTAATCAAGGGCATAATTATTATTCCCTTAAATAACATAATATAGCATTTTTATACTTTTTAACCCCTAAATGCCTCTACAGAGAACATCTACTTTTCACTAGTTATCTTATGATTATACTTAATATGTCAATGTAAGACATTGCTGTATCAATGTGTCAATCCATTAATAAGTTCTGTAAATGTTTGTTACTCCTATGTAATGCATGCCGTGGCAGCCTTTAATTAAGGCTACACTACAAAATGTATTTATGTGAGTGCTATAACATGTATTTTCTGGTGTATGCTTTGTTGGTTGTCCTTAAATAAATAAATAAATAAATTATGTCTATAAATAATTGTTGGTGAGCCAAATAAATAACAAAAAATATATTATGTGACCCTATTGCTCATATTGGCCAGTTCTAGATTTCGCATTATTACATACTAAAAATATTTTACTTGACCAATGAGGCACTCGTTATAATAATACTTTTTTTAATTCCAGAGAACTATTGGACTTATCAAACAACATCATAGAAGTTGTGGAAGAAGAATCTTTCTTAACCTGCACGAATTTAAGAGAATTGAACCTTGCGCAGAACAACATAACGTTACTTTTCGCTTTGCCGCCTACTTTGCAGATTGCCATACTGAAAGTGAATACTTTGTTCCATTGGCCCAAGTTCCCGAGTGGTATAAAGTACATAGATCTATCGTATAATAGGTTATCGGAACTATATGATGAGAATTCAGTCAACTTCGACAGTTTAGAGGTAAGTTTACTACATTATTATTATTTCATTTATTGAAGAACTTTGCTTCACTCTAGGATATTCTCCTGTGTAATGGGCGTGTTTACAAATATACGTTCACAAACACATGACACCCAGACCCAAAACGACAATTTGTGGATCACACAAAGAGTTGTTCCGTGTGGGAATTAAACCCGCTACCCGTTGCGCGGTAGTCGGTCGCCCAGCCACCGCACCAACGGTGTAGTAATTGAAATAATTGAATAAGATAAATAATTGAGCGTTGTATCTCTCTCTCTCTTTCTCTTTCTTCTACATTATGGTCAGAAAAACATGACTTAGTACAAAAAAATTAATAGGTACCTACCTTAATTTGTACGAAGCCCCAACTTCATTGCATAAATATAACATAAAACTTTCAACTTACAGGTACTAAACATCGGTGGAAATCAAATAAAGGAACTGAACATAGAGAAGAAACTGCAAAGCTTATACATCCTAGACTTATCTTACAACCTCATCACAGAAATACCAAAGACAATTAGCACACAATTTTTCCCCAATTTAGAGGAGTTACATTTAGATGGCAACCCCATAGAGGCGGTTTATTTTAAAAATATAATTGCAGTAAAGAGTTTGTATATGAATGAGATGAAGGCTCTGAGCGTTGTCGATGAGAAAGCGTTCAGCAACGTGGTTGGTCGAGCGGCAGATGAGACGGAGAATGAGTTGAACTGTTTCTCTCTCTATCTCTCTGGTTGTTCGTCTTTGGCAGAAATTAAGGCGGGAGCCTTTGATGGAACTTCGTTGTGTATGGTGAGTTTAGTAAATATGTATTATTAAAATTGATTTTGTAGTTGGTTTTTATACATAGTTTAGCATTTACCCGCAGTTGATATGTTGCTTAAATGCCTAACCTATGGGTCCCCTTTGAACATTTCAAATTGGAGTGGTCGTTAACATCTCTAGTCTTGGCTAAAGCAACCAGGGCAATCTTACATTGTCTTAAACGTTCACCATTAGACTCTTAGACCATCTACAGCTGCGGAATACCTACCTCGAAGACCAGGAGTAGGAACGAGGTGACTTTTAGGCATTGAGAGTCTGACACTCCCTTTCGCCTCACCAAGACCTTAGAAGATATCCCCATCCTCTCCTAAAAACTCCTCTCCTCCTTGACCTCTCTTAAAACATTGTTTTAAAGCCCCTTCTTACTACTTTCTTTTAAAAAAGTAACCAAAATCCTCTCAAATTTCAGCTGGACATAAGCAAGAACAACCTGACGTATCTCCCGAAGACGCTGGTGGACTGGTCGGCAGTGAGCGAGGGCGTGAACCTGCAGCACAACCCGTGGGACTGCAGCTGCGACATGCAGTGGGTGGTGGACGATCTACTGCCGCAGATGTATGCCATGAACCAGTCGCATCTCTTGGCTGAACTTCGGTATGAGTTTGGGAATTAACATTTGTCTCTTAGCTCTTGCGTACTTTTTTTATTGGGACAAGCCCGCCACTTCCTGTAAGCCAGGATCTAAACACCGGAATACTGAAGTCCGGCGCGTTCCAAGGACATGAATAACACTGTCACAGAATGTCTTAGATCTCGCAACGCAATAAATCAGAAGATTTTATTAGAGGAGAAGAAAGGATACGATAGACTCTACCTCTTACGTACTGTCATTCTTATTGGGCCTAAATAAATAGTTTAAATTTTTTTATCTCCCTCTAATGTATAGAACACGAACCTACTTAATTTGTAACTTTATTGGGTCCATGGACAAAGGCAAATCAATTTCCTTACATATTTTTTTTACTCACCTTTATATAGGTACCCTAATTGCCGTTTTTCGTGGACTAAGTCCTGTTGCTGGTAATCACAGGAGCCGAGGAAGGTTTTAATTCGCGGGTAGAGCAAAATGAACTCGCATTTCTTTCCCATCTTCCTCATTCGCCTTCTTTTGTATATTCCAGGTGTGGTACTCCTCGAGCCTTCGAAGGTCTCCGACTGGTGCACTGGTACAACTGGACGGAGCGCGCTATGTGCAGTGAGCAGTACTCGCGCAGTGGCATGCATGGGAACTACATGGTAAGTACCTAATTATGGACCTGCCTGTCTAATGAAGGTTTCAATCGATAATAGACCTTAAAACTACAGTGTAAGAGTCATTTTAATGTGCCCTTTGTTTTATTTTGTGTAGTAGTAGAGCTATTTACTGGCGTACTCAAAGTCATTTTATGGTTACTTAACCCAGTCTTTAGTAATGGTTTTCGGAACAAAATCCTTACTATAGAATAGTTTAAGTAATCATTAAATGTCTCTGAGTACGACAGTTAGACATTGAAAGAGGTTTAGGAAGAGGTTTATCAAGAGACATTAGCATTTGTTGTCCAGTAATGTATCACGTTTGACGTTGCATCACCTCTTCCTAAGACAGACGTGCCGATATGCGTAAACGCAACCTGACATCTTATTCTCCGAAATTAATCTTTTTATCATGAGGAAGTAATAAGTCACACTCTATATCCCTATAGAGTGTGACTTAACTAACCTATTACCAGACACTGACGATTACCCCACAGGAGAGAGTAGGGGGAGGTATATTAGATAGGTACATTTGAATGTAACTAGCTTCTTCCAGCGGCTTCTCCTTACCTACGGGATAAAATGTACCCTATGTGTCAGCCAGATCATAATCTGACCCCTGTTCCAAATATCATCCCGACCCCTTCAGCCATTTTGATGTGAAAGAGTACACAATGAAACTCACAAACTTTCACATTTATATTATTAACTGCCGCACTCATAGACATTTAATAATTACTTAAACTATTCCTTAGTAACGATTTTGTATAGACCAACAATTACAAGGAACTGGGTTAAGTAACCATTAAAATACTGAAACGGCGGTATGTAAGATTTTAATAATAATATTATATCCCTTTTCTCCCATTCCAGCTGGAACCATCAACGGAGAACAATCTACAGAAATTTAGTTCCCTAACTATAATCTTAGGAGCATGTATCATAGTAACGTTACTGATAGCGATAGCTCTCGCAGTGTACTTGGTGAAGACGCGCAAACAGTACCGCGTGCGTCGCGCGGCCATGCGCAGGAAGCGACAGAGCGCCGCCGACATCACCAACGGGCATAAAGAACAGTTCACTAATCTGAATACTAGTAAAGTATAACTTGTGTACATTGTAATAGGTTTTAGAATTGTTTAAGGCGGTTATGAAAAATGAGATTACATTTTTGTAAAGAATTTCTAATATCACATCACATTACATCAACAGTCTATAAAGGTAAGCGTCCACAGGCCCGCATCGTACGCATCGCACGCATCGCATGTAGGCATTGCTGATGATGCGGTCCGTACGATGCGGATCAGTGGACGCAGTTGTATGAGTTTCTGTACAAGACAAACTAAAATCCGTTGCGTGAGATGCGTACGATGCGGGCCTGTGGACGCGTACCTACCTTAAGTGCCCATGGCAAACCAATGCCTGTTCTGTATTGCGCAAACAACATCGTATGCGTCGCGCAGCCATGCGCAAGATGCGACAGAGCGCTGCCGAGTTCAGCAATGGACATAAATAAAGTAATCTGAATACTAGTAAAGTGTAATTATTGTAGTAGTTGTAATCTTTTAGATATTTTTTTATGTTATGAAATATTTCGGATGTATTAATGAGATTTTTTTATATTGAACTTATGTCAAAAGATAGACGTGTGTGTTTATGCCTTTTTTAAAAGCTTATCGATTAATTATTGTAGTCATTTCATACAAAGAATATAGATTTAAGAGGCTTTTGAGATTGTTTCGTTATTTCTGAGTACTTTAGTAACTAAATTAAACTATGAGGTAATTTTCAGTATTTTTTCTAGAGTTGAGTTAAGTGTTAAATCCCTCTTAAGTATTTGATATGCTATTATGCATATACAGATGAAGTACCACGGTTTTATAATTTTATTGTAAATAGGGAATGTAATCTCGAGATCTCGCGAGATTAACGAGACGTCAAAGTCGAAATAGTACTAAAAAACTATTGCTTAAAATTCATTAAAATAAAGAATTATATTCCCTAATTTTATTGTGAGTTAACCAAATCATTTTAAATAGGTATTAGTTTTGAGTACAATCACCAAATGTTTAAACCAAACCACCATAATAGGCTATATTATATTATACCCTATGCGCCGTAACAAGGTGCGGCTGACAGATGCCTGTATGACGTTGACGTCTCTCTTTAGGGATGGACATTAGAAAAATCTTTTTTTATCGCTATCGATACTCGCAGCATACATTTAATTCTCTTTAATTTTTTTATTAAATGTGTGTGTTATTTAGTTGCGCAGTCTAACTACGTGTATATACTTGTCAAAATAAATATTTTATGACCGAGCCCTGAGGTGTTTCAGAGTTACAGTTTTACAGAACCGTGAAGAAAACAAGGATATATTAGTTTGTATATGTTAGATTAAGTACCACCACGCATTATCAATGGTGCCGGAAATGTCTAGAAAAATGCCTACTACATATTTCTGCTCAGATAATGTCACTGTGGTTTGGGCAGAGAGAGCCGCGTCTACAGTGGATTTACCCACATAATTAAAGGTTTTTTAAGAATGATAATTGAACGACGCACGATTTTCGTTTTAAATTTTAAAAAAACATCGACTACCTATCCGTCGTAGCCGTACATCCCATCACTAAACACGACTATGGCTTTACGTTATACGCATAACACTTTACTTTATTTTTCATTTCATTAGATTTTAATTGAATACTAGAACATTCCGGTTGGTTTTAATTTAACTAACTACGCATCCGAATGATTTAACATAATACGAATGTGATACAGCTAAAATATTAAGGCATAATTTTTAAATCGCAGCAACTTTCAAGAGTGATACGAAACGTTACTGAATCTGTCAGCCGCACCTTGTTAGAGCGCATTAGGTATAGTTCAAAATATTTTTTTCGTTTATGTAAGTAATACATGGTTCCCTGATTTAGAAAATCCTCAATAGTTTTCCAAAGTAAGACAACTAGTCAAGTTCAATACTTTTATCGAAATGTCAAAAACTATTATTTTTTTATGAATTTTGCATCGAAATCGCAACATCATACTCAATTTTGTAAAATTTGCTACAGAAAACAAAAAAAAAAAATTAAGTAGATCGCCAAATCAATGAATGAAAGTATTAAATTATTTTGAAAATGTTTTGACCTTCTACCCAATTGTGTCCAGTGTATGATATCACTCCCTACTGGATAGGCTTTATGCAATTTTTATATATTGAACCTCACCTATGTCCCTACCATACATTTATGATTTACTACTATAAGACAGTAACAATTTGTAATTTAAAGCTAAATAAATACCGTGCAATGCTATGTTAGAGAATGTTTGATATTCGAAATAATTATATGTAAATAATTTTACTATTTCCTAAGGATATTATTACTTGCAATTTTTAATGAAAAAATCGGAAGTTACTTTCTAAGAACATTTAATAATTTGATTGGATAAATTTCTCTTTACGAAAGTGTTTTATATCATCGGATTTTTATTTGGTTTAAGTACAATCAGCCAACTTATTTGGTATGCAGGTAAAATATAAATATACATTCGACTAATTTTTTTAAAACAATACTTACTGTCTCTGTACTGAATCAATTTCAATGTTCTTACCTGCATACTACGTAAATAACTTCACTGTTTTTATAATAAAGAAAAGAAAAACATGAATGTAAAACAAAATAAAAAACGTATATTTGTAAATGATTAGTCTTAAGAAGTTTGTATTATAATATAAAGAGTTGTTTTAATAAAATATTTATATTGAATCGTGATGTTTTCATCTTCGGAGTGGATTGATAATGTTGCGTATGGTTCCCGGGCCGTTCCATTTTCCTTTGACCAGCGAGTTCCAGTAAATATATGGCAAAACGTACTTGTTTATTTGATATATTATACGACGCTCTTTTGCCTGGAAATAAGATTATTTGTAATATAAAATAGTAAGCTAATAATTTACTTTGATAATCAAGTCAATCAGTCAGATTACGTTTGATTTCTATGTCAAAATTCTCAGACTGGAATAAAGAAACAACTATTAATAATTCAAAAATGCAGTACATATTTGACGGGGAAAAACCATCCAATGATTTCTCCCGCCCTGGGCGAGGCAAGAGGGAGAGTCACATTCTTACTGACTTAAACCCACCCTCTTTCTACTCCTGCTTGTCGAGCCGGAGCACCGATATACACGCTAGATAGTCTGTAGCTCCGGATTAGAGTTGCCTACCTCTGCTAGACAAATAACCTATTCTTTTTTTATGTTTAATGGGCCGACGTTTGGCCGCTATCTCACCTGATGGTAAGTGATGATGCGGCCTACGATGGAGCACGTCTGCCCATAAGCAACCTCTATTCATTTAAATCCTTGTTTACCTGATCAAAGGGGAATGTCTCCCATATCTTCTTGTTGTACACGAACTCTGCCAGCATGCCCTTCCTGTATGATGTGATGAGAGGACAGGCCCCGTACCCGTTGTACTTGGCGGAGGGAGCCTTGCCCGACATCACGTTGCGCAGGTTTCGCTCCACCACGTAGCTTTGGGGAGCTGATGAATAGAAACATTAGGAAGCAAGTTTAACGCCAAGCATCGCTCAATTTTTAAGATATTATATCTATTTGAATTACCTGTAGTACACTGTACAACACAAAATACCTATAACACATATTGCCTTCACATATAATATCCTATAGTACTGTTTTAGTTTACATTAATTCTTGCATTTTGATTTGCACGGCGATGAATATTTTTGGATTGCTTATAAACCGATTGGTCAATAGTGTTGTAGCTAATAACAACTGCTATTTTCTGTTTGTTGTTGACACGCAACCCTCAAAATAGCTTAACAAGAGCTGAAACAATTTTTCCTTAACAAAAAATAAGTCATCTCTTACTAACCTACGGCAGCAGCAGTTTTGCTATTAGGCGTACACGTGCAGTCTCCCAGCCCGAACACGTTGGGATACCGCGTGTGTTGCAACGTGTCTGTATTCACGTCCAGGTACCCTGCGGCGGTGCTCAGCTCCCCACACTGCTGCAGGCAGTACTGCGGAGCCATCGGCGGAGTTACGTGCAGCATGTTGTATGGGAAGCATATCGTCTGCAACAGAAGATTGAAATTTGACAACGGACAATCTTCTGATCGATAAGTAGATAGTAGAAGGTAATACCTAAATGATATTGGTTACCTGCTGGCTATTGTACCTGGATCTAGCACCTAGCTTTACTGACGGACAGACTGATAGACTATTATTTCTTTATTTGTTGACGTTTCAAAGGTACCTAAGTATATGGTTTAATTGGAATCTATGATTTTGACTTGACTTTGACTTTATCTATTTAAATAGTTTCAATGTTAGAAGTTATTCATTATCATGATTAATAATTTTAGGTGCTTAATTTTAATAGCTGTCGTTAAAGTTTATGACTATTTTATTGGGTATTGTTTTGTCGCTTAAGATCGGGAGCTTCAAGGGCTATGGGAACTGTGGACTCTTTATTGTCATATCAGCTACACCGTAATCAAACTAAGGTATACATAACTAATTAACCTTCGGCCTATAGGTAATTTTTACGAACAGTACAGCTTAGTACGAGTTGGTTTTATATTTAACGAGAGCTCGTCATTGGTTAACTCGAATGAAACAACTAATCAGAGCGCCGAACACGCTATCGTTTCAATGTCGTTAAACGTAGAAATCAAACTTCTACTAAGTGTACAGTTGTACAGGGTCCGTAGAGCCACTATTCACTAACCTAACAAATTAATATTATACAGCACTAGCAAACCTGGCGAACTCCGTTTCGCCACCATGTCTTTTTTCCTAATTTTTTTTTTTTGCTATAAACCTCACGGAACCCGATACCTTTCCAACAAATGCAAAACCATGGAAATCGGTTCGTGCGTTCTGGAGTTATAGCGTCAGGAAGGAAAACCCGACTTATTTTTATATAATAGATAATTCGCATAAAGCATTTGCTAGCTTTCATCAGAAACCTGTACTCCTTACCTCTCCGCAAGGTCCCATGAACACGGCTCCCTTAGGCGACACCTCGACTAGGTCGGCTCCATAGTTGGGCACGATGCCGCGACTGACAGCCAACGCTCTGATGGCATCCGCATACTTCGGCACGCCGAATATGTCCTCCGCTCCCGTGTTGTACGTTATATTCGTCTTACCTATGATTTTTTGCTGGAAAATGTATTATAGGAATTAGAGAGGTGCTTAATCTATTAAGCTATATCTCCCTCTCCATTTTGACAAGGACTGAAGACCACTAGTAGTTTGTTAAGTAAAGAAAGTGTTGTGTGCAACCCCTTTTGAGGTTTCTGGGAAGTCTTTCTACCAATAGCAAACAATATGTTATAATATATGTATTAATTTGTGAGCCAATATTTACCTTTAATGAGACTCTTTCCTTCCTTCCTACCTATGCAAGTTGTTAGATCGTATAATGGCACACCCCTTAATGAAGCATAATTAAATCCTTGAAACAGTTAATTAGCAGGAAATAAATAAACTAAAGCATTATAGGAAAACCACAATTAGAAAGAGTAACTGTAAATATTTACTGGGAAGACTGTAAACGTTGATGAACAACTAGATGATGTAAGACTAACATTAGATCATTTTCAATTCTGTTATGAGGAATATTGCCTCGTGACTGCAGTTCTGACATACACTTATTCACTCATATATGACCTATAGAACATCCCTACACCTTATTTCCTCAATTAATGAATAATTGTAACTTTCCTAATGAATCACCAAGGTCTGCCTGAGGTATATCTCACAATAAGTCTATCCTGAAAACTAGAGGTAAGACTTGCTAGATTTATTTTAGACGACTGTACCTACATACGTACCTGCTGGCGCACTGCACTTCCCACGAATGCTACCCTGTAAGTAATCCTGGCAGTACGCACATATGCGAGTCTTCAAAGTTAAATCTAACCTTTCTCCAATAATCTTGCGCTAAAAACATGATCTTCATGGCAGCACCGGAACATTTACCGCCTACAACAGGGAACGTGAACAGCGCATGTCCACCGTTGAAGTCCTTTATATTCATCCAGGTCTTCGAGCAGTACATTGGAGAGTAGATCGTGGAGACAGGGCAACGAGGGTTGTCCAGAGCTTGTACCAGGCCTATCACCTAACGGAATCAGACATTCACCATTTAATTAGAGAGAAAAGTATTTTTTCCTACTCCCCAAATAAGGATTTGATACTTTGATCAATACGGTCCAGGATCCAAGGAAATTAGTCACGTTCCTGCGCGCCTGATACAAAGACGCAATTGGGCTTATTTGCCCATTGCCCAGGTGTATCGTATCACTCATATGGGGAGAAAGGTTTAAAAGTTTCTAGGTTCTTTGAACGCACAAATATCACATTTGCGATCAGTAACCCAACGTGATCTTACCTTGTCATAATCATTCCTGATACCAACAGCGATCACCATAAACTCGTAGTATATTTTGTCACCTTTCCACGTGACCACCAGGTTCTCGCTGGGACAGAAGCCCTCAGCCCGATCGTGTATCCACGTGATATTGTGCGGTAGAATGCTAGGGAGCGGCTTGTACATCGCCTGCAGATTCTTTATGCCTGCCCCTACCAGTGTGAAGCCTGGTTGATAGTAGTGTACCTGGAGAAACAATGGTATTTTAGGCTCCTGGTCCTACAAGATAGCTACCAAATTACCTACCTTCGAAGGTAGGTAGGTTGCAAAAGCAGATAAAATCTGTAAGGAATAAAATTCATGCAAGTTAGCTCAGCGATAGGTATGAAAAAACTCCTTACGTACTCATATATACTACCAAGTTTTGTAAAAAACATCGTTTTGTGTATTACCCTACAAGGTTCCAGCACAATTAAGCTGTTCTTCAATTTGCGGGCGAAGCGCCACGCGACGCTGCAGCCGCCAGCGCCGCCGCCGACCACCAACAACTTGCATCTAGTGATCATGTCATGATACGAGAACTTTAATGAAATCAAAACAGTTCAGTCAACTCATAAAGGAATTTAAAACAGTTCTAACAAGTACCTCTCCTATTCGAGAAACTTAAGAAAAGATCTATTGTAATCATTTGTCTCTCCCTGAGATAGCTCAGGGATGGCCAAAGATGCGTGCTATAGATGAGCTCAAAATTAATAGCCATTAACTGCCTTCCATACTCTGATTTTGCCAGTGTACGTTTGGTGATTTTGTAAGTGGGCCCACTTCAGCCAAGGTCACTCCGACCCTGTTCATCAACTACAAACCATAATATTATGTCTAACATACAACCCCCTGGTACTTACTCGTAGGTTTTCTTCGTAGGACAATACCACCGCACCGCATGTTTTGTGTAAGGAGCGAGTCTTTTGAAGACTGCGCTCATGTTAAGAATTATTTTTATCTTTTATCAAATTAAAATTCATGCCGTCATTTTTACTTCATAATTTTGAGTACGCAACCAACTCGATTGAAAGATTTATCTTTATAGCATCAGTTTAATTTCAATGGCTGCTTGCCCACCAGAGATGTGCTATGTTACGTCGCTGTGGATGCGTTTGGCTACTACCAATCATAGTCACACAGCTTAGCACTGGTGGAAACGGACTCAACTAAGCTGTTTTTTATATGGAAAGATGCGTGCAATGGATGTATAATACTATGGATACGTGCTACGGATGTGTGCTATAGACGCGTGCTATGAATGGCTTCCCTACTATCGTTACATCGCAAACTCGAACAGCGCTTTCCTCGCACGGCTACTTTGCAGCGCAGCTGGTGCAGCGAAGATGCACCTTCATATCTAGCAGATCTTCTTCGCACTGCTACATAGCTGAGTATCGGTGGAAACGGTCACATAGTTACACAGCTCAGCTATTACATCTTCGCAGCATAGCTACATAGCACATCTCTGGTGGAAAAGCACGCCAAGGGCTGATTTTTCAATCAACATAATATAATTCTTATATGTACAATAAAATTGACATTTGTCAGATTTTAGTGTGGAAGAATTGTCAAAAAATCATAAATTATTCCTCCGATAAAATTACGAGTATCTGGTGTTAAAAAATCGACCCAAAAAAAAATTTCGTACATTATGTGTCAACAGTGCAACAGGCAGGGGGTGCGCCTCCAGAGTTGCGGACTAACTAGTGGGTTTACCGCGGCTCGGGCTCAAAAAGCAGGAGTAGGAACGGGGTGGTTTTTAGTCAGTAAGAGGCTGACACTACCTCTCGACTCGCTGAGGGCGGGAGAAGTCATTGGATATTCCGCCCTTAAAAAAAGGGGGTGCACCTGGTACTCTTTCAGACCGTAGAATAAAACACAAAAAGAACATTGTAAATATTTATTTATAACTATATAACCAATGTACAAAACCTCTTTATTTACACATTAACATTATTTTACACAATGGATATAACAGAGTAACTGATTCGTACAAACATTAGTTGTATTTCTCAAAGGCGAAAAATAATCAAAGCTTAATATATAAAACATGTTTTACGTCAATTCCACGTGTAACAAAGATAAAATATACTCCTTATTCTTCTCTAAAAACACAATCTAGAAAAGTTAAGTTTATAACATAGAAACATAATTATGTAGGTGAGTCTGAAACTCTTTTAAAACGTAAATAATATAATTCTTCTTCTAAATTGAAATTAAATATTTATATATTAAAAAAATACAAATATTACTATCAAAAATATGTCATCTTGCCTAAATCTTCGCATAACAAACGCCTCTTACAAGTTATTACGCTTCTAAATTCAATATTAGGTACTACATACTAGTCAATAAATGAATTCATATTTCATACACGCGTTGTTTCACGCCGACATTTTATCCACTCAATGACTTCATACAGAATTACCTACTGAACATAAAGCGAATAACTGAAGAGTTGCACACAAATATGAGCACTAGTTCCATAAAAAAATTAGCTTGTGAAATAGCAGGCAACGCTTTTAGCGCCCCATACTACTATTGTTACTCTTACTTCTTTTAACATTACATTATAAGGTGACAAGTACTTAACGACATCATAATTAAACCATAAAACTATAGAGCTAGGGATGCTTGACATCTGTCACTATGACATCTGTGTCTTTGACATCTGTCACTTTGACATTCAAACTATATTTTTTTTTATACATTTAGCACACGTTAGATCATAATCGAACGTGTATTTGATTTGAAATCTATTTTATAATGTGTAAATATTTTATAGAGATGTCATATTTGACACTAAGTTCTTATGATCATTTCGAGTTCGTAATATGAGAATGTGGTTAGTACTTAGGTCCTTGAGAATGGGTGCATTATTCTCCTAATAGCCTCCGGTCCGTGGTAGTATCCCTTCATCATCATGTGCCAATAGAGGGCTGGGAAAAGATATCTCTTCATGTAGTACGCTATAACGCTCTCTGAAGCCTGTTGACAAATAAATATTTTGTTACTATTAAACAGTGGATAGAAACAGGATGGTTGTAAAAAGATTTTAATGTCAAAATGTGAAACCGAAGCTTAATCAGGTAGATTAATGAAATTATTATTTTTAAAACAGTGCGTTTTATGCACCCTTATAAGTACTACATTTCAAAAATGATCGAAACACAGACGGCTTTGTACGAGTTTATTTAACGAAACGGCTGAAGGGACCAGGGCGCTGTGCGAAAGAGACGGAGCTATACAACCTACATAGCTCCGTCCCTCTCGCACTGCTCAATGATCGACGATGAAATTTAAAACAGGAGTTAGATTATGGTCTGAAATAACAAATAGTTTTTATCCAACGGGACCGTGGGCGAAGTTACTGGTACAAACTAGTACAAAATATATTTACCTGGTTGAAAGGCATTGTTTCATGTGGTATTCCGCCGTAGATGAACTCGGCGAGTATGCAGGTGTTGTATGACGTCACCAAGGGACACGCGCCGTACCCGTTGTACTTCAACTTGGGCTCGTCCTTCTTCATCGTGGCTAGCAGGTTGTGTTCCAACACGTACGATTGTGCGGCTGTAACAATATAGAGGATTTTTATCAATATTAATAGCCCGTACACTAATGAATTATGAGCCTCTACCATATAAGAGTGGTAATCTGAAATCTCCACACAGGGCAAGTGTGAGAGCCAGGCTTCAGCACGAACGGCCTCACAGAAAACCGACGTCAAAGAACGCTTGCGATGAGTTTCGACATGTAAGTGAGGTTACAGGAGATCCAATTGGTTTATTATACTATAAAAGTACCTATCTAAATTTTAAATGCAAAAGTATGTTTATTTGTCTTCCTTCCACGTTGTAAAGGAATGATTTAATCGTATGATCTTTATGCCTAGAGATATGAGAGCTATATTATTATGTAAAAACTCAATTCATAAATTAATACAAATTCTCACTTACCGATAGCAGCGGCAGTTTTACTATTCGGTGTGTTAATGCAGTCTCCGATGCCATAGATATTGGGATATTTGGGGCTCTGCAGCGTGAACTTGTCCACCTCCAAGTAGCCGTGCTCGTCCACCAAGCTTGCATTAGTTCGCAGGAAGTCCGGCGTCAACATTGGGGGCGTCACGTGTAGCATCGAGTATTCCATTACAAAGTCCTGTTGATGAGAAATAAAAGCGTTATTATGAACCTTATGACTCTTTTAACAAATACTAAAATTAAATATAATAAGTCCTGTTGATTACAAATAAAAGCGTTATTATGAACCTTATGACATGTTTAATTAATACTAAAATTGAATAGTTATGATTTAATCACCTATAAAAAAAGTAATTGACCACATTGTTAGTGCAGTTGCTACAAGCATGTCTATATTAAGACTCGGATTTGAATTTTGAGCAATCGAGTTTGGAAATTCGCAATGTAAAGGTATAACTGCAGAATGATATTGCGCCCAGTGTTTATAAGTAAATTCGCCTGCTATTTATAATAATCAAGACTTTTAAATAACAGAACATTTCACATAACCAAAAAATTTTATGTACCTACTCCAAAAAAGGAACCACCATTTCAAAGAAATACAAACTCTAAACACTATGAAATAAGATTGAAAGTAGCACTAACCTCACACTTTTCTTTGTTGAAGAAGACAGCCTCCTTCTTGTCCGGCCTGACCTCTTTGAGCACCGTTTTGTAATTGACGTTGATGTGTTTCCTCTTCACCACCTTCATGAGCTCCTTGGCGTACTTCGGAACACCGAAGATAACTGGCAGGCACGTGTTGTAGTATATCGCCGTTTTTGTACGCACTCCTGTCTGGGAAAGATGGAAAATATATTTTGTAATAAATATTAATTATTATTGCCATCACGTCTTTTATCCAAGAAGGGGTAGGCAGAAGTGTATATTACGGCACGTAATACCATTATAAGTCCCCTGTAATAGGGGTGAGCTATGAAAAAATTTTCGACATTTGAAAAATCCCAGTAATACTTTGCCCGACCCGGGACCGAGATTGAACCGAGACCACCTTACCCGGCAATCGCACGTGCGACCACTCGACCAACGAGGCAGTATTTTAACAATTAATGTCACATATTAAAAATATAACATCAAGCCTTTTATTACCCAAAAAGAAAGAAATATATACAACATAACATCCACTTCTCAAAAGTTACAGAAGGGCCTAAATAAGTGTGCAACAAAATACACATTAACACCTATGCACCATTAATGACGTCACTATTTATGGACAGCCACGAGCCACTACAAATCTAAGTTTTATTGACAATGCAAATAACTATAGAAGTATCCATAAATATTGACTTGAACTTTGGAAGAACGCCATGGTAGTAAAAGGGAAAAGTACCGCTATGTTCATTTTCCTCGTATGAAACATTCAAGAAATTGATATATGGAGCACATGACTTGAGTTTCACGAAGCAGTTACACCCTCATTCCCAATTCTCAGAATCATGCCACGGGTATCAACTAGTTGTATATATTTATAAAATAGATGTATCTAATATTACAATGCAAAGACAGGGAAAATCTCATAAACTTCCTTGTAACTAACATGTATCGTGTGCATTGTTATATGAAGTTCTATGAATAGAATCGCAACATTACGTCATCGTCCGATCAGTTCAGCGGATGGACAAATTGCTTGGCACTACAGTCTAGATTGAGGGATCCAGAGCGAATTGATACTTTTGATACTAGTGAACTATCTTTATGTATTATACTGTTGACTGTGTTACTTGGTGCGGTAACTGGGCAACCGGCTGCTGCGCAACGCGTAGCGGGTTCAATTCCCGCAAGGAACAACTCTTTGTGTGATCCACAGTTGTTGTTTCGGGTCTTGGTGTCATATGTATGTGAACGCACCCACGACACAATAGGATATCTTAGTGATCATGAAATCCTGTTTACCCTACTTGAAGAGTATGTATTATTTATATCATGTTTGTTATTTCCCAAATACCTAAATGGGCATTTCAGATGTTATACTTCACTAGCAAATAAGAAACGTTATCAATACAAACATAATTCTGGGATAAATGTTAAGCAACCAATAAAGCACCGAATTAATTAAATAAGACTTAAATGGCGGATAAATAAAGTGTGGATTTAGATTAGTAATGAAAGCAGTGATAAGGTTTGTATAATACTACTACATACATATAAATTGGACAACAATGGTCGAATGAAATTCGACAAAATAAACTAAAGGTCAAAGTGAACGAAGATAAAGTATGCACTTGTTTATGCCGAGACCATTTTTTGTTAAGGACGATTCAATGTCGGCCGGTAATGAGCCGAGCTGTATGTTTTGCGTAAAAACCTCGACCAACTTCAAACAGTAACTAGCTATACTTGCTTATCATAAACGAATGCATACGGTACGACACACCCTCATTGTTCGATTAGATAGTTATCGGCATTATAAGTAATAATATTGTGTGGCTATTAAATAGTCTGGGGGAGTTTGCACACGTTTGCATTTGGACTACATAAGTAAATTATGAAACATCATTCATTTACGTTTATATCGATATTTCAACAAATTATTTGATATTAGGTACAGATACGATCAAAGGCATTATTCAATTTAAAGTGACTGCCTCGTTTGTCCAGTGGTCATAAGTGCGACTGACGGAAGTAACACTGGGTTTTTTTTTCGAAAACTTCTCAGTAGTAACACGGAATCTAGAATTGTGCCCAGTATATGGCAATAGGCCCAATATTACACGGGACTTATAACAGAAATGGTAAAAAGTGGGTGTACATTGTACAGTTGTATTACGTGCCTTAATATGCAGGAGCACTTCTGCCTACTTATTGACGTTGTTTACTTTTCAAGTATTTTAAATCTTGCTAAGAAAGGTCCAAGGCATTAAATAAAACCTACCTTGTTGAAATATGAGTCTGCTAGGTACGCAATCTTCTGCGGCGCGCCGGGGCACTTGATCAAGGAGTCAGGGTACGTGAAGATGGCGTTGCCTTCCTTGTGTTTCTGCATGTCTGAGAACGTCTTCTCACAGTACTCAGCCGCGAATATCGAGGATACACCGCTTGTCTTGTCTTCTAGAGCCTGGTATAGACCCGGGACCTGGAGGAAATGGGTAAGTTTAAATATCAAGGCATTATTGTGTTACATGTATGTCATTCACAAAGGAATAACTTGATCATTATGTAATTACATCATTTAAAAAAACAAAATAAAAAATATACCGTCATGTAAATAAAATTGATGGTTTGTTTCTTTTCAAACGATTTTTTTCTATTTTCAGACTTTTATTTATTAAATTATCTCTGCTGTTTTGAACAACTTTAAATTATTTAAGCTACGGACTAAGTAATGAGTGACACACAACAAAGTATAGGTACTTTAGAACTAATGTTTACATTACACTGACCAATAGCTACTTAATTTGACAAAATTGCCTCTCAAAATACCGCATACCAACCTTATCATAATCATTGTTCATCCCAGCAGCCACGATGAGGTACTCGTAGTCGATACAATGGCCATTCGCAGTCACCACTTTGTTCCTGTCGGGCATAATACATTGTGCGAAGTCCTGTATCCATTTGGCCTTCTTGGGAAGGACGTTCTCTTCCAGCCGGCGGCTTTGGTTCAGTGTCACTATTCCTGCACCAGCTAACGTGAATAGAGGTTGGTAGTAATGGTCCTGGGAACAATATCGGACTTTTTACAACTGGTTTATTTTATAAGCAACTATAATTTATTAGTGTATGTTACTTCAATTCCAGAGTAGAGCGATGCAGACGTAGTCCTATCTGCTAAACTAATCTGTAACTTTCAATTAGAAACAACAAATTTTTTTTTATGGTTAAGGCTGGTAAACGAGCAGACAGATCATCTGATAGTAAGCTATCGGCGCCGCCCATGGTCACTGGAAATACCATAGGCGTTACAAGTGCGTTGTCGGCCTTTTGTGGGTTAGGAATTTAAGGATTGTTGGGAATCGGGGATTGGGAACAGGGGTAAATCTTACTAGTAAGTTTGCGAGTTTGTGTGTTTCTGTTTATGTTTGTTACTCAATCACGTCAAAACAGCTGAAAGATCAAGGAAATTTCGAACAGGGGTAGATTATCGTCTGGAATAACACATAGCCCTTTTTATCGCACGGGAACGCGGGCAAAGGCGGTGACAGAAGCTAGTAAAGAAATTTGTTTTAGATACACGTGTCGATAACAATGACGAGATGTTAAAGACACACACAGTTACATACAACTGTACCTTATAAATGTGTACATAACATTGATGTGTGCACTAAAACAACTGACGTTTAGATAATACAATGTGTATGTATCTGTATATCAGATTACATCATCGGACCACGGACTATTGTTATTAATTAGACATAATTCAATTATCTCTTTACAACCGCTACTGCCATTTCTTATCTTTTTATATATGGTTTAGCTGTTGATATAGTTTTGTTTTGACGTCTACATACATTGGACCAAAAAATATTACAGTAAACTGGTACTGTCTCGTTGGTCGAGTGTGCAAGTGAGACTGCCGGGCAAGAGATTAGATTATCAGGTCTTTTTTCGGATTTTCGAAAGTTTCTCAGTATCTAATAACACGGAGTCTGGATCTATTACAAGGGACTTATAACACAAATGGTGAAAACTGGGTGTACATTGTATGGCGGCATTACGATACAAAACTAGTAATTTTTATGCTTCCTATGTACACATTATACTGATGACATTTTATCATTATTCTCAGAAAGAGTTTATTAATGCAATTACTAGGTGCCATAAATCAAATTCAGTTTTCATTCGAGCACCATTAATTAAGGCCAGGCTTTTCTAAATTATCATTTAACAAGTAATACATTTTTTATATTAGGCAATTTTAATTATCTTACTTGGTATAGTCATCAAGATTTTAAAAAATAAAACTGTTTGTTTGAAAAATGCCTATAGTACTTAATGGAAAATTGCCTTAACGGAGTCAATGGACCGAGCATATCATTTGATAACTTTGATTTAGATACGTGATAGTATGAGTACCAACAGCATTAGAATCGTAATTCTTAGTAACATTTTGAATTATTATGATGAGGCACCATCTGTTTTACCGAAGCTGCGGACTGCCTAGCGGGTTACCGGGGTCCGGCTCGAAAAGCAGAAGTAGGAACGGGGTGGTTTTTAGTCAGTAAGGGTCTGACACCTCTCGCATGAGGCGGGAGAAGACATTAGATGATATTCCCCCTTAAAAAAAAGTCTGTTTTATGAACTTCTTACTTCCTAGTAATTTACAAGTTGCCTGCATTGGAATATCAGATAAAAATCAAGATTTATAAGTTGTCTTTATTCACGGGAGAAGACGTAACCATAGTTTTGGAGTATCCTAAATAGAAATAAAATGGAAAAAAGGTCCTTTTGTTGTTATGGTAGTTTAGAAATTTTCATCGTGTGTAACTTTGTGGTAGGTAAACCACAAAGTCTAACATGCAAACAATTAACCGCGTTTCTTTCTATTAAAACACCTTCCTTTAGGTATTACAAAATTTCCTGTTAATGAATTCTAGGAAAATTATGAGAATACCGTAAACAGATGAGCTTGCAACAGCTGAATGTGTCAAGGAAAATACTTTGTATAACTACATACACATATGTATTAGTATTCTATCTATACCAGTAGATAGTATATACTATACGTATACAGGTGACTTGTAATACGACGTATTCCTATCGGGAGGTGATACTACAACAAATTTCCTACAAAATTAGCCGATCAACAACCAATGAGACTCCACTGCTGGACTATGGGTCTCATCTACAAGACCTAAACCTTGAACTGGGTTGAAGATCGCAGTTAAATGAATTTGAAGGTGGATGTTAGACATTGAGGTCTATAAATCAACGTGTAACTGTAAAAATAAATCAATCAATTTAGAAATATTTACTATACATTGTTTGCTGGTTATGATATACCGTAGTAGTGATAACAGCGGGGATTTACGGTCTAGTAGTAATAACTTGCGTTGTGAACAGAACATTTAACTCAATATATTTATCTATACAGCTGAAGAGTTTGTTTGTTTGCTCGAATGCACTAATCTCCGTAACTACTGGTTGAATAACCCTTTATATGTTGGATTGTGAATTTATCAAAATAGATAGGGAATTTATAAGTTTTATAGCCTATATTATATTATAGCCTTTCTAGCCTATGACCAATAGGAGCCGAGTAGAGAATAAATATAATAATCCCATCAAAAACATCCTGTAAAAAACCCAAGTCTCGCAGCTCAGTCTTTCTACCGTCAAAAGTTGTGAGATCCATGTAATACCAAGTCGGTTAATCTATTTAGTGTCTACTTGAAGGACCTTCTGTCTTAAGTTATTACATAAGTTATTATCATGCCAATATTAAAAATATTTAACGTTTTAAACAAATAGATCGACTTGGACATCGCTTGATTTGATTATTAGTATGTATCACACTACACAGCACGACGGGCCAGCGACCAACAGAAACGAGAGTTTCAATCGCGTGAGGCGCGAGAGACTAAAGAATCTAATATAATATTGTAATATTCATTTTGTTTTCATGCGATGTCCAAGTCGATCTATTTGTTTAAAACGTTAAATATTTTTAATATTGGCATGATAATAACTTATGTAATAACTTAAGACAGAAGGTCCTTCAAGTAGACACTAAATAGATTAACCGACTTGGTATTACATGGATCTCACAACTTTTGACGGTAGAAAGACTGAGCTGCGAGACTTGGGTTTTTTACAGGATGTTTTTGATGGGATCTCACTTCTTTTTGTAGAGCCTTTCTTTTTGATACCATCTACTTCTAACGAATTTTGTTAAAGGTCTTATGATATTTTCTTATTTTTATATGTAGTCTTCCTCTTTTTCTTTTCCGGTACTACTTCTTGAGCTTCAGCCACAGTTTTTCTCAAAGCCCACTCCCTGTCTCTATGGGCTTTTCTCGGAGGCTTTGATGTCTCAATTTTTGACAAGTCTGGACGGTAAATACTTCTTAATCTGTTGTATTCACAAATTGATGATTCCTGCGCTTTAATACTTCCAAAGTCGACATTAATGAGACAGGGGCCGAAACAAGTTCTATGGTCGAAAATACTGATTTTACTGACCAAAAATTCAAAAATACTGACCAAATACTGACCATTTCCAAACCGTTTTTCGGGTGAATGGTGTGAAATAAAAAGCTTATTTTCAGTTATTGGCCTCCACCATCCCCATAGCCAACCAGCACCGCCTTTTTATTGTGTTAAAAAGCTTTTTTTATTGTTAGTAATTGTTATTGTATTACAAGTGAGTCATGCGCATTCGTGCAAAATTATACATAATATAGTGAACACTAAAATCAAATGACTATGAGAAAGAAAAAAAGTACCTACAGAGAAGTTCCATTAAAATAAACATACATACATACATATCGTCACGCCTTTAATCCCCGAAGGGGTAGGCAGAGGTGCACATTATGGCACGTAATGCCACTGTGTACACCCACTTTTCACAATTTATGTTGTAAGTCCCATGTGATAGGTGGTGAGCCTATTGCCATATACCAGGCACATTTCCAGACTCCGTGCTACCACTGAGAAATTTTCGAAAAACCGAAAAAAACCCAGTAATACTTCGCCCGACCCGGGAATCGAACCCGAGACCCCTGGCGCGGCAGTCGCACTTGCAACCACTCGGCCAACGAGGCAGTCAGCAGTCAGGCAGCAGAGCAGAAGTGTGTTCGGGCATGTATTCGTCGTAGGGAAGATCATTTTGAACAAAATTTTTCAAATTAAGATGTTTTTGATATTGCGCTTTTCTCTTTACACTCTACTTATCATCAATTAATTCATTTGTTTTTGGGAATTTTGTAAATAATTTTACGTTTCTGGGTAGCTAATAAACCAAGGAAGTTTTTCTAATAGTTTGTACGCTTAGTGTAATATATTTTTTTCGAAATAAATCCAGTTATCTATTGACCAAATTAGTGAAACAAAACATAATTTCATAGGAGATTACTTGCTATTTTAAAAAGAAAGATATTTCTGCCATTATTAGTATTCATAAATGATAACTGATGTATTGGCAACTGATTAAAACTAAAATAACTAAAATCCAACCAGTATTTTTTTATTTATTGATGTTTTTGTAATCAATTCGGGATTTTTTTACCAAAACCAAAAATGTTGAATATCTCAGAAACTAGCCACTTTCAGACCAAGGACCTCAGGGCTAATTTTGTAGGAAATTACTTGTATTATCACCTCCCGAGAGGAATACGTCGAATTCAAAGTCACCCTGTATACTACGTAGATCATCCACATACACTTGGAACAAAAAATTTTGTGCCCAGTGTATATAGAGCATGCAAAGTGCAAAGCAGCCCTCAGATATCATCAGTCATCACTGGGCAAATCGAAAAATACTGACAATACTGACCGATTTTCAAAAATACTGACTTTTACTGACCAGGTCCAAAAATACTGACTTTTACTGACTTTACTGACCTGTTTCGGCCCCTGATGAGATGTAAACCGCCCAGACTTGTAACTCTCGAAAGTGCCACGTAAGCTTGACCGGATGTGAACACTGCAGAACCTATATCCATCAGCGCATTACTTAGGCTTAGGCCCTGACTTTTATGTATAGTTATAGCATAGGCTATACATATGGGAAATTGTTCGCGATGAACATAAGCTCTATTAATAATTTCAAATTTAGTTTTGACCGGACCAAGCTCGTATGCATTAGGTTCATTATTAAATGTGATATATATTCTCTTAATTATTTTTGAATTTTCAGGATCAACCTTTACTTTTCGCACTATACCGATAGATCCATTAACTAAACCGAGACTCACGTCAATGTTTCGCCTTAACATGACTTTTGCGCCTATTTTTATAATTATGTTCTTTTCTAGACCTGCAGTCATAGAAGCATCGTCTTCATATTTTTTTATACATTCACGAGCTCTTTTTGTTAGGTACCTGGGACAATCAATGCTATCTATAGCTATAAGATTTATTTCAGGATGTGGGAGAGATCTTAGCATTGCAGTATTTAATTGTTGACACATATTTTTTGTACACAATAAGCAAACGGTATCATCAGGAAGTTTCGAGAGGTGTTTAATTATTTCAGTTAATCTGTTTTCATTTGAATCGGACTTGAGAGTTAATAATCTAGTCGAGAGTAACTCGCGGTCTTTTTTTGTAGTCACACCTAATCTAATTCTATTTAGCATATCAACAAAGTCAGAATCATTAATCTGCCGCATGTTAATTGTAAGTTCATCGTATGTGAACAGTTCAATCCACAGATTGGGCATACTGAGGGAACCTAGCAATTTGTTAGTTTCAGTATTTGTCAATTTTTCAAAAGGTGACTTTTCTCTTACCGGTGGAAGTTGTAAGAGATCCCCGAAAACTACAAGATGTTTCTTTCCAAACCACCCGTTCTGATCGTCACTTGTGTCGAATATCTCAGACAAACGTAAATGAATATAATATGTTAAAGTAACATTGGATATCATCGACACTTCGTCTATGATAAACAACACTACTTCTTTCAAATCTGATCTCAAAACCTGGAGTACTTCATCAGAAAGTGGTTTGTACTTTGGTGTTTGCTTGTGTTCCACAGGCAGCTGCAATAGTCTATGTATTGTCAATCCATTTACATTGAAGGCAGCTATGCCTGTTGGAGCACTAACTGCCACTTTTTTGTTTAAATGCGTCTTAACCCAAACCTTTAGGGTTTTTATTAAAAAGCTCTTACCAGTGCCACCAGTTCCGCTGACGAAACAGCGTAAAACGTCAGCGCTATTATCAGTAGTGTCCATTTTATTTATGATCATATCAAAGACTCTTTTTTGATCTACATTCAGTTTTGCGATCATACTGTGAAGATCAGTGTCTTCTTCTTCAGCGATATTGATTCTCTGAAAGTCGTCCATGGCATTTGCAACTTCCACGGCTTCAAAGTCTAGAGGATTTTCAGGACCATCGTCATCATCAACCATTTCCCTATCTTCATTTATCTCAGCAACTTTAGACTCTATCATTTCAAATGCCTTTTGTATTTTATATCTTGACTCTATCATTGAATTGCCATAATTGACTCCTTCTTTTAATTCTTCTTTCACCAAATTAAACGCCTCCGTGTAAGTTTCACACCCTATTTTAAGCTCATCTGAGGAACGCCATGGCTTGAATAAAAGAAGTAAAGAGAAAAAGTATTTTTCTGGTACCTGTTCTGGGTCGTAGAAATAGTGATTGATTAAATATGGGTTAGCTCTTCGTTTCAGGAACCTTTTACTGTCATTTATCTCGTAACACTCCACTTCAGAGGAGACTGGGCGTGTTTTCACAATATCGTAATTTTGAGCGAAACTGTATAAGTTAGTAGCCTCTAGTTCTTTGGGCCGTTTAGGATAGTGGTCATCGATCCATGACTCGTAATAAATATCGGTGGACTCCGGTTCTAGTATCATCATATCAGACTTAGATTTAACACGCCGGTTACGAAAGATGTTGACGTCCAGCCATCGAATAGTTGTGGAAGGATCTGTGCCGTACAAAGAAATACCTAGTAGAGTGTCACTGGCTTCCAAAGAACCGCACTCTCTACTAGATAAAACTCTAAGACCAATGTTCAATAGGCGGCTTCTTAAAGGTTTCGTAGAGTTTATGTCTTGAAACATATCAGCAGCGTGAGTTTTCTCGCTCTTAGTGGTATATTTAGTGACGTAATAATTTAAAATAGCGGTTTTTTCGCCAACGTATTGTAAAGGGTGTCCCAAAATTAACGCAAGATTTGAATTAAATAGAAAACGCCGTTTTTAGTCTTTTGATAGTTATATTTTTATTGATTCGTAATGTACATAGAATAGGGTTATGTGTGGAATAACACATCGGACAAATGGCCTCCACGGCTTTGCGAGACAAGCGCACTCTTTTGTTGAAATTTTCCATGACCATTCTGCATAAATGTGGCTGAATTTCGTTGATGCAGCGTTGAATCTCCTCTTTTAATGCACGGGTGGTTGTGGGCTTGTTGACATAGACTTGTGATTTCAAATAACCCCATAAAAAGAAGTCTAATGGTGTTAAATCACACGATCTAGGAGGCCAATTTTGATCACCAAAACGAGAGAGTACACGACCTGGAAATGTCTTTGAAATATTCTTTAATAATGAAGACACATTGTTCTATCGTGTAACGCTCCATTTTTAATAACCCTATACTGTTAGCTGTCAAATTGCTTTTTTCAGGGTCGCCAACACTTCACTGCACAAATGGCGGCAAATTCAAATCTTGCGTTAATTTTGGGACACCCGATATATCTGTATTGCCATTCCATGCTAGCAAAATCGCAGGATTATAATCATTAACCATAGACCATTCTTGTTTGCGTACAATATTGTAGAGCCTACTGTTAGACGACAATGTCTTTCTTGCAGCTATTGATTCTATTAAATCTCTAATAGTAAGTACTTCTGTGGCCGGGCGAGGGAATCCGAAACGACAAACTTTTATGAAACCTCTTCTTGTTTTCTTTTGCCGCATGCAATACTGATTATGTTTATGGGTCTGATATGACGTGACTCGTTGATAGAGCGTTGGTGAAAGATTCTTGTCCGGTATGGCACAAGTTACATACTTTGTAATAAATGTTGCAACCTGATCAATCGAGGACTCATGAAGTATGGGGGCGTCTTTTACCCATAACATTAAGTGAAAGTGTTGCGCTCCACGTGACTGATATTCCCGCCTCCAGAAATAATGAATAACTTTTCCAAGCGGTTCATCCGTTGACATTATGAATTCTAACATGGCTTTGAACTTATTGTCAATAAACCTGGAAGTGGAGACGGGATCTAAAGCAACCAATTCGCTAATACTCTTGCTAGCCATTTCTGGACTATTAATTGCCCTAAGGTACTCACCTAATTCACCCACATCCATTCGGAAGGACTTATGGTAAGAAACCAGGTTGCTGGCCCGTAGTGCTGAGTCATACAATTGACGTCATTCTTTGGCTTTTTCCAGAACTGTTCTGTATTTCGTAATCTACCAAATATTGCTGTTAAGTCACCTTCTAATTCATCTTTATTAAGCATCTCAAAATACTGTTCAGCTGTAAGCTTTTGTTTTTGGTTAACGCAATTCATTTTATAGAAAATGCCAGAATTTATTTGACGTATATTAGCATCATTAAGGAGAAAAATAAATATTGTTGATTAAGGCGGAATTGAGAGTGTTTTGACATTAATCTTGCTTTAATATACTCACTTGATGTTAGCTTTTGCTGCCGATCATAAAATTGACCATATTTGCCTTCAATATAAAGATCAGGAAAGCATTTTACATCTAAATCCTTATCTCTGGATTCAATTGGAGCAGCGTTGACTTTCAGCATTTGATAGAGTTCGGAAATAGGAGCGTTTCTCCTCCTTTCATGCAAGGGGTAAATAGTGTATTGTTCATAGTCCGCCTCCTTTTCTGATGTAACTTGTGTTAGTAGCCCACCGTTTCCTTCTACAACGTTATCTACTTGAGATTCTAATTGGTCTACGATATGATGAATATTGTCCTCTTCGTTAATATAATCAATCAATTGTTGAGGTGAATGCGGCAGTTGTATTCGAGAGTAGAGAGCATTAACACCTTTTAAATATTGTAAGGCTTGGTAAACCTTGTTAATATCTACAATATCCTCCCACACTATTTTAGATTTTGTTGGCGTACCTCGTACCATAATAAATATTTCAGGGTTAGTGATAGGGTGTTCTGGTCTAGGCAGTTTTTTTAAAGTTTCTTCAATCGGCAGAGGAAGGTGGAAAGTTCGGCCTTTTACTTTTTTCACCATGTTCCTATTAGGTATATGTTTGTTAGCAACGGGATTCATTAGCATTACCACCTGAAATGCTTTGGCGCGTTGAATTAATATCTTCTCATAGTCATTTAACTCGGTTATCCGTGTTTATACAATGCCGGATTAGTTACTGAAGATTCAGGTTTCTTGCTTTATCCACAACCGAATTATAGGGGGTCGAAAAAAGCCCGAATTGCTTCGAGAAAAGGATGGTACGGCCGTGCCGCTTTTTTTTTGCTCGACTTGGCGGGCACTGCCGTGCCCCCCGATAAATTAAATACGAAAGTATCACGTCTCTTGTCTCTTCTTTACGCCTAAACTATTGTACCGATTTGAATAATTATTTATGTGTTGCATACTAACTTAAATGATTCCTTGACATTAGTAACTATTATATTATAATACGAGTTTTCCGTAAAAAGGATTGGCAGGAGATGATTTATACAGTCCTTTTTCTTTTGAGAGGGGATAAGCGTCCAATGACTTGTCCGGTCTTGGGTAAGGCAGAAGGGAGTGTCAGACTCTTCATGATTAAAAACCACCCTATTCCTTCTTCTGCTTTGAGTACCGGTAATCTGCTAGATCTTCCGCTCTGGGTTTTTTATAAAACCTTGTTACAGTGTGCTTAAAAAGGAAAAAGAATTCTTACTTTCATTGGCTCAAGGACTATGACACTATCTTTTGGCAGTCTCCTGGTAAACTTGGCCGCCATCGCGCATCCAGCCGTGCCACCACCGATGACAAGGATTTTGCATCTGAAAATAATTATTACAATGAGGGCCTGTTGCATCACTACCAATTAAGTTTAGATGACATTAACAAGGAACATGTCACATGGAAGATACAACAAATAGGGTAGTATCCTAATTATTTTTATTTCCATCTAGTATATTATTACCATTTACAAAATTAAATACTTTCGACTATACATTGATTTGTAATATTGTGTGATGTCATGATTTACTACATTTTTAGGGTAATGTGACACAATGAGTCCTTTCCTCCTTCCTTACTTATATGAAAAATAAGTGTCTAATATTTTTTAGTTACATATCTGACTGAAGAACTAATTAGATTCTTACCCTGACCAAAACTTATCCAGAAGTGGTAACTTAAAACTTTAATAAAATTATGTTATGATAAATAAATAAAGTACTTATTTTAAACTATAATCTCACTGGAAATACAACACAGTACCTTTTGCAATCTAGTTAATAAAATATACACTTTATAGCGCACAGAACAAAGTTCATTTTACTATTAACATAATGTGAATGAATGTAAATGTATTAGTAAAAAAGTTAATTATGTAGTTAACAATAATTTATTTATGTACTTAGTTATACAAGACATAAGTATCTTAATAACTTGATTGGTTACTATTATAAAGAGCAAAAAAGTTTACTACAAACACAGGTCAAATGAAATAAAATAAAACATAGAACTAGGTAGCCATAAATTCAACTTAGCAGAAATCATAATTCCAGTATAAAATCATAGTACCAATACATATTTAAACTTTATCAGCATCAATTTCAACCTTTAGTATACAAAATTGAATAAAGAGTTATAGGTTTATCCTGTGGTCTACAAGAGTGCAGATCTCATATTGTGTAAGAGTAGTATTGAGAAATAGTAGGTGTATACATTTAATTATTTTTTTATATAACTAAAATAATTGTGAAGTAAATGTATCATTACAATCTTATCTCTCAATCTTATGATGCTTAAAAACAGCTTTGTAAAATATTTTAGTATCTGAGCTACATTTATCAAGATTCTTATTTAATCATTGATTTCAATTTACTAATTACTATAAAAACTATCTGACCATGATAATATCATTACATAATTTTAATAATTCTCGAAATGTAATAAGCATAATGTATAAGTAGGTAATAACATTTAAAATAGTGTTTGTTATCTTCTATTCAACAACTGATATTGATATGAAAAGTGTATGTTATCTGCCTCAACCTTCTCTTAACATATTTCAATAAACCATTGATTCATTGACTCACTCCATGACTATAATCAAGTTCTAAACACGAAATCTAGACGGCTACCGATTTATGTAATATACCTATTTAATTAACACTAGTACTTACGAGTATGTGGCATTATTTGGTGTGGATACAGAGAAACTTCTGCATAATCCCGGAGTGCTGACTGCCGTAAATTTTCGTATGAAACTCATGTTTGGAACAAATCACTGGTCGCACTGCAAACACTTATCCGGCGACTTCCACATGAAGTATGGTCCTGCTCTCTAGTGCTCACACTAGTTAAGTAACCGCAAATGCGATGATTCAGTGTTGGTGTTGTGTGCAGTTGTTATCCGCACTCGCAATACGACATAACGACAGTTTGTTGATATTTGGTTGAAGATCATCAAGCTTTTGACGTTTCTAAATGTGAAGTGACGTTTTTTCATTTTTCTAGTACCACTCCAACATGACGTTTCTCTGTCAACGACAATTTCGTAGTTAGAAAATAGGAATGATAAATTAGCATTAGTCAATGAATTGAGTAGATCAATAACAATTTTCTTATGTTCATTTAATTTTAAAACTAATCCTTATCTTAAATACAAAGGAAATGAAACTTTTAAAACGTAAAACGTTTTTAAATTAGTAGATCGTAGAGAACCAAAGGCTTGTCACTTGACTTGATATTACTGTCAAACAAATCTGTCATAACAAAAATGGCGGACGACGACGAAATTGACATTTTAGGAGATTTCTCTTTTAATTCTTGTTTTGCTCAAAACAATCAAGGAATGTGAGTAAATCTCTCGTTTATATGGTCCTTTTCATAATAATAAAAAATGCAGTACTTAATTATGATTACGCAACACTTTGGTTAGCGGTTATGTTTACAATCTTGTTGACACCAATTCTTCAAACAAAACAATAATAAATCATAGTTTTTGTGTATCTGATGCTATCATTAGGCGCTAACTTATATTTTTAAACTGCATAGAGAATTTTGATTGAATAATTATTTTGGCATATAAAATTATTATTTACTGGTAAACAATAGTCCATACACATCTGTTGCTTTCAGCCCTTCGTGTTCCAATAGAGAAGACACGGTGCACCCACAATGGCTACTCGACTCCACAGAGACGAACTGGTACGATAAACAAAATAATAGGTAAGTTTTATACATGTCACCTAATTGCAATTGCATGTTGCACTTGCATGAAGAGCCAAAAATGTTATCTAATTAATTCATAGCATACAATCACTTTAATCATCATCCTGTCTTTGTCCTGTCTTCATCAACATCTAAATGTTAAATGAAAACCTACATTCAAATAAAAATAAGATAATATATTAATTTGGTACTTTTTCAAGGCTAAAAGAAGGTTCACCGAGGAAGCTGTATGGGAACAATTCTTCAGATAAGCACGTAAATGATGTTCACACAGCATGGAGTGCCAGGGAGAGAGATATTCTTATCAAAGAAATGGTGAGTTTGTATTTTGTAAAAGTTTAATTTTTTTTTTCTTGTTTTATATGTGTAATGTAAAATGAATATTTGTTTACACAATTGTTATTAGTAATACTTGTAAATAGAAATGATATCCTTTTTACTCAAGTAACAATCATTAAATATAGTGTACAATAGTTAAGTATTAATGCTCGATTTTATAAACATTTATAATGTAAAAAAAACAATTAGTAACTAATATACAAAAATTCAGTTCCAATAAGAGTCCTATTTCCTATTCACAGGCTAAATATGGGAGAAATGTACGAAAAATATCACAAACATTGAAATCAAAGACTGAAGCTGAGATACAGGCATTGATAGAGGCTGAGTATGGTGTTAATTTGGAGACTCCATCATTTGGACTGGATAAACCAGAGGACCACGAGGACATACCAGCTGTAGTCCAGGAAGAAATAGTTACAGATGACATGACTACCATAAATAATGTTATCAACATGGTCACTACCGGAGCACCCACTATTAATGTACCAAAGAAACCTTTCCGGAAGAAAAACACAAATTCTAAAAGTCTCCTGAAACCAGATGTTTTGAATGACAAGAAGGCTGAGTTAATGGCAATAAATCCAGCAGAAATATTGTATGAGGATGATCTTATAATAGGGTCGACGGAATCTATTGGTTCTGACCTAGACCTGACTGACATTGTCTCTAAGAATATAGTTAAGTATCAGGCGAAAGTAAAGGCTGAGAAAAAGATTGGTAACCATAGGAGAAAAAGGTCCAGGAATTATGATAAAGGAACAACTAGGAATAAAAGTAAGGAGTTGTTGAAGTCACCCTTGGGAAGACAGAGGAAGGATTCTAGTTTGTCTGAGGACAGTGTCAAGAGTCCTAAAATGCAGATTGTTTTAGGTTCTGGACAAGCTTTGCCTGTTTCTGAAGGGGAGCAAGTGGTGAGTACTGTTGAATGATTCAACCAACCTTTAGTTATCTAATGTTTCATCAGTTATATAACATTCAGACATAGTACACAATTAACTCATTAGAACATATCATGCCAAAAATCCAATCATATATCCGTTATCCATTATCAATAAACACACCTCTATTTTTATCATAATTAAAAATAACTCACATTATTTATTACTTGATAACATTACAATTCTGCAGATAAAAATAGAGAAGAAGAAAGACTCGGAACCAGAGAGTGACATAGAGATAGATGTGGACAGTGACAGTGAGAGCAGCACACACAAGTCTACTCCTACCAAGGAACCGAGGGATAGGGCTACAGAGGAACCTATAGCTGTGCCACTCAGTAGGTTCGAACCCATGCCCAAAAGACCTAAAAAGATTAATCTGGTAAGTATTTTTTACATATATGTATTTGCTTATTTATCAAATACAATGTTAAGTCAACTTTTTCATCAATAATGTTAATAGCCAGCATCTTTGTACTGCAATTTAATACATTTATTTATAATTTTTAGTATTACAAACTACATATTAATTTAATTTCTCAGTTTTCTTTCAGTATAGTTGCTTATATGCGTTTTTTACATTTTAATTTTAAACTTGACATTAATGATGGTTTCACAATGTTACAGGATGGTGGTGGTGGCTATACCATAATGCACACGGAATCAGGCGACTTGGTAGCGCTGGGCGCGGAGCCACGCCGGGGCCGTGCGCCGCGCAAGATGCCCGTGCAACTGCTACACTGCCGGGTTTATAATGCTGAGAAACCAGTTAGTTTCTTCATTATGCTGACTGTAGAACATTATTTTAACCATCTTTTTTTGTCGTGACTAGATAGTAATAAATATTCTGTGCTTCTTAACTTATATGTTGCTTAATCTGATGTTCAATTTCAATCATAATGTTTTCGTCTACATTATCATATTTTTTTTCAATACAGGCCCCGTTCGAGGTGCGTGTGCACGTGTCGACCCTGGTCCTGATGGACGGGCACGCGCACACGTCCCGCGGCGAGGTGATGGGGCTGCTGGGGGGCGAGTTCAGCGCCGCCGCCCCGCCGCTGCTCACTGTCTCAGCTTACAGACCGGCCGCCGCCGCCGCGGGTAGCACGCACTGTGATATGGATCCAGGTGAGAGTTTTCATTGCCTGGTCTCCCATTAGGAAGTAGGTAGACGATTATTTTACTTCATATATGGTCATCAGTCATTATACCGGTCGGTTGACTAATATTTCATCGTCGCTTATTGGGCTAATGTGTGTCATTGATTATCACAATAATTTTAGAAAACTTGCTCATTCTCATGATAAAAATTAATTATCAGACATCATTTTCATTACAATAATATTATTTCCAGTATCACAGTCCATGGCGGCCGAGTCCCTCCGTAGTGCGGGCACGCTAGTGTGTGGCTGGCACCACTCGCACCCCCAGTTCCCGGCGGCGCCGTCGGCGCAGGACCTGGTGTCGCAGCGCGGCCTGCAGCAGGCGCTGGAGTGGACGCACGTACCGTTCCTCGGGTTCATCACCTCGCAACACTGGCCCACGGGCAGGACGGCTTCACAGTACCGGTTAGTTCATATTTTTTAGTAGAAAGATGCAGTTATGTTCTTATGCGAAGTCTTTTTAAAATAATATCCGCGTCTGTATCCCGTGAACGTACGTACATCGTAAGTACTACTTAACGCATTGAACGCCGTGGTGGTCACTGGTGACCGACGTTGGCGGAGGATTTGCGTTCAACAGTTTTATATTGTCAGTCAAAGACGTAAGTAAGTAAACTAATGTAAATTCAGACTCCATGCCGGCCATGCCACAGATCTTTAAAACAAAATATATAGTAATTTTTCCGAACCTCAGTAAGTCAATTATCTTTAAAATACGTCTACTCCATTTTCAGATGTATTCGGGTGGAAGACGAACAAGACGCAGAGCTCCCCACAGGATACCAGCTCAGTGTGAAGTTGGTACCAGATCTCACTGCAAACAATCTGACGAGTTTCCTTCAAGAACTGCGCACTGTCATGGTGGACAACCTCAGTAGTAACGAGTTCAGCGTTGATGTCGTCAAGGACATCTGTCCGCAGGCCAAGATCACATATTTAGAAAAAGTAAGTGGATTCATCTATTTGGTGAACAGTCCACCTAGCAATATTGTGCATGAAATAATTTTATTACTGCAGTAACTTTATTGTGATAGATTCGAATAAGGCTTATAATCCATTTATTTTGTCTGTTTCTCATGTGAATATAATTATATCTATAAAACAATTTATTATAGAATGTTGACATAAAGAGAATACTTACATATTTATATTTCCCACAGTGCATATCAAGTGCATCACATCACATGCGGTCGGCAGGATACGAAGAGTCCGACCCACTCGTGCAACAACTCATGCAAGGGATAAGAGATGTCTTCAGATAGACACAGAATCACAGATTGTATGGAATTAATTACCTTTATTACTGTGTTTAGATTCAAGGCGAAACAGGAGCAATTACTAGTTGTTCTAATTTATAGTTAATTTTTATATAGTTAACTATGTATGTAGTCTTGTTGAAGTTTTGAATTCCTGTATGTAGAATTGTTTCTAGTGCCTACACCATACTTCGACTACCTATTTTATACTTTAGATTTCACAGTAGCTAGATTTCAATAAATAACTATTTTAATATGATTTGGTAGGACTGTCTATGTAAATACAGTGCTATATTGTGATATAAAGAAGTTATAGAAGTTTTTAGCAATTCTTTGTATAATAATTACCTCTCAATTTCCTTCATAGAGCTTTGTATATGGGAGAGAATATTATTTATTGAATTAATTACAATACTAATGTGATGTCATCACAATGTATTTCATTTTAATATAGTCCAGTAGTGGACTCTCCTTGAATGTTGATGATAATTTGAAGTGTCTTGTCTGTTCCTGTTCTTAATTGGTTAAATTGGCAACTTGTTTTTTTAAGACAATGATCAAAGATTGATTTTGGAAGGAACACTGCGTAAAATAATTTGATTTTACCTTTTAGACAATGGTGCCCTTAAACATTTTAAGTTTATTTTGAAATTATTATTATTGATATAAGTTTAATTTATTGAATATTGGTATAATTGTTAGTAAAGTAATATATTATTTGGCTATTCAATATCGTTTTATAAGATCATTAACTGTTGTAACGAGCTTTTTGCATTCTAAACTGTCCTTCATAAGTTTAATTCGCCGGTTCCAGTGGCGATTGATTGTAAAATTTTCCAATGGATAAAATAAGTGGCGTATGCCTTATCAATCTTGTGAACAAAACAAATAAATTGCTATATTCTTCACTTCTTCTTTTTCTTACATGCTACACAACACCCATTTCTCTATCCATTAGTGCCCCAAAAATAAGACTATTATAGCAATGAAAATGGAATAGCATTAAACAAGAAAGAGGCAGCAGAATTTAAACTAGATTGATTGACAAAAAAAGATTAAAAATAAAAATCCAAAGCATATGGCACAGTTCCAGTTTATTTTTTAATTGTTACATGTGCTAGATAAAAAAATAATACAGTCCGATTAGTGAAATTCTTTTTACTATCAACCGTCGGCCGTTGCGAACAAACAGCCGAGTCTCGTATCGTTGATGAAATTAATACATAGGTTTTATTACAAATCGTTTGTCTTCACATTCGTACACTCTAAATTGGAAAACATTATATTTCTTTTTACAATTTTAACAAGCATTTTAACCAATATAGTTTTGAGCCCGTTGGCTTGAGCTCTACGGGTATCGACTTATACGACCATATTATATCAGTCGGCACGCGCAGAGACGCCTCTTCTGGACCTTTTTGGTAGTACAAAGGTACTTTAACATCGTAAGTGCCTTGTATAATATAATTTAAAAACGATATAGTAATTCATCTATTTATACAGTCATATTGTCAAGTGTCCGGGCGCACCGCGGTCACTGTTTATATTACTGGGCATTATAAAAATGTACTGCGGTCAAACACAAGATATTACGATTTATTAACATCTTACTATACTGATACTCTGTCGTAACGATGCACGCAATACACACGAACCTAGCTTTAGTCGAATTGGCAAGTTTACAACTTAGAAACAAATGGAAAACACACTGGCAGTGATAAAACAATGCTGTAGTAAATAAACTAAATTTGAGCAGAGTCTATACTATAACATCTGGCGGAAACAACATTACTAGTTACATTGGATTTAACTATTCTTAACAGAAACCGTAATATTTTGTGTTTGATAATTCGCATCACAACGCAACCTTAGGCAATAAATAAAAAAAATGATTTGTTTTAATTAAATTAATAAAAAATAAAGAGTTCGAAACGATCGTAGCGTTACGTCTATATTTACAATGTGTTAACTTACAACTAATTAGAAGCATCAACTATGAAAATTTTTATCAACATTGAAGGCACATGATTCCGCACCCGATTCTCGTCATATATGTGCAAACATTAGGTGCACTCTCCGCTGGCAACACTCCTCTGTACTTCTATTTTACATGGCAACACTGCGGGTGGTATCGTCTGTCGAAACTTTGACAAACATGTAGAAAGGATAACAAGCTGTTAACATCATTCCAATGTGGGATAACAAATAATATTTAAGACACAAACATATCTGTATTTGGAAAAGTTGAGACAGACAATACAATCCGAAGTGTTGGTACATAATGGACCGGACCTGACATGCTAACTTACACAATATTATACAATATGCGAAATAAGTACTGGTATTCTATTCGCATTGCACGACACTCGATCCGAAATCCGACCACAGAATATATTTAAACACGATATAAACGCTAACATTAGTTAAAAATGATCATTTCGTAATATTGTCTCAGATGACAAGTTTCATGCAACGCAAACGTAGACTAGTTAATTTATTTGAAAGTTGACTTAGGGAAACTCAGTCTGGCAATGATATTATAGCAAAAGTACTCTGGCTCAGTCGCCCACACACTTGTGCTGTGCTGTAGGAAGGAAGGAGAAAGAAAACTAATAGCAGCCTTATCGAGGTATGGAGAACAAGTAATTATGACTGACGTCATCCGAACACTTTTTGTAATCGTATGACGCCAATGTACACTACTACTCACATATCAAAAGTGACAATAACACTAAAGTGAAACATAGAAAGTGTTACATAGAGGACATATTTGCGCAACACAGGACAAGTCCGCAGGCGACTGAGGTCGGCTAAGACCGGTCACGTACAGAATAAACATAAATTTATTCTTAACAACTATTTCGCTAATTAGTTCTATTCACAGCTGCGGAACGGAAATTATTTATATAAAAACATGTCTCCACTTATAAGTGCAGTTTAATTCATTACATTGATATTTGATTGAGATCCCGTCGTGCGTACGATTGTTTTGTCAATAATTTTGATATAAATGGCAAATTAGTGAAAAAAATGCTGGTGCCTGACTCTTGGTACATACATAAAAAATATTCATTTTAATTAAATTTTTCATATCATAATTCAATTTCAGTAATTATTTGTAATTATAAAACTAATTGTACTTTGAAGGAAATAAAATAAACAACGAACCAATCACCAGCATCTTTAACACCGTTATTTTGATAAAATTTCATACTCCCATCAATAATTACGAATCTTCAATTTCAACGAAATTATATTTTATATTTAAACAGAACACGTCATTTTATATCTAAAATATTAATTTAAAAATATACAAACTAAGCAGTCATTCATGTAACACTAGGAATATAAAAAAAATGTTTGCATACCGTCATTCTGCGATTTAAAAAAATATCGTACAATAGTAAGCGTACTCAACTAGCTCGTAGTAAAAAAATAATTAAAATTAATTAAAAAAAGCTTAAAGAGTCAATGAGGAACAGAATTTATACAATGTCGCGCAGTTATACTTATTACGATTACACTTATCGTAATGTTTTTAAAATAAATAATTTATTTAATCTATTGCCGCCCTGTCGCTGTACGGTACTTAAAAAAGTTTATTATCTGTTTTCGATTAAAGAAAATTATGATAAAAAAATCAACTTCACTGGGTGACAACAACATAATATTATACCATGTGACAGGGCGACATATAAGGGCAGTACACACTGGCGCAGAAGCTTGCACGCGTTCACACTGGCGTGTCCATACATCGATGGTTACATGTACGACGAATTCATTATTGTTATCGACAATACCTCACATTATACGTGGACAATATTGATCATATTCTCATTTAACATCAATACAGCATACAACCAAGTCAGTATTAACACCATGAAAATAAATATAGCACTCTACCAACAATCAGAACACATATTTATACCTCTTCAGACTGATTCATAAATTGAACGAAACTATAACTTTGTAGTTGTTGACATTCGAATACATAAAGTAATCGAATATCAATTCTTTGATCACAATAAGTGTAGAAACTGGGGTATTTAAAACATTTCAATTAAGACGTCCATGAGCTTAATTTACTGAGCGATTCAGTTTGAAAGTGTCCATGAAAATCTGAGAGCACTGACTGACTTTCTAAATGAGAGATTATCCAACTACGTTTTGACATAATGTGTGTAGGTATTTCTTCTGTTTTCTCCTTTTGTTGTTGTTGTGAGACGGTGGTGTGTCGCCTAGTCGATGCTCTTGACGCGCGCCATGACCTTACCTTCGAACATGGGCAGTGTGTCCGAGTCGCTGCTCACTTCCTCCTGGATCACCGTGTCTAGATCGGCGCAATTCGTTTTGAAGAAGTATCTGGAAATAAGTTGTATGATTTAATTTAAAAACGCAATTTGTTAAAAGGTGAATCAATATAAGTTATTTCGTTCAATGTTGTATTCACTTATAATGAGATGGATTTGTGAATATTCTATGCAGTTTAGACACATTTGAGGTGTACATTCTACCTTCAAATAGGTGAAAAAATATTTCAAAATGTATGTATCTACATGTTTTAAATATGAAGTTATCAATAGAAGTTACGTAACATACCTATAGTTGCCCTTCCTAGGCAGATAATCCTTGAAGGTCTTGAGGGTGAGCGGCGAGGCGGGCACCTTGAACCGGTAGGGCACGTTCTCGTCCAGGAACGTCACCACCACCACCGTGTGGCTCTCCGCGCCGCCGCCGCTCGTACTGCTCGACTTACTGCCACTGCCGCTGGAATTTACAACGTAAACATAGTTATTAAGTATTATTTTAATAAATACATACACTTACATTATACAAATTTTTGTCTTTATAATTTCGCGTTCAGTGTTCGCGTTATGTGAAGATATGACACATAAATTATAAAAATAGTTGAACTATTTTGGTTTTATTTATTAATGAATCTGGTAAAGTATGAACTCTATGAAACTGCGAGTTGCAGTATTGATTTTATATCGATTTGAATCCCTTTAGGACTAATTAGTTAATAAGAAAATGTTAATTTAGTTTTTACATATAGCAACAAGAAATGGTAATAAATGGCATACCGTGCGGCCCGTGGCGGTTTGTCCTTGCGGCGCAGGTCGTCGCGGTCTGCGGACGAGGCACGCGAGTGGTGGCGGCGCTCGCTGCGGTCTGCGCGGTCGCGGTCGCCGCGGTCTCGCTCGCCGCGGTCCAGGCGGTCCAGGCGCTCGCCCTCCGCCATCCAGAGCAAGATGCGGGGCTCCACGCCTCCTTCAGATACTACCGACACTCCGCTGTCTGTCAGCTCCGTCACCGTCTTCTTAGAGAACGACCTGCCGGAGTAACTGTGTTACAGTTGTGTGTTAGATATGGGGTGATAATGAAGTGTTTAGTAACAGGGGTTAGCAATATGAAGCAGTCATGTTACTTCCAGTTATAATTACAGTAATACCCCGGACTTACGCGATAGGTGGGTCCGAGCGGTTGCCGTGTAAGTTGAATTCGCGTAAGTCGGGGTTCAACGTTGCATATAATGTTAGTCTCATTTTTCGTTCTTTTAGATGACATAATTAGAGATTATAAGTACGTTTAGACCTGTCGCAAATTAAACACTGAGTGGGCGGAGCGAAAGAGCTGATGCGCGCGGCAATCAAAATCAAAAACCGCGTATCTCCGAATTCGCGTAAAACGGGGTAGCGTAAGTCGAGGTATTACTGTATTATTGTTTGACAGTATAAGTAAATATTTCGACTGATGATAATGAATGAAGTCAAAGCTTTGATACGCCAACTAGTGGTAGTAGTCCAATACCTGCGCGTGAGTGAGTGCGGGTGGTGCAGCGAGTCTGGCGGCGCGTCGTAGTGCCCTGAGTCTGCGGAGAGCGCGGAGGGCGCGCGGCGCGCGGCGTGCGGGGGGTGCGGGCGGGGCCGCGCGCGCCGGCCCCCCGGGGGGGACGCGCCCGGGGTGCGCTCCGACCACACGCGGGACACGTGCTGGTCTGGACGGACAGACAAAAAATTATTATGATACAAACTCAGAGGCGACCTCAACTTTCTTGGGTAATTGAGAAAAAAATACAAGATTAACTGTTACCAAACCAAGATTAGCATTATGTATAAAGTGCTCACCGAGGATATCTTGATCGTTGTCGTCATCAAGCTGTAGTTTCTCTCGGATGGCGGCCGCGACTAGCTGCGGTGGTAATACTTGACTCGAAGCTTCTTCTACATCACCCTGTAAATTAATTAACTTTTAAGGACACATACAAACACAAGATATTTCATTAATTAGTAATGTAATTTCTATCTACCAAGAATTAAAAATAAAGAATTTAATTTTTGCTCGCAATAAGAGACAGAAATTGTCGTTTTTATGAATTTATAATTAATCTAAACAAAACTTTTGATGTCAACAGGAAGGCAAGTTTGGCTAAAAACTAGCTAATAATGATGATAATGAATAGCTTTACTTCACTTATTTCTTTTTTTCTTACAATTAATACATAATAATACGATGAACATAAACAAGAACGGGGTGTTACCTCAGCGAGCCTCCTCTCGAGCCTCTCCTTGGCCTCCTGGTCGCGCCGCACGCGCTCCAACTTCTCAATGAGCAGCGGCGCGAACTCCGCCGGCGGCAACACGCGCAACTGTTCCGACTGTACCCGCGCCGTACGGGGGATCACCTGGGATAATAATATTAGTAATTAGAATATTGAATATTACACAATATGAACAAATCACCCTAACAACCTAAGTAAAGAAAATTAAATGTAATAATTGGCCCCCTTAACAAGGACCCCCCTTATATAGGAGTTACCCCAAAAATGGAAAGGGGTATGAGTATGCAAGTTCCTCTATTGCAAAAAGGGGAGATCTATTGTAAATTTTTATTAAATTATCCATTAAGTTTTAGATTAACGACCCTTTCAAGGTTCTTCTATTCTGTTTTCTGTTTATTAATAACTATATTACTATACGATTGTCCCCACTTAACAATATGGGGTCAAAAATTATGTTAGTTCTAGTTTCAGTGAGCTCATTGACTCATTTGATAATGAAAGTCAACAAATCGTGCGTGCCTTATCGCCGATAGAATTATAACATTATTAGATATTTAATTCTACTTGTAGGGAATCAATGGATAGATAACCTCCATGTTCTGCATTCATCAATTGAAATTATTTGCTTTTATGTTCTGTTTGAACATCGCCAAGTGCGGCGAAATCAAAGCGTTTGTAGTAAATACACTACATTATCGACATTCGGATAGTAAATATGTAAAATAAAGTTTGATTGTAAAATTCCAATCAATTCTATTCCAATATGCTTTTGCCTACATAAAGGACAAGAAATAGTAATAAAGAAAAATATTAATCTAACCTTTGTTGAATATTTTTACAATAATAGGTCCTTGTTAATTCCCCTAAATTTAAATTCCATGATCCTGACCATAGTATAAGACATGTTCTCAACACCCATTCACTCGCAGAGGGTAGTCATCTCCATTCAATCTTATACCTTACCCGCATTACTGTCACGCCGTTTTTATTCCTTTCGGCTTCGAGGTTAAAACGCTTAACCGGGCAAAAGTCACAGTGTGGTCTAAACACTAACGCCAGAATACTCAAACGCTACTCAATTTTAAGTTGTATTGAAATATCGTGTTATCTCTGTCATTTCACAAAAAATATAGTGACAGAACTACATCTGAGAGCGTCTTAAAATTGAGTAGTGTTTCAGTATTCGGGCTTAAGTCTCCTATAACCACAAATTAGAATGCAGATAATCTCACCATGGCAGTATCCTGTTCCTTGTTGATGACAGCGTGTCGGTCGAGGCCGTGCAGACGCGGCCGGTGTCTGGACTCGCGCGGCTCGCGTACGTTGCGCACTGACATGCCATCGCTACACAAAATACAACATACAAATTAGACGTTACGTGTGATTAACGGTCGATTTTAATAACCAATCTTAATACAAAATCTTTAGAAGAAGATCGATTTGACTCTCGTTGTTTGTCAGAATTCGGTTATCAATTTCGACCAAAGGGCAGTGATATCGATAGTATTAAGTTTGAGATTCTTTTAATTTAATTTAAAGCAAGTGTAATACATATAATCAAATATTAAACATCAATTTTCAACAAGAAATATAATAGTTTTTCATTAATATGAGTATAGGCGAACTTAATGCCGTTGGCATTGTCATTTAGCCGACCTTTAGGTGATGTAGAGCAAAAGGGTGATATTTTTTTATTGAAATAACTATCGATACTTATGTCAATTGTTTATATGTTATTGGAGTCTGTATAGTGCAAGTTAATGTATCACACGGATGGGGTCACAATGATAAATTAGTTGCTATTGAGTTAAGCAGTTCTAAAGCTCAAAGGAACAGAAAATCTAAGAAAACAATAAGTTATCTACATGTCTACACTTACTTGGTCGAAGCATTGATTTCTTCTTACTTGTAAGACAGTTATACATATAAAGCTAGAATATTTGAAGTTTGACTGTAGTACAGTTGAAGAATAGAAACAATAATGTGAAAGTACACCAGTCAGTTATCTGTCAAACAACTTTAGTAAATGGACGTATAAGACTGTAAGCTACACTAGCGCCATCTAGGCAGTGCAAAAACAAAAGTGTCGAATATTTAGTTCATTTATGATACATCGTTCAACAGTACTACAAGTAAAGCCTCAAATATTCCTTTTTAAAACGTCTAAGGTACTTACACACTGCTGCCGGAGAGCGAGATGGCGTCGGAGTCGGTCCGTCCGCTGCTGAGGCTGGCGCGCTCCGAGTCCTGGCGCGAGGCGGGGCAGTAGCCCGCGTACGACACGTGCGCACTGTACACCGAGCGCTTGCGGTGTCTACTGCCACCCGACAAGGGACAGGGACCAGGGTGTAAGGATATTGGAACAAGGATTTTGACGACAAAATTTTTTTGTAGTGTCGATAGTTGGTTGTATCGACAATAGGTAGTATCGACAATCGAATTTGGAATCGATTTTTTTCGACATTTTTGTGGTTTCGTCAATCGTAAATTGAGAAGGATAGAAGGAAAGGTGAGAAGTGATGTGAGGTGGCAAGACAGAGCGTTTAGCGTGTAATACGGCGAACGCAGCGAGCATGCAGCGCGGAACAAAACATGGGGAGCAAACAATACACGGGCACATCAGTTAAGCTGACGGGGGGAGGGGGGCGCAGTGCTGGACTGGCGCATGCAATGCTAGGGGACACACTTCGTTAACAGGGACGGGCTGACTTGGCTATATACGATACTTCTTTGAGAACAATTTTATTTAACTTTCATATTTCATTTATCTTTTATACAAGGTTTGAATCGAGACGAATCTCCTCCCAATTTCATACAAAACTATGACCAAACAGTGTGCTTGTGGCAACTTGGTTGGTAGTACTATCAAGCACAATACAAAATTTGAAGGAAATTCCGAGTAAAGCGAAAGTTTAGTTAGAAATACAATGAAATCTTTATGTGTTATGTTTTAAAGTTGAAAATGCATTGTACTAGTTTATTTAATGAGTACAGCCCGCCCTTTGTTAACTATGAATGCTTTGATACGTCAGTATTATAAACTGTTCGTTCCATCATGACAGTTGTGTCGCTCAATTTAAAATTTTGGTTTCTATATCTATTACAATAAAACTGTGTCTAACTAGGCCAAATAATATCAAATTAAATAAAACAGTTTTGTACTCAAACTACTGAACAAAAAAGTATAAAAGAAAAAATCTAAACATCGATAAAATTGCGTACAGCACTACTCTAATTCACTAAACGAGTACAAAACACAAAAAAAAACTTGCATTTGATTTTCGAAATGTAAACAAAATGTACAATTAATATTTATTAATATTTTCAAACAATCAAATGTAAGTTTTTAATGAGTATATCTGACATATCTAGGTACTATTCACAACGTCTATGAGTAAAGTATGGTAGCGAGTAAAGCAAGACACTCACGGTGCGACGTCGGAGTGCAGACGGCGCGACTGTGTCGCAAGTAGTGCGTCGTGCGTGAGTCGTGCGGCCGGGGCGGCGCCCCCCGCGCCCCCCGCGCCCAGCTCCTGGCCCTCGTGCAGCGTGGCCAGCCCGCCCACCGCCGCCTGCTGGGGGAAAGGGTTCTGTAGGATTTCACATACACAGAACATAATATAGAGTAAAAAAATAAAATGATGATAACATTTCATATAAACCATGCCAGTTTTTTTTCTTTGTATTACAATAACCATGAAACATGACAAAAGCTATTAATTTAATTACATGACAAAATAAGTACTACTACAATGTTATCATCTAATATCAAAATAATGTCCAAATAAATAATAAAAGTAAAATATGAAACTATGAAGAATCCCCGTACCTCTCTGGGTGGATGCGGCGGCGAGGCGTCTGGCGATGACAGCGGTTGCGTGGCGGCGCTGACGTACGACACGTACGCGTCCGACCGCAAGAACGACTGGTACGTCGTTTCCGTTATCGCACGCGTCACCTACGATTATTATATTAAGATTAAATTGTCTGGACATGAACAGGATTACTCTGATTTTTAGGAGGAGAAATAGGTGTTTTAATTATGTTCAATTCATTAGAGGGATGTTATTGTTATTTGAAAACTGAAACTAAAACCAGACATTACTTTTCAGTGACCATAGTGGGCTTTAAATTCGAATACCTCTTACAAAATTAAATGTTATTCTATTTCCTCATTATAGTATTGTAAGAATTTGATTTATTTATCTTAGCTCGTATATTTCTCAAGCCCAGTACTGTGGACATACCTCTTGCTCCATATTGTCGAATATAGTCTTCTCGATGTTGGAGCCATCCTTGAGGCTCTGCTTCACGTGCTGCTTCAGCTCCTCCGGCATCGCTAGCTGAGACTTGCGCAGGAATCTACACATACATCAGTCATATAGGTTTTTATAGGATATGGTCATAAATTAGCATATGGACCAGACGATTAAACTAGCAGAGGAGTTTCTGTGTATAAACTGCTAAATATTTTTATTTTGACATTTGTGTTTTCCTTGTCTTAAGGCAAGACTAATCGTTCTTATTCTTTATTCTTATAAGGAAAAATAATATATTTGAATGAATAAAGAAATAATGATGATGAAAACAGGCCTAATAATTTACCATGCAACCAAACGGAGCCATAATGTTGTCTTCAAATATAACCGATCCAAAATCTCATGCATTGATCAAACATGTTTTGACATTATTATTAAAATCGATCTTTATTCAGATTTTGGTTTAAGATCAGTCACTAATTTCGGCAATTAAATGATGTTGACTCACTATCTTGTTTCAAATACGATTAAATCAATCTCGTGGATCAATCACACAGATTTGGACATTATTTTTAAAATCAATCTTTATTTAGATTTTTGGTTTAAGGTCAGTTACTAATTAGGGAAGTAAATTGATGTTTACTCACTTGTAAATAGCGGAGACGACCTGCCGTATCTTGGCAGGCTCGTGTTCCTGGCGCAGCCCCTGCACGGCGAAGTAGAAGTTGAGGCGGTCCACGTGCAGCCCGCCCGCGCCGCTGACGTACTTGCGGAACAAACGGACTCCTTCCGCGTCCTAAGCACAAAGGGAAACCATTGAACAATGATGTTAAGAGGCGTGTTTCAACACTTTCGTTAAAATTTTGGCTCTTAGAGTGATATATTTTGAAACTGGTTGTTTTTCCTTTAACTTTCTTTGGTCCAATTCCATGTGTCGTAAGAAATGGTACATGTAGTACAGAAACTTAAAAACTTCCAATTAATCAATTAGCAGGTTCGAGCATAGTATTTATCACAAGTTCCTTAGAGCAGATTTCAAAGGGTTTTCATCCAAATCTGGTACAAAATCGATGGCGTGAAAAAGAACGTATAAATAATAAATATGTTAAGTATTTGTAAGAGTGAGTTAGGTTACCTCGAGCAGTTCGTGGAGACTGCGTGCCCAGCGCATGTAGGGCGGCGAGGCGGGCGAGCGCGCCGAGCTCCCCGACGACCCTTCCGTCTGCTCGCGCCACGCCATGCTGACCCTAAAAATGTTACATTTATATTAAAATTTTCTAAAAACATAATACTAATATAAATAATTTCTTAATATAAAATATGTTTCTTCGGCGTCAAGATAGAATTCAAATATTGTAATGTATGCTGAAAATCAATCATAATCAAAGTACCAGTACTGTTCCAAAATTAATTAATGGCAATGTTCGTAACTTCTAATTATACAGTTGCTCAGTTTTGCTGAACTTTTCATTAAAAATAAAGAATAATTTAGCAAGAACAAGCAGGTGTAAAACTCACTTGGACAGATGTGGTTGTGCGAACACATATTTGGATTGAGATTTGTTCTTCTCCTCCCCAGAAGCCGGCGGCAGCGACGACCTGTCAGCAAGCTTGTGCTCCCAACCTGAACACAAAAGATTACATACTCATAAGATTCAATATTGAAGACTTTAGCCCTGAAAACTACTAGATGATTCCAAAAAAAAAGTAATTTGTTAAGATTAAACTCGTTAAGTCTTTACCTTGCGGGTGGCCGCCTATAGGAGTGTGGCTCATGGCGCACAGGCCCTTCTCCCACCCGCGCGCTGCATGGCGAGACACCACCTACACAAAAAAAAAGAATACATAAGTAAATAACACACACAACATTTCACCCCTAATAGACCAAACTATCCTAGCCTAAACAATCTAATATCATATAAAACATACTCTTCTAAATACCATAGTTGAAATATGCACTCTTTAGTTCATCATTGTAATTTACCTCTGGTTCAAATTTTCTCAAAACATATGCTTTGCCAAGCCGTTTTACACCCATTCTTAACAACATTTATTATCATAAAAACTATCAATTACACTTATTTAAACCCAATGAACCCACACTAAACTGAATATTAGAGGGATAAGCTTATTATAGCATCAATTTCAATAAAAAAGTTATGAATATACCCCAAGCATACCGTTCTCAAATCTAAATGTTGGGTATCCGTAAGAACTGCGCACCAAGCCACATAAAAAATCAATATGGCAAACAATAAGGATCATACCCAGTGTACTTGATTTCTATAAGTTAAAAAGAGATGGCTATAAAAAATGAGACAGTGTGCTAAAGTCAAGAGTCTCCGGCATCGATCGGTGCTGGAAGCTGACATCACATCTAAGCGTGACTTCTATAGAAACTTTATGTGAAAGGCACTTCCATTGTAAAGTAATCCACTTACTACACATCCAGTATAAAGAATAAAATATCATATTTCATAACTTAATTCATAATTCAACAAAAAATATTACGGATCCCGAAGGGTACATATTAATAATGCTTCTATAATGTCTACACAACCATTCCAAATTACATACTTACGAAAAAGGGCCAAATTATAATAAAGCATGTCAAAACAAATTAAATCATAACTTCATGGTTCAATAAGCAAGTTATGATAAAAAAAAACATAATAGGGCCACAAAAAATTATAAAGGACCTCACCATGTTCATTGTGCTTAAATAAACAATACACTTCTTTGCTATACCGGTTAATAGAATTATATTTGAATATAATAACTTGATATTAGTAATATTTGCACACAAAAAACTTTTTTTAAGAACAGCACGACTGCACAACGCTGCCGCAGCAAACTGAGTGAAAGATCCATAGACGGAGGCTGAATGTTCAACACAATAGGGTACGGACTAATCTCATGCCCTTATATATTGTATAGTGGCCGTGCTTGTGATAGGGTTTATTATAAATATGAAATCAATAACTGACAACAAAAAAGGTTATTGAAACTGGGGTGCACAGAATATTATGAATGTTGGAATGATGTCTTACTTTGTTTGGTTTGATGAAATTACTTCAAGGTTTTGAAATAAACTGATACTGTGTGATGAAAACTTTCTTTGAAATTCACCAAAAACATTTTATAAAGTAAGAAAAAGTAATTTCTATTCTAGTTTTTGAACAGTTCATAATTCAGGCGTGTTCCGAAGCGTCACATAGCCCAAAATCCAACAAATTTTCATTGAACATGACTAGCATAAACACAGGAAACAAGTTGTAAACAAAGGCACAGCTCGTAAAAAGTGCCGTCGCGGTAACAATCACGACGTGTAAAATTATCAGTACAATACTAGTTATAAGCCGAGACCTTCAATTTTATCTAATAACGGATCATCACAGTCAGAATTGACGGCAATAAATGCTATTTATCCCAAAATATCTGCCGAAACCCGGAAGGGCTGTATTTATAGAACGATAATGAAAGAAAACTTACATGAAAACGATTATTCTCACTTAATACGAAAGTTTTGAAAGTCACCGCGAAAGATAACTAGTGACATTAATTGAAAACTTTCTTCGAAATAAATAATAAATTAGCTTAAATCGGTTTTGTATACAACACTGAAGTTTGACATTTGTTTGACAATCAGCCATGACAGGCAGCTGTAGTTCAACGCCATCTCTCGACAACGCTATGAATCACGGCCAATGTCCACGACATGACAGGCGCGTGTGATTTTACGCTAAAAAATGCCACTAGATGACAGTACATGTCCTAAACGGTCTCGGTTATTTCTCAGCGCGGCAAAAACAAATTGAAACAAAATGTTACAACTTTGTAAAATTAAATATTACTTTATAACACCAGGAAAAAAACTAAAAAAAAAATTAGTTACCTGTGTAGCAGCTTAATGCCGCTGCATGACTGCTTTTTGTGTCTTTTCTATTTGCTGCGTACTATCTGAAACAATAAAAAAATATGGTCAAAAACTGTTAATTGCTAAGGTACAAAGTACCAACGCGGCAACGACTCTTACAATGTTCATCTTCATAAAACCTGAAGGAAATCGGTTTATAACTTTATAGAAAATATAAAATGTCTACTTTTTTCTGTTTACAAATATATCGAAATACTTACGCAGTAAAGTTATTTGTAAGACAGTGTAGGCATGTTAAGTAGGTGTATTACGGCGTCATAATATTCACCTTTTGAAGGCGAATTAATTTGAGGATTCCAACTCGATTTACAGATGAAATGAATAGATAGATATCAAAGACGTTTCTCTGAGTATAGCTCTGATATTTGATTTCGTGAAGATCAGACAGACGGCAAAATTGATTTGTCAAAATCCTTGTAGGTACACCTAATAATATATTGTAATTTGACTGTCGCCGGGGTCTCAAATTATTGATTTCGCTCAAGTATTACCCACTCATAGTATATTATTAATTAAATTACCATTATTATAAAGTTTAACGTCTACTTTAAATGTTCAATAATGCTAATTAAAGGATTATTCGATATTTGTAATTAAAACGTCCCATTGATTCCATAGATCGAAACTTAACTCCCTATTACTTTATAGGTAGGCACTTAGCTACAACAAAAACAGATTTCGATAAAAATGGTAAAGACGACTATCAACTACACCTACCTCCTTACGAGTTCGATCCGCAAATAGATTAAACTAATATTAAGCTTTTCGATCTAAAACATTTCAATAATAGGCACTGAATGTAGAGTTATTAACAGTGTTTCGCAACAGCGAGCATTATAAAAAAAAACGTTCAATAAAGATATACCAACAAACTTTCACATAATAAAGTTCATACAACAATCATAAAACACGTATATAGACACAATTGACACATCCATAAACAAGAGTATCATGGTAAAACAAGTTATTAGCGTGTCACGTACATTTTGTGGATTTAATTGTGAAATATAATTTGGTAATAAAGTTTTACTCCGACGCTCGACGCTCGAGCAACATGAAAAGCATTATGCTTTTCATGTTGCTCGATTGATCTTGTATAGATCCCGCGGAACATCCCTATAACTTCATTAGCTGTAGCGATTAATCGACTATCGATATCGATAAAGGCCCGCCCCCAAAGCGTCATTAGCCGAGAGCACGCACTAAGCGACTCTTTGATGTGCGCAAACTTTTCGTTTCCCTTTGATTGGCATAATGGAACTGTGCGTTGTTATTACACTAATTGAATTTTCGCAAAGTCCGAGCCGTATTACGGAACGGATTTAGTAACATTCTGTTTGTCCCTGTCCACGTTCCTAGGGGCTTTTAATTTATTTGAAGCTTTATAATTTATACAAAGTATCATTGCTATAACTCCACTCTATATTAATTGAAACCTTATAATACCTTGGCTGTATGTGTATGGCTATTTATTTTAGTTATATTTTACTCGTACAACCAGTCGTCTACTGCGACATTTTTTACTGAAAGGAAACATTAAAAGCTTATACATAATTACCTCAGCATAATATTTGCTTTGCCTTATAACTTAATTTCACTAGGCAGACACAGTATCACTGAGTAAAGACAAATTCTCTATGAAGTGAAGTTAAAAGGGAAAATACGACTGTATGATTGGTTTTACAAGTCAGCAAGATCAAAGGGCCTGTAGTCCTTTCATTTTAGGCCGCCATTCGCGGATTACATTAAAAACGAGAGAAAGAAAATGTAGAAAGTTAATTATAGGTATTTAAGTGAAACAGTCACAGATAAAAGAATCACTGATTACAGACTAAAGCCTAAATAAATCCTTTGAAGAGGTTTCGCTTTTTTGGCGCGTGGCTTACGTATTAATACGACTTGTATAAAATTACTTACGCCCAAACAAATTGGTTTTCCTTTGAAAGTTCCATCAGAGTCTGTTTGGTTTATTTTTGAACTAAATAATTTATTTTATATCATAAATGTTTGTTTGCGTAATTACAATCTTAAAATACAAACTAGTTTCAATGATTTTCATTCTTGTTATATGACTAAAGAGATACTTACAAGACTATTGACGAAATTAGCTTATTGCTTGCAGACCAGTGTAAAAAGAAAACATTTCAACGTTACCTCGTTCCCTTCTGTTAGGTCCACTCAACAAACACTGGGCGAGCACTTAAAATGTTGCGAAAAACCTTTGAAGGCGGTCCCAGTCCCGTCCCAATACATCAATAATAGTAACCAGCGGTAACAAGAGATCAAAATGATAAGGGTACTGATTCATCGTATTAGCGTTCACTCATCAAAGGGGCTCGGCCACTTTGATCGGGATGCTTCCTGAGAAATTCCTTTGGCACTAAACAACACACTAATCAATCGGGAGGGGTACACCGTATACCCAATCGGAAAAGGCATTAAGGGCAATAGTTCCAGCTTGCGGTAAACTGTTTGCGAGCGAGGTAGGGAGGTGTGGAGGCCGGTGGGGGATGTTCTCGCCGCACATCAAAGGCGGGCCGAGACAAAGCTTGAGGAGCCTTTTAACTTTATTTAGCGGAGTGGTAAGTTTAGCCGGTCGCGAATCGCGCAGGTTAAAGAGTAACACACTCACTTTGAGCCGGAGCTGTGGGGAATCTATAGGGCTGGCCGGAACTGATCTATGAGAAAACCTTTGTGGATCAGACTTCTGGTAGCTATAATTAAACCTGTTAATTTTAGAACTAAAAATAGATCTGGATATGATTGTTATTGGGACTGGAAGTTAGTAGTCACATCAGTTTAATCATTTTGGGGCTTTTATCAAGGATAATTATGTCAATTAATTTCACTTAATTATAAACATAGAGTCTACATTACATAACCATAACTAGCGACTATTTACTTCATCTCGCAGGTCAATAAACCCTGAATGCTCTTGACGTTCAACGAGAAGGAAAATCTGTCAAACAAAATTAATCCATCACATCATTTAAAAAGCAATTAAACTTAGATGGTCGGTATCGTGCGACCGGTTTGTCGTAGGTCGCGGTTCGGTGTCAACCCTGTGCGAGGGTGGGGGTATCAAACGGGCCGCTAATGCCGCCCGCACCGCGCCGCGGCGACGCTTTGTCGGCGCCCTTTGACTCGCCGATGATACCGCGCACTGCCTAAACCTGCAACTCTTTGGATGCGACAATGTGGGGTGTTGCGATTTGTCGCACCTCTACTGACGTTGAGTGTTGCCTTGAGTACCTGACAGGGGGTGAAAGAGTATCGCCCTTATTCTCACAAAACACAAAATATAAGTCTTGTGTACGTTTCAAATGTTGATGATTAACAGTCACATAAAACATGACCCAACCCAAATTAACAGGCTGATAATTTTGAAGACTGATCGAAATCCTATATCCTGGTGTTACCCAGAATTCAACCTCAGGTTTTTTCACAGAAATTGTATTCCAATCACTCAACAACGAGGCAGGCAGCCAATATTAATATTGCAATTATAGTAAAATTGTCAAGCTTTTCAATTATTTCAAATTGGTCCATCATTCTCCCTATAGGTACCATCACTGTAATATATGGCCATGGTACGAGATTGTACGGAAATCGCAACCGCTCAATAGGCAAGTCAATGTGCAGGGAAACGCACCAACTGACATCAATCGAATGACTGGAGAGAACATAATATAGCCACATTACATAATACCAATATAGCAGATGGTGTATGTGTACCGTCCAGTTCTTTTACTGGTTCGTATGAAAATCACGGGAAGCTTCGTCACAGTTTACAAGGCAAGAGGTCTAGGATATGCTTTCGATCTAGTTAAAGTCTAGAACAGGAACAATCATTTGATTGGCGTTGCATATCGCAAGGGGGACGTAGATAAACGCCGTGAGAGCATCACTATTGTCGCTCTCGCACGCGATTCATATTGGAAAATACAGTCGATTCTACTCTATATTACGTACATACAATACTACATTCCAACTCGATAATTTTCTGATAGACAATGAAATACAATCCAGCTCTTGCTTTACTGACTTTAAGAGATAGAGCTATGAACATTAATTCCTAGTGGCACATAATTGCGTCATTGCACATTGGATATTTCCAGTAATACTCTGTTCAATCTGTCTGAACGCAGACAAAGAACCTTTTAATTAACCAAAATCTTTACGTAAAACAGATCACCTAACGTAGCTAGTTAATAAATCCGATCATTAAATGCAGAGAACGGCACAGCGGCGGCCGCAACGCCTACGTTGATTACCATAAGCCGGCACAAAGCGACGCGAGCGCCCTTTGACGAATTAGCCCCCACTAACATTACCTATGTCCGTCCTCTGTCGCGGCCGCGAGTTTTGTGCCTCAAACGTCTAAATTAGCATTCGATTTTTAGAAGACATTGATGGACTCGAAACACTTTTCGTTACTAGGTTTATACTAATAAATACTACTCAACATTAAATTCTCTGAGGATCTAATTGCAGGTTTATGTGAAATGATTTCTGCCTACTACCAAAGGATTACCAAAATGACTTTTTAGAATCCAGCTCATCCTCTGAAACTGGAAGATTAGTGCGGTATTCGCTGGTGACAGGTTAATGACCGGACGTGAGGCATTATGTTCAAACTCAACATCAGATAACGTAACTTTAAGATGTCGTGTTTCGGGACAAAGCAGGTAGGTAAAGAAAAGGTGTTAAGTGATATGATCTAAATATCGTATTGCACTGTTTTAGAGATCCCGACAAAGGCACTATATTTCTCGGAGGTAATAAAACTTTGGACACTAATGTTTTTACTTGCCGAAGCAAATACAAAGCAGGTGCCACCTGGAGCGCCAAACTGAATGCATTCTTCAGCTTCTATTACTTAGAAGGGCATCAGCAGGTGTGAATTCGGACACCTGTTTTCGACGACCTGATTAGAATTTGGGCGGATTGCCATAATTTAATTCTGCGGTTTGTGATTGTTTAACGATGGTTATGGTCACTTTCTAAATCCTTAACTTGAAATTGGCTATTTGAGTCATGATATCTAAATTTCACAATAAATGAGTATTTAGGTCCAGAAAAACAAATTACGTCGATTTTAATTATAAGTACCGCAAGATTCATTGGGAAATCCAGTTTCAAAAAATATTTCTGTTTTTTTTATAAATTGAATGGCTGAAAATGCTGCCAGCTATTAAATGAAGTCATACAATATGTGAAGTGTATGTGATCTATATATCGTAGAAGAAGAATAGTAGAATCTGCCGAATTGCATTACGGCTAATCGTTTAGAAAACCAACCGTTTTGTATTAGAACGCCTAGTCGAATTGAATACGGCTGAGTCAAAATCCGCCAGAAGTATCGGTGCTATGCATTTCGGCGTACTATTTAAACATTACGACTAGTTACATTGAGTAACACGAAGGGCCGAAGCTTTCTAAATAACAAAAAAATATTGAAATATTTTTTTACGATAGGTAGTAGAACAAATTTCAATTATTTATGACCTACTTTAAAAATATTAAGTAGCATATTATTACTTTAATTTGCTAGTCTGTACGATACATAAACTATTTTAAATCCAAATGTCTTCTTCTACAGATGATCAAAGGTTTTTAGTTAATCTAATAGTTGAGTGTGTTCTCTCATATCACCAATTTTAAATAGATTCGTGTCACGTAAAGTGAATCAGCTCGGAGGCGTAACATCATTACCGATAGGCACCACATAATGAGAATAGTATTTTGTAGACGAGACTTGCATACGGAAAGTAATTTCCTTAATCAATTACAACTAGGACGTAATGAAGTCTTCCTTCTCTAAAACAAAATATTCATCAGTAAACTAGCCGTGCGAAACATTCATCAAAGTGAACTAAACTTTATAAAATGTTCAAACATCCACAAGTTATTTGAAAATTCCGACGTGAAGTATGACAGTTTGAGATCTAGCAAGACTAGCAACAGCAATGCCTGTGCGGATATCCGTAGAAATCGTTCAAAATACCGGCACCCGCAAAAATGCAGTTACTCCACGAGCGATGTCTGCGAGCACATTCATGCAGAAAGCTGACGGCCAGTATGACGCAAATTCCATGTTGCGGAGCGCGCAGTCGACCGCAGCGGGCCGCTACCGTCTGCAGCGGATATGTCGCGGTCGCCCGACCGAAAGTTCTGCCGCACGCATCTTCGGCCACCGGTCACCGGTACATATGCAGCCATCGGTATAATAAATTCTATTTTCGTAAATATTCCACTTTTCCGATATACTGAATATTTGGCAGTAACTTGGCATTCAAAAAATTCCAATCGTCTTGCGTTCTTCGGTTTTTACTTTTTAGACAAAACAACAGTAAATTAGTGAGGTAATAAATTGTAATTGCGAGCGTATTTTGTCTACAAGTCGATCTTTATTTGGCCTTTGTAGAATATGAGAACAACAAAGAAGTATTTAAATTACAGTTATTCGATACATTCGTTTGGCTTGTTTCTTTTATTAATCTTATGAACAATTAAATTAAAATGTTTGGTCTTTGGACAAAAGACTCAAACCTAAATACACAAAACATTGCTAAGATGACAAAATTGTATCATGTCATAAGAGTACATGTACATAATAGGGTTCTTCACTTTGAGGACATGAAGGTATCCCATGGAAGGTATACGAGTGTCACCGTCTTTGCATTTACATTCACCGTTACCAATTTGCACACTTCTGAACACCTACAGGAAATTGACCGCTACCTTAGGTCCACACAACTAAATCTTAACATTTTTACCAAGAGGATTATAGGCTTTATTTACAATAAGAAAAGGTGCTAAATCTATTGGCGCCGAAAATACACAAATGATAGGGAAAGTCACGTGTCGTGCAGTAGTACAGCCAAATTCGATAGAGAACTATTCGTGCGAAATGTCTTATGAAATGAAGGATAAATTGTCGCGAGGGAATTGAATAAAGTTTCCAGCAGGCACGGAAACGTAGGGGTGTAAATTGTGTAAAACGTGTTATACTCGAATTTCTGCTATAAAATGCATGGCACAAAATTTTAGATACATTTGAACTGGTGTTTGGGAGACACAATAAGCTTACGTAAAAAACACAATTTCAACAAAAAAAACAGTAAAATACCGCAAGGCACAAACAATTAAATCACAAAAAGAGCGCTGAACAAAACAAATCCACCCATTTCTTTTGTGTCTCCGCTTTAATATCTCAGTCAATCAAGTTCACATTCTAATTCTTCAACTGCTCAAGCAAAAAGCACGTCGGCACAAGACTCGTACGTAATTTGCGAAACAGATTGGTTGGCCCTGTTGCCCCAGCGCGACAAAAGGCAGCTCCGCCCGAGGGCGATACCTCCACTCAATAGCATTGTTTTTCCGATTACAGGCCTGATTAAATGTCTGAAACGTCTCAGGTGCGTCTGTAGAGGTCCCGAGAGTAGGGTAGGGAAATTCGGGATTGCAAACATACTAGTAGGTATATATTACGTGTAATATGTTTTTTGTAGGGGTGCCGGCGAAACAGAACGTATGCGATTGATATCGTACAAAATAGGGAAGTTCTATTTGTGAGGATTTTATTTAAGCAATTGATGGAATTCGATGTGCAAAGTTATTTTACTTATGTTCTCTTTCTTTAAGTCATGGTTATGAAGAGAGAAATCTATAATAATAGCACATGCAACTATCTTAAAACCTACAAAAATATAAACAGTGGCCTCTTATATAGTCGAGAGCCATCCCAAACAAGCCGAGGCACCTGAGCTCACTGTCAGGTTCGCAATCACCCGTGGAATAGGGTGTCCCGTTCCTCAGAGTTCTTGCATAATGGACGTGCCCCCGCCTTAATCTCGTGTGAACAATAGTGCCGTCTGGCCGCGACGTTTTGCATACAATGACTATTCGCGACGGGACGCGCTCGGCCCCGGGAAAACGCAGCTGTCTCCGACGGCGAAAGGGGCTTTTTTAGAGGAAACCTCTCTAATTTGAATCTCAACGTCAATTACATTTGTATTGGTTTGAGATTGTTTGTGTAGACAAGCGAAGGAAATACATAACGTCGGAAAATATTAGGCATGCTACAAAACATTGATGACAGAAACGCCAATACATAAACTGTATTTGTTTGTAACACAAAAAAGCATTAATGGATCATGTCTAGTATGTTCTCCTTTCTGTCCAAAACAGACTGTTAAAATTTCCAATTTCGTCAAAAACTATCGAACTACGATAAAACCGCGGCCCGTCAAAGGACAGGTTATCCGAGAGAGCACTGTACAATACATTTTTTGCGACCACAAAGTTGATTCAGTTTTTATCAGCACGTCAGTGAAATGGACATATTCGACGGACGAGCCACATAGCGGGACAAGCGGTCAGGCCGTCTCCCTGCGGTGCAATATGTATTGGCAATCGGAGGTAAGGCTACCAGGACTAAACGACTTCTGGATTTTGTTACAACGTCAATTGTATTCTAATTTATCCAACTGTCATTTTAAAGACGAAATAATGTCAAATGGCCAAATTGTCTGATATTTTACGAATCACTTTTTACAAAAAACCACTTACCAATAATCGTAAATTTTTGCAATGTACATAAACAAACCAATAAATGCGGTACGGTACATTTGTTCTCAATGTAACTGTTAATTTTCCTATAACAATATCGGTCAAATGAAAACATTATTTATGAACCGAGAAAATCGTATCGGTTGAAACATTAAAATTAATTCAAATGATAAATAGGCAAAAGCTTGAAATGCAAATGACATAATTTGTAACCGAAATCATCGAATAATATGACAATATTATAACCAAAACATCATTATTCAGCTTTCGAAAACATACCCCGTGAAATGAGAACAGTGGTTAACTAAGCCAATTGTGGTCTAATTGAAAATTTCGAATTATTCGTCTCACTCGAGCGAATCAGAGTTCGTATAGGTAAGAGAAGGAGGGAAAATAAAGAGATTTCTTATTTCGATAGTCTCCGACGCCCGCGAACAGCCCTCACCGGTATGGATGATTGGATTGATGAATAAAAGATTCGTCAATTTGTGTAATAGCTCCGTGGTGTATTATGCAGTAGTCAATTTAATTGTTCCGACTGACTGGAAACGATGTGGTTTCCATCAAACTTATTATAATTAATATCATGTAATTATTTATTTTATGGTTTTTATTGGTTGTTGATTAGTAAACACTCGTGCTCCTATAACATACGGCTAATAATAAAGCAACTGGTGTTTGTGGCATCTATTTCTTTTTATGAGGATGAGTCTACTGTCTACACAATTTTAATTATGTTTGAAACTCACATCAAAAACAGATTATTCTTTGCGAATCAATTCCGCTATCTGAACTACGAAAGGGGTGAGGTGCATCCGAGCATACAATTGTTGTAATCGATTGTCATAAAAGTGAGTATGAAAATTATAAATGAAATTGATTTGGGAATAGAGCAATGATACTGAGGTATGACTACTTTCTGTAGGTTTAATGCAATAGTTTTGCGCGGGCGTGTTAGCTCAGCTAGTAGCGTAGCGTTGAATTGACGCCGTGTAGTTGCGGCGTCTGCGCAACGCATACGTTTATCGAATGCCTACGCTGGACAAACGTTATTGTGGCGGCGTTCTTATCCAAGTAGTAGCTAAGGTAGGTACTATTTTTCCTTTGTTTTCATTTTGACAGGCCTACTTTATACCCAGCTGGTTAAAAGGTCTTTTCATCCCTTCAGCTGGCTGTCAAAATTTCAACTTTCCGTCCTTAATGGTTAAGGATGGACGTCGAGTTGATGAGCCTGTGAATGGGGACATAGCCTTTTCTTTTTATAAACTTAGTAGGATATAAAAACACGTGTACATTGCATAGTAATTATGAGAAAGAGTTCCAAAAAAGGTTATGCTACCTGTTTCAGTAAAAGTTAGCTGTGAAGTGGTCTATCTATCATTGTTGAATTTGAAATTTAACTGAATATTTCACTAGTTACATCTTTTTGTTTGGAAAATAAAATAGAAATTCTGTAATAGAAACAAAAGCTACTGTAAAACAATTTTTTGCATTGCCAGTTGACAGTTTGGGAAAGTTCGCTAGGCATATAGTGCGAACGGTACAGTGGATATATGAAGTTATTCCATTTGCGAATATCCTGCCCGGTGAGTTTCATGTTTCATGGCGTCCGTAAACTATCGTAACTGATTTTGTACAATAGCCTAACAACGTTTCAAAGCGTTTTAACAACAAATGTGTTCGCTAACTTCCACAATTTCCAAACTTTTATAGTTTTCATTACTTCAATGCAATTCTATTGATTAATGCCCATGACATTGTTCAACAAAGTAGCAAAATTATGAGACAAAGCCATAATGAAAATGCACTAGACCAGTAATAAATCCATCAATCATACACATGAACAAAACAATAAAGGAACCCCCTCATTCACTGCGACTGCACGACAATTAGGCACCTGAACCCTTTTATCTTCTCTCCCTCGATCCGCAAAACAAACAAATTTAACTCCATAAAATAGCCTGTAATTTAATAGTAAGCACTGTTAACGATATACATGGTAGATGTAGATCGCTGGGGCCACCCGCCGCGCGGCCCGACAGCTCTGCGGATGACATTAATGACATTCACCGAGGGACGCTCATTGTCAAACACATCTAGTCTATTGATATTACTGTTTGCACCGACATCACGTGTTTATGTAAATTTATTTCAAGTTAATCTTAATCGCTCCAACTTAACGATAATGTGAAACACATTTACGTCATTGCACATGTGACTAAAATATTTAAACGTGGTCTGACTAACAACGAGTCACAAAAGACCAAAAGTAGGAGATTAACCCATAAGTAATTTTATTGTTGCTTGAATCCCAGACTGGTTTCATTTCGCATTTTCTCAAGGAGCTGTACACAATATTTTGCAACAATAAGCTTCTAGTTCGGAGACTACGTGCCAGATTACACTATTGTTACCTCGCCGTGAATGGACGCAACTCTTTTATACAGGAAAATTGCTATTATGTAATCCTATTAAATTGATATGAAGGACCTCTTCGAGAATGGACGGCCGTAGAATTAGACGAGATTGCATTGAGTAATTGTGGGATTGCAATTATTCTATCATCACTATTGAGATTTTTTATTCCACCAGTACCGTACTCATTGCAGATACTTAATAAAATAATTTGTGACGACTAGTCTATGTAACGACTGATCTATGTGTGTGGGTGGTGGGCTGGTCAGGGTAAAACTTGAATGATCGCTTGACCGATCGGTTTGCATCGATGTCATTTATATCGTTTGAAAAAGTTTCTTCCTGAAGTTTAACCACTGGTCACTCATTTGATATGAGTGATCACATTGGACCACCAGAGCTGTTCATTTAGTTTTCTGAACAATATTTTGCTTTTAGGAGTAGTCATTTAACTTTTATCTATCATAGGTATCAATGTCAATATTTCCATAATAGGTTAGACACGTATTTTTATTTTCTTACGGAAACAAATACTTTTGAAGATAATATATTGATTTTAAATATCGAGAGACATCACTTCTAGGTACGCTCCCACTCCTAAACTTTGATTCTTTTAATCTGAGTATTGTTATCTTATATGCAAAAACAATAAAAAAGTCGTGTCTAATATTTTTTTATTACCTAATTGACAGACTAGATATATTTCTAATTTGCATACCCCGACATCATACCTATTCTGTCCTATAACCTATTCCTTTTACTCTTCCCCGCTTCTAGTGTAAACTTATTTGCCTGCCTTATTTCTAACAGAATCATTCCTATCCAATTTACAAGAAGCGTATTTCCACTTTCGTTGTACATTTGTCTTATAGTGGTTTTCCTAATAACGTAGACGTAAGAAATTGCAGTGCATCTCTGCTTTCCATATTGGTTCAATTTGATTACGTCCCATGATTGTATTTCTACCGTACCTAGTTTATGTTTCATGAAGATATTTTGTGCCCACAATAATACTTTTTAGTGTTGTAAACTTTATTGATGAAAATATAATTAATTTCCCAGGTTTAATCGATAGAGTTCCAGTGCAAAACCATTCGTTCCATGAAACGCGAATAACTTTCATATGACTACCATTTGCATTCGACAACAAAAGGCAGATTTTAATTAAAACGTGTGACGCTCCCGTATTTTGTAATGTCCAAAACTGAATACGTGTAATGAGCTTAAAATGTAATCAAGTACACAAAGAGATAGGTAATTTATAGTGGGTGCAATCATTACTTTACCATTTTCTGATGAACGCGAATATAGGTATGTACCTTTAGTAAAAAAGTCATTACGAATGCATTCCATTGAATAAATCCCGGATAAAGCCGGGCGCGACAGACGGACTGGCCGCAACACATTACCGCCCATTCAATAACAATAAAAGTCGCGTCGCTCAGAGAAATCTATTACCGCCTCACTCGATACGTTTTTTATCTAAAGCATTTATTTATAGCGTAATTAATGTGTCGCCGGCGCCAGCGCTAAATACAATGCTATTTGTGGACACAATACGTGAGCGCCACATGGACAGGGAAAACAAGAAACAAACATTTAAATATGTTTACAAAAAAAAAACTGATACAAGACATGGGTATTTCTATAAAACTGCTTGTAGAACTCCTCTACCCAACTTTCATAATTTGAACTTAATTACTACTAATTCTAAATCGAGCTTATAAAAAAACAAAATTCTTATCCATATAAATCAAAGAGCTAGTTATTTGGCAACCTTAGAATCTGCAATCTCCATCTCTGACAATAGTCTCAGAAAGAGACCAGAAATGTATTCAGGAGTTAAATATACAGCAGTTACCGACATTACTCTTGTTGCTAATGAAGACTGCTAAATAAGTAAAGCACTTAACTTAAGAGACAAATTGGTATTTAAAACTGATTAATTTATATCAGCCGTCATTGGGAAACCATTGTCTTATTGTTTGTTTTACAATGACAACGATTTACAGTTTGCGAACGAGTACTTGAGGGCGGAATACTAAAACAGAAATGCTGAACAGAACAATGTTTAATTACTGATTTGGATTGTGCCTTACACTTATTCTAAAGCATATTTAAAAGACTTACTAAGTTTTTTCAATAAAGAAACTACTTTTCAACCGTAACTCATCATGTCGAAGGGAAATTAATAAAATAAAACGTGAAGACTGAAGACACTCGTCAAACGTTTCATAACTAACAATTTATTAATGTGCTATCATCAAGCCTCACTGAAGAAGTAGATTTAAGAGAAATTGAAAGAAACGAGGACAAAATTAAATGAGGAGCAATTCATAAAATGGTTGGAATAAGTCGACGTCCCAGCTGCCGAGCGATCAGTTAGAATTGTAGATGAAAAAAAGTAATTCTGTTACCGTCGCTTCGACTCCAATTGTCGCCGGATCGGATAAAAATTGATACAATTCATTGGTACATTTATTTGCTGATTACCGGGCGTTATATAGATTGAATTAGGTGATGCAATATACAGCGAGCCGGAGCGCTAAATTATATTCTGAAATTCCAATATTTTTATCTCTTCCTCTTGTTTTTGTTTAGCTGTGGTGGTTGTCGTGTTTTGGTGTATTTAACAAAAACAAACATTCTTTAATTATGATTACGTTTAAGTATTATTTGTAACTTGTGAGCAAGATATTCTTTTCACAATTTTGCTAATATGCATCATGTGTTTCAGTTTGCCTCCCTAAGCTCAACGTTGAGCCGTTTAGTGTTCGGGAAAGTTGCTACACAAGTGGCTACACTATTCGTAATAAATGTTATTTACAGCTCTAAGGAAACTCAGGGACTTTTCTTAAGTATTGAAAAGCACAATCGCCAACAGAGCGTCGCTGAACCAGGCTACACTGCAGCGTTTAAAGCGGCTGAAATATTTTCCAGCGCTTAATCGGCATCCAGGTGGTGAACGTCTGTTGGCGTACTCCACGGACTAGCGTACCGTTGCACAACAGCACTCCGCTTTCACGTCTCCCTTCCACGGGCATTATGCCTCTAATGTCACTTAATTTGCCGTCTAGGGCCTCCTCACGTGAATGCAGCCTACGAGAGCCGGTTTAATATAAAAATTCGCTTTTTTACTGCCGCGAAGCGAGATTTAACGTTAAACTGTTGCCTCTTTTGAGAGTAAACGCGTAGAAGTAATGGGATTACAGGATCGGTAGTTTTGGAGTCGAAAGGTAATTAAATTATTGTATGTAAAAATATTGGTTTCACGAGTGCTCCGTGGCTCGCTAGTTCCAATGGTTGATGGGGTTTCAGATCGAGAGGTGCTTCAGTTCAATCGAACTAAATTGAGTACCTACTCATGCAATTTTTTTATAATTTATGATGCCCCCTTGAACACAAGTTGCGTTATGTTTTTTGTTTAGGAACGAAGAGAAAACAATTTTTCCGTGCAAAGTGCTTATCGCGAAATAAAAATGAACAAACAATATTTAAAGGAAGCAGTAACTTATTGCTCAAATGACGGCTTAACTATTATAACCGAAAGAGCCGATTGAGCAATACGGGCTTACGCCGCAGACACACGCGACGGTTGTATTTTTATCCCCGTAAAGTTGAAAATTGAATGTAACGTATTACCTGATTGTGCTTTCATCACAAAAGCGATATAACTCGTTATTATGTCGTTAACGAAATAAATCCGTAGTGTACCAGATTGCCGACGCGACGGATTACTTTTAGGACGTATGAAATAAATTGGAAGCCATAGGTTATACGGCTGATACATTTGTAATATGTGATGGCGACCGACGCGGACGGCCACATCACATCGCCATTGTTAATTCATTGGACAATGACAGCAGAGCCAACAAACAAATTAAATCCTTTTTAATAGGTTTTCCATTATTGTGATCTCAGTTGCTTTTGTCTTTTCTCGTCTACTGTATACCATTTATTTGCATTCGGTTAGATACACCATATCGATACGTTCAAAATTGATTGGCATAATAGTAAAAACACACTCGTGTTTGTTTTCTATGAATTACTTTTAGTTATCAGCATATAGATAAATCCTGACAGGTCCAGAAATAAATCATACTTCACGAACCACGGCAATTCGATCAGATCTCAATAAATCATCATTCAATTGGCTTTTAATTTCGCAATCCGACTGCGTTGGTATAACGAATGGCTTCAATTTGCCTTACCTTAAAATTTTAGCTGAATGGTGCCGTATATGAGGAGAATATCATCCTGTAACAAAATAAACAAATATAAGTATAAAGTTCCTTTGACATTGCACGCTACAAAGTTTCTATCATATTGCTAAATTAATATTGAAGAGAGACTGCATGAAATTAGAAAACTATGTTGTATGTTTATTACTCTGCTAGTCAAAGGCGGCGAGAATGTCCCTATTATTTTGTACAGAGCATGCTAATATCAAGTACTCCAGTTACTTGGATTCTCTCAGTGGGAGTTAATATAAAAGAAAGGACAACATCTATACATATAATAAAATCGTAGAAAAGTGCTGTCTGTACATTGAAAATAAAAATAAAAAAAATAGCAGGGGTTATTGTTATGTCGATGTCGAACCCAAAAATGTAATTAACTTTTTTTTTGTCTGTTTGTCTGTTTGTCTGTTTGTCTGTTTGTCTGTTTGTCTGTTCGTCTGTGCGCGCTAATCTCAGAAACGGCTGATCCGAGTTGGATGCGGTTTTCACGAATATATTGTGGGATGCTTAAATTTACATTTAGTGTTTGTTTCATGTCAATCGGTTCATAAATAAAAAAGTTATGTCAAATTAAAGAATCACGTCGAACATTCTATGCTTATACCATTAATCTCCGCAACTATTTGACGGATTTGGTTGAAATTTGGTACAGATATAGTTTAGAACCTTAGAAAGGACATAGATATATTTTTATTTCAAAAATCAAAAAATAAAATAAAAATAAAATAAAAATAAAATAAACAAAATAAAATAAAATAAAAATTAAATAAAAAATAAATAAAAATTAAATAAAAATAAAACAAAAATAATAAAAATAAAATAAAAATATAATAAAAATAAAATAAAATAAAATAAAATAAAAATAAAAATAAAAATAAAAATAAAAATAAAAATAAAATAAAATAAAATAAAATAAAATAAAATAAAAATAAAAATAAAATAAAAATAAAATAAAATAAAAATAAAATAAAATAAAATAAAATAAAATAAAAATAAAAATAAAAATAAAAATAAAATAAAAATAAAATAAAAATAAAATAAAAATAAAATAAAAATAAAAATAAAAATAAAAATAAAATAAAAATAAAATAAAATTAAAAAATTATAAAATAACAAATAAATTTATTCCGGACATACAGCGCCATCTATTGTTCAATTTCGTACTTATAGTACGGAATTGAACAATGTCGGGCTGTTCCTATACTCCGTAGATAGATGGCGTTGATCGCGCAATGGTGTAATTACAATTGTTCAGTTCATGTTATTGTTTTAATTCATTGGAAATTTGTTTTTACAAAATAGTAAAAAGCAATGAAAAATATAACATAATACAACTTTTAGTACAAAGAAAACGCTCTAACGGAGTATAGATAATTCTATGTCGATCGTTACACGACTTCGGTTCATGTTATTGTTTTAATTCATCGAAAAAAGTTAACAAATAGTAAAAAGGTATGAAAAAAATTATATCAATATAATTAAACTTTTAGTACAAAGAAAATGCCCGAACGGAGTATAAATAAATAATCCAAGTTGTCTTTATCCTCGATAGATGGCGTTGGGATCGAAATAGATTGCGCTATGGTTTTGTTACAATTATTTGGTTGGGTATCGGCCGAGCGCTTCGGTACTATTGTAGAAAATGTGTATTATCAGTCGTATGATTATTTGTCTGTAGTGGTCCTGCTGTTTCGTATATTCTAAATTGGTTTCGTTGTATTTGTCAATTAATAAGTTTATTTGTTGGGTTTTCCTGGTTTTCTGGTTAAACTTTTTAACGTAGGTTTAGTTTGATATCGATTATTAGTAAACTGTAGTTAGTTTTTTTAATAAAATTGTAAGTCTAATTTATAAATTAATTAGATTAGATTTAAGTCGTTTCTTTTAAATTATTTAGTTTAAGCTTGGTTATTATAGCATAAAGGATAGGTTCTAATATAATTTCTTTTTTAATTGTTATAAATTCGTAATTCGTAGCTTTCTTTAGTTTTAAGTTAGTTTTCATCTTAAGTTCGGAAAGATTATAATATTTCTTTAGTTAAAGTCCGTTTTTAAACTATTTTTTCAATGCCCTAAGTGAGTATACATCTATTAAAATCAAACGCAGAGCTCATTATGTTGATTTTTGAAGAGTTCCCTGGAATATCTTCCACATCTCATTTTTGAAAAGATCCCGCGAGATCGGGAACTCATCATCATCATCATCATCATCAGCCTATAGCTATGGGAACTATGTGGTTAAAACCAAAAATTTGCCGGAAGTCACTATTCCACGCGAACGAAGTCGCGGGCAAAAGCTAGTTAAGAATATTCTTGTTTGCGTTTTACAAATGAATATTAACTTTAAGAAAATTAGCTTCGACTGTGTGTTAAAAAATGCTGTTTAACATGTTAACTAATCAATACTGTAAGGATTGGAACCAGCTCGATAGAAGCCGTAGGACAACACACAAAATCTTTTCAAAGACAATTTGTATAGTAAAGCCACAAAAGGACAAAACGATGCTCAGATTCGATGCCTTGTCAAGCAAAGTATTTTTTTTATAATGTTTTAGAAAAGATTTACACCCCTTTTTGTCTCATATCTTCCCATTCAAGTAAATACAGAGATAAAGATAAAAGTTCAGTACCCGCATGACAATAATGTACAATGTAAAAGTGATAATCTTAAACCATGCAACAAGTAAACATACAACAAAATGCAGGGTAGCTTGATGGAAACTTTCAAACAGACAAAACTGTGGACCAGAAACGAAAAAGACTGGGCAATGGGCAAGAAAAGTCATATTACAAGAGATAGAGATTAAAGTTACAATGAGGAAGAGTCACAATGACTGCCGCACTCAAAGACATTTAATAATTACTTAAACTATTCCTTAGTAACAATTTTGTAACCAAGGCTAAGGACTAGTTCAAGTAAACGTTAAATGACTGTGAGGTGAGGAAGTCCCAGTCCAAAATCTGTGGACTAAGTTCTGTTTTTACAGAAATTATATGGAGTGGTTTAACAATTTAGATCAATCCAGTGAATTTGGATTAAGATTGGTTATTGAACACTTTGCTTACCGTACTCTTAGTGCGAGTTTGTTTTACGTTACGATTACTTTAATCGGAACGAAAGCGCGTTCGGTGCTCTGATTGGCCAGCTCGAATAAATCAAACTCATACAAAGGGTACTGAATTATTAATTCTTTCCTTACAGCCACTTACACTGACACTATTAACACAAGCAAAGTCATAAGTTCCCATCATTCATCGTTAGAAACTAGAGAATTTAAGGCAGTAAATTCCTTGCATGTTATGCTGACAGCAATGGCCGCATAGTTCTCACTTGCTAGGTGCCATGCCCATAAACCAGTACATACACTTCGATCCGTTGCATTTTACGACCCATGTTGAATGGTGTGCCCGAAACATAAGTAAAGTTACATTGAATTTGGGTTTTACAATTCGATGGTCCTATTACAATTCGACAGACGAAATGTTTTTAATTTTGATGAAAATCAAGGTTTTGGACATAGAACCCTCATTTCTTTTAACGCTACGCTACACGACTTTCCTAAATTAATTTGACGGTAACTCTATCATTATTATAACTATAATCAAAAGCCCAAATAGCAAATAAAAAGTGCCAGATACGGGAGATGAAATTGTCTGTCATTCTAGCACAATCTGCAACAGTATGTATGAACAAATAACAATCAGCTAATGGCGTCAGATAAGCCAGCATTATTTGCAGTGCCATCGAGTCGCGGCGACAGCCAACAATCCTGGCCGCGCATTCCGTTAGGCAGCACCATTCCTCTCATAGTTATTGTCAAGTACCAATGTCACTCAGATCTAGACGGATAAGTGAGATACAAATACCGGTGCACCGGGTACTCCGAATTTATATCTAAAATAAAGCTGCCCATCTCCAGAAAGCTCTTGAAAAGATTTTAAACGCTGTTGGTGGTCGGTTGTCGGTAAGTATGTATACCGTATCTAGGTGTCACTTAGACAGGTAAAAAATACCGTACCTTGTTATCATTTTTATGTAACATAAATATATATTAACTTATTATACCTATTTGATTTCGGTGCAGTAGAAAGGAAAAGTTTCTGTACATGTTTACTTTCAAATACAACAAAGTCGCTCGAGGTGGATTGTGTGATGTTAAATGAAAGTAGTTACTCTTAGGCAAAATTTGCACGATTTGGAACAGCAGACAGACATACAAAATGTAAAATTACATCAAATATTTGCAACGTGTGTTTATCAGGCATCAAACGTAAAGGCGGGAAGCGGCGCTGGCGCCGGCGGGCCGAGGCTCTGAGCCGTCCGCGTGGGCTGTGCGCACGCAGCCAAAGCAAAAAGCCGCCCGGACACTGCGCTGCGGCATTCCTTATCCAAACCGGTCTTCGTTCAATGGAAGCCGATTGTAACAACTCAAACAAACTAAATCAAACCTTAACATTGCCAACACTAAAGTTCAAGTTTTGTTTGGATCAAAAAAGGTACAGCAGATGCGAGAAAATTATAATCATATTACAGGAGTAATAGTGGACAAAAAGTTGAATGATGGCACAAATGCAGAATATAAAATGGAGATTATGGCTTGACGTATTAAATCACAGAACAGTTGATGGATGAATTGTAAATGAAAGGGAGAGCGATGATAAATGCAGAATCGTTATAGCCCCATACAAAACTAAAGGCAATAACAAATTGTTGTTGTTTTTTGATTCTGTGAAATCATAAAAGGTTTACCTTCGAAACATCAGTGCAAATGCCGTGTTAAACAATTCTGATGAATTTAAAATTTTGCGTGTCAGTTACATTACTGTTCCACATTAGTACGTAATTAAGAGAAAAGCGTAAAATTAGGTAGCTTTATAAATTTAAGAATTAATTGTTATTATTCTAAACTCTTTTTTGACTCACAATTTGAAGTCGAAGGTCGTGGATCCACTATGTTTTTTGTATTTTAAAGGGAATTCAAACAAAGGATATAAAGAACCAACCAAACCCATGGCAGAGTTATCATGAATGGTCATACAGAAATCTTAAAACAACGAGGCAGATTAAATAACGAAGACTAACAATACACTATAGTTCAATTAAAGGGTAGACCAAGCAAACATTGGGCTGAGTGACGTCACACAGGGCCTGCTTTTTAGGTAGGCGGGTGGCGATGGCGGCTCACGACTAAGGCACCTCACATCTTCCGTCAAATTATACATTTTCCTCCTTACGAAGTGGGCAATACAGTTCGAAATCCAAAAGCCGAATAACAAATCTATTGGCATTGGCTTCGTCGGTAAGTTCCCAGTTCGTGGAAGTGTGGCCGTCGCCGTCATAAACTCTTGCGCACAATGCCGACACCCCTGCGCCCCGCGATAAAACTTGTGTTGGATTTCAAAATTCCGAACTGTTTTTTTAGAACCCAGCTTGTTAATAAACGCTTTGCCGACGAGTTATCGACTTTGTAGGATGTGAGTTTTATCACCGTGGTATTTTTGACCCAATGCTTTTAGGAGTTAACAAGTTTGAAATATTATTGAATCGAATATTAAATAAATGTTAGTATTGTGAGTTAATTTCGTAGCGTATCATTGGAAACAAGGCAAAGCTTCGGGTGGATATTCGGATATTCATAAAAGTATTGACGTTTTCACAAAATATTTGTCATGTAAACTAGATGGTTAACAAATACTTTTTTCTTAAAACAGACAAAAGAATACAACCGAAATAATTATTTAGCAATTTAAACAAACATAGACAACACAAAGTAAGGTTTGCTCTGCCATTATTAACAATGTCCACAGAGAAACGTTACTACAACGGTGAAAAAGGCAATTTCCAAGAAATAAGAATACAATTGCCAGCTTTGTGTTGAGAAATTCAACTTTGGTAAAGTTTAAAACTTGTTTTTAAGGCTTCAGAACTTTGAGAAGCCTACCCGGTGCTTGTGCGTTGTTCAGCCTGACAAAATATATTATTCCAAAAATTTTAATTTGGTGTATATCAATGATAGAGCATATAGATTGACATCTAAATACCGATACCATATTACAAATTAATCCAGTTTTAGAAATTAATGACGTTACATCTCGTTCACTTACAAGTCCATCAAAGAAACTTAGTGTCGTTTAATTAAAGGGATTGACAACATGAGTGGTGTGTACCAGTACGTACGTACAAACATACCCATGCGATTAAAGTTTCCTTAGAGTTGAGCCGCGTAAGTGTGTGCCAGCCTTGCGGGAGTTACAACTTGATAGGACATTCCGTATTAATTAACTAAATAAGTCTGGTAAAGCGGAGTGAGTTTGAAACAGTCGGCGGCGTTGGCGACTTGCGAGTTGTCAGTCGCGTGTCAATAAGACAGCCAGAGACACGGCGGATTTAAGTATGGGGCCGGGGGCGCCGGGCGCGGGCGGCGCCACCCCAGTGTGTGGTTTCCTTTTGATGTCATCTTCGCGCAAACTTTGCTACGGATCGGCTTTGAGATAGAGAGACGGAGAGTGACTAATTTGGCCCAGCATTTGATCTCGAGAACTCCAATGTGTGCGTCCCGCTCGCACCCACCGCCCGCCGCCGCCGCCGCCGGGAAGCTCTTTGCAAAATTTCGCTTTGATCGCAAAGTTAAATTATATGGGAATTGAGCATTAAATGGATACACATGTGAAGCGAGGACGCGAGCCACGCGCGAAGCTGGTCCGCGCTGCGAGCCGGGCCGGGTGACGAGTTGGCGACCACGGCCGCTCGGACGGGCCGCGACCCATCCGAAATAAAACACCCGCCGTTTGACGATTACGGCGACTTACATAAATAATGAGCGAGGAGTCACTTTCAAAGTTATACATTTGTGAGAGCGGCGCTTGTATTTAACTCCGCCTAATTTGCCGCGAGTACGCAGTACCTTTGAGAGCTCCGTTTTTACTAGTTTACGAAACAGATATTTGCGCCCGCCTTTCCTTTGATACGGCACTTTGTAGAGCATTTTACACGAGTTTCTTTTGAGGCCATTCAGACGGTGAGTAACGAAAGGCTGTCTTTGATAAACACGTGCGAGGACTCTTCAGTACTTATTAGGGGTGCTCTCTTTGAAAGTGCTTCTTGTGAAATCTATTTGAAACGTTCACAATATCAAAGCGGGCCCGATGAAAGCTGCGCTAATTAAACTGTCACTAATAAAATTATGCGAAAAATTGAATCTACGAGTGTTTTGTTCACGATAAAAGGCCCGTGTAATTTTAATATTTCATTAGTTTTAAGAACACGTCTTTACTGAAGCTTCGAGTTGTGAGTGGTGAGTAGAAATTGGTATACAATAGACAGCTGGTAAGTGCTTGGTTCGAGCGTAGTCTAGTGTTTTAGCGTAAACTTGTTAGAGGAGAAGACATAATCTCATATCAATTCAGCGAAGCCTGGATAGTGTTGTGAGAGGGAGAGCTATTAGTAGGTTATTAATGTTGGGTTACACACTCGTGTAAGTCAAAGACAAGTCCGCAAAGTGGCGCCTTTGTGCGCGGCGTTGGCGTCGGCAAGCGGTGCGCGCCGGGAAACGCTCCGTGTTTCAAGTCGTTCCCTGCGACAACTCTTTGTGTAGCGACACCTTTACAATACACCGCTCCAACACAACGTGCAACGCATACTTTACAAACATCGTCATTACAAAGAATCTAATGTGGATAGTGGGTACTATAGCAGATTGATTAAATTTCTGCAAAAGGAAGATTTGCCATTTTCCTTAGAATACTTTATTCCCATAATTCACAGAAAAGTATTATTTATTTGATAAAACAACAGACATTTGAGGTAATAAGTAAATTAAGATACCAATGCAAAAATAACAGGCGTATGACACTGAATTTCCTTACATCAATGACCCGATTTACATCAAAGACGTCCAATAGACTTTGATGTTTAAATCGAGAAATGTCTTTAACTAGTGCCCTTGTCATGTTAATAGCATGGGTGGTGCTTTAGTAACAGGCAACTTTGTGGGGCCTCTTAACGATACAACTTGGCACAAAGGACTGGGTTGCACCCGACCGTCAGAACACCTGATGAAAAACTAACAGCAACCTAAACGATGCGAATAGTCAACCCTTTATATCATTAAACAACCTTAATTATTCGTATTAATCATTTTAATCCTCATCACTAATGAGGTTTTATGCTAAAAACGAAAACGAAACTGATAACTCTGAACCCTTTGACACTAAACAAAGTTAAGGAGTGGTAGAGACAACTTTAAATACATTATATATGTACATACGTTTCAAATTGCCTTTAAGCCATTACACGATTATTAAGTTGGCTAACACAAAGGTCGACGGCAATATTTATTAGACATGTAAGCGCTAGATATTAAAGGCTCCGTAAATATCAAAGGAATAGTACAAAGGAAAAAATATAATCAAATCTCGAAATATAAGCGCTTCTAAGAAACATTCGAAATCAAAGAGACACCTAATTTATAAATTGCAATTACACCGGCAGTCACCAGAGTTCGGCGGGCACAGAAAAAATTTAGAGAGAACAGATTACGAACACTAAATTTAATTACAAAGCGAACTCGAATATTACAAATTGGAGAGGATAAACGCGACAAAGTAAAAGAGAAAACACACCCAAAAGGAAACTCGTAGCATTGATATAAACGAAATTTAAATTAAGTACAAAGGGAAAGAAGATGAAAAAAATCCTTTCATTGAAAGCTCTCACCCCCGGAGTCAGAGGGCCGGGCGGCTACATCAAAGACACCTACCTCCCGTCTCTAGCCTTATCTGTGCGAAACCGAGTTTGGAAATTAGCACACAGCGATCCTTTTTCTGAGTCTCGTCTGTGGCTCAAAGACGCCGCGTGCGCACCCTTTCACCAGCTTTTAGCATTACGCTTTCATGAAGGGTTTTTTGTATAATTTGTCTTTGGACAGGCGGTAACGCGATAATGTAGCTAATGACAATATTTTATTCAGATCTCCGGCGCTGAATCAGAATTATTTGTCGTCGCGGAGGCCTGGACAACATCTTAATGTTGCCGCGATTTCGTTCAACTTTTAGATAAAAGCGATCAAAGTAGTTTGGAAGAGTGAACTATTTTGTCTTGTTCGTATTTAATATTGTCTCGGGCGTCGGTTACAGACAAGGTCGTCAGTTTTCCACGGGTTTTGTTTATTTTGCGCTTGTATTATTTGAGAAATATTTAAATTATTTATTGGGTCCGTTTACGTTAAGGGCTCGGATAGAATGGTAGTTCTACTTTGTCTTGATACATGGTGTAAAGACAAGTTTATAAAGAGTTGCATGAAATTAGTCTAATTTCGATGACTCATTTTTACTGACTGCCTTTATTGAGTATTTAATTGAGCACGTAGCATCTTAAGCTTTTTTTAATGAATTATACCTGAAGGTTTTTTAATGAAATGACATACGGTGATGGAAAACATTACGAGAAAACCAGGACTTATTATAATTTAAAATTTAGTACCGCCAATCCGCCTAGTCGAGGTGATTAGTCCTCATTCCTTCTCCGTGTAAGAAGAGGCCTTTGCTCAGCAGTAAGACAGATACAGACTGATGATGATGACAATGATGAAACTTTAACTGGACCCTGGACAAGGTACCTCTTAAAAATGACGACCAGTCACCGACGGACGGGTAGTGGATCCTCTTAATTTTCTTGAACCTGTACGACATCATCGTCTGCCAAGCATGGGGATTTTGAAAGATTTTATTCTTACAATCGGTCAGTTACTGTTAAAACTTAGATTTTGTTTTGTTAAGAGGTCGACGTTTGGTTATCTTGCCTAATGCTGCTGATGAAGATGCCTCAACGATGGAGGACGACTGCCCATAAGCAACCTATTGCCTCAGACTCGAAGACAGCCATAAAATAACGTAAACGTACAGCATTATACCTAATATAAGAACTTATGTATGCAAAAGGTTTCATACTTTTATAAACATTCACAATAATTAAAATTTGTATTGCAACGATTCACTAATTTATTGAGATTTCGGAAAAGAAAAAGATTCCTTACAGAGCGCGCTCTTGAGACGCGTTGATGTCTTTTCTTTAAGAACGTGCGTTGGCGAAGTTTTATTGCCAACGTTTAAATTTAACTCGATTTTATCTTAACAGTTATGGGTATACGTGTGAATATAATCGTGTGAATAGTTAGTATACTCAAGTGTTGTTTAGTAAAGTAATATAAATAAATAACTTATAATTGTTATATTTCTAAACATTTAACAAGCCTAAAAGCACTAACAACGTTTTTAAATAGCTCTCCAACTATAAAACGTTTAAGCAACAATGAAACTGTTACAGAAACTTTAATAGGTCTAAACAATACAACTAAATGAACAAAACATCAAAAGTGCCACTACAGCAAGGGCAACTACAATAAATCCATACAATATGAAGTAACAAAACAATATTGTCGGAACACAGACGGCCCAACGTATGAAACAATAGGCGCATTCAAATAAATATTTAAAATAACGACTACGCTCTGACAAAAACTTGCCCACCACCGACTGAAGAGGGATGCCAACACAGCACACTCGATTGTGAACCCTTTGTTAGTTCATGAGTTTATATTTTATTAGTTCAGAAAAGTTCAAATTACTACCTGTGCAAAGTTTAAAATCCAATTAATTTATAGTTAAATCCAATTGTTAAGCGATATACACAGACACTGATTACACATACAACTTCAATAAACACTTAATTTTAAATAGCTTTTATTAACCACACACAATACGACACAAGAATCTAAAGTTAATACAGTTTATAAGTAACTACGCGATCGTATTTCGGGAAATTTGCGGAAAGCGACGCAACGCTGCGTCACCCACGGCTGCCGACAAGCAACTGTCAGAATTTAGCACACAACAATGCGCGCGCAGCACGTGGCTTTAAAAGTAGGCGGAGTCATCCCAATTCAAGCCCTGTGATTGGACTAGCGAGTCCTTTGATCAGCCGCCGGCAACTAACTACATCGCTCTGCGCCTTAATCTCGGTAGTAACGTCCTTTTAAAACAGGTAATTTTATTACAAAAATGTGGATACTTTTTATGGTCAGTCGAGCAAGCGTTGTGGGCTGGCAAAGGACCCCTCGGGCCCCAGCCAGATGATATTTTCCACATGCATGGCACGGCCCGCGCTGAATGCAATCCCAATAATACATTACCGGATCAGTTACTGTCAAAGGATGACAAGTTTATCCAGGGTAACGAGACTACAAAGTTCTGTGAATTTATGGGAATATGTGGGAGTTTCTCAGAAAATTGTCCATAAATTATTTAATTGCCAAAAAAGGAACAAATACGCAATTTCTTTTGCGTTTAAAATTATCAAAGTTTTAAGGGCCAAAGGTATTTTACAGAAAGATTGAAGACATTCATGTTTTGAAGTAATTTAATTCTTTTGGTATCAAAGTTCATGCGTGGGATGTTTGATCTTAAGAGATTATATTTTCTTTGTGGAAAACACGGGATTAGCTCGATGCCAGTTATGGTCATTAAGTTGATCATAATAATTATTACCAACGGACCCAGCGAACTTGGTTTCGCTTTGAAATTTCTGCACATATTAGCATTTTTTTCTTACATAAGAACCTTCTCCTAGCAATAATTAAGGCAACAAAAATAGAATTAGCGAAATCAGTTTCAGTCATTCTCAAGATTTGCGCTTAGCAAAACATTCTTAGATTATTCATTTTTATATTATAGAAAATACGATTACCTATATGATTTTAAATACAAATTAATATAAGAGTCATTTAAGGCAGGCTGTAATTAAGTTCGCGTAAACACATGAGTTTATGAAGTGCCTGAGGCCGGCTGCTGAAGGTTGTCGTGTAGCAGCGCTTCCTAGTTCCGTGGAACGATAGTTTGCCGATGCGCTGTGATTGCTGATATTAATAAAGCGCGCGCGTGTGTGTGCTGCCTAGCCGCGCTGCACCCGCGGCGCCGGTTCGTCTCGCCCTGCATTATTACTCAGCTCCCGACACACTCGCCCACACCCGCACACTAACGCACACAAGCACACGCTCGCCCGCGCCCCACATATAATGTCAAAGGGTGAGCGCGCCGCCTCACAAAGCGTAAGTGCAACCACTAAAAGCCAATCCTAAGTTTTATTGATACACATTGTATTGCGACAAAGTCTCCGTCGGCCGGGGCCGCCTCACCCCACGCGCCGCACAAAGACAATATCGCGACGTCAAAGGAGCGGCGTCCCGCGGCCGGGAGGCAGCCGCCCCACCTCCCGCCGCCGCCTAAAGGAAATGAAAAATTAAATTGTCAACACATTTAATATCTGCGAAAACGTGCACGGCGTTGCCTTTGAACGCGCCTCCTTTGCGGAACCTCAGCGGCTCCAGCTTTAAGTATTAAAATTTCAGTCGTAAAATTGAAATTCTGTTTAAGTTTAATTAGACGTCGCTGGCGAAGTTCGAAGTCGCATTAGATCAGTAGCGCTAATGAGGCCCGCGGTGAGCACACGTCACAGGTGCGAGCGCGCGGCGGGGAGGGAGGGAGGAGCGGCGCGGCAGGGGGGGCGCACCCCCTCGCGTTTGATCGGCGCCGCCGCTTTGACAATTATTAAAATTTGCCTCGTACCTCTCGGGCCTCATCTTTTTCCGTCGCCTCGATTACGCCACGGGTTTGTCTCATTAGGGCTTTTGTATGGTATCGCGGGCTCCCCTTTGATGTGAGCGCGGAGGCGCGGGGCGGCCGCGGTCCACCTGCACTTTTATTGTTCCCGCCCGGCCTCGAATTTGCACGCTCCACTTTGACTTGTCTCTTTGCGATTAAGCCGCGCTGCTCTTTGACCTCTGAATGCTGGAACGATAACATAACAGCTGGTGGACTGCACTGCTAACTTCTAGCTCCGTGTGAGTTGTGTATACAAAAATATTAAAAAATATAATTTAATAAGAATTTTCTCGATTTTTCAGGTCAGTCATAAAGTCATTAATGTATCGTCAAAGCGGTACAGCGGGAGCGTGCAGTATCGGCCGCTGTTTGTTAGGGCGGGTCGGGACTGCGTCGCTTGTGAACACTCGACACCCCTTTATTACTTCTGTTCTCTTTGTACGGGAGCTATCATCATGAAGCATATGAACCGAATTAAAGCTCTGCACATTATTTTCAACTTTTTATGGCTTTACTTGCCGAGGGGTTTAATTAATATCTTTTTAAACATTTCCAATAAAATTCAATTCAGAGCCAACACTAAACACTCAACTTTCATCTTAAATCATTAATGGCATTAAATGTCATTGTTATTTCTTTCTCATTTAATTAATTACATAAATACAGTACCATGTTGGGCGCCAAATTAGGTGTCCCTTAAAAACAGGAACTACAAACTTTAAGAATTTAAAGTATAACTTCTGTAAATAGAAACTAGCACATAATTTGTAAATCAGCAACAATGATGATGTGGATATCTACATCATCATTTTGTGATTTTAGAATCTTCATCATCATCTTAGCATAGCACTTCCTTATTGGCGCCCAACGTGGGACACAACTTTTGAATGACATTTAAATAAAAAATTAGCACAAAAAATTAAATATGTAGATATTTAGCGCTAAACCCGTGCTAAATGTTACAATGTGTTTGAAGCTTCAATTGGCGTCAGTGGTTGGAGGCACGAGTCAAAGTTAACGCGAGGGGCGCGAGGAGACAAAGCTTTGTTGTGACGAACACGAGCTCGCAGCCTTTCATCTTGCGCTGGCCGCGTCCTTCAACCGCCGAACTGACAACATAGGGTTGACACCAGCCGGACTTCATTGGCTATTTTGGATTAATGGCAATGTTTTTGGTATAATTTGTTTTGTGTATATTAATTTAATTAAAGATATTGGTTAAGGTGGCAATAATAATAAAATAAGTTAAACTTGAGACTTTGAGACATCTATAATCTAAGACATTTTTAAAGAACAGTTTCATTATCTTAAAAGTAGAAATTGAATTAGTAGTCACATATTTCAATCGATTTGCTTGATGAAAAAAATGTGATTGCAATCAACTTTATGCATAGTACGCACCTTTCCATAGAAAAAAATTAAATTTAAAATTTAAAAAACCCCCGACATAAAAATTAATTTCCCTTTAAAAAGTAAAAAATAATAAAAGAAACTTAATCTTAAAGTACCTAAGAATGTACTAATAATTCTAAAAAAAAATACGTCGCGTTGGGGGACCGCTCCTAATTATTTCTTACTTATCTACGATTTGTTCATAAGTATCACATGTTTGGTGTTAACATTAAAGTAAATTGATGTTTAAGTACTTAACTATAACGCAGAAAATAGAAATATAGCGGCGCGGGCAGCGGTGTGCAGTCTGTATTCATGCGGTCCCCCAACGAGACGTATTTTTTCTTAGAATTATTAGTACATTCTTAGGTACTTTAAGATTAAGTTTCTTTTATTATTTTTTACTTTTTAAGGGAAATAAATTTTTATGTCGGGGGTTTTTTAAATTTTAAATTTAATTTTTTATTTTATACTTTTTATAGGTAGGTTAGGTTAAGTTAGGCTTAGTATATTACATATACTTACTATAATTTCGATTCTTGTTAAGGTAAAGATTACATCTAAGGTCAAGCTCGTTCGCTTTTTTTTTGACTTATTAATTACTAGTTTTTGTTTCTATAAGTAGGCTAAAGATTACATTGGTGCAAGATTTTTTGTTTATAATAAAACGTTAAATTAAAAATTTTATATTTTTGTTATTAAATTTTAATTTAATTTTTAATATTTTTAATTTTATATATTTTTAATTTTTAACTTAATTTTTATTTTTGTTAATACGAAAAAATAATATCTTTCAATATCTTCTTTTAGTGCGGTTTAATTTGAGACACCATCCCAGTATATTTGCAGTCCTTCGGCTAATCTCCCCACTTTCACCGCCCATAACTTTAAAACGGCTCAACCGATTTTCATCAAACATGTCTAAGAACACTCGCACATAAGTCCCCTTTCATACGAAAAAAACTAAATTGAAATCACTGCATCCGTTCGGGAGTTACGATGCCACAGACAGACAGACAGACAGACAGACAGACAGACAGACAGACAGACAGACAGACAGACAGACAGACACGTCAAACTTATAACACCCCTCTTTTTGCGTCGGGGGTTAAAAAACATAGCTTAACTATGGAAGCCAAACGTATGGTTCCATGGCAACATAGCACATCTCTGATGGAAAAGCACCCTTATGTTTTCCTAGATCCACACTGATATTTTCAGCACTTAACCCTTATATAGACTTGTCTTGTATGAAAGAGATTATAACAAAAATATATTCAGCAAGTAAAATAATATTTTTCATGTCAACCCTGTTCTTAGTGCATTCCGTTTGATGTTAAAAGTATCCTTTAGAAGAGACGCTTTTCTTATTATCAACTTATCCGTAAATGTAATATAAATATTCTTTGCATCCGTGTGTACACTCATCAAACGTCTTAATGGGGCTGTATAGTACTTAATTATGAGAATTAATTTAGGTCACATTATGATTAATGTCATTCACTTATATCATTGGTAAATAACTACTACTAATAATGCTTCTATAACTAGAAACTTGAATATTACAAAAAATGTCCTTAACAATACAATAATTTAGTTGAATATTGACGAAGATTGAAATGGGCATTGGCACTTTCCTAATTCTTCACATGTGGCATCACCACCAGCAAATTTCTATCCTATTGGCCTCTATAACAGTACGACGCATTAACGCATATAGTCACTGCTAGTCACTTCGTGGATATCGTCATTCCACCTGGAATCAGGTGGAGGACCCTAAATTAAGCTCAACGTTTATATACCTCTCACTAATGTCCTATCACAGTATGCTATTAACATCCGCCTACTATTAAGACGCACATACATAAAACCATATTGTTGTATAGGCAATAAAATAAGAATAAGAAATTGCTACATTGGTTCCCGCAATATTTCCTGGAGTTGACGGCGGGCTCGAGACTCTAGATTGAAATAGTAATTTGGGCGGGCTGCACTCCGCTCAGCTAAGTCAATTCAGCAAGGAATGCGATCGCATCGATGCGAACCACGTTGGCTTTGGATATGCCTTTTTATTACGACTTCGAATCTAGATTAAAAAGAACATTATGTAGTTGTTGACAACGCTAATAAAGCATTGTTTCAAAAACCATGTATCTTGTGCTGGTAAAACACCATATCAACGGATTTATAGAATATATTTATAGAAAACCGCTTCTAAAAATAGTGTTATTATAGTGTAAATATTTTAATAAGAAAAATATGTATGTACCATTTAGTTCTAGGGCCAGGAAAGCAACACGTATAAATATCTGAATGGTAAATTCCAATATTACCACACCATCCTCAAAAACGAGCCAATTGAAAAGCGTTCACCATAAAATAAATACAGTTCCACAATTCTTTAATCCCGTCAGTACATTTTTCTATCCATCAGGCAGATGTTGGGGGATTGAATAGGCAATGCTCAATGTGATAAATTCGGTTTGTGGCTCGGCTCGGAGGCGAGACGGCTCGGCTCGCTCGCCTACAATCTACATAATGCAGCAAGCGGGCCGGTAGACATCCACGCCTAAATTGCATTGTTGTGTTCATCCCGTGATTTCAAGTGCTTCAAGATATCCCACTTCGTATTTTTTGGCAAGACGTCTACAACTCAATCTAAGACAATTTTCTTTTCGCTAGAATTTTTCTCCACAATTACATTAGGTTTCATAATGTGAAATCAGTTCTGGGAAGTGTGTAAGTACCTGTATTAAGAAGCACTTGTATATAATAATTCCTTAATTTCTCATTAATTTCTTTATAAGTATAAGCTGCGTAAACTGTTAATAAATTTCGTTGCACCAATAGACTGAAATTAATTTGCCGAAAATAATTGCGTTTCCATAATCACCATATTTCGATTACTCAAAGAGCTTGTCAAAGGGCTTATTATGTTTGTACAGTGACACTTCTCCAGTGGATATTATCAAAGTTATTGAAGACCGGCTCGAGTGTTGAACTGGCAGGTATGATGAGCTGAAACTAATCCAACTTTGTCTTACGCCAGGTGGGCGTAATCAACAGGGGGATACAGAACCTTCTATCATACGTTTACAACTAAAAACAGATGGGCTAACGGTTTCAGATGATTTGATACGTTACATAATGGGCAATTACGATGTGTCCAAGAAAACTAATTACGTTTGGTATTGATTTCATGCAATATATTAAGTTGAAACAAATAAAATCGTGTGTTAAATTAATTCGTTAAACTCACGGTTCAGTGGAAACGATAGTTTCCGTTAAAACATTTTTCCTTTATGAAATTATAAGAAAGGGACTTGAAAAGAAATAGATCAAAGACAACAAGTATTCATTAAGTTTGTAACGTATTCAGTTGCTACAAAGCCCTGTGTGCTGCTGCCCTGTCATTTTCTTGTGACAGACAGTTGTTTGAGCATGGATTATTTAAAAATGGGCTTGGGGCCACCAGCGGCTCCGTCTCGCCGGCGATCCCACTTGAATGACCGACTACTGGTGAAATCAGCCGTGTCATGTCGCGCTCTGCCATTGACCACTAGACATACAACCAATAACAATAACATTAAATCGGATTGAGATAAGAGTAGAGATATGCACCAAAGCATAACTAATTAAATGAATACTTCTAGTGATAAGTCTGAGACATTAAAAAGCATGCAAAGAGGAAGCCGACACCATTTCCTCATACCACTTCCATTCCATAGACGGGGCGAGTCAAAAGGCTCACTTAACCTTAGCGAAACTCAATAACTTTCACTTTAAATAATAAATTCCCCTTTGAAGCACGCCGACTTTGAACAACTGATTCAGGGTTGCCATAATTTTGTGAGCTTAATTGGATTATAATCATAAACGTGTAATTAATAAGATATTTTGACGGTAATTTTCACATGTAGACATGATTCGCTGAATTAGTATCGATAAAACCTCATTTGTATTGTATGTATTTGTTTTAATTAACACTAATGTATGACGGAACTCTATATTTTATTAATGGTTCGACTTACGTACGACTGATGCCGAATCAAGTCTGAAGCAAGTTTTGTTAAATTTTTTAAATAAAGTATGTTTTTGCACGAAATTACCTAAGCGAAGATTTATTAAATCTAACCCAAGGATAGAACAACAACCCTAAGCGAGAATATCGGTGTTACTAGAGTAGTGGAATCCTTTTAATCCAGACAATTGGTTTGAAATAAAGACAAAGCGTAATCCAGCATTTATTAATCCTAGTTTTTGTTTTGCATTAGTATAGAAATGTCTTTGTGAGATCATTATTAGAATGTGTCTCATTAAATGATGTTTTATTCACATACAGCTCTGGTACTGTGCTCGGAATAAAATGTTGCATTTTATCCGTGTATGGGACCAAAGACAAAATGTGTTTCGACGTACAAAGTTTTTAAGTCGTCAAAGACAACTCATTAGGCACTCTACACACCAAACGGCGGAGGCATCTATAAAAAATTCAGCAGGTCCTTACATAAAGGAGTGAACATTCTCATTTATATCTCCCTTTGAACTTCAGGCTTTTTCTTTTAAGGTACATGTACACTTTGTTTGTACACGAAACTTTTAGCGTCTTTGCACAAAATAATTCAAGATGAAATAAACTTAAGATGACGACGATGTAAGGCGGATTGTGGAGCTAAAAGAGAATTGCAATAACACATCATACCTGGTACATACGTTTCTATGTGATTATCACAAGATAACAGAAATACTATTAATTAAATTCATATCAATACTATTCGAATTAAAATGTCTCATAAATAACTTCATTCACGTTTAATCGATAGTGTAAAGCGTAGGTACATGTAACTATGCAACATAATTAGCAATAACTGAATTTTCCACTTCGACCTACATCAACTGCTTCGGGGAAGTGACATTACGTTTATCAATTCTACTTTTTAAATGATCTTATATCTGCAAACTACCAAGACATATACAAGGATCTTAAGAAGAGCGTGTCGGTGTGCGTGTCGTGTCGTCGAGTAGAGAGCGGATCGTGTTGCGACTTTGTAATTAAATCATTCCTTCGTATTAAATCGGCCTCCTTTGATACCTATCGCCTGTATTGAGCCGTCGAGTGCCCTCCACCCGTGACGCCCCGACCTCGGCTTTCATCATTTTTTTATTAAAATCTCCTTATAGGAAGGGGTTGAGGGAGGGAGGATTCCTTTTAAAATCCCATTCCGAAAGCTCAAGTTTGACAAACAATTTAAAAATCGTCAACATTCGAGTGTAATTTCACACGGCATACGATTTGACAAGAGTTTTAGGGTCGTAAACAATATGGGATGCGTTTATTTTTAAATAACAATAAAATGCTGATAACGAGAAAGAAACACTTTAAAAATATTATGTTTAAATCAATATTATTTCGGAAGTTTGGCGTTGCTTATTGTTTTATTTGTATGTATTTCACCGAAACTTAATAAACATGTAAACGTTTCTTATCGGTCAACACAAAATTACAGGTCATCTTTCTTTAGTGTGGAACCAGTAATTTAAAACTTTTAGACCTGCGTAGTAGGTATTATATATTTCGTTGGGCTAATGGAGTGAAACGCTTAATTTGTGTTGTGGCTTGGTCGGTTTGTTCATAATTAGTTTAATATTCGACGGGAGAGCGGGGAAGGCACCTCGCGCGGTCGGCGCCCGTCCTGCGCCACATCGCGGGCGCAACTATCGAATTAACTAAAATTGCATTGTCAACGGGAAACAGCCATGTTGTTAAATCGCGTTTGTTTGTAAAATAGATTTTACGGACACCACGAAAACAAATCCGTTCTGATTGAATTATACTTTATCATGTCTTTTATAGAATCTAGATATTCGCGGAAAAAGAAAACCCTAACGTCAAAGAAACCAGACTATAAAAGAAAACCATCTTCCAGTATTCTCATGAAACGGGAAATATTAAAATAAAAGTAAAAGTGTAGAAAAACTAGGAGAATCAAAAGTATAGACACCGAATGGATGTTACGCATCGGTTCAAACTTCGGCGTCTCATTCTGATCTTGTGGCAAACAAAGAGCGGCGTCAAAGGCTCTGTGTGAAAAGGAATCCAGTGATAGAGGCAGTCAACAATGGGCCAGATAACGGCCGCGCCAAGTCGCGCGCTCCAGCGGTTACTGACTACTACCAACGATAACTACACCTGAAAAATTATGAAACATTTAAAGGTATTGTTTTAATAATTCTGAAATATGATAATTGAAAGTCAATTGCAACTTACAGATCAATGTTTCCCAAGTGCATTCCCTTAACATACGTGTACAATAAACTGATGCACAGAACTCTATCACAGGACTCACCCCTTTCGATTTTAATTTTCTTTTTACAATGAAACGTTTAAAAGAGAAATGAACGCGTATCGGAATGTATTTGTTTGCAATCCGCTGTCGCGTATATTCGAGGCGGGTGTCGTGTTGTCGCGACGCGGCGAGGTGGGCTTCCGGCGTCGCTTTGTGCCGCATTGATACAGCGCCGCCGATAAATATTGTGGCGAGCTTTGAGCGACGACGCGTACACTCAACCCTTTATATGTATTACCAGATCCTTATCTAAATCTTTATAATGTTATTGTTTCGTATACTTACAGTAAACACAGATTAATCAGCGCACACAAAAACACAAACTGTCTACAAAAGTGTAACACACATATGCTCTCAGCATTCGGCATTATCTATGCAAATAAAGATGGTGTACATTTTAATAGCATTCACGTCACTGATAGAACAGAATAATTTCTGAGAATCATTAAGTCATGTCTCGCTATTACTCCAACAAACAGAACATGAAGGCAGTTAATATTTATTTCTAGGAATTCATAATCTTGGAGACTGAATTGTGTTGATTTGCCACCTGACATGCGGTTATCATTCATTTTAACTGCTCGTAATTGAAGAGTTTCTGTAATTCATTGAAAATTCATTTAATTGAGTCGAGACGAGAGCAGTGTCACTCATTCACATGCTTGGGTAAACACCAAATTTTTATTAAAGCTCATACATCAGCTAGGACTGTTTTTGTGAAATTCAAATGAAGGACAGGTCCTTCTGATCTCAACCAACTATTACTATGATGATCAAAATCGCTAATGAATTGATGATAAAAAAAGCAATCCATTAAATACAAACTTTTCTGGATGCAAATTTCTTTTACGTCATTCCAGTCCAAATCCTCTCCCGAAGTTCTGATTGACCCTTAAATGCTTTTAATTACCAAATGCAAATTGAATACCTATACATAACATAAATCATCATTTAACAGTGGCAGTCGGTGATATGATTGTATCGAGATGACATGTAGACCGTGTAGTCTCAGTTCTGTGAGTGCGGCGACTCCTCGGCTCGCCTAACTCAAATATCATAAGTCTCGTCTGAGCGGTCGCTTTGCCCCGGCCGCCCCCGCTCTGCAAACATCTGTCGACAATCGTGATCTACGTCTACAAGCCTTTGACGAGGCCACAGATTGCGGTGCGGTGACGAACCTCGTTTGTGTCATAAACTCATTTCTGTTCTCATATCTGTATATTTTACTTTGCTTGCGGTTTATGGACTGCTTATTGGTTTGGTTCAGCTTTGATATGTTATTTAATTAGGTTTTTATAATTACGTTTTCGAAACAGTTACAGAGCTCGGTACGGAGTCTATTTTTAGAATACACAACCGTTTATTTTGAATAGTTTAGAGCTTTCATTGAATATTTATATGTAGAGGTGCCGAAATTGGAATTTTGAATCGTTTTCATGTAAAAGCCATTAGTCCTGAACGACAAATTCGCGAATAATTTCAGCGAACAGAGGCCACACACAGGAGGTGAGGGTTGGTTCTGAAAACTATTATAAAATAAAATATGCTTTTATATAAAATTCGCTTGCAAAGTTAATATCACGACTGGTAATATTACTCAACGTATGTCAAAGGGATGGAAACTAGCTAGTTAAATGTATTAAAAATGTTATCAAAGACAAAAGCTAAGAGAAAAAGGAGCTCACCGGTCCCACACGAGTTCTTGAGCACATGTTGATTAGTTGGCACGTGCAATCGCATAGCGGGGAAGGTCAGCAGAATGCGGGGAACTAGGGACGCCACAACACTAAGTTTTTTGTTCGGAACTAGGAACAACTTTGAACTCACTATGGCAATATATAAATAGTAATCGCAACTACATATTTATGAACTTGACCGTAGAAAATCCTGCAATGTAGTTGAATACTCCTAGATCATTTTATAAAGATGCGGCAATCAAGTAACCACGTTAAGAAAAAACATCTGATGGAAAAAGTTGCCATCAAGACTTCCAATATGATTAGACACAAATCTGCTGTTCTCTCTTATCTTTATCTAATTCTTCTCAAGTAATTCTACCAAGCAAGCACTACGTGAACTAATATGATAAATGATAATGTAACCATGTTTAATGATTAACATAACGTATTGCGAAATTTTAGTTATAAGAATATTGAAAATAAAGTATCGGCAGCCCTACGTGGAGTGGCCAGCGGGCCGCGCTGCCGACCGTACCGCGGCGCCTTTGTGTCTCCGCTTTGATCTCGCGCGAGTCGCCGCCTTACACCAGCTTTGATTGATTTCACGTTTTGTTAATTACATTAACACTGGACGTAAATAGTGACATATATTTTGCGAGTGTCAACCGGCTCGGAAATAATGTGCGCGTAAAAGCACGGTACACTTGCACAGTCGCCAATGCATAGCAATAATGCACGGCGGTTTTGCGAAACGTTCTGTTACATTTCTGTATCACGGCACACTTACAATATTGATGCAATTCGAAATACACGGAAAATTGTTACATGCATGAGCGAACAAAAACGGTGATTTCAGTGGACATACATACATAAAGGAAGCTGGGAAATTGATGACTTCTTTAAGGTAGGCCAAATTTATATCCCATAAATTATCTAGGACCAATTAATTATATATTTTTTAAGATTCAAGTTAAAAGACCTCTAAATAAAGGAAACAAATACGTTTGTTGTGTAAAGAAAATTTTATGGAAAACCTTGTAAAATTTACCCACTTGACATAAAATAAAGGCTTAGTTATCAACTAATCTGCATTTAATGATAGTATTATTAGAACAGGGACAAAAAGCGTGAACGTTTGTGTCGCGATGTCGCGGGAGGTCGCTCAGACGGTGTGTCGCGAGTCGCTAATGAGTCCGCGCTCTAACCCGCAAGTGCCGACAGAGGCACGTGCCGTGGTACATTTTTTGGCACTCACATATGTTACCCACAGGGCTGGGTTAGGGTTAGAAGAATGCAAGTTTTAACTAAGCAAACGTATGTTTACTTAGAAGAGGTAGTGAATAGACACTCAATCACGGTTTAAATAAAAACTTTCAAGATAAAAATCTCCTACATAAGTAAACACTAGTGAAGTCTGGTGCGTCAAAGAGCAAAAATTAAATCAAAGCTCTAAAAATATTTTACATTTCTCCTTGACTTTTCCTTTTATCGTTTGAAGTATTAATTGGGAAACTACGCATCAAAAACCTGGTGAGGAAATCTATTAAGAAAATTTTTGACAGCCCTAGTAGTGAAATAATTTTTGGCATGTTATTTTGAATTTTCCGCCCAACATTCCTGACTTTGACTTCGTCTAGGATTCGTTAATTTTTTGCGGTTCGTTATTTCCCGAAAGTAAGCAAATAAAATACTCACTTTTGATATACCTCGTCTGGTTACTCTCTCACGAAGACATGGAAGAAGTCTGATGAAGATATTTTAGATGTGGGTAAATCAAAATGGGGTGTTTCATTTTATTTGTGCTAATGTGGTTTATTTGATGCTAGCACATCATTAAAAAAACAATAAAAAAAATCACACCTTTAAAAGAAGAAACTGAAAATCTTCAGCAAAAAAAGGATCCCATAAGGAAAGAGAAACGTTCCACCCCATTGTGTGATGAGTCAATATAATTTGTGGGAAGCGCAGCGGTCACGGGATCACGTCAGGCCGGAGGTGCGAAACGTCATGCACCCATGAAATTGTACAAATAAATAGCGGTAAAGATAATAAATTACAGGGAAATTGCTAATGATGAGCGGCGCGGGGGCCGCGGGCGGTGCATTAAGCCGGCGGCAAACATCAAAGGGCCCTTTGACCGAGCCGACACTCCCACACCCTCCCCGCCCCACGACTTTCACGAGAGCTACGAACCGCAAGTCAGATCATCTACAGTAAATTAATTTGCTTTTATAACTTTGTGTTTTAATTAAGCAAATGTATCGTAACAAAAGAGATTTTATGTATCATTCATGCCTTGTGAGGTCGTGAGGTAACGGAAAGCTGAAAGCTTTGTACGTGTACCCGTTTTCTGTGTAGATAGTGGTTACTTCTTGCGAAAAATTATACAATCGTACATTGTATCATGTAACGTATGACGTTAATTTAATAAGTGAATAACAATTGCTTATTTTATTGGTTAATCTAGTGTATGGACCACGAACTTATATTTTTTGGTATTAAAGTGGTTTTATGTCTGCATGAGACCAAAGACTAAACGCGATTGATTGACGCTGTTGATTTTCTTACTTTGACAGCTAAGTTGATTAAGTCAAAAAGGCCTAACAACTCACCACCTGGTAGAGGCAAAATAAAAAAAAAAACTGTAGGTATTAATTGACACAACTATGTGCCAGAATTACAAAAAAAAACACAAAATAATTTGTAATAAATAAAATTTACTGGCGATATATCCAAATCCATGTTAAACATTTTTTATTCTCACAAATATTCTTAAAAGTTAGAAAATTAAATGAAATCTGTACGTTGTCCTACTGCGGCTCGTCTGTGGATGCGTACTACCGACAACACACCGCGAGCTACTAACACCGGAGTGCGACGTCTGAGCTACTGTTATCAATTAATCAAACCATAGATTCGTCTCACTCCTGTTTTTAGAACACTTCCTGCGACTAACTTGTCACATAAATATGTTTTTTAAATATCTTGTAACGGAAATTTTCTACAAACAGGATAAATGTAGCACTTTTATAAAAAGCTTTACAATATTGTTATTACTTGAACATGATAAAATTCATAAAAATCCCGGGCAAATTGGCTCCGAATGATAATCTCAAATCAATATAAGGGTTAAGAAGCATCTTTATTTTTAGATCCTTAGCCTGTGGGTGTAGCTCGGTTATCATCAATAGAACTCTTGAAAGCCATCAATATTTCAATACATCGTAACAACGCTCACATGTTGTATAATACCGAAAAATACTGAAAAAATCCTTTGCTCATTCATGATCCGCAAATTCTCTTGAACATGAATGAAATGTGTAGATCATTCATCAGAAATGATACGTTCAGTTCTGCCATTGACTACATAAAATGGCACAAGTAAAGAACAAGATGTAAAGATAAAAGACCAGAGAATAAATTGATCCAACAATCCAGTTTGTGTTTAATCTCATTGGAGTCATCATTTGGGTTTTATCACACATAACACAGATCAAAGCAAAATAAAATATGTCTTATGATGTTATCCAGTGTGTTGCTGCGTACATCTCAAACTCATTGATACGTTCGCGTCGCTCGTAGCTCGCGGTGCGCGGATGGCGGCGCGCGGCGTGCCTCGCATCAATGCCAACTTGTGAACTTCAAACTTCTGAACGTGTGAAGTGTCGATTTATCTTCCTTTCCACGAGCTTTGTGACATCTCTGAAGCTCTCATTAATATATCCGAGTTTCTATCAAAGGCGAAACGTTGCGTCACACCAAATATTTCTGCCAAATTATTAATGTAGTACAAGTTCGCTACGTTTGATTGATCTTGTTTATTACTAACGTCTTCTTTACACGCTTGTTCTTACGAGAAGATCAAGCTTTAGTAAGCGATGTGTATCTAATGTGTTACATTTGGCAATTCCGTTTTATCATCCAATTTCATTTGGGTAGTATTTATCTACATTATGTGTCTTTTATCTTAGTTCTATTACTATCTTCTAGTGAACTACGAAATCAAAGGAGCCAAAACGCATTTATAGAATGCCTCGATTTAGTTAAATAATTAATTATATATACTTATATTAATTATATATACCATGGGGTAACACAAACAATACTTTCCCCAAATACTCCTCATTCTGGTAGCGCCCAAGCGGGCAATAAAGAAATTTCCGCGTACGTTTGCATTCCACGATTCTATTTCTGTCAGAGGTGTCGAAAAGTGTCTAGTTGAGGTGCGAGTAAGTACGTTGGTGCGGTGACCGGCACTCCAGGGTATCGTTACGGCGTCGCTCGGCGGGTGTCGGCGGGTGTCGGCGGGCCATGCACGGCGAGAGTGCGATAACGAGCCACTCCACGCCCGCGGCCCCGCGCTAAGCGCACTGATTCCACTGCCACCGTGTCATACACGGACTTACTGCACCTCCTTTACTTTTCAACCAACTGTGAACGTTACTGAATCTGATAACATCAAACAAGTTGCCTCGTTTTTTTGCAACTTCTGCTGTAAGCTTAGCATACAAACGCAAAATATTATTTCTAATAATACACATTTCTGTAAACACGTTTGGATAAAAAATTGATGGAATACTGTTAATTTATCAACTCCCGGACTCAAAGAACCCTGTGTAGCAATGAGATAAACTCTATCTGATAGAGAAAACCTGACTTATTTCTCGTCGTAATCCCCTCAAAGGCGATGAGCAAGAACATCTTGAAGATAAAATATAACTACTGACAAAATGCAGAAAACCAGACATATTTTGCTGGACGTTGGCGAAAGATCATAAGTTTTTTAATTCCTTGATTACTACCGGCACTTAAATTATTTGATCTGTAAACCCGATCCATTAATTCAATTAGATTAACAAAGGAATGTTCAAAGGACGAAACTTTTGACTTTGATCGTCCATTGCAGCTAATTGGGAAACGTTATTTGTCAAAGCTGATTCGGTTAATGAGGCGTTGTGTAACTGTCGTGTCGTGTCGCTCCGTCTGACACACACACCACCACTATCAAGTAACAAAGAGCTTACACCACTGCTACATAAAAACAGTTTATATTTATAATTTACATTTTAAATACGTACGTATTATTGGCAATCAGCTTGCAGGTGTTTCGCAAAATTAATTCCGATAAGTTACTTCCGAGTAGCAAAAAGTACGAGGGCATGAATTATTTCAAACCAACAATTATTTTTATATTTACTGGTCCGAGATCGTAAAGAAGTAACAACTTTGTTGAAATAGTTACGATCACCAAACCGTAACAAAATTGTATAAAGTATAAAATATAATCTCTTCAACGTAATTAAAAAGCATTTCGTAGCAAAGGAGAGGACTGCAAATAGTCATAAAAGTTATCACTAAGATGAAATGTTCATCTGTATGTTGAGCTCCACAAACGTCAAAGCTTTATATGTTCCTTATTTACATATTTACATAAAACAAAGTCAAAGAGAGAACTTTAGAATATCGGTCAAAGGTATTTAATTAAAACCTGATGTTCATTAAGCAAATAGTCTTTGGCGCATATTTGTTTAGCATTTAGTATATTTTAACTAATGAAATATCTGCATTCAGATGCATTTTTCATTGAATGAGTGTACTTTATGACTTTGAGAGTTTTTTATTTCTGCACTTTATTATATTGCCGTTCGGTAGTTATCACACAGTAGTTAACTGTTAAAAAGTAAAATTTAATATATCGTCCAAGTCACTCAGTGCACAACCTCTGCCAATAAGAGACAGTTATTTTTAATTGTCAGTTAAGTGCAACAATGGCATGGCCGGCACGTCGCTCCTTATTGGGCACTGCTGCACGGCAGATACGATCGTCCTCGCACTAATGCTGTGTAATTGGCGTGTACAGCCCAAGACGACCGACAGACGGAACCATCGGCCACTGAGCGTCGATTGCCTCCAACTCCTGCATACTGCACATTGTTCAACAATAAGGTATTTCTAAAGTAAATTGTTGTCTGTGCATTTAGCCTTTGAAAAATGCTATTGGTATTCTATGTTCGTAGACGCGTGTAACTTCGACGTTTCAACTCAGCTTTTTCTTTGCATAAGCTTGGTTTTGTTTACTTTTTTGTTCATCGTCAAATTAACCTTGATCTACCACCATAATAAATTATAGTATTGTCATTTTAGGAAAGTGAATATCAAAGTAAATATTTAACTGCAATATCTGTCTGACATAAGGTTTTAAGCCTTGGAGGTATTGTCTTTCAAGTGTCTACAAACAACAACACTCCTGTTTCTAGTTACGTCTTCTGTCCAGTGCTCCTATTATTGAACCCATACACACATACATGTAGTACAAACGCATCCAACGAGCGTCTCAGTTCAATATCAACAGTACACAAGCGTGCAGAGGGCCGTCTGTCGACGCAGCGGTCTACGCCTCAAGTGACACTAGACATCGGCAGCTCAAAGGCGAGTGTTTGCCCCTTTGTCTTACCGGGCAATTAGTGCAGTCCGTTCATTTAATTCTATCGGTCGATTAGCAACGGAGCCAGGTGGCCATTAATTGTTCGCCGCCAATTTGCGTGCAGTCCCCGGTTGGGCGCCAGTCACGGCGACGCACAAAGTGGACGAGATAGCGCGACTATTCGATTTGACATTACGTGTGCATAGCGAGATGAATATTACGTATGAGGGATCTGCATAGAGCTGTTTCACTCCTAATTTATATTGCGCTGCTGCAGGTATTTCATTTGATACGGACTAACATTCAGGCATTTTCTCATTCGGTTTTTACTAGGAAAAAGATTTAAAACTTTCCTTTTCTAAAAGATTTGCTAAACGTACGACATCTATTTTACTTTGAAATATTATTAAAGTAAGCAATTCCAATTTAGCTCACAGTGTGGAGTTCAGCATCCTTTCAAATCACGATTCCGCTACTGTATTTATCTTAGCTATCCGAAAAAGTTGGAAACTTGGTGGATCAGATCGGGTGGCCCGCATGCAGACTTCTTAAGTTCTTCCTAACTTTTATGTTAAAAGATTGGATGAAATCATGGGATTGTACACCAATTGCGAGAACTTTCTGTTATAAATTCAAGATTGAAATATTTTCGTTTTTATAAGAGCTCGACGCAGTTGAGATTTTTTGATCTGAGCTGTTTCTTTCATCTGTTGTGAGCATGAATGCATTTCTCATTGAACTGAAAATAGTTCTTCAGTTCTTTAATGACAAAAATAGTACACATTTTTAAATGCACGGAATCAGATATTTCAAACGCAGCTACCACTAAAGTAGGTACTGGTAGGTAGCTCAAAAGTAATAAGCCAAAGTTTAAATACGGCGCAGTCTTTAAATAACGAACAAATACTAGAAAGTCCGCTATCAAAAGCTCTGACAACCAAAAAAACCTTTAAATACTTCCTACTCACTTTGAGTCCACTACTTCTCGTTGGCGAGTCAGTAAAGGACAGTAAGTCTCACTTCTGCGACAAAGCTATGAATCGTCCCCTTTAGCGATCTGTCTCGATTCAGCCAATTACTAAAAGGTCGCAACTGCCTTCTATTGCCGTACTCATGCAGAATTAACTGAACATTTCAGATTTTTCTTTTTCAAAAGAATCTTCCTTACATTATTTATTTTCTTGTGAACTCCTATTTAATGTACTTCCCTTTTACAGCTCGCGCCAGATTAGTTTATTTCGGAGAAATCCTTTAACTTACAAAGAGATCGTTGAGCAAAACAGTGACAAAAGTTCGCAAGATGAGATAACGTCCGTCGATTTGTGAACTAAATAATTAAATTAAAAATACTATGTTAGACACTAACGTCAATGGTAATGCTATATTCGTTTTTGTAGAAACACGTGTAACAAACTATTTCTTTCATTCTTTGATGTACAAGACTTTTACATCATGTTTAGTCAAATAATAATAATGATTGTGATCAAAGACATTGGGGATTATTAGGTAGGTGTACCAAATAATTATCGAAGTGTTTTTTTTTTTACACAAAGAAGTTACAAAGATCTTCCTGCCAGGAAAAAATACACCCTTCCTGTACCTGTTTCTTAGCATGTCAAGAAGAACTGAATGGACACAGGTCCACCTGTAAAGATGTGTCCAGTCTCTCATGTAGTTAATTAAAACTGGGCAGAACAAGTAATTACGAATCAAAAACAAACGCACGCGACGCGTCCCAAACACGTCCGTATAGGTAAATAAAAACAAAATGTGATACTCGATGAGATTATTTTTAGTCGAGTCAAATTAAGGGGAGATAAAATCGACTAAAATTATAATATCGTATTTTTCGTGCAGGAGAGCATCAAAGCGGCGGTTGCGCCGTTGTTCCGCGGGACGGCGGTATTAGCGCACTGTCGCATCTTCAGAGGGCGGCGAGATCAAAGGATAGGTACACAGTAACCGCTTCCATTGATGTCGTGCACAAAGGGAATTGATTGTTGCAAACCTGCTTTTTTAAAAAGAGGAGACGTATTGATGACACATTCTGCTTTATTTTTTTTTTGTTTTCTGTTTTACGTTCGTGTTTACAAAGTGCGATATGACGGGGCGCGTGTGGATAAACGAACTCTGTTGTTTAACTAGCGGAAATAAAACAGTATGTTCAAAGAGAAGTGGCAGGTTTTTTTTACTTTTTGAATGAATTGGGATCAAATATCGTACAGTATACGTCATTTCGATATTATGAATACTACTCTGCGCGATGTCGCCGATGAGGAAGAGTCCCTATGTGACTCGAAACTGGTAGAGCTTATCTCAGTATATTAACTGTTATTTTAGTAAATTATTTATGATATAACAGAACAAATAGTATTTAGTTATTTTTATCATAGAATTTGACCCGACCCTATTTAAAGAGTAGGATCATAGTTTAACGTAAGTTCTATTTATTTGGCATCATAGTAAGTTTACTGAGAAATATCGATGTGATAATAATGAAATTAGTGAATGAATGATAACTGAAGTATGACCAAATGTTTATGAATAAGATAAGTATTTGAGCTCACTAAATGTTAGCCACATCGGAAGACGTAGAAACGGGAAACTTAATTAAGGAATTATTTTCAACTATTTGATGAACTTTGTAGAATTGTAGGTTTGCATTAATTAGAATTTGGAAGACTTGGGATACGCAGATTATCATAAATGTATTTATGATTAGTTTTCACTAGACAGACTACGTTTAAAATCATGAGAATATAAAATACAATACATAAACAAAATTAGGCATGTAATTGAATCAGTCCCACTAATTTGATAATATATTTTTTTACCACATACAACTGTTATAAGCATTTATTTTACCTACATAGAAGTTAGAGTAAAGTTTTATAAATAACTAACCTTGAATTGCGGCTGTTTGAGTAACATTATAATAATATTGTCTATTATTTTGTATTACATAATACATGAATTTTGAACCATAAAAAAATAAGATAAGAAAAAATCTTAACAACACCCTGTAAATACTATGAAAACTTTTTGACAAGTACAAACCACTTGACTGATCACAATGAAGTTTCTTTGCATAGTTTAAAGTGTATTAAAACATCAATTTAAACTTTTATTTCAGTACAATTAACATGGAAATGTTGAGAAAAACTTACAAACTAAACAATACTGTCAGACATATCTCATCAAAATGATGCATGTTTATATAAATAGAGTTGTATCTCACGTACTATACGAACCTAACACATGAAAAAATATTAGGTCACTAGGTAGGTACTTCACAACTTTGTAAACAAAAACTTTTTGTAACTGCCACAGCGCCACGGAATAACCAAATTCATGTGCCATTCCAGTTACAATAACAAAACTCGTACAAATGTCTTCAATACAACCTAAGACAAGATCCTAACCTTACAGTGAATTATTTATAACTATTACCTACCTGTGCGTACTTGATATTGTACCGAATTTACTACTTGGAGCTAATCGTAACTTGCTCAGACCTAATAACCGGAGTTGGCATCAGAAGTGATAATTTTAGAAGTCGTAATAATGAAATAAGCATCAGTTTCTTACCTCGTTGACACCTGAACTCCAAAGTGATCCGAGAGTTCGTTACAACTTCACACACAAAACTTCTAACTTTTAATGTTCAGTGTTGGCACTAGACAATACGAAGACACTTTAAGTTACTTTATTTCGAGTCTTTCAACTTACAAACAAGCGGTTAACAACATTATCACGTAGAAAACAAAAAAATATTCACACGCTTGACGTCGCTTTCGCCATGGTGTTGATGCACTTTGGCGCGCTCTCGTGGCTTGTTGCTGAACTATCAACGTCACGTTTCTATCTACGCAAGCTGAAATACCATAAAGAATAATCTAATCGGGGATTTATAATCGAATATATTGTAAGTGCAGAAAAATGACGGATATTTTATTACTATTATTACTTATTAATTCACTTAACTTTTTTACCAAATAAAATTTGCAAAGGAAAGTTGCAAAACCACAACCAAATCCCGCCTCAGGCAGGCGCGCCCTTATTAAAACCACGCTGTATTTGAGTTTCCAGTCGTTTGTTTTGTAACTAAACAAATTAAAATTGAAAAAAAAAATACATTTATTAGTTTAATTTCATCATTGAACAGTATAAACATCATTTCGTTTTCAACAAAAGAAACATCATATTTCTTTTGTTTATAATTATTAGTTTGCTGTTTTTCAAACTTAAAGAAGAACAAAGAAAAACAGCTCTATAATTTTTTAGTTAATAAATCTGAGCTTCTTTGTTTTTTTTAACTTGATAACAATATTACTAAAATGTTCTTTAAAAACTTATTTCAAACAAGGAATAATTAATACATAGTACTGCTAAGTGCTAAATGCTCTAACTCACAACAAGATAATATCAACAAAGGCCTCGTTGGCCGACTGGTTGCAAGTGCGACTGCCGGGCAAGGGGTCTCGGGTTCGATTCCCGGGTCGGGCGAAGTATTGCTAGGCTTTTTTCGGTTTTTGAAAATTTTTCTCAGTTGTAGCATGGAGTCTGGAAATGTGCCCGGTGTATGGCATAAGCTCACCACCTATTAAATGGGATTTACAACATAAATTGTGAAATGTGGGTGTACATTGGCATCATGGGCCATAATGTGCACCTCTGGGTAAGGGGTAGGCCCATTCGGGGATTAAAGGCGTGACGTTATAACTAATTCTTCCAGATATGGGAAACTATGTCTGTGCAATTTTACTTGCTTTCTGCTAATTTGACCCTGTGGTCCAATAAAAGTAGTGTAAAGAGGGCCTAATTTTCCTTTATAATAAAATTTTAATCAATATACAAGGTTAAATTATGTGATCAAAAGAAAAAATCTGTAACACAAAGGACGCATTTTGAAATGACTTTGAATAATAAAACAATAACCATCCTGGGGGAAAATAATCTTACAAAATAATTAGGATTTAAATGATACAAGAATTATTAAAAAACGCTTTATTTTTATCCAGACAAGTAGACAAACAGTTTAACTATACCAAAAAGACTGGACGTACGTGCGATTACCACACAACATTTAGGTACGTTATTTACGTCGACACATTAAATTTGACATAGAAAATGAAATATATAATATACACAAACAATTATTATATTTTTCCACATGGAAAAATACACAGTTACACACCATGTCAATATCTTTGTCACACATTACATTTCTTAATTATATGTCAGCAAACATTTATTCAAATCACTGAAAATGCAATTTAAAACCAGCCAAACAAACACATTTTCATTACTGTTGTTTCATATTGAGCAGGTACAAAACAGCAAACAAAATCATTTAAATAAACTAGACAATAAAACGTGACATTGCGCCTCAACTAAAACTACAAAAATGACTAAAGCAGCATGACTGTTCCTTATAACGCTACTAAAATAAATTAACTAATCAATCGTAGAGAAAAATCAAGTCATTGAGGTAATTTCTTACACAAGGAACCTTGCATTTGAAAATAGCTTACAGAACCACACTACTCAATGTTTACGTAAGTAATGAGTAAATAAATACGTTAATAATAACAATAAGCATGGTCAGTGTAACAATTACAATAATTTTATACCTAAAACAATTTGGTTTGCTCACCTAATGTTACAGTAGCTATATATTATATTTATTACCTAAACAACTAGACGATGTGGTGAAACAAATTCTTACAAATCAATATTTTGAACTTCAGGAAAGTTATGAAGATAGTTAACACTAATGTAGTTGGTTTTACTATAGTAGTTTTTGCATTACATGTAAATTATTCATACACTTATCATATAATGTTGAATATTTCACGATTCGTTTATAACAATGAAGGAAGCTGTACCTTAATATAAATTGTATTTATAATACGAAAGTGTCTTAAATTTAATTATAAGCATGTTATATAATTGACGAAAGTTCAGAAAGGTAAATGGGTAAATGGAATCTGTATGTATTAAAATCATTTACTAAGTTAACAATACTCTTTCAAGCATCTCCAAGCTCATTGCTAACTGTTGCAATTGTAAAATGAAGCTTTAGAAAGTATGTCAAAATGTTACTGTGTGCAAGAAACAGCTAATGTAAGATGAATTTACAATCTAAGAACGACACACTAAGAAATACAAGATCCGTGAAGTAAGGCAACTTGCTAAAGCTGTCTGTGTCTACATCTACATTACATCTACTAGAATGGGTCAGCCTCTTCAAACATAGCAACCGACCTCCAAAGAACTGAGTTCCAAATAACTTTAAACTCTTTGAAGGAAGGTCCATAACTAGGAATGTGGACGCACTGGTTTGAAAGTGAGTTTAAAATTAAGAATTTTTGAAATAATACATAGATATTACCAGTGCTTCCTCACCTATATTGTACAATTTGTACATGGTCACCTACATCAACAATTTTATTTTATCCTATTTTTTTATTCTATCAATATGTGAAGTTACTCAATGAACTTCAACAGTAAATATTTAGAGACATTTTCAACAACCTTTTAGTTGCATTTTGTATGTCATCATCATCTCATCACATTATTTGTTAATCGTATAAGTTTAACGATTTCGACACACTGCATGCAGTCGCTTGAGTAGAAAATCATCTTGTTTCTTAAAATTGGAGATGGGCGATCCAATTTTAGATCGGTATATTAAAAATTGAATCGCAATTTCGGCTGAACCAGTCAATTTCATTGATTATTTTTTCGTTTGATTTGTTATAGTCAAGAGAAGGTTCTTATAAAAGAAAATATTGGAAAATCGTCAGGAAAAACAACTGCTCCAGGCATTTTGTTCAGGCCAACAAAGGACTAACACCGAGCAAGTCGGGAATAAATACCCGTGCGTAATAAACTTCAACTTACTACATCCAATATATCGTCACAAAAAGGTCTGATCTTATTGAGAACCAGCTTTTTAACTAAGTGCTCATTTTGTTGAGTCCCTTTATAAAGTTGGTCATGTCATATTCCTCCTCGTACTGCTTGTCGTCCCAGAGGTCGGGCAGAGTCTCGAGTACCGACTTCATGCCGGACGGTCCCGCCGCCGACTGCTGCGACGTCTGCTGCGGCGTGCAGTTACTGCTCGACAGGTTGAACAGGTCCAGAAGCTGGTCCGTGCCCATCGTTTCCATTGCTGCGTTCTCACTACTGATCACTGTATTCGCAGTTAGCAGTTTGAATTTTTGTAATCTGTGGAAGATGTTTGATTGGATTAGTTAGCTATCAAAGAAGTAGATTATTAAACTTTCTGGTTAATGCTTATAATACGTAATTAAAACCCAAGGTTTATAGTGTACATACCCCATAATCTTTTCTTCGAGTGTATCTCTAGTGATGAGACGGTATACATTGACGACCTTCTTCTGACCGATGCGGTGCGCTCGGTCCATGGCTTGCAAGTCCTTCATAGGGTTCCAGTCGTGCTCCACGAAGATCACCGTGTCAGCGCCAGTGAGATTTAAACCAAGACCACCAACCTACAAACATAGGTAAGTTCCATTATTTATATTATAATTATTAAAAAGTTATTAGAATTCTAGTACCAAATGAATAGAAAAAGGGTTTGATGATAGACTCGCCCCTATTACATCACGGTACTTATAACATAACTGGAGAAAACTTCGTGTTACATTTCACAATGCCGCACCACTGCCATTCAGTTAATAAAACGTATGACGTTTTTTTGCGTCACGACATTTTAAAACGAGCCCATGAGTACTTACCGCAGTAGTGAGTAACAGCAGATCAATGGAAACATCGTTGTTGAACCGTGTGACTATGGCGTGCCTCTGGTGGGGAGGCACGCTGCCGTCCAGGCGCAGGTAGGTGACGGCCGGCAGGTGGCGCTTCAGTAGGTCTTGCTCCACGATGTCCAACATCTTCTTCAGCTGACAGAACACGAGCGCACGATGCTGGGATACGACGGCCTCGGGCTCCACGTCAGACGCCGGGGTGCCGATACCGCAGTCCAAGAGTAATTGTCTGGGGAAACAAAGATGAGTATTAATTGTAAATATGTGTAAAGTTTGAGATATTTATTTCTAAAGTAAGTGATTTCATGTCGATATTACAGCTACATTTTCAGGTCTAGCTGTGTTTATTATTTTTCAAAAAAGATTATTTTACATTAATAACATTTGGATGCAGGTCCTATCGGCCAATCTGAAAGTTATTGGAAGACTGACCATATTCAGCAATAACCTTGTTGAGGTTGATATTATAATAATGAGATTATTTCTAGCCTCTCTAATTGGCTGGCTAGTTTTCCCAAGAAATATAAATGTGTAGTAATAGTAATACATACTTGAGCGCGGGCAGTTTGGCGGCGTGGTGTATATCGTCGAGCGAGGAGTGATGGTCCTGCAGGCGGGCCGCGATGGCGCGCGCCTCCGGGTGCTCCGCCGTCAGCACTAGCTTCGGGTGGTTGCATACATTCTGTAGGTAGTGTAGCGCCTACGGGGAAAATACCGAATCATGAGAAAACATTCTAAAACAACACATTATTTAAGTAAACTGGATGATTTCAGAATGTGTTAAGATAGCAAAGAGAAATCGATTCTCATGATGGAATCGCAATCGGCGCCCATGGACACCATTACACCATGGGCAACACTAGATAAGTAATACTTGCGACAGCCTTTTTGTGTTAAATTAGTTTCACTCCGGTTTTCTACGAGGCGCCGTATCAGTCCGGTCAAGCCGATCCATTCTTGCCAACGCCTGGTTTCCTCGAAAATTGTACAAATAAAACGCTTGTAAAGACATTGACTATTTATCAAATAGCAAGGCCCACCTGGAACACGTGTGTATGATGCGAGGTAATGCCTTGCGGCATGTGTTCCTTGGACAGGTCCTCGTAGAGTCGTCGCTGTAGCGGACTAAGTTCGCAGTAGTAGTCCTGAGTGATCTTCGGAGGTAGCTCCTTCAGCACGTCCTCCTTCACACGACGCAGTAGGAATGGTAGTACCTGGGAACAAGGATAGCGACGATTAAAGAAATGTGACTATGGAAAACTTTACAAACAAGCTTATTTAGTTAATTACTTATCTACGTTATGATTATTACTCTACGTTATGACGAGGAACTCGACAAACAATTACGTGAGTAAGCTGATAACATAATAATTAATTTAGTATGTCTCATGAAAGTTACAATAAAGCTTATTTTAGCTTTAATACAAGCTTATGAGAGGGGGTTTATGTATTGTATAATGTTTAAAGTCGGTATTCGAGAAGAATTGAATTAAGTGTTAAAACGATTAATGACTTCTGCTGAATGGTACAGGGTCACGTTAAGCTTAAAATTACTGAAAGCAAGAGGTCCCGACATTTATGCTTGTAAAGCAGGATTATAACGAAAACTTATAAAGTAAGTCTTAGTTGCAGTCGATGCTTTAGTGCCATAGCTATTCTTTAATATTTTTGTCTAGTCTCATCCTATATCAAGCAATAAATAATATAAAACAAATAACAATAACAATATGGGATAACGTTTACCTGTCGATGCAAAGCCTCACAGGCTAGCGCCCCGGCCTGCAACTGATGCGGTGTTGCCTTAGCGTCTCTCGCAGCGAGGATGGGACGCGAGTAACGCGCAGTAAACTGCCGCTCTGTGCCCAGCAAGCCAGGCATTAAGAAGTCGAATAACGACCATAGCTCCAACACGTTGTTCTGGAAACGAATAAATATTGTTATGGCTTAAAAATAGACAAAAATATGTAAACTATGAAATAAAATTTAAATATCTCATGGATTTAATAAAAGATGGCTGTACTTCAGAGTTGACTTATGCATACTACTACATTTTTTAATCTTGCAAAATGATGTTATTTACATTCATGAAAAGACTGATAACTGTTCACGAAGCAAGAGGTATGTAACATACGTAGCAGTTGCCTACCCTCATGGGAGACAGACGTGAGATTATGTATGTATGTAATATTTATGAGCTTTATTCATTATACAATTTACTTAAACTTAAAAAACAATATCATAATGACCTGTATAGGAGTACCCGACAGAATCAACCTGTGGTTGGCGACGATTTGTTTGATTGCTTTGAATACTTTAGTCTTTCCATTCTTGATGACGTGTCCTTCGTCCAGAATGCAGTAATTCCACTTGATACTACTGAAGAAGTCGATGTCTTTCCTCACGATGTCATACGAGGCGACGATGAAGTTATAATGTTTGACGTGATGCCGTAGCCGCTCGCGTTCGTAAGGAATGCCCACGTATTGGAGAGGCTTCAGGAACTTTGACGGTATGAACTTGTTCACTTCGAACACCCAGTGACCTGGAATTTTTATTTGTTGTTATTATAGCGAATTGTTGGAAATAAATAGTATCATGCAGTGTCTTAGTAAATATAGGGTTAGTATTATATATAGATTATACTTCATACGATTAGTTTCTTTATAAACATGTGGATTCCTAAATACACTAGCTTTCCTTGTACTATATAACATAAGCTTTTTATTATTTAAAGATGTAATCAAGAATCTTAAAAATGGAAATGATCTCGTTATGTTTCGTTTCAACACGTACAAAGTTAAGTAAATGTATTTATCTATACTAATAATATTATAAAGCTGAAGAGTTTGTTTGTTTGATTGTTTGTTTGTTTATTTGTTTGAACGCGCTAATCTCCGGGACTACTAGTCCGAATTGAATAATTCTTTTTGTGTTAAGATAGTGCATTTGTCGAGAAAGGCTATAAAACATCACGCTATGACCAATAGGAGCTGAGCAGAGCGGGTGAAACCGCGCGGAAGTAGCTATAAGTAATATGAATAAGTGTTATACGGACCGGTGAGTGTAGGCGGGCAGACGACGAGCGAGGGCAGCGGCGGCAGTCGGTGCGCGGCGCGCTCCCAGTGCGAGGAGGCCACCACCACGATGGACTGCAGCGTCTTGCCCAGCCCCATGTCGTCGCACAGCACGCCGTGCAGCTTGTACGAGTACAGGAACCGGAGCCAGTTCACGCCCGCCTGACAATAACAAACATTATTAATAATTATGTAAAAACTTTTGACAAATATTCTGTAGCTATATTTGATGGAGGCTTTTATCATCAAAAAATTCATGAGTCTAGTCACGATTTTAAGAAAAATCTTGGCGTCAATAACTAATAAATGCTGAACTTTAGAAGAGGCATTTTAGTTTCAATTCTCAATCGACAAGAAAAGTGTTTCTGCTGTCTCATAATAGGTATTCAATGTTAACGAAACTTATTTTTATAATCAAAATTAGGAATCAGCTATAAATACAAAATTGGGCTGCTTTAGAAGCTAAAATATAGTTGATTTACTTACTTGTTGATACGATCTCAATTCAGCGGACACAGGGACAGGTATCTTGTAATCTTTAATGGACTTGGGGTTGAAGAGTTGCTCGAGGAACTGTTTGTCGTGGCGGCGCCGCGCCTTGAGGTCCGGCGTCAGGTCGGGCGGCTCCGACACGGCGCCGTCCAGCGGCATCAACTGGATCAGGGACGCGAAGCAACGCGTCGACATTATGCGCACTGCCTCGCAGTGATCACTCATGCGACCTGTAAGAGAGTTTAGTATTTTAATGATGAGTTTTTTATAATCATGTTTTAATAATATGTCGTTTAAATAAAGTTGATGTGACTTATTGGTAGATTTCGCGGAAGGAACTGTCCAGTAACAAGAATTCAATATAAATATTTTCTTAGGGGATTCATAGGAATATTTTCTCAAAATGACTAATAAATACAAAGTATGTGCCTTTATACAGTAATAGGTTTGTTCAGTGTACCTTTCATACCTTCAGAGACAAAAGGACTTGTTTTTTAAAGTAATATAAGTTAATAACGCGTCAACTTACCTAACAAAGGTACGACTAGTAGCACGATGTACGGTACAATCTGCAATTGCAGCGCGTCCACGACTCGAGCCAATGTTTCCGCCGCACCGCACCGTACGTAGTCACTGCGTACGTCGCTCAGTGCTGGGATAACCTGTAATTAATACATGGTTTGGTTAGTAACCATATATTACGCTTACGTTATTTTTAGATTATTTTAGTGCCTCTAATGCAGATCTTTTCGGTTGTTGCAGTGTATTTAGGATTTGCAGAGGTATGTGTGTATTTTGCTAGCTTTCCGTCTACGATTTCGCTCGTTTGGTATCACCATCTATTGGTGATCTAGAATCACACCATCTATTGGTGAACAAAATGTCAGGTGTTCATGCACACAGACTGGTCGCAAAAAGATTCTTTTTACATGTATGTATTAGTGGTAGGTGCAGGAGTAGTACCTCGTGTATGAGTGCCTGCATGGCGCCGGCGTAGTGCGCGCGACAGAGCGCGGCGAGCGCGCGCGCCGCCATGTGTCGCAGCGCCGTGTACTGCGCCCGCGCCAGCCGCGCCATCGCCACGGCGCCCTGCGAGATGCGCGCGCGCAGGCCCAGCGACAGCGACCCGCACACGCACTCTAGCACTTGCAGGCGGCTGATTATTTCCTCCGCCGCTGAACTCTCCTGTGCTTCTAGCTCTGGAAATAGCAACATAATACATATATAGATTAGCAGATCTACTTATACGTAAATACTACAACTGTAACTTCAATGAATAATGTTCAAATTAAACTATACTTCTCTATCAACAACATCAACATAAACAACAGCATGAGTTTAACATTATAATACAGTAGTAACGTACAGTACAGTTACGCCTGCTGGGTACTTTTTCTTTAGTTGGTCAAATAGTATATTCATTGACATAAACAATATGTACTCACCACTATCGGTCATAACCTTTTCGAGTGGTTCAGTAATAAACTCCCACAGTTTGGGCAGTTTCTCTGGCAACTCTTCACCGAAGTATGTCGCTAAACTAGTTAGGGCTAGCGTCGCCCCTCGTCTTTGTATCCTTAATAATTTTCGAGCCTGGAATCATAAGAAAAACATAATTAGTGGCTATTTCCATATAAATGGAATATGACTTATAAACTTTTTGGTAAAATCGTGTCTATTTTCTCCAGGATATCAATGTGATAAAAAAGAAAGGAATATACATTGATCGTTAGTAAACGAGGAGTTACTTTAAGTACGGTCTATACTATACAATGAGGACATTTTATATTAGTAGTTTCGATTCAATCACGTTTCAGTAACTTTTTCTCGGATAAGAAGAATACTAGATTGAAATAGGATTGAGGACAATCGTCAGTATATTTAGTATGGATTGAGCCTTAATTTTTGACTTTAGAAAAAAAATCTTCAGCTGATTTTTATTGTATAGCCGTTATTACTACTTCCTGAAAAGGGGGAGACATTTTTTAGTAATTAAGACTCGATCTTAATTTTAGGAACAAAGTACCTATAGAGATATTTAGAGAGAAGAGTGATGTAGTTACACAGAAGGCGTACCTCGTCCTCGTGCGGCGGCGTGAGATCCACGGCGGCGGCGGGCGGTCGTCCGCGGCGCGGGGCGCAGCGCTCCGCCCGCGCCTGCTGCTCCCACAGCGTCACTATGCCCGCGTGCGCGTCCACTGCACACAGGGAAATACATGCTCATTCTTACTAATACGTATTTCGAAAACAAATAATCACATAAAAAAAATCTGTGCGACATCCGCCACATCGTGTGTTACGCGTTCGTGTCTTAAATATAAGCCTCTGGCGTGGCTTGAAACTTGTCCAGTTACTTCAAACAGTTACGTAAGTAAACCATTAAACATTATAAACAGATAATCTAGTTTCCAGAATTTTCAACTCAGAATGCTCAACAGTTACATGGTACAATTGTCTTTTTTGAAATGTGTATAGATTTTATTGATCAATTCAAATGATAAAAAGAAATACATACAGGCTGGTACATTGGGCGTCTGTTCCCCTCTCCCCTCGGGTCCGCTGTCCCCGCTCCCCGAGTCGCCATTAGTCTCCTCTGTATTCTCTAACGATATCCGCGGCGTGTACTCTGGGTCACATCTGAAAAGAAAGTAATGTTTATGAAATAAATACCCGCACTTTCAAATCAACAGCTACATTAATGTTTGAAAAATCCTTCAACCATCGAGAAATAAAATACTTATAGGCAGTGTAATGTAATACTACATGTTATTAGATTCCTATTTTTTATTGAACTATAATTTATGTTTAGAAGATTTTTCTTTAGAAAATCTTTATTCTGTAGCAAATGTTACTACTTTCCGAAGTAGTTAAAAATATGAAGCATTCTCTAGAATGGTGACGTGACATAAAAATACCTATATTAATTTACCTGAGAAACGCCTTGAGATTGACGAGCACCTTGTTGTTGGGACAAGGGTCTCTGTGCACAAGCTGTGACAGTAACACGGCGAGGGTGTCAGCAGAGTTCTGCTGCAATTCCTCGGAGGGTTCCTTCTTGATGCTCTCCATCAGTGGCCGGACCACTGGGTTCAGTTTCTCTGGTAACAAGTGCAGGTTCGCACATGCCCCCGCTAACGCCGCTTGCACACTGGAAGAGATTGTAAGAGATGAAAGTTTATAAATAAATTAGAATTTATGTCAGTACGATAAGATCACAAGTACCTACAGAAATGTTTCTGTGAAGCTAGCGCTAATTTACGTTGGTAACTAATAAGTTACAAAACGGACAAACAAAGTCACTTAATATTAGATTATGATCGTGATTTGACTTGTAAACCGAGCCTATTAAAGTTTAATCAGTAAACATATCATTTAATCCTGATCAAATCTCATTCAATATAGACGCCATTGGATTCGTAGCCAAATTTAAACTTTGAAATTAAGAATTATAAACTTACGGTGCTAACAGCTTCATTTATTTGTATGTAACCCTCTTTAAGTTTTTGCTATCTAAGTTTTGCTTACATGTAGTTGTAGTTTCGAGTATGTAGAACGACCCTATGTCCTTCAGCGTATAATTCCCGAGTGAAAGATAAAAGTGAAATAAACTTACGAGACATTAAGCGACGCCTGTTCAATAGTGCAGAGATTGACGGCAGACTGCAAGTTCTTGCGCCTGTCTTCCAATGTCTGCGCGACTCGCTTCAGCTTCATTGCGGCCACCAGCGGCTGCGACATCGTCGTCAGGTAGGCTACCTAGAATGTTATAAACAGATATTCATGAAAATTTAGTAATGCCATACAAATATGAGTTACAAGCAAAAGATGCTTCGCTTCAAGTTTTCTTGTGCCGAACTGCTACGGAGTGGAATTCTTTGCGTTTTGTGATGATTTCTGTGTTTCCTGATGGGTATAACCTGGATGTCTTCAAGGCCTGAGGGAATAAGTTGCTCATGGACAGACGTGCTTCATCGTAGGCCGCATCATCACTTATCACCAGGCAAGATAGCGGTCAAACGTCAACCCATATAATATATAAAAAAAATATTTACCTGTTCTAGCCTCAAGATGTTGCTCAATTCTTCTCCATCAACAGGTAGTTTGTAATGCTTCATCATTGCGTGTAAATCACGAGCCTCTTGTAGTATTCTGAAAATAATTGCTCATTATTTTAACTAATTTTAGGGTTCACTCGGTGTGTCGGTGTCATGAACCGCACAATGCTGCTGTCTTAGGCCGCGTTTCCATTGAAGCGGAGCGGGGCGGAGAAGAGCTTAGCGGTGCACGAATTGACCAATCACTATGCTCGAAATCTCCGCTCCGCTTCAATGGAATCAGCATGAGCGGGGCAGAGCAGAGCTGAGCGGATATTCATAAAAATATATAGCGAGACGATGCGGTGCGGAGGACAGCGGGGCGGTGCTGTGCGGAGGACAGCGGGGCGGTGCGGAGCAGCGCGGTGCGGTACTGTACTGTACTTAAGACAAGGATAGTGACACTAACACGACGCCAATGCTAACGTGTGACAGAGACATATAATCGAGTACCGAGTATTGTCGAATAAGCACGAAGATTCACGAAGTAACCAAATAGGGATGTCCAAGTAGCGTGTGTGAGGGTGTTGTTTATCGATTTTCTTAAAATCGATTACTACGAAACAAATTACTTATCAAACAAAAATATATTTATTTTCAATGTTATATTGATGTTTTAAATTTTCTTAAACAGTCGTTACTCAAATAGTCGTTAATGATAATTGATATTCAAGTAAATCATAACTTTCAATTGAGAAAATACTTTCTTTTAGTTTTATTTTCATGTCGAAATATCGTTTATAAAATTAACTATATTTGTAAATCTTAGTTTAATATATCATATAAAAAAAACAATAAACTCTAAATGAAAATATCGATTGCGATATTTGATCGATAAAGGGTCTATTGTATTAAGACATGGTCAATCTCTCAATATGATTCCAAAAGTATGCTCCGCTCCGCCTCACTCCACTCCGCTGACCATTTTTCACCGCTCTTCTCCGCCCCTCTCCGCCCAGCTCCGCGTCAGTGGAAACACTGACAACTTTTCACCGCTCTTCACCGCTCTTCTCCGCCCCGCTCCGCGTCAATGGAAACGCGGCCTTATGGTTAAGGTTGGATATGGTTCCTAGCGAGTTACTTGGTTGAAATTAATCAAGTTACTTTATGGAACACTTAACGCTTGCCACGTTGGTTGTCACGCTCATGGGTCCCAGCCGTGGCTTGAAACTAGTCAAGTTATCTCGGCGAACAGTTACGTAAATAAAATATAGTCGTACCTATTACAGTTGAGCGCGACTTCATCGTAGTAGAGAGCCTGGTTGAGCGCGGTGTGTAACGTGCTGGCGAGCAGTGGGGGCGCTAGCTTCGATATTGGACTGTCTTCTTCATTACTTTGTTTACTGTCGGTCTGATCTTCCTGTAAACATTTAGTTCAAATTGTTACACAGAGCTGTTGTTAAATACAATTCGAGATACGTGATTTAGAACGTAGTTTACTTGACATAAAACTTGGTGTATTATAAAAGCCGACTAGGCTTTCAACTTTATTTAAAAACGGCCATAGTCCAGCAGTAACGTGGTACAGGCTATTGATAATGAACTTGATGTTTAATTACATTACTATTCTTTTCATATTCGATAACTAAAGGCATTCTAAATCTTTCAAATTAATAAAAAACCCTTCTGGATGATACAAAAAGCATAGAAATCGTATATAGATAGATAATCGTAGTAGTACCTTAGTTCCGGAATCCCCATTGGACGCGGTAAGCGCGGCGAGTGCGGGCGGGTACATGGTGAGGTCCCTGGAGTGTCGCGCCCAGCTCGACACCACCAGGCTGCCCACCAGGCGCTGCAGCGCGCTGCCCGACCGCAGGTACACTACCATCACCTGCACGGATACATGGAGCAATTCATTATGACAACTGTATACTTGCTTATTAGTTTTAACCCTTCGTATGTTTGGAACGTGGATCCACGCGAGACACAATGTGTTTTCTATTGTTGTCTTATATACGGCATACAAGAGGTTGACAGGATAACAGAAAATGTTTTATTGCCGTTCATTTAGTGTCGTAGTTCAGTATAAAAAAATGAAGTGCTATACATACCTTAACATAACAGTCTATGGGGCTCTCATCTTCAGCTTTGTACTCTATACCAGGTGCAGGTTGAACCAGATAGCAGGATAGGTAACCTGGAAAGATAACACAACAGAAATAAGTCATATTTTTTAGGACTTCCAATTCATTATAACTACGAACTAGAATGTTTAACGAGAGTTTTCGTTAATTTATTTCAAACTGATTACATAAATCACGACATAAAGTCTTTATTCTATCGAGTCTTGAAAGAAGAAATAGTATAATATTTTACCGTTAAGTATGTTCATTATTTACAAAACCCGTGACTACGTATGTTTGGAAAATACTATTACCAAATAATGTACATACCCAATATATGCGCGGCCAGACAGCGCGCCCGCATGACGTTCCTGTCCCGCGCGGCGCAGGTCTGCGACTCGGAGCCGCCCACGTACCACTTGTGGCACGGCCGGGGCTCCACGCCCGCGCCGCCTTCCGACTGGGAGTTGGTACGCGCGCGCCGCTCCTGGACGTAACGAAAATATTGGTTACTACTAACACGTATAGGAACACTAAACTGTACATGTTGATGATATTGTATAATCGTAAGCAATTAACGCAGTATAAACACATCCACTACGCCAGAGTTATAAGTGCGTTATCAAACTATTAAGTAGTGGGTGATTAAGTTAGTAATCGGTAATAAGCATAATATGGGTAGATATAAGAAAATTCAATCCGATCCACTTTATAAAATATATGTGAATAATAATTCATGCAATAATTGAAATATTGCTAGACAGTTTTATTATAACTTTCGTGAGACATAATTAATTATCATGATATCGGCTTACTCACGTAAGTTTTTGACGAGGAGCTCGTCTAGTTTCAAGCCAAGCTAGAGGCTTATATTCATGAGCAACATTCCGCGACACACAACACAGTGACGTGATTAAGCCGATAAAAGAATTTATTGCTAGACTACATTATTATTATATTATATTATACAATCTGGTATTATAAACTCCGTACCCTGGGCGGCGGATGCAGCAGCAGCGCGGGCTCGACGGGCAGGCGCGCGGGCTGCATGGCCAGGCACAGCCACGTCGCCAGCATGGGGCACGCCGCCAGCAGGATCACGCCCAGCGACGCGTACTTCAGGAAGTTCTCCCACACCTACAAATATTACAAACATTCTTATATCTTATAACATACAATGAAGAAATTTTAAAAACATTTTTGTGGTAGACTATTTCAATTTAATTGGAATTTCCTTGAATTAGTGAAATCTGCTAAAGAAAATCTAAGTAGAAGACCTCTTCTACTTAGATTTTCTTTCTACATAATTAATAATTTATCAGCAAAATAAACAAAATTATTTATATCGTCACGCCTCTCCTATCGGGATAGACAAAGACAATGGAACACCAAATGACGTTTCAATAGTATAAATTAGGTAAATTCCAACAACATTACTCTTCCAACATACCTGCACAGCAATCTCCTGTATCTCATGGACATGTTCAAACAGCACCCGCTGGTATATATGCCGCATCGCTTCCTGCAGCAACTCGGGCGTCCAGTTCAAGTACTGTTCTTGTTCGCCGTTCGTGTCGTCATTGTTGCCGTTGGTGACGTCACTGTTGCCGTTTGAGTCCGTCCCGTTCTTGGGCTGGTTCGTGACTAGAGGCCGGGTCAACGTCCGCAGAGTTTGTAGCGTGGCCTTGCGGACCGAGCTCGTTGAGTGGTCCAGGTATGGCCATAGTCGGGGTAGTACGTCTGCTAAGTCGATAGGACTGTGGACAAGGTTTTTGTTATTGTTAGTATTGGTAAAATATTAGATATATATCTGGAAGAGTTTCGAGTGCAAATGGATATTGTCAACCGGAGCCTGTAATCATGTCCTGCGCATGATTACAGACTCCGGTTAAGCTCGAAACCAATCGAACATCTCCGAAACTTATATCTTACTACAGTTATTAGATCTTTTAACTCTCGTTAAAGGTAGACTTCACAAAAGTGTAATAAGTGTAACGCCGGTTTACTTACGTAAAATAATGAGAAAAGCTCTACTGGTTTCGTGTCACAGAGGGACTCTTCTTCATTATCATATTCTGTCCTCCATATGCGAATGAAAGTGTGGGTTTTCAATATAATACATTATTTATATAAAAAATACTTACTGCAACATACTAGCAGGCTCCGGCAAAGCCATTAAAGCGGCTAACAATGCCATATACGAGTTGGCAGGTGATGCTAGATCATCTTGGTCAGCCAACAGTCTCCACAGCCTGGCGACGACTGCCTTCACGGCCCCCGCGCGTCGCCTGCCCAGCGCGGCGGCGGCAGGGGCCAGGGCTCCGGCCGCCACTGCCGATACATCTTCTGCCGAGTCTCCCAGACCTTGGATTAGATGTTCTAAGGCACCACTCTCGCATGCTACTTCCTGAAACATTTTCAGAGTAAAGATTAGTTCCTATTGGAGTTCCTATTTTTGAAGGGTAGGCAAACGAGCAGACGGGTCACCTAAAATATTATTTTCAGAAGACCTTTCAGGAGTTAGGGATGTAGGAGAGGATTGAACCACCGATGAAACACAAGGCAAGCGTTGTTTCACGCCGGTTTTCTGTGAGATCGTGATTCCTACTTCTATTGAGACTATTCGTCAAAGATTCTTATTCTATGAGTATATTACTCATATCATAATAATACACACCTGTCTAGCAGCCAGCAGGTACTTGAACCCGAGCAGTGCGCCATGCCTGGCCTCCCACTGCGCGTGCGCAGACAGTGAGGCCAATAGTGCTGCGACCTTACGTACGCGCGCCGCGCCCAGCTGGGCCAGCGCCACGCCCAGTGTCTGGGCACACGTCTCGCGGACTGGGGCCACCACCTGGAGAAAGGAATATATGTATTAGCTCACTCAAACAACCACTTGTGTTATGTATGTCTATTCTCAGTACTGAATGGGAAGATACAGCATGTCGTATGCATAAGAATATTTCACCATATAGCCACTTATATGAGATTAATAATTATTATTATGCACTCTTTTGATCACATTTGCAGACAGTAAATTGCCTACAGCCAAAGTAAGAAAATGTCCAAGTTACCTGATCAGAAACGAAGTCTCCGAATCGATCTAATGCGAGAACACACAGCAGCCTGAGTGCCATGTCCTCTAGCCACTCTTGATGTGCTTGCTCCATCTGTAATGGTAAAACAAACATTATTAACAATGTCTGTTGTAGTAACAGTTTTAGTTGTAAATAAATATTACCGCAACGCCCGTGACGTCATTGTCTACTGGCTGTTGGATGGACTTTCTCGACGAGGGATAAATATATACAATCTTTACATTTGGTAGATGATTTTGGCAGTTCAAAAGATTCAAGTACTAATATCAAAGTACACGCCTGGCCACATCTCACATGTGACTCTATCACATATGTAGTTCCTTAAACGGGTTTTATGAGACCCGCAACTCCATCTGGTCACAGATGCTTTCTACTCGTACTTCCTTCAACAATAAGCAAAGTAAACTTACTTCCTCACTGGTCATGTTAATGTCCTGTCCCGCGGAGCTGACGATCTTCGCTCTGAGTAGCTCTCGCAGCGCGCTGGCGGCGCCATGTCGCGCCTCCCACGCCGCACTGAACAGCTGCGCCTGCAGTGCTCCCGCCCACGCCTCCAGTGGCCATCGGGTACAATCTACCCAGGAGCCGGAGCAATCTGGTACCGGAGCCGTAGCTTCAACTGCGGATGGATAAGGAATCTGTTATTAAAGTTTTACGGCTATAACTTAAGGTCGAAGGTTTAAATTTTACATAAATGTGAAAGGATGCCAAGTTCGATAATATGGAATCTTCGCCTATAAAAGAAGTGAGATCTAAATAAGTACCAAGTTCCATACACAGACCTCAGTTAAAAATGATATAACAAGTTGGCAAGTTTTCACACACTTTGTTATAAACCTACTAAACGCAATGAGTCAAGTATATAATTTTCTATTAAAACTTGCCAAGTTATATCATTTTTAACTGAGGTCTGTGTATGGAACTTGTAAACTTTTATAGGCGAAGCATTCCAATATTAGAATATCGCCTAATGAGTAAGAGTAGCGTACAGATTTATTCAATATTTTTGCTAAATATGTAAACCTCCATGCCAAATTTCAAGTCAATACGACTATTGGAAGTGGTCTAGGTTTTTGATGAGTGAGTAAGTGAGTCACAGTGAGTGTATAGTAAAAATAGCGATTTTCTGACGTCAATATCTCAAGATCTACAATAGGTACATTAATGAAATTTTGTATTTTAGATAAGTAAGTAGATCTCGATAGATACTAGAAATTTCATATGCAGGTGGGTCGAACTTGGCCCGAAATGGTTCGTGTAATATAACCCACGGCCGGTGTGTCGGTTTTTTTGCTCGAACTTGGCGGACACACTGCCGTGTGTCTAGATAAAGAAGTTTGATGGCGATGAAACGAAAATATTGATAATAATTCCACTATATTTATATCTGGCATTAAAATTCTTCGTATAGGTAAAAGTATGTCAACTGGCGTCACCAATCCGCTCGATACAAAAGCGCTACCGTAATTATGCATATCCGTATATTATCATTATTACAATAAAATACACCGGAGCGACTGCATAAAAATATCACTTGAAGGTTAGCAGCAGCAGTGGCCATTATGAACAATTAAATCGTACATTGTGATAAAATATAAATGTAATTGCTTTATATTATGTATGCACAATATTATTTTACATAATTACATATTATTGAGCGCATCTTGATCGTAAATACTGCAATTTATATTTATCTGTAAGCCTAATAAGCCACACGCGATTAAATGATTGTCGAAATTAAAATTATTATCATTCGCACGGAGTTTGTATTAGTGCCACGCCAGTTCTAAACAGTGAACAGTTTTTTACAAGAAAATATTTACTTTATTATATCTAATATCTCGGCTGACTGCTCGGTATGTCGTAAGTAAAACGAACAATAAGTATTAGGCTAGAAACCTAGAAATGTAGAAGCAACCATGCGTTTCTCATTTCCTTGAACGTTTGTCTAAACCAATCTATACCTTCTCTTACTTAGACCTAATTACAACACCTACCTACTACCTACTTTTGTTTTAAAGTGTACAATAAGAATTCTACTATATACTGCTTAAGACAAATCATTATTCAATCTACGCTTCTTATACTAATCTCATACATCGTACTCATTACATAAAATATAATGTGACGTCAGTATTGCACTCACGTAATCGAATGATGCGAGTGTTACACTCGCTATGAAATGGCTAGCAGTTAGAACATGTATCAACGACCTAAGGACTAGTCAACGTTTAATAGGTTCTAATGAATTGAATAGGACAAAGTAGGCGTAACTAATGTGAAGTAGGCCGACGTATCACGCGACCAATTCAGACTTTATAGGTCTCATGAAGGACGCTAATGAGAGAAGCAATATAGGGCAAAACCTGGGTACATATAATAGACCTAGGTTTGTGTTTAAACGTATCAAGTTTAAGCTAGTGTAAATTGTAATTAAAAATGTACTTCAGTAGCATACATTGTAAATAAAAATATATGTTTAATCAGAAATTTATTTGCAGACAATTATCTAGGTAATTACTTCCCATAGGTAGAAACTAGAAAGTACATAATAATTTAATAATCTATTAGTTATAATGAACAAATTTTATAGCAATCGATTGTATTTATTTATATTGTAATACACTTAAATTAACTCTTTGTGAGATGAACAATTTGTCGTTCTGGGTCTGGGTCTCATGTGTATGTGAACTTATATACACCGACGACAAAGAAGCAACCCATAGTTAGAGGGCAACAAAAAAAAAGGTAAACGCAAGTTTAGCACGCGTTTATAACAATCTTAGAGCTCTAAGTTTCTCATTACATTTTCCGCCAACCAATTCAATAGCCTCATAATATCAGAATTTTACAGCGCAAGGCGTGGCCCTAATTACCTTTAATACAGAGTTTCCATTAGTTAATAAAGTCCACACGTGTTTACGGAATAAACTTTATACCCAGTAGATACGAATAGTAGGCCACACCTATGTTATGTTTAGTTTCATAGAAAGTGAGGCACGGCCCTATAAACAATTTGGTAAGAGCTCGCGTATCGATGTTTACATAGTTTAAGTGTTTACGTGTTATGTATGGAGGTGCTAATAGTATTAGTTTACATCATCTTAACTTGTACTTAACATCATGTCATAATCCGTGTCTATCCGAGAGGTTTACTTCTGCAAATCAAACTAAATATAACCTTATTTTTTTGCAAATAAGGTTGAATATCTGTTGGAACTTGGAGTGTGTCTATTTTAGGATATGGTGCTGACGTCTGTGTAAGCACTCACTTTGAAATATTCCTTTGTAACCCCGGATACAATTCAGACATCGCACTGAGAGATTGGATAATCGATGAAGATTGATTCGAAGATGCACGACCAACAATGGTCTGTGCTCTCATAAGGAGGTAAATGACCTTTGCTTTACTGGATAATTGGACGAACGTCAGTCCATGAATACGGTACCGCATCACCAATTGTCACGAAGGTTACATCAAGAGTGCAATATGTTCCCGACCCGCTCAATTGGCATTGCATTAAGATTGACAGGCTCCGTTCGCGAACGAATAGTTTATTCTATTAAACGCGTCTGTTATATTATCATCAGTGAGCTGTTGCATTTCCTTGTTAGTAAATATAAACGTTTGTCGTTTAGGTTTTATTCCATTATTGCCTTTGGACATGTTATGAGAACGGATGCAAAATCATCTGACAATACGTGTGCTGAAATTATATCTGTTTGGAAAGGCAGAGCACGACCAAAGTAAAGATAGATTTTACGCCTGATATAAACGAATAAATTTCAGTAAACTACGTTCAAAAAAACCGACTTCAACCTCCTCTTTTTGGAGTCGGTTAATATACTAAAACCTGCTCTTAAGTGTAACATACACTTGTCTTAAAAGCGCATCAAAACCGATTTGGCCTATCGTGAGATAATGGCATGCAAACATAGAGACAAACAGAAAACCTCAATTTTCAATTCGGACGGACGGACTCAGCTAAGCTATGTTTTTTATATGGCAAGATGTGTGTGTACTATCGATGCATCGCATACTTGAGCTGCCGCAACTTGCTCGCACAGCAAATATGCGGCGCGGCGCATCTTCGCAGCACAGCCACATAAAACATATCTACTGGAAAAGCACCCTAATGTTGTTTAGCGAAGTACAGATGATTTACATAATAATGTACTTCCCACAAACGAGTACGTACTTAGGTACAAGTGACAGTACGTAGAGTACTTAAGACAATTAACATAAGCATTATCGACACTATCACGAAACACGTTGCTAATCGAGCATCAAGACTATCGAGTAATCACAGACCTTTCATGTTACAAACACGATAATAATATTTACAAACGTTCAAAGATTACTACGGCTAGATTATTTAATCAATTATCATACTTGGTTACGCATAATGAAATTGTATTGTAATAAGTAATGGATTTATTTTATTCGGTACATTATACACGCAATGGGCTCTCTATTATGCTAATTATAATTTTATTATACTAATGGCACTGTTTGTTTCCAAAATGTTTGGTCAACAACGGTGTGCCATTGAGAAATAAGTTCCCAGTTACCTACTATAAAATATCTTCTTTTATATGTTTATCTCCTAATCTGTGGATTAGAAAAATTTTTATGCACTTCATAACAATACTTAGTAGGTCTATTAAGCATAAGGTTCCCAACCTTTTCTTGGTCAATGACCAATTTTTATCATTCTCGTTACGTCAGACTCACTAGATACTATAGTCTTATTGACTGGTAACTCCAGAATATAGTCTTGGGTTATTCTAATCAGTAGCTCTTCTCAGTTGTTTTCTTTGTAATTAATTTAATTCTAGCTTTACCGGTATCTATTGGACAGAGGTGTTACCTAGTGTATTTTTTTTGCATTATGTGGACCACATTTTGTCATTTACGGACCACCGGTTGGGAACCACTGGCCTATAGTAAGACATTACAAATTACGCCATATTACACAAAATCCACTTAATAAACTGCCTTAATTTACAAAATGGAAGGCACATTATGTACGCATTTCAACTCTATAAATTATTATGCGATTAGCTCAAGTTAGAAACGTTTTGTATTTTATTTTTAAACTTTAAAGTGAGATAATACCATTGTTAGGAGTTTTGTACGTGCGACCTTTGAAATTAGTCTGTTTTGCTACTTGTAATGTCAGTTCAAAGTCAATGTTGTTGTTTATTTTCTTCTTATTTAGCTCGACTTTGCACTTATGTGTAAGTTATCCAATGGTTTTTCGGAGTAATAATAAATAGCAAGCGTAGATAGATATCTTCTTTATAGTTATTATTATAGTTCTTTATAGTTATAAAAAGGTGTTACAAATGAATATATAGTGACAATATAACTATGGAAACTGGAGTACAGTGTTTAAATTAGTGGACTGTGGAGTTTTTAGACAAAACTTTACCAGTGATAAACAAGTGACATTAAAGAAATCGCGGGTGGCGCGAAAGTGTTGAGTCGCGCATCGAACTCTTTCGCACTCGCGGGTAAAGGCTAGCTGCGTCTCTGTCTAGCAGCTAGATTCTCGGAATTTCATACAAAATGAATTGCAATATTTGTTGTAAGAAAATTGATTTGAGCGATTTGCTTAGATGTAATGGATGTAAGGCGACATACCATTATAGATGCATGAAGATCACCCCAGCTGAGTTTAAGGAAGGGCAAGTACAATTAAAACGTACTTTCAAGTGCGATATATGCACTAATGTATCGAAGCGTATAAGGGTAACAGATGACACCCCCGTGAGAGGTGCACCCTCGGCCATGGGCATCGCGGATGAGATAAACCAATCCTTCGAGGATAGTGTATCTAAGGATGGCTTGTTGACCTCTGAGCAGAAAAGTATTATGACGGGTATAATGGAAAAAGTTACTAGCGTACTGATGGCAAAACTAAATGATATTGAGATTTGTATTATGGATGAGATTAAGGCTAACGTAACCGTCCTTACTTCGGAAAACTCAAAACTACGTCAAGAGTTGAAGGAAGCTAATGAGAAATGTATTTATTTTGAACAAGAAATAAGGTCATTAAAAACTGAGAAACAGACAATGACAAAAGATAAGCAACGCCAGTCTGTAGCGTTGCCCGGGTCCGGAGATACTACAGAGTCATCATCATCATCAGCCGGCAGCGTCAATGACAGCGAGCGCGGTAGGCATGCGCCTCGCTCACAAGCGACGAAGCCCGTTGTCAGTTACGCGGCGGTAGTGGGAGCGGCGGCGGCGGCGGCCAGAAAAACGGCGGATTACAAAGATAGCGAAATTGAGAATGTCGTTAACCCTTGGACTGAAATTAAACGTAAAAAAAAGCAGAACCCCATAAAAAAAGGGGGTAATACATCTACTTTAACCTTAAAAGCTGTTGAACGGAAGAAGTATTTACATGTATGGAGACTAGCAAAAGACACAACGGAAGACGATTTAATGAAATATATCAGGAATGTACTGGGAGACGATACCGAAATTACAGTTGAAAAAGTGAAACAAAAAATTGAGCGAAACTACGCCTCATTTAAAATTGGTGTAACTGAATGCAATTACGAGAAGCTATGTGATGCAGAAGTATGGCCACTGAACGTTGAATACTGCGAATGGATTTGGTTTCGACTCACTACTAAACCAACCCTATCATAAACCAAGCAGTAGTATCAACATTTTATATCAAAACGTTAGAGGGTTGCGGACAAAGACTGTTCAATTCATATCCTTAATAGAATCGTCGAGTTCAGATTTATTCGCTATCACAGAAAGCGGGCTAAGCGCAGCTATTCAAAACGCAGAATTCACACTACCCGGATACCAAGTACTGCGCTGCGATCGAGCGGATGGGCGTAAGCACGGAGGCGTACTTTTAGTGGCCACACCGCGAGTCGAGCTGCGACAAGTGCCGCTGCCGGGTAACGTAAACATAGATAATCATAAGTTTGAACTAATCTGTGCTTCTGTTTACATACAAAATCGATTTTTATTTACGTGTTGTACTGTTTATATTCCACCGCAAACTGATGAAAATGAGTATATGCTAATGTTTAGTTTATTAGAAAAAATATGTATTAGGTATAGAAATAATTTAATTATATTAGGAGATTTTAATTTGTTCTCGTGCAATATTACGGTTTGTAATTATTATGAATATTTTATTGCGTTCTGTGAATTTAGTCAGTGTAATACGGTGCCTAATTGCAACGATAGGCAGTTGGATCTCGTGTTGAGCGCGCGCAGTGGTGTGACCGTGGGCGCGGCAGATGAGGGGCTGCAGCCCGTGGACGCGTACCACCCGCCACTCGCGGTTAGCGTTGAAATTGCCGCGTCTTCGCGGCGATTGCCCGCGGCCCCCGCGATGCGTGCGCCCGCTTTGTCGCCTGGTGCACAGCGCGATTATCCGATAACACGTAAACAATGGAATTTTAACAAAGCCAACTTTAACCATTTATATTATTTACTTTCGGATATAGATTGGAGTGATATATATTGCTTAAATGATCCTGATGAAGTATTAAAATTATTTTATGAAAAGATTTATGAGGCTTTCGACATCTGTGTACCTCTGAAGCGGCCTAATCTAAATGGAACTAGGTATATTTATCCTGTGTGGTATACACCTGAGATTATTAGGGAAATCAAATATAAACACCAATTGCATAAGAATTATAAGGCTAGCAAATTACGTAGTGACTATGACTTATTCGCGCGTAGTAGGGCAATAGTGAAAGCTGAAACTGCACTAGCACACGATCGATATTGTGATCGTGTACAAAGTCACCTGACAAAGGAGCCACGAGCGTTTTGGGGCTACTTAAGGTCCAGAAAAAGTAACTCGAGCAAACAGAAGTTGATTAAAGAAGGACGCATATTATCAGATTCGGAAAGTGCGCGTGAGTTCGCGCAGTTCTTTCACTCCGTATACAATCCAGAGCCGGCCGCGCTGAGCGCGTCGGCTGCGAGCGCGGCGCCAGGGCCGCCTCCTGGTGCGCGGGTACACCTGGCGGCGCTGCGCCGTGCCGACGTGCGTAGCGCGCTAGCTCGGCTGCCGCCGAAGCGCTCTGTGGGACCTGACGGTATACCAGCTTATATTTTTAGGGATTGTCGCGATGTACTATGGAAACCACTGTTGCATCTATACAACGTTTGCATTGCAACTGCTACGTTTCCAGATAAATGGAAACTCACCCGAGTAGTGCCTGTGCCTAAAGGTAGTGGAGGTTCCGAACCGAGTAATAGTAGACCAGTTGCAATACTATGTACTCCGGCGAAGGTATTCGAGGCGGCGATTCACAAACAGCTATATGTCCAGGTGAGTAGCCAGTTATCTGACGCACAACATGGTTTCAGGCCAGGACGCGGAACAACGGGGAATTTAATGCATTTGATGACGCGTTTGATACCGGCGGTTGATGCGGGGGTCCAAGTAGACGTCGCCTACTTCGATTTCAGGAAAGCGTTTGACACAGTGGATAACGATATCCTGTTATCGAAGTTGGCCGGCGTGGGTTGCACACCACATACGCTGACATTTTTCGCGAATTATTTACGAGATAGATGCCAATACGTCGACTGTGGTGGATGCCTCTCTGAGCCTTACTTCACAAGATCTGGGGTAAGTCAGGGTAGCAATTTGGGTCCTCTGCTCTTCATCCTGATGGTAAATGACTTACCCGAAGTAGTCAAAATGTCTACACCATTACTGTTTGCTGACGACCTGAAGTTGGTATACGAAGTGAAGCATGCTTCGGATCATGACATGCTACAGCAGGATATAGATAGGGTTGTAAGCTGGAGCATAGATAACAAATTGTTGTTTAACGTAGCTAAGTGTTCGGTGCTATCGTTCAGTCGCGCGCGCTTCCCGCTTCACCACGTTTATACTGTTGAAGGAGTGCCGTTGCAGCGTGTTACGGAGGTAAAGGACTTGGGTGTCACATTTACCGCTAATTTAAATTTCCGACAGCATATTATCGAAGTTTGCAAAAAGGCGTATCGTAATTTAGGGTTTGTTTTGCGACAAGCGAATCATTTCACAAATATTAGAGCTTTAAGAGTATTGTATGAGGCTCTTGTCAAGAGCCACTTAGAATGCAATGCAGTCGTTTGGTCTCCGCATGAAAGCAAGTATAAATTGATGTTGGAGCGTACGCAAAACAAATTCCTCCGGTTTTTATATTTAAAGCAGTATGGCGTTTATCCAGGATACCCATTTTTATATCCTACTTTATTTGTTCTGGGTATGGTAGGTTATTTCAAACTGGAAGTAAGACGGGAATTAGCACTATCTGCCTACCTGTTAAAAATTATTCGCGGTCATATACATAACCCTGCAATTCTAGAAGAGATAAAATTGTGTGTTCCTGAGGAATACGTAGGTAGGAGGCGGAGGCCACCTCAATTCTCGGTGCCGCGCGCGCGCACCAACCTGCTGCAGCTCGCGCCGCTCACGCGGGCGCTGCGCACGCTCAACACGGTCGCTGAACGAGTTGATGTATTTTCCTGCTCACTGACTGAATTCACAAGGGCTACTTTATGTGTGTTATGTGATTATGATTAGTTTTAAGGCATTATTATATTTTGATTAGTCTTTTTTAGAATGTTAGTAATAATCTGTCTACGCTATTGCATTAGGATAAGTTCCTGTAATAATAGTCGTAAGTTGAAATAATAAATAAATAAATAAATAAATAAATCTTCGGAATTTGATTTTGGTTGCAGTCAGGAGCGGAAGCTCATGTTTACCAACACATTCCTCGTTGGAATCGATGATATGATATTAGATTTAAATCCATATCCGATAAACGACCAATATCTCATTTCAATACGAAAATTCACTACTATCTAGAGTGAACAGGCTCTTAAGAAACCAGTGCGCCTCACCATCAACGATTACATCACTACTTACCATCAGGTGGGATTGTAGTCAAGCATTCGTTTATATCGAATACAAAAAATATTTAAAATTCTACTTACATACAAATTCATCAGGTTGTTCTAACTTGATCTTCTTCCTGTCTGGCTCGACAGGTGGCGTGGGCGGCGCGGACGGACCATCCTCGCTGCAGTCGCGAGACTTCTGTTTGCTGAATGCGAGCCGCGCCTTACGTTTCGCCAGGTTCATCTCCCGAGAACTTAATGGTTTTGAGGACGTTACTATTTCTTGTACTGGTCTCTGTAGAGGGAATTAATAAGATTATAATTCGTTGCGATTAAATTAAGTAGTGAATATGGTATTGATAGAATTTTATTTGTAGAGTGGTAGGCATCTCCCCAACTCGATAATATTAATATCACAACATCCGAGTTAACTTTAATCTAGTTCTTACAACACTAACAAGCCAGCCAGCGGGTAAAATTAACAGAAAGCAAACTAAAAGCACTTAATTACTTAACTGCAGCTTCTTAAGCTGCTCATGAATAATGAAACCAGTCGAGTTCCTCGTCAACAGTTACGTGAGTAAGCCGATAACATAATTACTAACTGAATCTTAAGGTTTAAGATAGATACTTATTATTATTATATGAACTCACCCTACAGATTTCAGTCTTATTTGTATTTGCAGCGGGTTTAGTAGGACACAGGTCCTCGTTAGTGTACATGGAGCTGATGTCGACACCGAGGTTGGCGGCCACGTCGAGGCCCAGGCGGGCGTTCAACTGTTGCCGCTGTTTCGCCAGACGCTCCTTCGAATCTAAGGAAAGAAGATGTACATATATTATCGGCAGATCAACCTACCCCTTTCTGTAAAATTCCGTTATTCGATTTTTTACTTTATTGCTTTAACATAAAGTTGAAAATCCAATAAAACAATTGACAGATTGGAAAACGTTTACTATACTAGAATATGATTCAGTTTAAATGAAAGACTGTTAACTATTCCGACTTTTCATATTAGCGAACCGGTAATGTGTTATTGAAATTACCAATGTCGAAATTCTCAGTATTAGCGAAGCACCTTCCCGGTATTGTTATGATTGTATAACCGATATTTCGCAGTATATGTATGATAGCCTGTTATCACTGTACCAAAACATTTATTTGCCAAAGGTAGGTGTCCTTTAGGAAGTACATACGTTTGGTTTGTTGCAATTAGACTGCACGGTGATGCAGTGGTAGGAGTGGCTGAACAACTCTGTATATCATCCACAAAGTATTTACCTATTTTAGGTGGGTTTTGTATTTTTAAACTCATCACACACCAAAGGGAAAATCCCAGGCAACGTTTAAAAATATAACACGAAATTGTGCATAATATGTTAAAGCTCTAAGATTCGATACTACAGAAAAACAGAGCACACTGGTAAAACCAGACCTGCTAGCTGATTCATAAATGTTATTATTGCAATATTTACCGTCCTGATCAATTTTATCAAACCTATATAGTATATACCCAATGACTATCATAATATATCGTTTCGATGATACACAAATGATTCACCGGCTTTCTCTTTGTACCGTGCGACGCACTAGACGAGTACGCAGTATGATCATAATATTCATTCATCAATAATATATTTTCTAAAACGTCACTATCTATGAGGGTTAAGAGAGGTCATATAGCTCATGTATTCTACCTAGGTGTTTACTTAGGAATTGAGGACTACCTACTATTTGAAAGCTTTGAAGAACTTGCCAATGTCAACTGTTTCATACTTAATTCTACTATTCATATTAGTGGAAATATAGTAGGTCTTATTGAAGAAAAGTATTAGCGATAATATTTTTTTGGTGCCACATTCAATGTACCATATTAAGTTCTCTGTATCACCCCCCAGAGAGCATCATCATCATCATCAGCCGAGATACGTCCACTGCTGAACAAAGGCCTGATGAGAGAGATGCTAAATGGCATTAATGTGTCGTAATGTTTAGAACGTGGATCCTTCGCGAGACACAATGTAACGTTTTCTATTGTTGTCTTTATACGGAACGAGAGGTTAAGGTTGTCTATAAACTATTTTAAAAGCATGAAGTTAATAAATTAGATCAGTAGTGAACCAGTTACCTGCAGCATTGAGCGTCTCCTCGTCCATATCATACTCGTGTCCCTCGGAGCCCATGAGGTGCGCCCCATGCTGCAGCACGCGCTCGATGTCGAACGTCTCGCACCGCAGCCGGCCATTGTCCTCCGGCTCGGTCTTCTCCTTCTCTTCTGTTGAGGAAATTATACGTTAGTTCTACAACTTTTTACAGAAGAATTAAAAATGTTAAATAATATGTAGTTAGGTACAAAGTCACAGGTTCCATCTTTAAATGTGGTGACTAGTTTAAAAACCAACTGCGCTACATAGAGTGTCCACGAGCTGCGCTATACCAATAGGCTACGACACATATGTACACATTTATCCTATATAGAAGGTCTTAAGTACAACTAATATTGATTGGCCATAAATTTGTTAACTTGCTAGTTTCCTGACCGTACATTGAATTGAAAATCATCATCAGCCAAAAGATGTTTACTGTTGAACAAAGGCTTCCTTACATTTAAAATATTGCCTCATGCTAAGGTAGGTGAGAAGGTCTGTACCCTTACCCATAGTTAGCTGTACGTTTAAAAAATCGAAACGAGAGCGCGTTCGGCTTTGATGGAAAAACCAGATTTTGATGTATATATTATGTAAATGTTACATATATTCTACTGACACAATAAGAATAGATATATCAAAGTTCAGAACGAAACGGAAAAGATAAACAACGAATACGTCAAGAAGTGAACGTCTTATATCTCAAGATTTGACGTCATAACAAAGGTAAAATGTGCAGTAAACGTTCAATAAACAATAATGAACAGAAAGATGGTATCATTATAATAGTCCACACGTGACGTGGTTATAATTACCCAAGAACTTTGTACATTATCACGATGCCTAATCCACACTTATAAACAGATTAAGCACTGCTATTGTTTTGATGTACCTATTCATATATCATACAAGCCCTTAAGGTTTGTGTATATTGTGTACTCAGTATGTAAAGTAGATATTAACGGCGCAAACTATCAGTACCACACACAGGTTTTGTATTGAAAATAACGCTTATATGGCTATAATATGTTGTATGTGTTAATTTATTTTCATATTCCCATTGTGAAAGTAATTAATTCAAACAACAATCAACCCTAAAAATCTTAACAAGGTAAGGTACGAAAAAGTTAAAATGATGATGAGTCTTTGTTTTTTGCAGTAAGGCTAAAAATAAATTAAGTAAGTACTACGAATTACAATTAACTAGTATGAAAATTCTATTCATACCACAATTTACAAGGAAAACCTTGTTGAACTTCAGACTTCACCAAATATTTACTTCTTTTTGTACGTGAATATATCCACTTTCACATTTATATGAGTGGAATGTCTAACATAATTAATATCCGGAGCTGCGGACAACCTAGCGGGTTTCTTCCGGCTACGGGGGGTAGTGAACGGGGTGGTTTTTAGTCAGTAAAGTCTGAATTCTCCTCGCCCCGGGAGAAGTCATTGGATGATTTTCCACCCTAAAAAAAAAAAAAAAAAACGTAATTAAATAGAAGTTTTTTAGGGATGGAAATTCATCCAATGACTTCTCCCGCCTTGAGCGAGAAGGACTGTCAGACTCGTACTAACTACAAACCACCCCGTTCTTACTACTGTTTTTCGAACCAGAGCCTCGATAACCCGCTTGGCAGTCCGCAGCTCCGGGTCTGGTACCTTAATAAAAACACTTGGCACCACGCCTTAAAAGTTGTATAAGGGAAAGGCATACTGAATGTCGACTACTAGAACTGGAATCACGTATCTAGACTGTAGACATTAGTCGTTATTAACAAGTAAAGCAAGAGTAAGCTTATCAAGTCGTGCTGACTGGTTGACACACTGCAGTAGTTTGAGACAAGATATTGAAAGCTATCTGTTGTTTATAAGTTATAATAAATACATAATAATTAAAGCGTCGATGGAAAAGTTAAACCACCTATATCCCTAGTACGAGTTGATGTTACGATTAATGAGATCAAAACGAGACCGCATTCGGCGTTCTGATTAATTGGTTCATTGGAGCCGGTCAATCACAAGCCAATAATAGGTAACGTACTAAGCCTCATGATAGTAAGCTATCAGCGTTACCCAAGGCAATCATAGAGGAATAACAAGTGCATTATATTGCAAAAAGTATATCTTATTCAATAAACCTGTCTAAAAGGAATTTCAAGGTAACAAGCTCATCGATGTCAAAGAGAGTAAATGCACAAAATTGTTGTTAAAAACTTCACAGTCGAAAGGCTCGTCAGCGTGGTGACCTATTGCACAGTTAAGTAACATTTACAGTTATGGTATTTTTGCTCCAACTACTTCACGACATACTTAACCACTTAGCTGTCGCTGGTGGTATTTCAATTATTTTAAACGCTACGGAGAATATCCTCATTAAGCTGGAGGTGAAAATAATTGGTGAATGGGTCTGGTCTCGTCCTTAAAGTGTAGTTTTCTCTGAAGATATAAGAGTTATGAGTATATTAGTTTTCATAGCTTATTCGATAGTCTAATCCCAACAAGCCTACTTAAACTAGACTAAAATCGCTGCAGGCTTCTTATGACTTTAGGATAGGTACATTTTTTTTTTTATGGAATAGGGGGTAAAGGAGCAGACGGGTCACCTAATGGTAAGTTATCAGCGCCACCTATGAATAACTGCAACACTAAATGAGCACAAGTACGTTGCCATCCTTTAAAATTATGCCAGAATATTCCGCAGTGGAAGTAATTGACCCAGAATAACCTACATAAAAACATGGCTGGTAACTTTAAATTATAATTCGTTATCAACAGCGAGGAAGTCTGTCTGTAGCAGATATCGTGAGTTGACCTTTTCCTGTTTTCAAAATGAAGGCGAATTATTTTAAGAAATAATTTATATTTTATCTTTATATATATAATTCTTCTGTACGTGTGTATGTCACTGAACTCCTCTTAAACGACTAGACGGATTTTGATGAAACTTTTTGTGTGTGTTCAAGAGGATCTGAGAATGGTTTAGATTCACAATGCGTTTTCATAATAAGTTATTAGTATTACACATTTATATTAACCAAGTTGTTTACATTTGCTTATTGAATAAAATTTTCAAATTAACGTGTAGACAGGACAACTTTTTTATTATGATCTAAAATGTTCATTTAAGTATATTAACCATCGTCACACTAAACCATCGTCACACTAAACATCTCAAGGTTTGCTATTTAATAGATGCAAAATAATTACAATGATATTATATCAAAATTGCAAAATAGACCTTAAAGAAAATATTACACGTTTGTAACTGTCATTTCATCGGAAGACTTGCAGTGGGCATATTCACGCCTCGATATGTATTACTACTCGTATTACGTCAATACATATCTGCAAGATTTAACTAAACAGATAAAAGACAAATAAACATTTCATCACAACAACAAACGGATCTGCCGTTTGTTATCATGATAGTGCATAAGCATTTTATGAAAATTGTAATTTAATAGAGCAAACATGGTATAACCGGACATCGAGTCTGTCTTACTAAATTGTAGGTATAGTCATAAATTATACTGGACAGAGATTCTTTCACAAGGCAGGTTTTAGTATATAAAGTAAAATTTGCTGTGAAGTGATTACCAAAGTAGGGCCGTGGCCGGGCCAAGACGTTTTAAATATAATGTAACGCGCATAATTTCGCGATACCCGGACTGTCCCGGACGAGAGCAGGAATGAATATAAAACAATAACATCTATGTAGTTGTGACTCAATAATCTTATGTATAAGTAAACAATACTGTAAGGGAACAAAAGGATGTCGTAATAGGCACTTTGAATACATTGATTTGAATGAGTGGCAAGAATCAAGGGCGGACATTGACCATGCAACATTATTTAAATAAGAAACAAACTAAACTGGCATATTTCAAAGCTAAACACTAACTTGAAACTCTCATTAACAAAATGTTGGTAAAAACGAAGATGCTTAAATAATATAACCTAATAGTCTGTAAGCCAAAGAGCAGCAAAGGGCATGGGGGTTAATAATGTCAAGTTACTTACAAAGAATGATAATAAAGCAAAGAGCAATTACTTAATTTTGACCTCACTCGAACCATGACTACTTTCAGCCCTTTGCCCTTTTGGCCTGAAGATTAAGACGGAGGCTGAGTCATCTTACTTTATCTTAAACTCCATAGAACAGTTACGCTGCTCATTATTAAATATCTGTGTCAAACTAAGAAGCTCGAATACTAAGTGAATAATATACAGTAATTGATGACGGCCGCCTATGAATAGCACATTGTATCAAGTTTCAAGTATCTCTCATTTGTCATTCAAGAGACTTGATGGCTTAAACCTTACTAATACACATATGCCTATCTCATAATGTCCACAAAAAGCGAAATTCGACATAGATATTTGTGAATCTTTTGAAGTCGAAGAATAATTACTTTGGGAACACGTCGAGAGATCAGAATGTCAGTCAAATCAGTAACCGAATATCACGTTGACACACCAGGAATTCAGACAAGGTGATCTAGTTATTTATTTAGATTCTTGAGTGCTCATAAAAAGCGCAACGGGAGATAAGGCATAAGATTAACGAGTAGGATTAAGAATAGAACTAAAACAGGACAATGTAGACCAATGTAGCAGTAAGGTCGACTTGACCTCGAGCTAATTGAAAAGTGACAAGACACAATAGTATGCGAATTTCCTCAAATTAAATTTAGACTTGTTACTCATGACAATTATTATTATAATCCATCATTGTGCTTCAAATTGAGATTAATGGGGCATTGTCTTGCTTCTCTTACAGAAACTATAAGCATTGTAGTTGTTATAATTTTAGTATAGAATGTTAATTGCTCGTCAGACTAATAATGGTTTACTGAAGTACTATTTTTAACCGCAAGATGCAAATAAGCCTGCGTTACAAATACGAGTTATATATTGTTTTCACTTTGACTTTGATATTTTAGTTCTCCCTGGATGGCGCCACTGGCGAATATAGTCGTCTGAGTTCATTAGCTGCTACCAATTGAATAGTGCAATAATAACAAAAAATGTGTATTATAATTAAGTTAGTGCAAGTCGTGTAACAATTCTAAGTCCGTTAGTCGCAATTTCCTTTAATTTGTTAAGCAACTAAATAAGTTGGCAAGATAACGTGTTTTAATTAATTTGTAAAGAAAAAAACCTATGTCCCGGCTATAATTACGTAATATACACGAATCACCTTGTCGCATTAGACTAATTATTAGCTGGAAACGACTTATTTTTTCAGCATTGCCTCATATTATTAACTTGTTTTGCGTCAGTAGTTTGACCTCTACATTTTCTTTCTAATAGTTTTGTAAACCTAAATCTTACATTTACCTGTTGCTCTTAGGAATATCTATTATTAATTTCACGTTAACTGAATAAGCTGAATGCACCTCTGATTACTGCCTTCAGTGAATAACAAACTGAGGTAATATGATTATGTTGAGTATGTAATAGTAATGTACGAACCAATCATGCTTAGATTGTAGACATAATAATGTTGAGGCCATACAAAGCTGTCTAGTGTACAGGCCATTACTAACGCCTCCATCACATTATCCTATTGTCTGGCTGATATTAATGTTAGAAGAATGTCAGATTACAGAAGACGTTTGAATATCATGGCGACATGAACAGAAAAACTTAATTAACTTAATGCGAACATCGCCATTGTTCCCGCGAGACAGTATGACCGAAGCCTAATTACGAATACCATGTCTGGAGGTCGCAGCCAATGTTGTCTAAACACAAGACGTACTATCATGTTTAATTACTGACCTTTCTTGCCCGTGAACGGTGTTGGGTGCCATTCTGGTACGTTCGCGAGGATCGACTCCACTGCCTGTGAAATAAAGAACTTGTTTAATATATAGGATCATGTACAGAGTAATTTGTTTGATGTATTTGTTTAGTCTAGTGGTTTTCAATTGGGAAATGTTAGATGCACACTTATTTTGTAACAACTTGCCTACGCCTCCTGGGACTCCTACGTAGATTACAATCCTCTTATCGTAATAATATACCTGTCACAACATCACAACTGTCGCGGTTGGATTCTGAACTCTTAGATCAATTAAATAAAGAAGTTTTTGGTAGAAACAATCCAATATCCAAAATAATTAAATGTTGATTAAACAATGCAAGGGCGAAGTCAGGCAAGAACCACATACTGACTTATGATCCGGAACAATCTTTATATCTCTTCATGTACCATAATGTATATAATGTACCCAAGCACATCTTTTAACCATCTAAAACCTTTTCTGTATTACAATAGTATCTGCAGCAAAATCTGTCGCCAGTTGTCTGAATATAAATCATGCTGCTTTAAATAAGAATTCGCATCTTTACCTATTTAGGTGTATATCATTGTGAATACAGGTATTTATTATACCTATTAGATTTGGCTTCCTTTTTAAAACCTACGCTGTTTTCAAATATTAAAGAATAGTAAGAATCTTACTACTAAATTGTGAGTTTATGTGTATGTCAATCAATCACGGCGAAATGTCTGAAGGAATCAGAATGAAATTTGGAACAGGGGTAGATCATAGTCTGTAATAACACATAGGACATTTTTAATCCCACGGGACTTCGTGCGAAGCCGCTGTCAGAAATTAATAGGAAGTTTAATATATCAAATGAATGGTCTGATGCAATTTAATGATCATGTCTTTGATACCAAGCCCCTATTAAATGTAAAGTTTAGTTTCTGGTATCTTTTACCAATTAAGTAATCAAAATTGTAACATGTTGTTTTAATTAAGTCGATGATAACGAGCGCACAGCATTTCCGCGTGAAATTTCTATTCTATGGCTGAAATGATATTAATGAAACAAGGACATTTTTATTAAAAATTACCTACCATGTAATTAGAATTAGTTTATATGTTCCCTAATTTTTCCACCCTTGTTACGTTCAAGGCATTAAGTTACGAGGGTGTCGTAGTTTGATTTAACATACTTAATGTTAACGTGTACAAAACCTCATATACTCGTACATTGTTAATAAACACACACAACAGCTAAACGAATGTTTATCCTACAATGTCGTGAAGGATAAAACTGACGTGTTTTGTCATTATTTAAAAATTGTTTAGCAATTATCTAGTACCCAATTTGTTCCGTAAAATAAGACATACCATCAATCATAAGAGCTCGTTTCGTTCAATTCTTTGTTCTATACATCAGAGCTATAAAACAGATACAATGATATGAAATCGATCGTTCTCACATTGAATACGAGCTATAAAGGCTACACAATAAATAACAAACTGAACACACACGTTATAGAAGGCCTGACTTTTTTATAGCTCACTCTTGCAAGCTGGGTAAGTTTCCATTAACAATCAATTTATAGCAGTAGATGAATAAATAATTAGGTAAACATGCGAAACGTATTATTGTGGAATATGTTACTTGTCTGACAGCATTCTCTTGGATAAAAACATTATAACAGGCAGAGGGATTATTATGAGTTTGTATTGCGTTTAACGAGATCGAAACGAGAGCACGTTCGGCGCAGTGATTGGTTAGTTCATTCGCGTTGGCCAATCAGAGCGCTGATCGCAAACTCGTACTAGAGTACAAAATATATAGTGTCATCCTTTACAATTAATGAGTAGCTTTTGGAGATCAACAGCTACCTAATATTGCCATGAATGTGAAAGTGGATACCGATATCAGAACTGCTAGAATACAGATTAATGTGTTTTCTTTTTAATACCATCGCTATCCTGTATAGCGTACACTTCTGTACTTCTGCTAAATAAGGACGTAGGACATCCAGGACGGTTTTTAGTGTTAAGAATATTTATAGAAATAAAACTAGATAAGAATCTAACTGATTTTACAATAACGATTTACAATGAACTAGTGGTCGCCTAGTGGCCGAAATTCGACCAGATATGATTTAATTTACAATACCACTTAACGTACGTTGAAGGATAATTTTTATTTAACTCAAACTCTTTTATAAAACTCTTTTCATATAAGACGTGAGAATATCATCGCAATGTCTATCGATTGTGACATTTTGTCAAATACGATCAGATACTATGCATGTGTGTGTAATGTTTTATTTATTGATTTAATGTACTTTATAAGCATTATTTTTGAAAAATATTAGCGTTCTCCACTTCTCCTACACATAAACTATAAGTGTACCAAATTTTATGCTCCTACGTCCGCGCAATTATCGTAAAAAAAGGTCAAAAGTTTTTGCATCACGTATTAATATATAGATACAATGTCTAAAAAATTAATTATCTTGTTATAGACTTTTACCTATTGCGATTTCGAATCGTAATGCATGACTTCTTGATCTTTAGCGATGATAATATTGTTCGCAAAATTGCAATAATTTAACACAACAACAACATTTAGATTTGCAATTTACAAGGTCGGTGTTGCAGGAAATCCATCAAAGTGATTTGACGCAACCTAAATGTAATTGCAGACTTGTTAATTGTGGATAAGCTAATTTGTTATGCGTTGATATTTGTTTCTTGAACGTCAAGGCTTTTTCCCCGAAGGTGTAGGCAGAGGTGCACATTATGGCACGTAATGCCACTGTACAATGTACACCCACTTTTCACAATTTATGTAAACCCTAGGTTCTAGGTTGCACAGTTCAAAGTTTCTTGAACTTCACAATAAATTGTACATTTTCTTAAAACTTGGACACAGAATTAGCAAACAATTAAACAATAGATTGATCGCCTTAATACGCATAAAAACAACTTAGTACATATTATTTAAATGGATATTATACAAATAATAGGAATCGCAGAATATTCATAAATTAAAAGCCTCGCTTTCTCTATGGAGGAATAACAAATTCTTGTTGCTTTTCTCTTTGTTTCAAAAGGAGGCATTTTACGTTACGTTGTTATGCAATAATATCCTAATCGTTAAAATCTAGAAACATCTTAAAGCTCTTAATAAAGGCTGCCAGAAGCGAAATAAATAGAATAAAATGCGTCATCGTATTTATACAAGGAAAAGTACCGAATATTTCTGATGAATACTGATGATATAAGTAACACTAACAAAAATAATATCTAAAACCCTGATCATAATTAAATGTATTCATAACAATGTTTCTAGGAAATATTTATCCCACAAAAACATTTCATGTTAAATGTTGCCAAGACGAGACCATATAGCTCGCACTGTCAAAAAGTAATCAGATCCCGTGTAGAGCCAAGTTTCTAACCCTACATGCCCAGACCTAAATCGATAAGCCCTAATTTCACACTCAAGTTACGGGGAAATTCTACAGCCATAGCTCGTACTGCGTAGTACGTAGCGCGTAGCAGAGTTTTTACGCTATAATCTCGTAGGCGTGCAAACCTTGGACGTAACTGGCGAGTCGGCCGCACGGACATTTTGCTATTCGTCATATGGGCTTAAGCTTAAAAATCTATTCAATCTTCTAAACTCTTTCCGTGCGGCCAACTCGCCAGTTACGTCCAAGGTTTGCACGCCTACGAGATTATAGCGTAAAAACTCTGCTACGCGCTACGAACTACGCAGTACGAGCTATGGCTGTAGAATTTCCCCGTAACTTGAGTGTGAAATTAGGGCTTATCGATTTAGGTCTGGGCATGTAGGGTTAGAAACTTGGCTCTACACGGGATCTGATTACTTTTTGACAGTGCGAGCTATATGGTCTCGTCTTGGCAACATTTAACATGAAATGTTTTTGTGGGATTTCATTTCTTTTTGTAGGTTGCTTATGATAGAAAGATAGAAATATTCCGAAAATTTTTCATTCAACGAGACAACCGTCAACGACGTCTGCCCTCGCGCGTCTGCCCGCGTTCGGGTGCCGCGCTCGCTGACGGGCCGATTATTTTTAGCTACTGCGCGGGGACGAGGGGGCAGGCGGCGGGCGTTGGCGCATACTATACTTACGATGCTTATGTTCAAAAGTATAGGTTGATTAATAAACACTTACCGAAGTGAAGTGTAGTAATATTATTCATATCTAAGTACTTATGGGTAGGATAATGTTTTGATTTGATGAAAAGTTTGTGTTCTATGTACTTGTGTATAATTTTCAGATCTCAAGCAGGAAATAGGGAATTAAGTTTCCCTATTTCAGATTTTTACCCCTCCGCGGCCGCATTCAGACCTCTAGCGTCAAAAGTTGCGGAAGTCTCGAACAAACTTTCACCCCCTAGTTTAAGGGGTTGGGGGTAAAAGTTCCAAGTTTTAGGATTTTTTTGTTGTTTGGGTACTAATACTAGCTTACATACCAAATTTCAGTTTTCTAGGACTTCAGGAAGTACCTTAAGAATTTTGTTGATCATCAGTGAGTGAGTGACGAAATCGGGGTATTTTAGATATCAATAAAATCTAAAGTATAAGAGCTATGCAATTGAAACTTTAGAAGTTTATTAAGTCTACCACTGACATTATATCCTGAAAATTTTGTTTATCTGGTATAACCCAAACTCAAGTTATGAAGGTTCAAAAATACGACGAAGCGCTTCGAGAAAAGGTAGGTAGTGCCCTTGCGCTTGCGCTTCGCTTGGCTCGTCTTGGCGGGGGCACTACCGTGCCCCCAGATATGTCAAGAGTCAAGAACTGCATATCCTTTATTTTGTTTTTTTTTTCTATAATATAAAAATAAGTCGGGTTTTCCTTCCTGACGCTATAACTTCAGAACGCACGAACCGAATTCCACGGTTGCATTTGTTGGAAAAGTCTCGGGCTCTGGGAGGTTTATAACAAAGAAAATTCAGGAACTATTTAAGAGAAATGCAAGAAAACAGGGAATATCATTGGTGGCGAAACGGAGTTCGCCAGGTTTGCTAGTCTATTATATAAAAATAAGTCGTGTTTTCCTTCCTGACGCTATAACTCCGGAACGCACGAACCGATTTACACGGTTTTGCATTCGTTGGAAAGGTCTCGGGCTCCGTGAGGTTTATAGCAAAGAAAAATCAGGAAAAAAAATTGTGGCGAAACGGAGTTCGCCGAGTTTGCTAGTTCGTTATAAAATAAGGTAAGGTTATATGCGTATGGGAAAGAATGGATATTGCATACGATATAAAAACAGTTTTATTTACTAATAATTTAATAAGAGTTTTGTATAATCTAGCAACATCTTCTATGTAAAGAACTACATGGCTACATGGTGTGATATGTCCATTGTTGTTTCAACTTGGTATTAATGTTAGAGTTGACAACACCATCTAGCCATGTAGTTGCAGCAAGTGTCTATAGTAATCACTGCCATAAAAGACCGACTACATGAACAAAAGTAAAAACGTCATTCTTAAATGCATAAACAACAATGCAAACATGTCAACGCAACTTCCCAAAAAATGTTACAAAGACGTTTGTCCATGATGAAGAGTCCCTCTGTGATTCGAAACTAGTAGAGCTTTTCTCCATTAATTTAAGTGAGTAAACCATGATTTTTAGTTAATGTTACAAAGACTTAGGAAACTGGGCACAAGTGTCACTAACTTTGTTGATTTTGAGTGCAAGTGAATTTCAACACGAATCATAATATTTGAACAGACTGAACGCAACTTTTATCTATGTTTACAAAGTAAACGGAACAGTTCAAGGCACCGCTGATAATGCATGCATGAGTAGACCAGATTGGCGATGTTTGAACTGTCACACAATGACTTAAGAGAAGAGAGTCGACGCATGTGCCACGTACGCCGCGCCGCAAGCTTAGGCTCTTAATAAAACCGAAGAGCCACCTAATAGGTACCATGCATTTAGTGGAGGTAAATCTAAAGCGTAGATTGCTGTGAAATCCAGAGCTGCGGACAACGTTGCAGGTTACCGGCTCAAAGTAGGAAAAGGAACGGGGTAGTTTTTAGTCAGTAATAGTCTGTCACTCCCTCCCGCTTCACCCAAGACGGGAGAAGGCATTGGATGATTTTCTTCCCTCAAAAAAAAAGACGTGAAATAACTAAAAAACTTGTGCCCGAAATAAAGACATAATGAGTGAAAAATGCGTTTTAAGATAAGACATATCCGTATATCGACGCTGGAAAGGCAAAATGTATTAACCGCCATTATATGAATTGTTCAGTAGAGCGATTTGAAGTTTCAAATTTTGCAAAAAAAATCATAACTAATTAATTACTGGAGCTTTTTCATTGAAACTCAAAATAGTTATTACGAATAACGTTTACTATGAAATGTAATAATAGAAAATAATCTAGGTGTCTTCGTGTCCAAGATTTTGGAGTTAATACAACGCAGGCCCATAATCTTGGTTAGGTAAAATTGACTTAAGTCAGTTAACCATACTCACCGTGTCCAGGTAAAACATGTTTTAACGAACAAAAAGCTGCATAAAATGAGCTAGAAAAATGTGTTATATTCTATAGGAAATTGACTTATATGTAGGTTTTATAATAATTGCCAATCTGTAAAATGTTTTATTGCGTTATTTTTTAGAAAAATGGAAAGGTAAAGAGTTTTAAAACCAATCTAGTTGTAAACTTAAGCAGATATAAATGACTTATCAATAGTTTGTTACTATCATGTACGCTTTATGAGCCAAAGTAGAAAAATGAATGGATTTAAAACAAAAAAATATACGAAAAAGTCTAAAATCACCGGTGTATTAACCGCCATCAAAATGTTCAAATTAAGGCGTGACATAGACCATTCGAAAGAGAAAAATCAGGCGATTCCAACGGTATATATAACTCATTTTCGACCAAAGTGGCGCTTAATACATTTTGCCTTTCCAGCGTCGATATGTTTAAGGTCTGTATTTTTTCGATGCGACCAGGGACTTAACCTACTAGTACATGTCACAACCTTGCCACAATCTGATGAAACGGTTCGATACACTGAATCTGATAACTTATTTTTAAAAGATAACGCGTGGAAATACCGGCCGTAATGCAGTTCATCCTAATTATAAAACTGTACTTAAAATGCAGCACCTAATCGAATCGTTAAGAGATTTACGTGAACATGTTCTTTGATAACAATTTAAAACGCGCATAGTAACTGTTCGTACATTTTAGAAAATCGCTACGTGACCTCGTTCTTCACTGTTTTTGTTTGTGGAGTTATCAATTCATTCAGGAAGCTGTTTTATTCAAACCAAAATATGGTATCAGGTCAAGGACATTTGGTATAAAGGATTGAAATCGAAATACGTAAACTCTTTTGTATTTTTGATGTCACACACTCGCGCGAAGCTGTGGTGTACACTTTGGTGACTAAAAAGAAATCTTAGAGCGAAACTAGGTATATGAAAGCATAATTTTCTCAATATATTATTAAAAGCATAACTTATTGCAATACGTTCACTTCGACGAGTGTATGCGGTGAGGAGCAAAAGTGAAGCAAATTGAAGATCGATTACGATAATGCCTCGGAGAATTGCAAACATTCACAGAGACTGGGAAAAATGTCACCTTTATGCGAGTTTTTATAGAACACTTTAAATGTGTCCAAGAGAAATATTGCAGAGCACACAGAACATTGATATGTCTATCGTCTGTGAATCGACGCATGACCACATAAATATGACTAGCAAATGAATTTCTCAATCGTTCCAAGCAATGTAATGAAGCCAATTAAGGTATAACAATACAGTTGCTCGTCAACAAAACATGACAATAACATCTGTAAGCTATTCGTCTATGCAGAGACCCACCATGAATACAAATCGACCGTAAAATACGGATTGTGCTACTTAACCACCTATATGCACTCCAAAATTGTACCTTGGAAGATCTAAGATTAGACAGTGTTGCTCCATGTTGTGTTGTTCGTCTTGATAGTTTATACAACGGACCTATTACCTAAAATTATCGGAAAACTGGAAAATATTGTAGCCACTCATAAATTCATCTTGAACACCTGTGTGTTAAGAATGAATCATGCGTGAGGAAACTCGGATGTTTCGAAATCACATCGTTGGTTATCAAATTACGTGCGTTATCAAGTTAGAAGAGGCATTTGGTCGGCTGTGCATTGCGTTAATCCTAATACGGATTTCCCTGGATAGAACTGCACATAAATATCTAAATAAACTAAGGATTTTCCCAGTAGATATACAAAGATTTCCACGTGAACGCACAGATAAGTAAGTGAGTTTTAAGTCACAATAAATCTACCACGCACCTATAGTCTTGTCAACACGATGTACAAGTACAGCAACGCGTATTATACACGCATGAAATAATTTTGTCGGATCATTAAGTTAAACCTGTTTGATACGAGTAGCTTCTATTATAATATTCCACATAATTCTTCCATAATTTACTGCTATAATAAATTCTGATATGTACTGTTGATGAATAGATTTATATAGTATTAGTGGAGTGCCTGGAGCATTCAAAACCGTAAAACCTCGGATTAGAGTTACAGTGAATGAATTAATATGATCGATGTGGGATATTCTTTTTTAAACTATAAATTGCAATGTTTACCCAACATTTTTTTGTGCACTCCATTTTTTCATTGTTTAAACAAATTATTATAAAAAATTAATGTTTGACCATATATTTTCACTTTAAACGGTATTTTTTTTATTTATATGTTAAATATTACCTGAGTAGACATATAGGAACATTTTTCAAAGATACCTGTGTATAAAAATGTGCAGTATCTCGAACAGGTAGAAAAACGTGGAGGGGAGAGCGGAGCGACAGCTGCTATGTACAATGGAACTTCTTGGCCAGTTTAATTATAAATGAAAGGCACTCTATTGTGTACATTGAAAAAAATACGGTAATTAATTATGACTAATGAAAAGAAAAAAAAAATATTTGTACAAAATCTGTCTATTTAAATATATTACACGGTTGTCTACATCAAATTTTTTCTTCTACTTCATCTATCTGTATAATAGGTGAAGTATTGGAACAACTATTTCCGCTGCACTGTAAACATGATACACTGCGGTATAAACTACACTCGCGAGCAACCAAATCGACTCAACCTACATGTGCGCATTCGAAGATGTTTTCTTAAAAATATACTGAATTGTTTTTAAAAACCGATATACCATTAGAAAGCTTACAACTTCAGCTTTATATTGGTACCATTATTATAAAAATTGTATCAGTACTTTTTTAAATATTTAACTTAATTCAGCGGATTAGAGTATTTGCTCACTACGACTCCAACAAGTTATAACACAAACTACCCCTATAAAACCTCCACATTAAGGTTAACTTTATCTGTGGCTTATCGAAAGTTGATCGTACACATCTCCGCAAAAACGCTTCATTTTATTTCCAAAAATTTTGGATACGACACCAGAAGAAGCCGCTCAAGTCGTTGCTCTACTGGAACAAGGACTAAGTCAGCGAAGAGTTGCTGCTCATCTGAGTTTGAGCCAATCTGCAGTATCAACGGGGTACAGGTAGTATCAAGATACTAGTGCCTACAATCGAAGACCAAGAATAAGCCGCCATCGGTCCACCTCGGAGAGAGACGACCGTTTTATTATTTCAACTTCACTACGAAATCGTCACTTAACCGGTGTCGATGTTCAACAGGAACTCAGAAGAGTTCGAAGAGTGGCTGTCAGCGAGTGGACAGTACGGAGATGGTTGAAGGAAGCCAATCTCACCCCTAAACGGCCTGCCGCAGGCCCGAAATTGACGACCCGCCGTCGGCAAGCGTGCATTCAATTTGCCCGAGAACTCTCCGAGGTGGACCGGTGGCGGCTTATTCTTGGTCTTCGATTGAAGGCACTAGTATCTTGATACTACCTGTACCCTCTTGATACTGCAGATTGGCTCAAACTCAGATGAGCAGCAACTCTTCGCTGATTTAGTCCTTGTTCCAGTAGAGCAACGACTTGAGCGGCTTCTTCTGGTGTCGTATCCAAAATTTTTGGAAATAAAATGAAGCGTTTTTGCGGAGATGTGTACGATCAACTTTCGATAAGCCACAGATAAAGTTAACCTTAATGTGGAGGTTTTATAGGGGTAGTTTGTGTTATAACTTGTTGGAGTCGTAGTGAGCAAATACTCTAATCCGCTGAATAAAGTTAAATATTTTAAAAAGCACTGATACAATTTTTATAATAATGGTACCAATATAAAGCTGAAGTTGTAAGCTTTCTAATGGTATATCGGTTTTTAAAAACAATTCAGTATATTTTTAAGAAAACATCTTCGAATGCGCACATGTAGGTTGAGTCGATTTGGTTGCTCGCGAGTGTAGTTTATACCGCAGTGTATCATGTTTACAGTGCAGCGGAAATAGTTGTTCCAATACTTCACCTATTATACAGATAGATGAAGTAGAAGAAAAAATTTGATGTAGACAACAATGTAATATATTTAAATAAACAGATTTTGTACAAATTTTTTTTTTTCTTTTCATTACTCATAATTAATTATCGTATTTTTTTCAATGTACACAATAGAGTGCCTTTCATTTATAATTAAACTGGCCAAGAAGTTCCATTGTACATAGCAGCTGTCGCTCCGCTCTCCCCTCCACGTTTTTCTACCTGTTCGAGATACTGCACATTTTTATACACAGGTATCTTTGAAAAATGTTCCTATATGTCTACTCAGGTAATATTTAACATATAAATAAAAAAAAATACTGTTCAAAGTGAAAATATATGGTCAAACATTAATTTTTTATAATAATTTGTTTAAACAATAAAAAAATGGAGTGCACAAAAAATTTTTGGGTAAACATTGCAATTTATAGTTTAAAAAACAATATCCCACATCGATCATATTAATTCATTCACTGTAACTCTAATCCGAGGTGAAAACCCCCAGGCGCTCCACTATATGGATATGTATATTACATTTTACACAAAAACTACTAAACCGATTTTTATTATTTTGATACACCATGACCTAGGCTAACATTAGGAAATGATGCTATTAATAGCATAAGGAGTATGAATTCACATCGATTGTTCATCATTCAAGTTTCGTTGTGTGGAAAAATGCCTAACTACTTAAGGATGTTTATTGTAGTCCACATGTTATAACAAAGGAATGACTTCTATGTTTAGACAGACTGCGGTTTACTCATAAATCTGTCGTCATGAGTATGATAATATAAACAAGGAAAAGTAGGTGTAGACTAGACTTAGCAGTCTTACCTTAACTTTAAGCACTAGTATCTATCTTCAGAATAATCTGGAAAACGTTTCGCGATAAACATCAAGGAAATGATAAGCACTTCATAATTAAGTTATACAACGACTAGACCGAGTTGGCAGATGTCTTAAAAACTTGATATTTACGCTGTTTCCAAGTTTAGGTGAATGCGGATTTGCATGTCGTGGTGAAAGGTTACATTACTAGACAGGCAAATACACATCCACATTTTTACAGACACAGAAATGAAGTTTTTAAACGGATATGGCTACTGACATTCTCTCTAGAATTAAAAACGGGAACACCATGATCGTCCGTATAAAAGGGAGAGCTTCCCTGCTCATAACACTTACAACATTGGCGAAATTCTATTCGAATAATGGGTAATGTCCCGTTTTAAGTTCTAAAATATGTGTCCACAAAGACAATAGTTACCTGTGAGGCTGCTACTCTTGTCTCCCAGGCTGGCGAGCGCAGATGCGTCATAAGCCTGCCGAGCAGCCGGTGCAGTTCTTCAGGGTGGGCCTTCTGCACCTCACCCAGTTGCCTGGCTGCTGCGCGACGGGTCGCCGGTCCAGCGCCCGCCTCCAGGAGGACGAACAGACGATCTAACCTGGTTCATTCATAATTTATTATGATCAACATGTAATTAATCAGTTACAGTACTCGGTATTCAAGAATGCTAATCAAAGACACACTCATAGAAATGGTTGCAGAATTTTAACAATATATGGTTAATCAAATAACATTATAACCATGAGAAAAAAGATCGAAGTGTAACTGAGCCTAAAGCCTAACAGCATTCCGCAGATTATTTTAGAAAGTAGCGCTCTAAGAATTTCTTAATTAATTCAAGAAGGCTTCACCATCGAAAATGTTATGAAATACCAGTCTAGGCCAATCTAGTTCTAGATTAACTAAGATTCTTTGTATCTAGATCTACTTATTAGACAAGCAGAACCGAAAATCTCAAGTGTAAGTAGCTGATGATGATGGGTTAAGTAATAGTTCTTGTGCGGTTTCGTCTGTTTTTAACCGACTTCAAAAAAAGGAGGAGGTTCTCAATTCGACCGTATATATGCTTTTTTTTTATGTTTGTTCGCGGATAACTTTGTCGTTTATGAACCGATTTTGATGATTCTTTTTGTATTTGGTAGGTCTTATACCAGAGGTGGTCCCATTAAAATTTTATCAAAATTGGTTCAGCACTTTTTGAGATAATTAACAAAAACAAATATCAATACAAACATTTACTATTTCTGTTCGCGAATAACTGTGTCGTTTATGAACTGATTTGGATGATAATTGTTGTATTTCGTAGGTCTTACATCAGACGTTGTTCCATTAAAATTTTATCGAAATTGGTTCAGCACTTTTTGAGATAATTAACAAAAACTTTTTTTTTATGTATGTTAATCGATATCTCCGGCAGTTATAGACCGATTTGAGAAATTCTTTTTGTGTTTGAAAGAGTACGATGTCAGTGTGGTTCCATATAATTGTTTTTAAAGTCTGACCATAAATGTGGAAGATAATCCAGTGAACTCCTTAAAAATGAGCAGAATGAGCTCTGCGTTTACGTTGAAGTGATGCATACTAGCTTATCTTTCTCAGTAGCCATAAAATTCAGGACAGATAGTAGCATATCTGGTATAGAATGATGGGTAGCTTGATGCGCAAGGAGTCGTTGCAAGGATCCGGCGAGTAGGGATTGCTCGCCGCCCGACCAGATCCAGACCCGTGCGTGCGGCGCGTCGCGTTCCGCGCGCGCCTCAAAGAGCCATCAGACCACCACAGATGGGGCCCAGTAGGGCTGATGCCTGATCCAGAGCTGCGGACTACCTAGCGGGTTTACCGGGGCTCTGGTTCGAAAAGCAGGAGTAGGAACGGGGTGGTTTTTAGTCAGTAAGAGTCTGACACTCCCTCTCGCCTCGCCCAAGACGAGAGAAGTCATTGGATGATTTTCCACCCTCAAAAAAAAAAGCTTGATGTGCTGTCTGAGTTACATGACTGTATACCTATGTGGGTATCTAATCTGTTTGTGTGTTTGAAAACTGACTATGTATGTAGCTTATGAACAGGTTACTGTCAGCTGTCGGCTCAGCAGATCATAAGTAAGGGTATCAGGTTAATATACATTTGAAAATAATGTAATTATGCGTCAATATGGATAGATATTAATATTATTCATTTAAACGGCGCTGTCTCATATGAGCAGCGCGTTTAATAGGTCGACCCATACTCAAATAAGTTATTCACTAAAAATCAAGAAATAAAAAACATTTTTAACAAAAAAAAAACCGACTTCAAAAAATAAATATTCCAAAACAAATTAATATGCACTAAAAAGTAAAAGAAATAATTGCGTATTTTTCAACAACTTAATAAATCAACTAACTTTACTAACTCATCACACACATTATAATGTAAGTAGGTACAATTATTGTTATTTTTGGAGTCGGTGTCAGCCTAGGAAACGCCAACAACTAGCACGGTACGGGCGGAGTGGTGGTTAAGTACTTACTTACAACTGGTGTAAAACTGTAATGTTTTGTTGTGAAAATAGGTAAATAACAAACCTATCTTAGTTGGCTGACACCGACTCCAGAAATAACAATAATTGTACCTACTTACATTATAATGTGTGTGATGAGTTAGTAAAGTTAGTTGATTTATTAAGTTGTTGAAAAATACGCAATTATTTCTTTTACTTTTTAGTGCATATTAATTTGTTTTGGAATATTTATTTTTTGAAGTCGGTTTTTTTTTTGTTAAAAATGTTTTTTATTACGACGATGCCCTCCTAACCGAATTCAAACTACGGTAGATGTTAGTAAGACGGGCCTTTTAAAGAAGACATGTTACTATGCACAATATTGCCATTTTAACTTGATTATAAATGAGTTTCTGTTTATGTCTTGTTTTAGCAATAGTAAAGTATCTGTTCTGTACTTCTGTGGTAACTTTATGGCACGGAACCCGTTACACTTTGTCTATTATACCGTTAGTTGTACGTCACGTCCGCGAAAATAGTTGTTATTGTTAAACGCCAATCACCATAATCACAGCAAATACCAGTTACCTACGTTTTTTTACCCGACGCCTCGACGCAAGTTTTTAAATGAAATATTGCGTCATTTTACATAATGATGTACCTATTCATATTCATTGAGATTCTTAAGTAATTTAATATTGATGAGACCGATTAATTTTACAAAACAAAAAACTAATTTGAGACAACTTAACTGTCAGTATTGTATACTGAATCTAATGAAATGAATAGACAACAATTTACCGAAATAAAAAAAATATACAAAATAGGTAATTAGTGTCATTAATATTAATGTATCCTACAAGTGTTAAGTTAGAATTATACATAGCGTATTGTTACACATTCCACCTGTTCTAACATACTTGCAGGCGCAGACGCGACGGGTAAACAAACATATTATGTATACTATGTTGCATGTATGTGCCAACTGTGCAAAGCAAACAAACTGTAACACCATTCCACGTAGTATGAACACGAGGCTGCAGGCTAAGTACTTATCTACACAAGAAAACTGTGTATTTTGTAAAGTTCATTATTGTAATTGTAATTTATATTATAATTTATAGCTTGTTAACCCACTTAAGAAGTATAGTGTTATTGTAATCTAAAAAAATAATAAGAACAAAGTACCCAATATTTTTTTATAATAAGTAAGTAATAAAAACACATTAATATGCGTGAAACGTGAAATTTTTGACTGAAAAAACATGGTAATATGTTGGACACATATCATAAGGTCAATACACCTTTATTTACATGTGTTTTTGATTGTGTAATCTTGCATATTATTTTGTTAGAATTCTTTTGCTAGAATAAGCTTATAGAGTAGAGATTTTCTTTATTGGTGAAATAAAATCATCATCAGGAAAAATAGGTGCACTGCTGAACAATGGCCTCCCCACATACTAGGGCTTTGCCGTCATTTGGCGATAGGTCACAGTTAAATCTACAGACAAGTTAATTTAATCTCATTTTAACAATCGGCTACGAAAAAAATATTTACACACAGTTTTATGACGTACGCTGGTCCAATATGCCTATAAATAATACTTAATTTGTAAAAACAACTTACGATTTATTAAATTAAAAGACATGACATGACAGCTACTTATACTAAGTACAGACTATATGAATATTTTGAGTAGTAAATAAATCATCAATTACCGTACTATTTCTGTTATAACAGTACGTTTTAACTATAAAAAAGTGTGTAAATCGGAAACTATTTATAATACGCACAAATGTTTTATTGGTTCAACAAACGCGTGTGATCGTAAAATAACATCGTAAAACATAGTATTGCATAAGAAATAGTTCGCTTTCATACAATAACAAGTAAATTGTTATGTAATGTGTGTATGAAATAAGCTTGCTAGGTAACAAGCGAGAACATATGCTAAAATTATTATACAATGTGATAGGGGTGAGACTTCTAACCCGTTAAGGCTGAGTACTACATCTAATTATAAAGACAAAAGTCGGGGGTCGAAGGGGTCGAATCCCCTACCCCTAAAAGTTATGGCTATTTTAATATTTTTTTTACTTTTTTGATATCAAAGGTTGTATGCGTCGTAGAAACAAAAAAAAAACGACAAACGGTAGCTAATAACCTTGGCTAACTAATTCATTACTTTTTTCATATGTTTGATAATGTTTTGGTGAGAAAAAAAATAATTTGTGAATTATTTTTACCGAAAAAATCACTATTTTCCAATATTTTCAATTAGGGGTTCAACCCCCCATATTATTTTTTTTTGTCGATAAAATTAGATGTAGTACTCAGCCTTAACAGGTTAGAAGTCCCAAGCCTATCACATTGTATTTTAGTTTAAACTACATACTTCTCAAATTATGTGAACTTATCGATCATCTGATATTATGACAAGTCTCTCCTTTGGTTTTTATTGATATTGAAATTGAAAGACATACCTACTCAAATCATTGAATTTGGTTTTGATTAGTAAAAACTGAAAGTATTTTAAAGTTTATAAACAAGCCTTCTGCCTAAGTCAATATAACCAGTAAGTCAAACTTTGTAAAACTTACAACTGTCTATCTTCTAATTTCAACCATACGCTACAACTTTACGTCCATTAACGTAAGATACCGTAGATGTTTGTACTTTAGAGATGGGTAACTCAATTATACCAATAGAAAGACCGACATAAACATAACTAAATTAATAGTGAGTCCCTACTAGTACCTAGTTGATAAAGTTCCTCAGAATAAAGTTAATAGACTACTTAGTTATAATTTGCCGATATATTTTACATAAGATCCGTCTCCACAGTATTATTAATAAATATTAAAATTAATATTTTTAGAGCTACAACTAAGTAAGCATAGCAACTTATGAAATCACTGCACGAGTACATTATAGTGATCGTCAATTACTTGAAATCAAACGATTTGTTTGCAAATGACCACTAGACGGAGAGATTCACTATGATCACAATGGTGGCAACTTTCAATATTTTACAAGCAATATGAAAGTTTAGAGTGTAAATACTTCTTTCAAAAGATAACAAGAGTTGAGTGAGTCCTTGTGTTTCTTTGAATTTGTTAACGATTCGGTATAAAATACATGATTTATTTCTTTCTTTCCTGTTCCAAGTTACATCCAAAAATAAGCGTATAGATTTTACAATTTCAGAAAAAAAACAAACGAAATATATAAACGCCAACGATATACATATATGACAAGCAATGGTAATTTAGTCAAACAAATTCAGGCCTTAAAGACAACAAACACAGCATAAATAAAATTATAATATCATTGGAGACAAAAGGAGACATACATACAAGTGAATTAAATAATAAAGGTCATTACTTTAGTCACTAACTGGGAGAAAGGTGAATTATAATTTCAATAACACTACAAGTTTAAAATAAAATTCAAAAATGTACACATTGCCATTTACTGTGGTTACGTATTTTGGAAATTGGATGCAAATTAGTTACCATCTCTAATGACAAACGTTTGACCCTAATTTGAAAAACACTATCTTCCGTTTTGTATATAATTTTAGCACGATGAATAATGCACACACGATACGACTATGTATTCACTCACCATACTTACATCATATTTAAAAGTTAATGCTACTGGTCATATTATGTTTACAATATAAATATAAAATGTTTCCAGTTCAGTTTGATGACTAAATTGAAACAAAGGTACAAATTACAGCAGGACCTCTTTAATCCGAACTCTGAAAATTTAGCCCCCATTCGGATTGGTGGAGCGTTCGGATTATAGGGATATAGATGATAAGGGTATTTTTTGCGAATAAAACTACATAATTGGTACATAGATAATACAATATTTGTATTAATCTATGAACGTTACATATTTTATTCAACATTTTTGAAGAAATCCAGTATTTTGACGTTCGGATTACAGAAGTGTTCGGACTAGAGGGGTTCGGATTAAAGAGGTCCTGCTGTATATCCTTTCAGAGTTATCAAAGTCCATCACAGCATGCATTATTCATCGTGTTCTGTGTGAGCAAAAATAAGGTAAACTTACCGAGACGTCATGCTGTAGGGTCGTTATCAACTCAACTTATAATTCCACTCCTGGAACAATCGAAAAGCACTATTCAATAACATTGAAAGAAGAATTCACGTCACTACTACAATGTAGAGTAGAACACAGTGATGTTCACTCGATGCTAATCTAAGCACCAATGCGCGGCCCAGGCTTGATACATGACCTATTTGTTGTATATGTGGCAGACCAAACCTGCAAAATCGATAGAGCCTATCTACCTACATATAAAATGGCCGGTAAGTTTTTGATTGGTCCATTTGTAATTCATGCACCCGTTGTATCGTACATGCAATGTAGTAATTGAATTACCACCGCCCTAGGGTCAATTTTGTGCATCTGGACACGAAAAGGTCATTTCTATCAATCTTTTATTCAATCAAACTACGGTGTTGGATTGGCTTGCCTTAGCTGATTTGATTTTGATTCTGTCGAAAGTTGCATAGTTAAACAACACTACTGCCAAAGTTTGGCTTGACCCTTGTATAGATTTTAATAATACTGTGGGGGCGTGATATTTAAAATATACTCTGTTTTCAATGACAGGACAATAGGTTTAATCTGTGTATTCTAACAATCACATGTATATTTTGTTTTTGTTACATACTCTACAGACAGATACTGACTGCTCTTTCTCCATTTTTGCGACTTCTCACCTTTCTTTTCTGTCCTCGATTTAAATCTAAGTAATATTAGTAATAAAAATAGTATGTTTACCAGTATAAACTACATTTTTTTTTAATTAATCAGGAAGACAAGAGAAGATTTATGTTCAGAAATAATACATGGTCGGTTTAGCATTTATTGAACAAGCTGTTTAGAATAAAATTAAAGCATTAATTTAATAACTCTCAATAAGGAAAAGTCACTCACTCTTAACGAGTAAGCTACACGAATAAAGTCACGTAAAGCGGTTGTTTACTATTTATAAACATTTTGATAGCTAGAAGATATTACTAGAAAAGATTTCAGAGATAATCGGTCCCAAAAGTCAACACAAGAGTTTTGGGGTCATGTTATCGTGAGCGAACACGTCGCTTACGTCCCACTTATGCGTTTCAATTATTTATCGAACACGTTATCGCTTTCTGTACTAGAAATGTTAATAAAAACATGCTAAGATTTACTTCTACTTGATATTAGGTCATCTAGTAATTTTAATCCTTAGATTTATGATGGTTATTATCTAGTACAAACAAACTACGGCCATCATGATAGTAGAGCGAATTACCTTCCAATTTAATTACTTGGTCAATATTACATTACTTTTCCTCTTGTCTAGCCACTTAGTTATCCCACGTTCACATTGAAGATATTTTTAGTTGAAGACGAGGATCGAAATAATGTCGTTTAGTCCACGATATATTGGCCGGATGCGACAAATAAACGCGCATTCTCACGACATAGCATCGTTTTATGCGTTTACACTTAAGTGCTCCTTTGTTGCCGTATTTGCCGCCAATATGCCTTTTTTTAAGGGGGGAAATACTAATGTCTTCTCCCGCTTTGGGTGAGGCGAGAAGGAGTGTACTCTAACCGACTAAAAACCACCCCGTTCCTACTCCTGCCCATCGAGCTAGAGCCCTAGTAAATCCGGTAGGTAATCCGCAGCTCTGCTACAAATATGTTAGGTTAAAAAGCTTACATTATGTGTACATGTAAATATCAGCTAGACTTGATAGTAATCGGATAAACCCCAATGATGTAAAACAACGGTATACAATATACAACTGATGTACTATAAAAACGTGTGAAGTAATGAAATCAAAAGCCCTGCGCTGATTTCAATTTCATTGAGAGATTTATAAACTGGTTTCATGTGCATGACAAACTATAAATACATCCATCCGACATGACAAGTAATTTCCAAGTGACTGCCTCACACGTCGAAACGTGGAAACGATTCACTTAATCTTTGGAAGTGTCTACTTCCATCTTAGGAGATCTTTTCCTGATTGGTATGGAAAGCTGTCATTACTTATTTTATATTTCTACTAGCTACAACTCGCGGTTCGGCGCGCGTTCCCAAGGGATAAAAAGTGGCCTATGTGTTACTCCAGATTCCAGACCATAATCTGTCTCTGTTCCAAATTTCATCTCGATTCCTTCACCCGTATTTGATGTCATTAAACACATAAAGTCAAAAACTTTCGCATTTATAATAACTATACTTATTGGTAAAATTAGGATTAGGATGTTAAATAAAATACATTTTTTCTCTCCCTCATCGTGTAGTTTATAATGTTCTGCAAAGCAGCACATTCTGTTAAATCGTCCTGAAATTCGTCCAGAAGAGACTTAGAAGCTTCGTACTGAGTTAGCAAAGCCATCAAGTGTTTAAGTGATTAATAAAATGTATTTGTAACACATATTATGTAACTCGATGGGATCGGCAGCAAGATAAATGTTTTCCTTTCCTTGTCTTAACTAATAAGGGTATGTGTCTGCGTCAAAATGGGCGCTTGAATGCCTTCATGTTTGTCTTCGACGTCTATCCGAGCCGTTTTCTTACTAATATTATAAATGCGAAAATTTGTGAGTTTGTGTGTATATTTGTTACCCAGCCACGTCAAAATGGCTGAAGGGATCGGGATGAAAATTCGAACAGGGGTAGATTATGGTCTGGAATCTAGTGTGGAAATAAACAAGTAAATAAGCGTATCCAAAATAATAAAGATGATGATCCTCTTACCGGCGCAGCACTATCTGACAATCATGACCTTCTAAATAGGTACCAATTTTATAGCTCGTTGGGGACCTCCAAATATTTAATCTTGTTTATTACGCATTAACTATTATTTTCCTTATTTATTCGCCAAATAGTTAGGTAAAACAAATTTAACCTTTTACCTTAACACTAATAAAGGGTAAAATTGACTAATAAGGCTGGTTATACTTGAGTAGCACATAACTTATAAGTACCTAGGTATAACATCAATCCTATAACACATACAGTCAAGGAAAACACAGGTAAGAGTTACCAGACCAGACATTGCAATATTTATGGCCAACAGTCTCCAAATCAGTGAATTTATTACATTGGGTGAATTTGGGTGCTAATATCGATTGTTGCTAAATTGGTGCATCGAGAAAAAGGGACTGCATATTAAATAAATATTTAAACAACTACGCAAATGAACACAAATCTTTCAAGGCATGTCATTAGACTACCATTTGCCACGATTATTAACGATCTCATACGAAGTACGTACCTAGTAATTTTAACTCGATTTGTATTATTTTACAAAAATATTAATAAGTTATGACTAGAATCTTTAAATAGTTATGATCGCGCAAATCAACATTCACCCACTCGATCAAAACGAATGTGAATAAAAGTCACCCAGCTAGCAGCTACTACGCATTTAAGTGCTATGTGCGTTGAACCGACGTTCGAGACCTGACCCCCAGACAAAGTCACCTTCTGTAAATGGTACACATTACAATATTTACAGGTGTGGTTGAATATACCTTTTACTACATGTGGACTCTTTGTACAGCACCTGTAAAAGTCCTTTTCATAATATTAAGTTACGATTAGCCAGACCTCACGAAACTTGAATCGTGTCTGGCAGGTAGGTGTGTCGGAAATAGACGCCTTGACCTAGTCGACGGAGACCCCGCAGCCCCGCAGTGACCTGACGTGTACACTGTAATGGCTATGTGCTGTAAAAAGTCGAAAGTGTTGTGAAGCTATGATTAAAGAAAGCTTTTTGAACCACTTAAAAAGGCATTCAACAAATAGAATTAGTGATTTAATAGTTGGTTATTAGAACTACAGATTCTTGTTCCAGAGACTACGCAAATCTACCGTTTCTTAGTTAATCCTTCTTTTATCCTCATTAAAGTGAGCTCAAAACTCCGCATTATATCAATTTTTACGCACGAAATTCGTGATCGTGAGCTCGCTAGAACAAACACTCCGCTATCTAATATTTGCAATTCTGTTCAACTTAGTAAACTTTGTTCAAATACAGCGATGGTAACAGACGCGAATAGATATCGAATTATCGTATAAGTACCTACCTAGTTATTTACAATAGCTCTAAAACTAGTATTGCCGCGTTTAAGGCTGGTTCACACTCCCTTAGAATGCCCTTGATCCAGTTACACAGTTGCATTCGTCCCCTCTCGCCTGACTACGCCCTAAGGTCAGATGTTAGATAGTTTAAACTATAATACTTTGAAATACCTATACTGATTGACTTAGGTAGACATTTAATTAATTAATTAAAAATAGAATTGAAAAAAAACATCTACAATAACAACAGATGCAGCTACACTAAAATTCAAAGTGAAAACAATTTTTGAGTAAAATTAAAACTTACATTCTGTCATTTTTTGAGTGATTGATAAGCAAATCTGTTGGAAATAATTAACGCGGGATAAAGTTTAACAACGTTTATTGAGCGGTAAAAAGTTTACAGACAGAACAGATAATAAAAATTGACACACTAGCGCCACACGTAAGAGTGACGAACTAAAAGTTACGTTTTGAAACTGGAAGTGATTGGATTGATGTTTATACTATTTCAACATCCTCCCTTAAACTCAAATCAATCCCATCTTGGAAGTGCAGTATGCCAGTTTTGCATGTGGTGTCGCTTTGGTGAGTGCGTCTGCTGTCATCAAGTCCGTTTGTATATATTGCACATCAATGGCCCCTTCAACAACTTTATCACGTACATAATGATGCCTCACATCTATATGCTTGGTCCTGGAATGATAGCCATCAGATTCTGAAAGTTTAATAGAACTTTGATTATCACTGTAGACAATCATTGCCTCATTCTTCAGTAGAGGCCAAAATGTTTCTTGAAGTTGCTTTAGCCACATAGCCTCTTGAACACAGGATGACAAAGACATATACTCTGCCTCGGTTGTTGACAGAGCAACAGTCGGCTGGCGTTTAGAATTCCAGCTAATTGCTCCTCCCTGAAACAAGAAAATGTACCCAGTACATGAGCGCCGGTCATCTTCTGAGCTTGCCCAGTCTGCATCACAGTAGCCATGAGTCATGTTTTCTTCTGAGTTTTGTTTATAACTCAATCTATATGCTTCAGTACCTTTCAAATACCGCATAACTCGCTTCAATGCTAGCCATAGGAATTCCTTTCAAGGTATCTGTCTCCTCAGATATACTTTTTAACTTTGTATTAACATCCATTGGAATCTTAACACTTTTGCAATCAGACATGCCATATTTATTTAGTACTTCTCTTATGTATTTTTTCTGATCTAAATAAATGACTCCTTTCTCTCTGTCTCTTTCTACATGTATACCAATACAATAATTGATATCTCCCAAATCCTTTATTTTAAATTGTTTTCTTAACTCCTCCTTAATCTGATTTTTAGACTCCATATTATTTGTAAATATAATTATGTTATCGACATAAGTAGCCAGAAAAATCATATTATTGCTGTCTACAATTTTATAATATAAACAAGGATCTAACTTGTTTTGTGATAGTCCAATTCTTTTAAGTGTAGAACTAAGCTTCTTATTCCATTGCCGGCTTGCCTGTTTTAATCCATATAATGATTTCTTTAAACGACATACTTGTTTACCATTCTCATACATTGGTGGTTGCATCATATAAATCTCCTCCTCTATATCGCCTTGTAAAAAGGCTGATACAGCATCCATTTGACAGATGTCTAAATCAAATTTAACTGCCAATGCAAATAAATATCTCAAGGAAGCATACCTTATCACTGGTGAAAATACTTCTGTGTAATCCACACCAGGTCTTTGTGAACAACCTTTAATCACAAGCCGTGCTTTAAACTTTATTACCTCTCCATTTTCATTAGTCTTCCTTTTGAAGACCCATTTGCATGGTATGGGACGTTTGTTGTCTGGAAGGGTAGTAATGTCCCAGGTATTATTCTCTAATAATGACTGATACTCCTCATCCATTGCTGCTTTCCAATGTTCAGCATCAGAGCCCGACAATGCTTCTTCAACAGTTAGTGGATCTGAAATCTGTTGCACACACATGAAATTATTGTGTCTCTGATGAGATCTAAGAGTGATATTTCTTGAAATACTATCAACACTACTATCATCATTGGAGCTAGGATAATATGTTTCATCGTCAGTCATTCTAGACGTATCAGAACTTGAGTGTGATGACGCATCATCATAGGTTTCACTCTCTAGTGTATTATCAACAGATATCACCTCATCATTTTGACTTATAGGTATATTAACAAGCTCTTTGGTAAGTACAGGTTGCTGTGTCTGATTATCACTATGAAATGTTTTCTCAATAAATATGACATCTCTACTAACTACAACCTTTTTATTTACAGGATCATACAGCCTATATCCTTTGGTATTATCACAATATCCCACAAAAATTAATTCTCTTGACTTGCGATCCCATTTTAATCGATTTTGTTTAGGAATATGTACCATAGCCGTAGAACCAAAAATCTTTAAATTTGAAAGGTTTGGTTTCTTACCAGTCCACTTTTCATAGGGAGTTACCTCAGCCAAAACCCGTGATGGTGATCTGTTTATGACGTAGGCAGCAGTAGTGACCGCCTCTGCCCACAACTGTTTTTGCAGCTTTGCTTCAAATAACATGCTCTTTGCCCGTTCCACTAATGACCGATTCATCCGCTCCGCTAGCCCATTGTGCTCAGGCGTGTAGGGAGTACTGGTCTGATGTTTGATGCCGGAAGCTGCTAGAAAAACAGAAAATTCGTTATTACAGTATTCTTTGCCATTGTCACTTCTTACTATTTTTATTTTCCTTTCTAATTCATTTTCAACTTCTTCTTTGAATTTCTGAAATACTGACTTAATATCCATTTTGTTCTTGAGAAAATATACATATACTTTACGTGAATAGTCATCTATAAAGGTTATGAAGTACTTCGCACCACCTGCAGATGGTGTCTCCATCGGACCACATAGATCAGTGTGTACTATTTCAAGTAATGCTTTTGCTCTTGAACCGGAATGTGGAAAAGGTAATCGTGTTTGTTTAGCTTCACAACATGGTATACAAACAGTTTCAACATCTTTATTTGTGATAGTTATACCCTCAGCACAAGATTCTAACCTCTTTACATCAGCCAAGTTTAAATGACCCATCCTCTTATGCCATGTCATAATATCAGTCTTACTTTCACAAGCTACAGCATAAGCATTCACAGAAGCAGTGTTAAGTTTATACATGTTATTTAATAGTCTTGCATTAGCTATAAGAATCTTATTGGCATTAAATATATTACAGCCTGTGTCAGTAAATTCCACTTTACAACCATTCTTGGTTAATTGACTAACTGATAACAAATTAACACTCAGCTCAGGAATATATAAGACATTTCTTACCTGGATTGGGCATTCATCTTTGCAAAAAATGGTCTTTATATTTACTTTACCCATATTTTGCACGGAGACAACATCATCATTAGCCACTTTAATTTGGTGAATCGGAGATGCTTGCATGTCATACATCCAGTCTGAACGTCGCGTCATGTGCATTGTGGCACCTGAGTCAATGTACCACTCATCTTTATCCACATTGCTGTAAGCTGAAAAAACTGCTGAAAAACTGTTTTGATTAGATTTCTTCTCTTGGCACTGATTTTTAAAATGACCATATTTGTTGCAATTATAACAACGAGGGCCTTTCCCTTTTTGCTTGGCATTGGTTTTAGAGGTATTCTTGTGCTTTGTAAATAACGCTGAAGACTCGGAAACTTTAACTTCCTGTAAAAGTTTTGTCTTGACGAAGTCTGATGAAATTTTAATGCCGGAACTTTCCAGACCCATGATCATCGGTTTATAATTGTCCGGTAAACCCGCCAACATGAGTGTTCCCAACCATTCGTCATCGACTTGAAAACCGATATTTCGTAATTTATATGCGGTACTCATAATTTTATTCACGTATTCTTCGACGGTTGCGCAGTTATCTAGTGTTGTGTTGATTAAATCCCGCAATAAGCCGACTTTTCTTGATAACCCGGAGTCCTCGAAAGCATTTTGCAGGTTCGTCCATACTTCTCTAGATGACTGTGCATTTTCAATATGGACGTAATTTATTGGTTCTACCAACAAAATAATTTTGGACTTGGCCTTTACATCTTTCTTAAAATCGACTTCGGTGCCGGGATCGACACATTCCCACAAATCTTCGTGTTGTAGATATGATTTTACCGCAAACTTCCACGTAGAATAATTTTCCCGCCCGGCTAACTTCTCAATTTGTAGGTTAGACATTGCCATTTTTCTCGGGGCGATTTTTGATAAAACTACGAAATATTCACTACTGTACGATACTTTTATCACAATAAATGTTAAACTTTGAGTTAATTAGATATATGGACTGGGCCCATAACCTGTTGGAAATAATTAACGCGGGATAAAGTTTAACAACGTTTATTGAGCGGTAAAAAGTTTACAGACAGAACAGATAATAAAAATTGACACACTAGCGCCACACGTAAGAGTGACGAACTAAAAGTTACGTTTTGAAACTGGAAGTGATTGGATTGATGTTTATACTATTTCAACAAAATCATTATAAAATATTAATTTTCATGCATTTTGATTGATGAAATAGCACTATTAGCTGAAACGTATCAATAATATTATCTATGCCTGATATTAAGTGCACATGTGTAGTATTGCATTATACAAATATATTATAAGTTATGGTAAAAGCCATTATTATTCTAAATTATAATTGTGTCATTCTAGCTTTATCGTCTATCATCATCAGTATTTGCAAAAACTATAAAGGCTATATTTCACTGGGACACAGTAAGTATATGTGAACTACTTAACTAAACACCAAAGTCGCCGCACCACACTGCAATAGAATCAAAATGGACCTCGAAGAGATGGCACTGGCGGCCATACTGATGTGTGTGAGTGACACATCATTCGACGCTATAGTACCTAATTAATGTTAGCGCGACCAGTAATATTCTGTACTGCCGTGCGAGCTGGTCGCACTGCCAGATTGCCTCCGCAACCAACCAGACACCAGGTGAGTAATTCTCTATAGAGCTGTATACATTCTGTTGGTAGCAGTGACTGGTTGCGTCGCCAGGTGTCGTGAAATACAAACATATAGCAAGAAGATTGTAATACAATTTATGCAATCTAATCTATAATGTCACTGGGGCACACCCTATAAAAATCTTTGCATTGTTATTCATGATTAATTGTGGAGTTTGTCTGAGATTACATTGAATAGAGGTGGCAATTATAATTATGCTATTAGGTTTTATAATATTTTCCTATAAAAAATATTTAATAATACATTTGTTCTATATGTAATAAAACTAAGTTAATAAAAATAAGTTTTAGGTAAGTATTACAATTGATTTGCAAAAAGAAAACAGATAACTTAAAAGAAATACCGAACACCTGCTATTAATCTATCTGATGATCAATTCAATACAACTAATAAAGTAGATATAAATTAGATAATATATGAAAAATGATCTAATTTCTCATAGATTAAAACAGATAAAATCATAAGGAAATGAACCTTCTCTTGTAAGAGATCCTTTATCAAAAGATTTAGTCACAATTTATGTCTTTATTGCAACTTATGTAGGAACTAGAAGTAAATTTAAAAAATGTAAAGAAATAACAAAATAATCATATTAGCAGAAATATTAGCAATGCACTAACTTTGCTTGAAGACTATCAACTCAAACATAGAAGCCAGTTGATGACTTCACAAATTGTTATCTGTTTTATTATAACTATACAGCTTCACTGTTACATCACAGTATTTTATCAGCAACCAGCTTGCTTCTCTTTAAATCTTATTACTCAAAGATAATATACATTCTAATTAAGAATTATGGAGATAAAAGTAATAATTCATATTTTATTATTACAATTTACTGACATGTCAGACTTCCAGGCCAATTTGTAACAAAAACAAATGTGACCTATTTATTAAAGGAAAACATAGTAAAGAAATAATTTAAAATTCTTCAGTCAGATAAAGAACCTCTAAATTTTAAACAGATAAATGCATTATCAGGAATTTACAGCATGACATAATGTCACACATCACCTATTTTAATTTTAACTTCTGCAAAATACTTGAGTAGGGTAATAATCTTTTGAACAATGTTAACTTTTAATCTGTATCTTGTCTGATGACAGACTATTCAATCATCTAATATTATAAAGAAGACACCTTTTCTTTTTGAGGGGGAAAAATCATTTAATGACTTCCCCTACCTTGGTTGAGGTGAGCGGGAATATCAGACTCTTACTAACTAAGAACCACCCATTCCTACTTCTGTTTTTCGAGCCGGGGCCACTGTAACCTGCTAGGCAGTCAGCAGCTAAACAACTCATACTAATGTATGAAACAAGATAAATGTGTATTTGTAAACATCACAAATGTTTGTCAAAACTTTCAGACCAAACCCACTCCACTGGTGCATTAGAAGATGAAATATTTGAGTACCTATTTAGTTACTTATCATTTGCAAATAACTAGTTATACTTATTTCTCTAGCCTGCATAAACCTGTATACTAAATAGAATACAATATGCCATTCCAATTTCCAGTGGGAGGCGAGTAGGTGTAATAAAAATCAATACCGTTGTTTCATTGATTTCTGGTATCTCAAACATTCATGAGTGCAAACAATTTCGCTATGTTGTATGTCATCGATACTCTGGCCAGCTCGTAAATGTCATTATATGAATACTACAAACTTTCCCTATCGCTGGCATACAAATTCCACGTTCGTCGGAAATCGCACGATCGTGTAGATCAAAACATTGTCGACAAGAATGGTAACGGTACGTTTCAAACACTATCCTTTCACGCATGTTAACATATGGCCGTGGTAACACAATCGTATTGATTACTCCAATTATTGCACTCGCGCTCACATTTGAGACCTCAGAAAATGACCTTGAATTACCTAAATTAAATCGTGACGAAAGCCTCATACGTAGCGAGATCTCGATTGATTTTTCTGTGCCACAATTTTTGCTAAACTCGCAATTGAAATGTACGAATTTATCATCTTTCCATATTTCAACACTGTAATCACATTTCGACACTCACCTTGCGTAACAAGGCAGATATCAGGTCACTGCACCCAAGGGTTTCCATAATTTATAACACACAAAATCACACACGATATCATTTTCGTCAAAATGCACAAACAAAAAAAACCAATGTGACGAGAGGAAGCGCATCGTTCAAGCTTCAAATTTATACTGACAGCCATGCTGCTGATGAGTCCGACTTTATTGTGGACTTGTGCGCTGATTGGTGGAAAAACTGGTGATAAAAAATACTAATTGCGCCGCTCCACCAATCGTAGACAAGGATTTGAAAAATTCTTGATAGTTTGCCAAAAATATAGTGATAAACATTATTGGTATTGCACCTTCTCCTTTTTTTATAATTATTATTTTTTAATCTTATCACGGATAGTAGACATGAACCTAAAGAGTGTACCTAGTTCAGTTACTATATGATATTAACAAAAAAATAAAAATATTGTTACCGTATTCCCAATTATTCAGCGTATAATAAATCTAGTAGTGATCCTTATTATTGTTATTAGAGCTTGAAAATTACGGTACATTTATCACCCATAAAAAGAAAAACAAAAAAAATATAAACTCGTCACGTAGTTTTACTAACTATTTACCAACACGTAAATCGGAATTGCATTTACTTGATAATGTCACCGAGTCTCGTGTCACTGTCACTTTTATAGGTTATGTTGTGTTTTGGTGCAATACCAGACGGGCTAATTGTATGTATTGAATATAAGATATATTCTCAATAAATAATGGGGAAAAGGAAAAATAAAGAAGCTAAAAAGAAAGTTAACTTAGTTTTTGATGAAACTAAGAGAAAGTAAGATACATTTTAATCATCTTTCTTTAGTTTGTCGCCCCTCATGCTTTACACATAAATATTTTATTTATTTCCAGGGAATTCCTATGTGGTTTTCGCAAACGGAAGCTAGAAAGAAAAAAGAAGGCACAGGAGGAATTGAAACAATTGTTAAAACAAGAAAAGAAACGGATAAAACAAGAGGTACGAAAATGCACGTGTGGTGTAACTATACATCATAGTGGTGTTAAAATACATTCTGTCTGGTTTTCATGACAAAATTTCTTACATATAAAAGGTGTCACGTACCTTTGTGAATTTTTGAAGTGATGAAAATAGTGTTAAGTTTAGTTACTTGAGGCTGTTTTAATTTATTTACATCTTCCTTTCAGAATAAAGAATCATACAAGAAGCTGGTAGTGTCAAGCCGACCTATTCCTGATATAGAGCAACTTCTGCAGGAAGAATATGAAGACGAGGATGTTAATGTTAAAATAGTGGAACTCTCAGCAGACACCTTGCAGAAGAAGGACTTAGTAATAGGTGAAAATAGACCAAAAGAAAAAGTTCAGACACCTCTGAAAAAAAATAAAAACAAAGATGCAGAAAGAGCAGCTGTGGTTCCTGGAATGGGTTCCGATGAAGAAAGTGTGGAGGAGGAGTCTGAAGGTGAGGAAGATGGAGATAATAAAATAAAAACAAAGAAAGAAATAAAGAGCATGTTGAAGAAACAGGCAACCAAGAAAATACAGAAAAGTAAAGTGTTCCAAATGAAGAGCAAATTAGATAGAATTCAGAACAAAAAGAAGTCATTACAAAAGAAAGGACACATGAAAGGAAAAGCTGATTCAAGGAAAGGTCATGGAAAATCTAAGGATAACCCAAGAAAAGATAAATCAAAGAAAAAAGTTGGTAGGAGAAAACATTGATTTATTCTATAACAAAATTAATTAATGAACTGTTTAAATCTAGTGAGGTATTTCACATAATTAGGGCTTGATTCTTTCTTGAGATTCTTAAATCAAACTTATTACATAATTGTTTCACCATATTAATATTCGAGTTGAAATCAAACTGGCTTTGCATTTATAACAATACAAAATACCGTTGTACGAAACTAAGGCACTTATAATGAATATCAGGCAATGAATAGACAACATGCATTGTAAAATCTTAATAAAAGATTATCCATTGAATTGTTTTTTTTTATGAGATGGCTTTATTTCTTGCAGACTTTCGTGTTGGTTCTGCCTTGCTCCTAGTGTTTCTGCTTTTAGTTGTTAATTCTTGCTCCACAATATTTTCCTTGCTATTATTCTGTGGAATATTTTCATTATCTCCATCACTATTTTCATTGGCAGAAAGTGTTTTCTTTTGTGGAGTCTTTTTCTTCTGAGGACCACTTCTAGTTGTCAGTTTATCATTTTTAACTTCAACATCATCTATTTTGGATTTTTTGTTAGGAGTTACTTTTTTCTTTGGCGCTACTTTGACTGCCACTTTTGATGTTTCTTCAAAATCATTCATATCATCTGAATTTACTTGATCTGCTTTTTTTGGTGTCACCTTCCTCTTTCGAGGTGACTTTTTCTCATTTCCTTTGCCTGCTATTTCATTTTTAACATTTAAGTTATCTTGCTTTGCTTCTGATTTCACATTTTCATCATTTAACTCCTTTCTTGGTGTGACTTTTCTACTTTTGGGTGGTTTGACTTCAAATTCATCACCAGAGTTTTCACTTTTGACTTCTTTCTTCACTGGGGTCTTCTTAGGTGACTTTCTACCCAAGTTGCTTGATGGACATATGTCTCTGTTCAAGCACTCATGACACATCGGGCCTATAGGCAAACAGATGGTTTGACCAAATCCTACTAGAAGATGATTAACTTCACTCCATAGATCGAAAGGCAGCCAAGTTTGCAAGGCAATCCGAGTTTCTTCTGGTGTATTTGTTGGTTTTTTTACCCAACCTATTCTGTTGCTTATTCGATGGACATGTGTGTCTACACCTGTAAATAACAAAGGAAAACGATATTACATAAAAGCATAATTATTATAATTTTTTAGTTGATTAATGTCATCAAGTCTGAACTTACCGATCCCAGTGACTTTATCCCAAGCAACAAGCATGCAGATGTGTGCCATCTTTGGTCCCACACCAGTCAGCTTGCAGAGCTTTTCTACAGAGTCTGGTATATCTCCATTATACTGTTCCTTCAAAGTCTGAGTTGTTTTCTTGATGTACTTCACTTTTGTCTGTAATGTTATACTTCAACCATTTAAAAGCCTGCACAGTACACATCAAGCTATTGCAATCTCATTTAATAGAGTAAATGAATTGTAACTTAAGGATTTCACTTTAGAGTCCAAAATGTAATGAATTGTTAATTATCTACAACATATCACAACCTCAAGTATGTAGAATGAAATTTATCTCTGATTTGCTCTGAGCAGGCCCGAATGCCGAAAGTGCTCTTATTTCTATTATTTTAAATGTAAAGCAAACTCGTACTAAGGGTACTGTATGATTGTTGCCCATCTTCACTATTATCTCACCTTCCAAAATCCTACAGGATAAATCAGCTTGCCCAGTTCATCATCACTCATTTGTAAAACATTGTCTACTGTTAACCCTCTTGCTCTGAGACGCTCCATAGCTGCAAAAGTTACTTGATCCTTTGTTTGACTGGACAGCATCAGGGATATCAGACACTGATATCTATAAACCTGAAAATAATGTACAGAAATATTTCTTTTTAATTTTATTTATTGCGGTCATAATGTGAACAATGCTGAAGTATGATAGTATTATTATAAACAACACACAATTTGGTATTACTAAGAGAAGTAGCCACTTTGTAGTAAGTTTGTTTTTCTATGAATGAAAACGATTAAACAGACAAGATATATGATTTGGTGTTAACTGTATGTCTATATTGTTGTTACAAATTATGAATAAATGAATAAGATCAAAGACCTCAGGTGCAGCTTTTTGATCACCACTTAAGTGGCAGCCCATGGTATCAACCGGAGCATCATTGTTGGATCTCATATTCCTCAAGTTCACCAGGAACTCTTTCCAATTAGCTGGCTCCCATAGTCCTTTTGCTTTTGCTTCCTACAAAAATATATTGCAAACAGTTAAATTAATTTTGGTTGTATAGTACCTTTTTGTTAACGTAAAATGTTTATTTACTTCTTTCTCTGACTTTTTTGGAGATTCTTTATCATATTCGATTTTAACGTGCGGTTTCCTCTCGAATTTAAATTGACTCAAGTCTATTTTACTTGGACTCGGCGCGTCTTCAGGAGGCTCTGGTGCTTCAATCTTGATTTCTATGTTTTCTGTTTTAATAGTTTTTATGTCTTCCTCCTTATTGTTTGTATTTTTAGAGCGAACACTTGCCGCTGCTGCTGTTTGTTTAATTTTACCGCGCGGCATTCTAAGTGCAAGAGTGATCAATTTAAAAATATCGGTATTCGGTAAATCTAATAGCGCAATTTAAAAATTGCACACAGCACTAGAACTTTTGTTGTTTTTTAAAGAACGCACTTGCCAAAGTAGTTTAAGAGTTTAGTTGTCAAGATTTTTGAACAGATTTTGACATAACTTCGTATAATTTGGTTTGTTTATTCCACGGAACTATTTCGCAAGATCGTAGTGTTCGCAAAAGCTTTTTTGTTTAACTTTTTGAATAGGTCTACCCATAGACATTTTATTAACTTGACATGTTTGACACTTGGACCATAGTTTGACATTTACCTTTATAAAAATGTCATTTCATTGAATTGAAGAGCTGTCAAGAAATTTTACAGCTCTGAATTCCAATTTTTCCTTCAATATTTTAAGTTTTTAAAATACACTTATAATAATTTAAAGTTTATAATAATGGCGGAACTGCTCTTAGATCCAAAAATTAGGTTATGGGTGTTCCTTCCCATCGTTATCATCACTTTTTTGGTTGGTATTGTGAGGCACTATGTTTCTATCATTCTATCCTCGCAGAAGAAAATTGAGCTTCTGCAGGTCCAAGACAGGTATGTTATTACATTGTACTATCCATCTGCATTTATTGCCATTAACTGTTCATCATTGTATAGTTTTGTTAATTAAAATAACCTCATATGTAGCTGGCTATCTTATTTTATTCAAGAAATCTTTTTATATGTTAATTTATAATTTCCGATTACTTTAATAGAGTTGAATGTGGTAGGGGGTCGCTTAAAACTGTATTTTTAGTAAACATAACATACAGAACATGTTTTAAATTATCGACATTTTTCTATTACAGTCAAGTGATGATTCGCGCTCGTTTGCTACGTGAAAATGGGAAGTATATCCCTCGGCAGTCGTTTGCGATGCGCCGTCATTGGTTCAACAATGAAGAAACTGGATACTTCAAGGTTCAGAAGAGAGCTGCAGCTTCTCAGGTAAAGAATGAATGAATTACTTATTATTATGATAACTTGTAGACACTATTGTGGAACAAACTTTATAACTAAGATCTGTATAAGAATCTGTCCTTGAGTATATGATTTTTCTGTCTTCTCTAAATCACACACACATTTCACACTTACCAAAGTAATAAAATACAGCATTATCTGTATCTAGTCTATTTTGTAAGAGTGTAAACTGATATACATTCCTTTCAGAATCCCATGACTGACCCTGGCATGATGACTGACATGTTGAAAGGCAATGTGACCAATGTGTTGCCTATGATTGTCATTGGAGGCTGGATCAACTGGATGTTCAGTGGTTTCCTAACCAGTAAGTTTTACCTTTCTAGTATACATTTTTTTAGAGTTTTAACCTAGTTTAAGGAGAAGAATCTTATAAAATCTAAATTAAAAGCAATTTACAATTTCCAGAAAGAATTAAAATAACTTTGCAAAGCTTATGAGTATGCAATTTCTATTTTACAGCCAAGGTGCCGTTCCCATTAACACTCCGTTTCAAGCCAATGTTGCAGCGAGGAGTAGAACTGGCTTACCTGGATGCATCTTGGGTGTCCTCTGCTTCGTGGTACTTCCTTAACGTCTTCGGTTTACGCACCATCTACGCTTTAGTTTTAGGAGAGAACAATGGTAAGGAGATATTATTGAATAAATGAAAATGTGATTTTAGAAATTACATTTATAACTCAACTGATTTCTTAAATTTGTGTGCCCACAGCTGCAGACCAGTCTAAAATAATGCAAGAACAAATGTCTGGTGCTGCTATGGCGATGCCCCAAGACCCAAAAGCTGCATTCAAAGCTGAATGGGAAGCTTTAGAGATCACAGAGCACCGGTGGGCAGTGGCTAATGCAGAGATAGATGTACTCAGTATATTAGATGACCATCAACATGAACCACAACAATAAATTAGTATAATTGTTTATAATATAATCATAATATATTCTACATAGAATAATTTATAGTTAAATGTAAGATTAAGGTAAGGTGTGTGCATATTTGGTGTTTACGGAATAAATGACTTCTTGTTATTGACCATTTCGGTCCTATTTATTTAGAAAAAAACTATGTTCATCCAATCACCTTGTTTAAGTTATTTAAAAATAATAATAAACAACATTGCATTTAGAAAACTTATTTATTTCAATGCAAAAGTATATTGAGTATATACAATATGACCTTTTCCTATACAAACACATTAAATAACAACATAATTCTTATTGCTTTCTTTACTGTAGCTGGCTTTATCATCAGGCACTACTACTAAAACAATTATAAGGAAAATATGAGTCAATAATAATTCTGATGCATAATAGTATAATTCTACACAAGATGGACACATCCTTTCAATGATGTATAAAATATCTTGTATAGTATTGTACTTGCATCAACTAGATAAAAGTTCTACCAGAGTCCTGAAGATAGACACATCATAAAACATACACAAGGATTCAGTTAACCAGCTTATCATAATAAACAATCATGGTTTTTTTTTATATTTTGTATTAATCAATAAAAACAATGAAGTTAAGAATCGATTAGGAAGGAATAACTACTTATTTCATGGTTATCTTATGATACGAAATGTGAACTATTTAATTATTAGTAGTAGTAAACATTTGGATATATTTCTATTTACGTAACATTTATGCATTTTGCAATTATATGGAACCAACTTCATGTAACATTTTCAGTCATTTTAACATGTTCTAGTAATAAAATAGTTTTCTATAAAACAGGTTTCAATCAGTAGAATTATCAAACATAACTGAAAATTAGCTATTTTCGTACACAGTTTAGAATTACATAGTCTTTAAATATGCTCAAATGTCAAGCGTTGCACATTGGTACAATAAAAAAATACGCCAATCATACAGTCTCCCCATACTCGTTTTTTAAATCACTAAGTTCTGAAATCATAATCCTTCCAATAAGACTAAATATCATGCAAACAAGCTACATTATAGTAACAACAATAGTTTCACGATCGTTTGTTTATTTTAAGAGATATGATTCATAACACTTCAAACTGACCAATGTGCACTGCTTAAAATACAGTCCAAACTTCAAGCAGTCGACGTCTATGCGAAAGATCATCGAGTATTAGTGATGAAGCAAGCCGTTGCTACTTCTTGATGAGTTGAACGACATCCTCGTCCTGCACGGTGTGGCCGAGTCCGACTCTCTGCGGGGAGTATTTGGTGCTGGTGCCCCAGACTAAGGCATACTTCAGTGCTGCTGCCAACGTGCGGTGAATGGCGTGGCAAACGTGCTCTATAGTTACACCCTGGAGAGAAAAGATAAATTTGATTTCTGTTAAACATTACACATTCATTTTTACATTATTTGAAATAGAGTATAGAAAAAAAAATTTATGAAGAATTCATAAAGCAAATTTTTTACAAATTAGGTTCTGAAATGATGACAAATATTACACAATCATACCTTTCTTAAAATGAGACCATCTTCGAAATCTGGGGGCTGACCTGGCTTCTTGGTATAAACTCTGATGAGGGACAGGTACTCCCAGAGTGTTTCCAATAGAAAGTCTAAGTTCAGCTTCATGTTACAACTGAAACCAAAATCAATTATCTTGTTACACTTTACACAAAACAGATGAAGATATTTATCTTATAAATAGCAGTAGATTCAATCTTGTCTTAGCAACATTTATGTTAAAACTGTTTTTGCTGACAGGTTCATTATTATGGTTATGACATACATATTACAATAATAATATATTCCTTACCTAACAACAACAGTGTGTGGTTGTCTGGCTATTCTATCCACCTCTTGGATGGAGATCTGATCGATCTTGTTGTACACATACAGGCAAGGTAGGTACACTCGGTTCGCGAGGATCACGTCGATCAGGTCATCTGCTGTCGCATCTTCGCGGAATAGCACCTGGAACATGAGATTGAAAATCAGTTTTATGGTGACATCTGAAATGAATCTCTAAACAACATTTTTTTGTCAATGCTCATTTATTTTTGCGATTGTTGATTACATACCTCAGCATTAAATATCTTGTATTCATGTAAAATCATTTGCACCATTTTCTCATCCACCTTGGTGAGCTGGCATGTCGAGTTGAATGATAGACCACCACCCTTCTTCACCTAGAAAGACATACAACATCTTTAGACACCACTTACTTCCTCAGATAATATAATGAGACATTTATATTGTTTTTTTAATTTATGTATTTGCTTAATATTACTGTAACTTACTTTGAAATAGATGTTAGGTTTAGGCTTATTCAGCCTGATGCCGACACTCTCCAACTCCTTCTCCAGCAGCTGTCTGTGCACATAGGGCTTTGTAGCGTCCAGCATCATTAGCACCAAGTCTGCTGTCCTTGCTACAGCTATAACCTAAAATAACGTAAAATAATATAAATAACATGACATATTTTTATAATGTGGAAATGTACACTCTTCTAGTCTCAAAACTTATACAAGTAGTTTTATTAAAAGGTTACTGAAAATTCGATTTTGCTAATACAATTCTCAAGTAAGACAGAGTATTACTAGGTTTTAGTGAAAAACATGGGATGTGTATTGGAATAAAAGGCATCTATGTGGAATTTAATAAATAAATAAGAAAAGATTAATATAACAAAATTAGCAATCTAATAAGAAATGTACCTGTCGTCCTCTACCCTTGCCCTGGGCAGCACCTTCAATGATACCAGGCAGATCGAGCAGTTGTATGTTGGCGCCGCGGTACTCTATCACACCGGGGATGCATGTCAGTGTGGTAAACTCATAGCTAGCTGCTTCCGAATGTGTGTGGGTCAGAGTTGATAGGAGAGTTGACTGGAAAAAATAACAAAACATTAAGATAACATATTTAAAAACATGTTGAACTGAGAATCTTCTCATTTGTTTGAAGTTGGTAAAAATTTGCTCATACAAATTACATAAGTTTTTACTAATTTTACTTATCATACTTTGAAAGTTAAGTATTAATTTTAAAAGAAAGTTCTAGATATTTAATACACCTATTCTCACTATATTTTTACAGAATCATATAGTAAAAAGAGCAGACTAAAAAAAATTAAAAAGAGATTTTTTTCTGTTTCAGTTTATTGGTATGGTATTACACTTAGTTGCAATAAACACTTAGACTTTGAATGAATAAAAATGAGATAGTAATATTTCAATGATTTAGTCTTACCTTACCCACTGAGGGGAAACCAATGAGGGCTACTCTGGCATCTCCGGACTTCAGCACATCAAAACCTTCACCCTTATCACCTCCTTTCTTAGATGGCTCAAGGAGCTGGGACCGGTATTTGGCTAATTTGGCCTTCAATAACCCCAAGTGGTATTCAGTAGCTGTGGAATTCATTTATGATTAGTTACAAACAACTTTGGACAATGTCTTGTCAATTACATGGCTAACTAACATACATGTAAAACAATTTAAGTAGATAATTAAAATAAATGTCTATATAAAAAGTAGTTGTAACAGAAAAAAGTTTTCATAAACAATAAATGGTTATCAACTCTATAAAAACAATCCTATTGAAATAATTTCATAATGAATTGTTCTAATAGAAATAAATTAATATGATGCATTAAAGTGAACAAATTGAGTATTAAGTCAACCATTTAAAAATGATAATTGTATCACTCAAATAAAATTAGCCAAAAAAAGAACATTAACTTGTAATTAGTAATGTTTCACAATTCAACATTCATATAAAATTAAAACAATGTTTTCAGGCTACCAGTACAGTTTGTTTGTAAATAAGCATGTTTAATATTTATAATCTTTTTTGTTCAATACACTGTTCTAACCGGTAGAAAGTATGGAATATATAAAGTAAATAAACAGAACACTTTGAAAATTCAAACTTCTTCGTAATCTAGAACTTCTCTATCATGTCATCAACTCCTTGATTGCAATAATTATCATTAATCCCACCGTATCGGACTATTTATTACAAAGGATATGTAATCGCTTAGCATAGAACTCCTATTTAAATATACTTTACCTTTATTCTTCTGTGTTCTTGCAATTTCTTTTTCGATTTCAGATATTTTCTCTAAAATACCCATGGTAAACCACTCACTTCTGACGACGACAACAAAAGTCTAACACGTAACCAATGAATTAATATTGTGTTTTTCTAACCAATACTAACAAATATCTATAGAATTATGAACATTTCGCACTAATATAACTGAATATTATAAGTAGACTGTAAATAATAAAGTTTTTACAATTTATCAAAGGCCACAATGATCTAAGGTTAGGTTAGTCGCGTTCCAGCGACAAATGAAAAAGTGACAAGTGAAAAGAAGAAAAGCAGACTGTCAATGGTACATACTCTATTTTCTCTCTGATTAAAAATACAAAAAAAAGAAAGTAATTTGTAATTTTATTCAGTTCTCATTTTGTAAAAGCTTTTTTGTAAATTTAAATTTTATAATGTACCTATTTTTTGTTGTTTTGTTATCTTAGTAATACTATTATCAACCACCATTTACAAAGCCAACTAGAAAATCCATACATCATTAATATAATCTATCGAACGAAGCTCACGTGAAAACAATTTATTCTACAAAATGATATCAAATAATTTAGTTCTTATTTGCATTTTAATAATTAATGGGTAATTAATTTCGTAATAACTATTTAACATCATAAAGATTGTAGTTGTTATAAAAAAACTATTTAAAACACAAAAGGTATTATTACGAATAGGGTGACCATAATGTGGGTTGTGGCGTAAAACTTTTTGGAAACCGTACTTTATATTACTAACAGAATAATCATTCGCTGATTCGTGGAAATAGTTTTTCGATTTGTATTAACAATTTTATAAGAAACTAGCAAACCCGGCGAACTCCGTTTCGCCACCAATGATTTTCCCTGTTTTCCTGATTTTCTCTTGAATTTTCTTTGCTATAAACCTCACGGAGCCCGAGACCTTTCCAACGAATGCAAAACCGTGGAAATCGGTTCGTGCGTTCTGGAGTTATAGCGTCAGGAAGGAAAACCCAACTTATTTTTATATTATAGATAATAGAACGTAAATGCTAATGAATGGCTTTGGGAAAAGGATAGTACGGCCATGCCGCTTTTTTGCTCAACTTGGCGGGGGCACTACCATGCCCCCTAATTAAGCATTATTTAAGTAACTTGCAATGTCTTACAAGTTATCGTAGAAAAATATCGTTTATGACATTTGATAAAGTTTTGATTTTGACTACTTAGGTACTACTAGTGGTCAATATCCGTCGCTATAATAATTATAAAATTTTGTTTTTAGCAATTATATAAAGGAGGGTCTATGTACAATGCATCCTCCTCCTACTGAGTCAATTGAAGAATTGAGTCTTGTATACGAAGACGATAGAAATGCAATGATTGCAGTAGCTGAGAGAGGCACGTTTAACATATTTTGAATAAAAGTATTAAGTACCAAAGGAAAATGTTTGCCGTTCAATGTGATTTGTGTTAACCGAAATGAAATAAAATAGGTCCAGTGCAGTTAATCGATTAAACAAATCACATAGATAAAGTACATAGACATACAAAACACCATACACATATATTTTTTTGTTCGTCTATGGGCCAGTATATATCCCTCAAAATCTTCGGAAAACCATGGAATTTCAGTTTATTACCGGTTATGCCGTAGTATATCTTCTATTACAAGATAGGCTTACCTATAAATAAACCTGTCATGTTGGTGATAAGTCACTTATGGCTCAGATATCTAAGCTAAGTAATTGAGAAAATTAAATCTCACTGCCGCACTCGGAGACATTTAATGATTATTTAACCCAGTCCTTAGTAATTATTTTCGATCCAAAACCGTAACTAAGAAATTATTTAAGTAATCATTAAATGTCTCTGAGTGCGGCAGTCAATTAAACAAGATACAATTTCAAGCACCTATCGAAAAAAAAATCCGAGAAGATTGTAGGTAGGTATATTAGTTACTAGAGATGATTTCAATGTTTTCATTTGCATTATAGACAATTTCATCACATACGAGGAATTTTATGATGAGCTTGACAATAGATTAGGAATAGAACAATCAATGAATATGATTTTCTTCGGCCCACCAAGTTCTTTTTTAAGACTTGACCCTGACTCAATTTTGCACATATTAACGCATACAAAAAAATACATGGTACCAATTGGTCGAGCTTTACTAGCATGGGATATTATAACAGGTAAGGATTTCTTTTACAGTTTTAACATGATACCTATTTGATAATGTTGATATAATCTTCAAGTTAATGAAAGAAATATATTGGTAGTTAAAAATATAATGCATTATTACAGATGGAAAAACTGCTGCCTTCTTGCAAGGCCGTGAGTATTTAGCTTTTGGATCATTATTGGATGTAGTGCCAGAAGAGGATTTGTATTATGTTAACTTTGGAGATCCATCAGTTCTGAAACATTTCGCTTCTTATTATATCAAATTGCAACCCAGAAAGGTTACAGCATTTCAATATAGGAATTTTTATTTTATGGCACCATAAACTATTTTAATTTATATACGTTTTTCACTTACAGTATGGTATCTTAGCAGCAGCCTACAGACGGTATTTCGGGGAGTCATGGTATCACAACAGCTCCCTTATCAATGAACTCGGCTACCTTCTCTGCGGTTTCCCAGCTTCAGACTTAGCAAAAATATCTCCTACTACTTTCAAAGAAATAAGTTACGAAATCCTTAGCAAAGCTGGAAAATGTAACATAAAACAGACTAGGGTAATAATAATTGTTACCTATATCAAATTCCATTTACTTATTATTCCTTTAAGATTATTTTAATAATTTGTCATTTTTCAGGCTCTTTATGCGATAGCTGTTCATCGTGACGCTTATGGTGAACCATATAAATGGTCATCGCATGAAATAGGTCGACTTAGTGCTCTTTTTACGTGTAAGCATATTTTCGTATCTATTTCTATTTTTCGTTAAGCTTTTGTTACATAAATGACAATATTTGATGTTGCTCTATAGGTATACCTAAAATTGATATTAGCTCGATTCAACTTGAAGCCGTGACAGCAATTAGTCCAGAAGTTATGACTGCAATGAATAAGGAGAAGTTAGAGTATTTTACGAAGCAACAAATACTACGAATGAATCCCAAAACTCGACGGATTTACATTTTGAGAATGCAGTTAAAACATACTTATAGTATGAATGACGTTGCGAGGCAGAGTAATAGCAGAATAAATAAACCAAATATTGTTTTGCCCTTTGCTTTAATTATTGTCACCCTTATCTACATCAATTTTTAAATTTTGTTGAATCCGCACTCTCATATTGTTATTCAATTTGAATATGTACCTAGGATTTACGAAATATATCATAAATATTTATATTAAAATTGTTTTATTTCGTAAAAATAATAAAATAGTATGAAGAGGTTTCGTCAAAATGCGAACTACGACTAAAAGGATTAAGGAAACGGAAAACATGTAACGTTACTTTTATAAACATTTCTTTGAAAGAACTTTACAGTAATATTACCTGTTTAATTTAATAAATTAAATATTAAAATTTACATTTGTATAGTCTTTATATCTTACTATAGAAACTTTTGAGAATAAAATTCTGACTGAAGTAATCATGAAAAGAAAACACTGTTCGTTCGCGTTTCAAATTTTAAACTTACTTCCTGATCAAATTGCATCCTTTTACTGGCATTGATTTACTTTTCTTTTTACAAAATAACTATTAACATTAAAAAATATCGTATTATATTTTATTAAAATAGCTATTACTTAAATTCATGTAAGGTAATCTAATTGAATTATTTGATAAGTTAAAATTGAAGGTCACGGGGTCGAGCTTCCATTTTGTTGTCAAATCGCCATTTTCTTTTTCTGAGAAAAATATCGACTCCGCTTGTTTCTTTTATTGGGAAATCACGGACAGCGCGTCTACGTCGTAAAATATTTTCGTAAATATTATTGTAAGAAAAATATTTTTATTGGCTAAAAATGCCTCCTGTTAAGCATTATTCGTCTAGTGAAGTGAATCAGTATGAATTATCATCAAGACTTTTATCCCTTACTGAAAATAATACCTCCTATACTCTTACTCAAATAAATGGCCAAAGGATTTATAGAAAGGCTCCTCATGCATGGAGTGGTCCAGAACCTTCAAGGAATTGTGAGGTAAGTTTGACGTGTAGGTACTTACCTACTTACAAAAATGTTATTTTTACGTACCTACCTACTTAGGTAATAAAACTAGCTTTTTTTTTGTCTTAATTCGACGCCCTCGTCTTTGGGCGCCGGATAATTCGTAAAAGCTCATGAACTAAAGTTTAAATCGCTGTCGTAGCGCGGTTTTGTTTTACCGGTTTGACGCTATTCTTTTGTGAAGCCCACTGCGCAATTTGGTAGATGTACCTCGGACCAAACCAAAGGTGTGCCGTATCCATCTGTGTATCTGTATCCATCTGTAACTATCCATCCATCCATCAAAGCATTCCATCATACTTAATTAAGAATTTCTTATTAAAATGGATTAATTGAAAATACGAGCATTGACTGCACTCTAGCAGACCAACTGCAGACAGTTGCCATCGGCGTTGTTATTCTGTTATGTTTAAGAGTAGATAAATATAGTACCCGCTTCCCACGTGTAGTTCGTATATAAATGAACAATTTATTAATTGCCCTTTACACTGCTGAAAAATTTTTCCGACGTATTTTGGCGCCAAAGTTACTTAAATCCACTTGGACAGTGCATTTATTGTCGAAATGTTGACAGCCGCCTACTGGCAGCTACCTGCTACTATATCTACCTAGGGTTGCCAGGTCGCCAAACCTAAAAGCCGGACAGTCCAGCCAGCTTGGCCGGACATGTGAGTATAAAAGGTCGAACACCTATAAGATTGGGAATTTCGCGACTAACTAATTATTGTTAGGACAAAAAAAGGAATATCAAAACCAAGCGTTTTTATGTTTACCATAAACCCAACAAAAGCCGGACACCATCCGAATACTATTAATTTTGGCCGAACACGCAATCAAAAAGCCTGATCATGTCCGGCTTTATCCGGACGCCTGGCAACGCTATTACTTACCCACTATGCTTAGTAGGTCCCGAACTGGGATTCGATTCCGAGATTTAACTGAGTCTTACCTACATAGTTTATTGGTTTACAGATTAGGAGCGAAACATAATAATTATGTCGAGTGTTTTGTTGCGTTGCGTGTGTGTTTTTGTGTTGCAACTTGCAACTCTGCCGCGGGATACTTAGGCGGCTAGATGTAGCGCTCGCTACACTCTGTGGCTGTTGATACGGCACTTTGCGTGTGCTCAAATTTCATTCGGCAAACTACTAGATGCTCGCTTGGTTCTTATATTAAGTCCTGACTGCCAATAGAAAACTGTTGAACTTCAACAGTTTGGTCTTCGAACTTCAACAGTCTTAAAACGAAAGTTTGCGCTAACTATCAACATAATATTGTCAGTGCCGGCGTTAGGGGGGCGTGAAAAAATTAAAAACTACTACTAACACTTGATATTGCTTCCCTCAAGTGGGCGCCACAATATTTTCGCCCGGGGTGTCAGTGGCCCTCACGCCGGCACTGAATATTGTGGGCAATATTTTGTACAACATTTTGCATGTCCAATTGACTTGCGATACGAGGCTTTATTTAGTAGACGAATCTGGTGACATATTTAATATTAGCCTCGAATTGTATCGTAGGTACAGCAATAGACACGCAACGTTGCACAATATCGCGCATCGTGTTAGTGGTTTTATGGATAAGTCGGCAAATTAACAGACGAATCACCTGATGGTAAGCAATTATTGTGCTTATGGACATCTGAATAAGAGAATTTGAGATTCGGGGATTGGAGAGGTTGGGCGGCAAATTTGACCTTCAGTAACCTGTGCTGTTTCATGCCGATTTTTATTCTGAAGTCGTGGTAGCACTCTGTTCTAGCTGGTCCACTCCAAAAAGAAGCGTGGTTCTCCCAGACTTAAAACCATTTCATTAGCTAACTACAACAGTTTAGGTTGTTTTAGTGGATAGCAGCTGCCTCTAATATTATTGTATTGATATTAATCAGAATTAACTCGTTATCTTGTGCGCCTTAAACTTGCACTAAGCAAATTGTTTCTTTCGGTTTCAATACTCTTTATATACCGTAGGTGTTTATTGGAAGAATCCCTCATGACTGCTTCGAAGACACTCTGGTGCCGTTGTTCCGTCAAGCTGGTGAGCTGTTTGAGTTTCGGCTCATGATCAACTTCTCGGGCTGGAATAGAGGGTAAATAAAAGTGGAAGAAAAGATTGTATTATTTTATTACTTTATACGCATGCAGCTAATGTTTTACGTTTAATTTTGTTCTTGTTCAGATATGCCTTCGCGATGTACACAACTGATGCCGAAGCAAGCAATGCTATTCGTATGTTTAACAACTACATGATAAGACCTTCTTGGCAACTGGGTGAGCGATAATCTGTTGCAATGTTACATAATTACAGTGTTGTCTTATATTTTTGCTTAGGAACATTTAAAATCAAATAAATCGTTTTTAGGTGTGTGTCCATCCATTAATAATTGCCGCATATTCATATCACGTATACCACCGACTACTCCGTCTGCGGAGATTATCCGCTTGTTATACGCGCTGACGGACGAAGTGCAAGAAGTGCGTATCCGCCGGTCGATTGCTTCGTGCGCAGCAATTGTTGAGTACAAATCTCACCGTGGTGCTGCTATGGCCAGGAAGGCCTTGGTAGCTGCCGCTGCTGCTGCTTGGGGATGTGGCGCTAGACCTGCTGTGGACTGGTCACTCCCACAGTCACCGCAACTGCTCAAACAATATCGAGAGGTATTTCATTTCTACTACTAAAAGTTGTGTGTGTCGGGAGTTGACGATATGGTTGCTAATCTCTATTATATTAAGGTGGGACGCTGGACTCCCGAACGTGGAGTGGAGTTGACTCGCGCACCCGAAGAACCCGCAACTACGTCGCCGCCGCCTGCTGCACCGTCCTACACGCTTGAACCATGGTCTCAAGCGCGTCGTCTGCGCATGATTCATGAAGCCCAACGTAGTGCCGCTGCTGCTGCTGAGTAAGTTTTTATTAAATCTTAAATTTGATCATTTTGCTCTATTATTTATAGGTAGTCATCATTTTATTACCATAATCATTGAATAACAGAGCTGTTTGAAATTGTAAGTTTCTTTGTCGTAACAGGTGGTCAAACCGTATTAACAACGGCATGGAGTCTCTGGTATCGTCTATGACTTCGCTAGGTTTCGGAGGTGGGTTGGGGCTAGCAGGCCGTGAGGCTGGTGTCTGGGCACCCCCTGGAGCTCCTGGAACTGGTCTGGGTGCTCCTCGCATGCCCACACCACCGCAGCCGCGTGACTTTAATCCATGGACTGCGCGCCATCCGCTGCAGGAGTTCATCACTCCCGGCAAGGATAGCCAGTGAGTGCATGCGCTATTTGTTCTGAAACGGGACAGTTTTACAATTGTATTGATAAATGATTAGTGGTCCTTGTCGTGCAACTTAATTAAGTTACAGTTGTAATTACAACTATTTGCCGCGAAGCCAAAATTCGTAAACTAGGTCAACTAAAGAAAGAAACACACGGCAAAAAAAAACTAATGATTTCAAAGGGTTCCCAAATACTAGCCATGAATACCATGTTTAACCATCTCATAATAAACGCGATATTCATCATGAAAATCAATATACGCGCCGTACAACTGTCCCGTTTCTCCGATTTCGTTTAAGTTTTGTTGATGTTGATTAATTTATTGCATGATTAAGGGTGCACAATGTTTGTCTCGTTAGCATGTCGCACTTAGAGTGAGTTTGATGGAGTGTGGGAGATACAGAACGTATACAGGGTGCAGATTTGAAACCATGACAGAACTCGGGAGCATGTTACGGAAGTAAAAAATGTTCAATTTAAAATAAGGTTTCTGGCCAATAGTTAAAAACACAGCTATAATAAATTATTTAAGATTGGCCGTCTTTCAGAATAATTCGTCACCGGCGATTCTGAATATTTCAGAATCGCCCAACATGTCACGCACACAGCGTAACAAGACAGCGTCGAAGGTCAGTGGGCGGGGCTACGCGAGACGCCGCGCGAGTAGGCAGTTAGAAAGCGAAAAGAAAAATAATCACCAACATTTATTTATTATTTGATTGTTAACACATTTTCAATAATCTTAGAGTGCAGAAACAATCAATAAAAAAGTAGTACTCGTATCTTCAAAGAAAACGTAGGTATCAGCTGATTCATAACACTTACGTACCTAATGATTTACTTATTACGTTTTATTGCAATCCTGTTGGATACTAATAATTTAAAACTTAGTTATTTAAGGTCTGAATTATGAAAACACATCGCTACGAAAAGGTAGGTAGGGATCTAATCCAAACGCTCAGCTGTTTGCGAGCATAATCTTAGGTACCACTACCTACTAACTAATATCAACAAACACATTGTACGTAGGTAAGTTCAACCCAAAGTTTTATTCGTGTTTTAAATCGAATGATGTAAAATTTTGTTTCCTATTTGAATTAAGTCGACTTATTAGTAACTGACTATAAGTTTACTTATTATTCTGCGCCATAGGTACAGTATTTATCAGTTGATTCATAATAGCTAATGAATTATGATGTATTAATTAAATTTTATTGGCATCCTGCTGAATACGTAAAACAACCAATTTCAAACTTAGAATCGTAAGATCGGGATAATAAACACACATGGGTAAGTAGGTAGTCCAAGCGCTCAGCTGTTTGCGGGCGTGATGTTAGATAAGTAGTTTACTAACGTATTCTGTCTACCTAGATACATTCAGTTCAAAGTTTTAAATCTAAAAATGGTTTCATCAGCACAACATACGTACGTACTACGTACCTATCACCTACTTTATTGTTAGTTTGTTATTGCCTAACTAACTTCTAACAATTAGTATACTACTTACCTACTTATTATCATTTCATGTATGTTCCTGCGGTAGTTATCAGCTGATTCATCGTAGGTACTAGTTAAGTAAAGATTTGCTTATTACGTCTTATTGCAATCCTGCTGAATATCGCTCAGCTGTTTGTTTCATTTTTGTGTGTTGGAACAATTTCTTTAAATTCATCGATCCTATTGATGCGTTCTTAATCCGATCTAAAATAAACTAGTTTCTGCTAGCGGTCTAGCTATTTAATCAGAATATCGCAGTGGCGGGCAACAACCGATACCATAACGAGTCGCGGGTTCGATTCCAGCATGGAACAACTCTGTATAAGTACCTAATCCACAATTTGTTGTATCGGGTCTGGGTGAGACGTAGTTATGTGAATTCAGTAGTTATGTAAAAATTGATATTTAGAGAGCCAAAACTACTAATGTAATTTGAAAGTTAATATCAAAATACGCATTGTACGAGTACGTAAGTGTCCAAATGTTTATTCGTGTTTTAAATCGGTTGATTATAAAATTGTCGGTCAGTGGGTAGCCTTAGGGGCGGATTTGTCTTTCCTATTTATGCATTGATATTCCGCATACATACCTACGATAGTTACCAGCTGATCAGCTGATTCGTAATAAGTACATACTAAATGCGTTTCCTATTGGTGTAACTAATAAACAATTTCAAACTTAGTAATGGGCCAGTGGGTATCCTTAGGGACGGAATGTACAAGTAAATAAATTACATAAATATCTACCTGTGTCACTCGGAGTCCGGAGATTTTGTTCGTCTTCGTAATCTACCTATGCACAGTAACATAGGTATGCACTACGTCACTGATTGACTATGTAACACTAAGACACTTATTTTGAATGTGTTTCAAGCACTAAACTTCTTACAGTCACTGGGTAATAGCCAGCATACGTAATTGTCATGCCTGTGTAGGTATTTTCTGGACGAACATTTGAATAACTCGACGGAGAATTTTTCTACCGGTGGCGGGAAGGTAAACTACCTAGACTAAGTGTCTGTTATCATCATAAACACTAAACTTTGATAATTAATAAGACGGGAGTTCAAGGTCATGCATAAGAAATTTCGCAAGCGACTGCCACCGGCAGTGCCAAAACATAAACTGAATGCGTGTGCGTGCGCGCCACAGGGTGAGGGTGCTAGGGGGCGGGGCTTGTGGAGCGTTCGCGTTTCTTATTGGAATTTTAGGGAATTGGTAATAATGTCAAATACGTGTTTGAGTTTGTGTGCGTGTAATAACAGCGTTTTACCTGAAATAAAACGCTTATTAAATACTTACCTTATTTGAAGCTTACTATTTGAGATAGGCCCTACCTGATTTCCGGCTACATATGTCCTTCTCCTTCACTCTTATACGTCTGTCTCGCTCGCACTATCCCCACCAGGCAGGTCCGAGCTCGGTTGGAGGGTCGAGGACGTTCTCAAATCATTGAGTCGAAAATACCAGGCAGAAATTATTTGTAAGCTTCAAATAAGGTAAGTATTTAATAAGCGTTTTATTTCAGGTAAAACGCTGTTATTAAATTCTTGACCGTTATTTGAAGCTTACTATTTGAGACGTGTTTGTTATCGCCTGGTGGTGGGGACGCCAATGTGAAATAAAAGCCATTTGAAAGATAGTGTGATATTACATAAAAATCAGCTTTAGTATGTGTAAGAAATAAATAACACTTTATATTATGGGATCATACTTTATTTTCTTTACAAACAATCACTAACAAATCTTTACTAACAACATTCCTCTGTTACAAATAATCAATCAATAATCAATAAAAATAATTGGTATTGATAATAATAATAGACTTTAATCAGCTGGATTAAACATTCTGGTAATGCTATTGCAAGCAGAGGCTGGCACTATCTCTCGTCTGTAGAAACGTGTAAAGGTATCTTTAGACTTCCAATTTCCTCTGGACAAAATCTCATCCAGAGGAAAGTTATCAGACCAATTTTTTGAGGATACAGCTGAACGTAAACTTCCCGGTGTAACAGGTATGCCAGCCTCTGTTAGCACGGTTTTAACCCATCCCGCAATCACAGTGCGAGAGGCCGCCTTTGCTTTTCCTCTGATATTGATAAATAAGTTGGGACAGTTAACTGAATCTCGTCTGTCTTTAAGGAGATCAATTAATTTTCTGACCCAAAATACTGGATCCAGATTTTTACAAGTAGTATTAGGTAGTAACCTCCAACCGGATTGCCTATGAGTGTCACTATCGGTTTTAGAGCCAAACATTGGTTTTAAAATAATGTTACTGCCGTCATCGACACAATGATCTGAGTCTACTAGCAGCAATGTCAGGTCATGAACTCGTCTGCCGGAGCACAGGAGGAGGAGTGTTGCTGTATGACGAGAAGCAGCGAAAGGGTTATTTTCATCTACAGTGTTTGAGCTTAAGAAGGAGGTCAGTGTATCTATATTCCAGACTGGAGGCTTATGGGTGACCGGTTTCTTTAAAGCTATTGACTTTAAGACGTGTTTCACCAATGTATGTGAACTAATTTGTCCAGCATCTTCGGCATTGCACAGAGTAGCTACCACTGATTTGTGAAGCAAAATAGTGTTATAAGAAAATTTGTTGATAAGATATAGGTCTGCTAGATATCGAGCAACCATGGGCCCTGTAGGGTGAAAGGGGTCCAAATTATGCTTTTTTGACCAAGATACCCATCGATCCCATGCGACCTTGTAGGTTTTTAGGGTCGAAGTACGCCACGAAGATCTGAGTAATCGTATTTGATCCTCATTCCAACCCGTTAGACTTTCCGCCCACCCCCACACTTCCAGACCTCGAGCGCCATCTCTTGGACCTTGGGGGGTGGCAGGCCGGTCGTGGTGTCTATTAGATACTCCTTGAGATTGATGATCGACCACGGAGATGCTACTGCTCGGGCTTTGAGATCGGCCCGCCAGAAAACTCGACTCCACCGGGGGACGATTAACAGGTACAGCCCGGTCGCCGTGTTGAGATGGGCCAGCACCTTGGGTATCATATATGGTGGTGGAAACACCCACGCAAGGTGATAGTTCCACTGCCGGGAAAAGGCATTGTGGAATATCGCTTGGGTGTCTGTCAAATCCAGCGACACGTAGTTGGCTACCACGTTGGCCCGACTGGACGCAAATAGATCTATTACCGGAGTGCCAAACTTGTGAAATATCTTCGCCGTGCAAGCAGGTAGAAGATGCCATTCTGGTACTCGTTTGTGTCTGGACAGGTGATCCGCATGTCCATTGTAAATGCCGGGTATATAATTGACTGTCAGGTTTATCTGATGAAGGACTAGTAGGCTGAACACTCTCCGCGTTACATCCATCAGAGGAGGCGATCTTGTGCCGCCTTCGTTCCGCAAGTAGGCCACAACTGTTCGATTGTCGCACTGGAACAGAACAGTGGACATGCACAGTAGAGGACCGTGGGTTTCGAACACCTTTAAGATCGCCAACATCTCTTTGATATTGCAATGTAGATGCTGCTCTTGAGCAGTCCACAAACCTGACACTGCGTAACCGTCCACCTGGGCTCCCCAGGCTAGATCGGAAGCGTCTGTGGTCACGAAATGTGTTGGTGGTGGGAGATGGATTGCAGATGCCTGGTGACAGTTGTGAAGCCACCACCGAAGCTCTTCTAGAACATCGTCTGGTAAGCTGATCGCCTTCCTGACTGGAATCTTTAGAGATGCATTTAGGAGGCTGAGCAGAGAGCGGTGATGTAGTCTGCCCTGTGGCACAGCAAAACTCGCAAAGTTTAGAAGGCCCACTAGGCTTTGTAATTCTTGCAGACAGGCCTTGCCCAAGTTCAGCATTGCAGAGACCTTGTGGATAAGATCTTTGGTCTTGTCTTGCGGAAGAGATTTTTCGTTGTCCCAGGGATTCCAGTGAATTCCCAGGTACACAAGACTCTTTTGCGGGGATACAACGGATTTCTTTAGGTTTACCTGCCACCCTAGATATTCTAGACGGTTCAGAAGTATGTGAACATGAGATTGCAGAGTGTCCTTGTCTTGGTGAGCTACCAGGAAGTCGTCTAAATATACAATTATGCGCAGATTCTGCTCTCGCAATGTCTGAGCTACCCAGTTGCTTAGGGAAGCAAACACTTTTGGTGCTGTACTGAGGCCGAAGGGTAGGCAGGTCATTTCTAAAAGTTCCCCTTGATAAATGAGGCGCAAAAATCTTCTGTGTGCCGGATATATCGGTAAATGGAAGTAGGCCTGCGATAGGTCTACTTTGCAAAGCCAGTCGCCTGGCTGGAGAAAGTCTGGTACACGAAATACATTTATTAGGCTGAAGGGTTCCGTTATTACATAGTCGTTTAAAGCTCTTAAGTTGAAAATTGGGCGATCGGATCCAACGCTCTTTGGCACCAGAAACATTGTTGACAGGAAGCTCGGGGAACGCGGCACTGCTTCTAATACCCCCTGATCTTTCATCTGACTGATGAGTGCAGACATCGATTTGGACTCCTTTGTGATGTAAGGTCCTTTCCTCAAATTTGGCAGCATTAGAGGTGGTTTTAGAAGAAAGGGTATGCGGTACCCTGTTATTATGCGCAACAGAAAGTTTGGAGCTCCCATTTCCTCCCATCGGTCGTAAAATAGTGCCAGTTGACCCGCCCTGAATTGTATCGAGTCAGTACTTACGGTTTTTGTTCCCAGAGTTGTAGTCAGAGGAGACTCCGGGGCGTTTACGGTTTCCTTTCTCTGCTGTTTGTAGTTTTGGTGGCCACCACGTGAGCGAAAGGAACCTCTACTGTTACTTGTAGGTGCCGTGCGACGGTCACTCTGATTATTCTGTCGCTGAGGACGATCATGATAGCAGTCCTGCGAGGACTGGCGATATTGATAATGTGGATGAGGCACAAAGGTGCAGCATCCATGGCTGGTACCCTGCGAGGGTCCATGATAAAGAGCCGACCCCTGCGGGGGGTGGCGAGCAGCTTTATTCGGTCCTGCTTGAGAAGCAGAGCCACCTGTAGGTTTGGTTAAAGGAACGAATGCCTTCTTAACTCCACCCATTTTTTCAAGGGCAGCGGTAAACGACTCATTCTCAAATAAATGGCGATCAGATGGTGGGATCTTGCGTAACGTTGCCTTTATTAAAGGATCACGGACGTGATTAGTTATTCCATCTCGGCGCATTTGTAAAATTTCAGCCCTGTGTCCACAGATAAGCTGCAACAAATCTGAAGACACTTTTTGGAAATCACCATTAGAGAAAACCTCCGTGATCTTATCCTGCAAGCTATTAAAATTTAAATCCTGTTCTGCATGAGCCCAGGATAGTAGTTCTGTCAAGGTAGATGATAAGGCCTGCCTCTGTTTCAGCGCACAAAAAGTGAGAGCGGCGTAGGCTTTGTCAGCGTAGGCCAAATGGCGCAACTGATCATATGCACGAATTTCCTCGTTAGCCTCCAGGTCAACAAAACCAGGCGTATGGCAATATGATTTTTGTACTTCAGAATACCTGACCTCACTCCATTCACTTTTATTAAAATATTGTACATCCTGAAGGGCTTTCAATAAATTATCGGGTGCCTTGGGAACCGCAGGTTCTTTCAGTTTTGTTTCAATATCGAAATTGAACGGCAGTTGAACCCGAGTAGGCTCACCTGCGTACGCGTCAATACTATCATTGTATAAGATTCCGCTCACATTGTCATCAATCAACGCGTCATTGTCTACAACTGAAGCGGGCTCCGCACTACCACATGGCACTGATGATGATAAAGTAATTTGATTTCGTAACGCACTCACCTCTCGGAATAACTTTTGCATCTGCCGATTGTCTTTCCGTGATTTGCGACTGTGTTTGCCCCCCCTTCTTTTGTGGTGACGGCCACGTTTCTTCTTTCGGTCGGAGGAGCTCGCGGAATCCGTGGAATCTGACGAAGAAGGACTGCTACTAGATGATGAACTCCTACTCACTGACCGTGTACGTTTCCGTGAATTGGACAGAACCGCTTTGGATACACGATCCTGTGCACAGTCATGTCGTGGCTCCTCAACACTTGCGTTGGCACATTCACTATTGTTATTTGATTCGTTCATCCTAAAAGTAAAACACTTTTTTTTTTTTTTTTTTAAGGTTAGGTATCTGTAAAACACAAAAGATTCACAACTAAGACACAGTATAATTATGACACTTTATACTGAGACTAGGAGAAAGGACAATAGGTAAATGTTTCTAAAATAAAGAGAAGCAAGGAAAAATAACGCTAAAATACGTTACATACCTGCGTAATAATTTGAACAAAGTATAATATAAACGTTATATAAATTCGAATTTAAACACGAACGGTAACACCGTTAAAAAATTTTATTAACTTACGCGTAGGTGATACTTCTTTTTACGGTGAAGACAACCGTACTCGCCGGAAAACAAGACGCCAATGATTTGAGAACGTCCTCGACCCTCCAACCGAGCTCGGACCTGCCTGGTGGGGATAGTGCGAGCGAGACAGACGTATAAGAGTGAAGGAGAAGGACATATGTAGCCGGAAATCAGGTAGGGCCTATCTCAAATAGTAAACTTCAAATAACGGTCAAGAATTTAATGCCGCGTTTTAAGCTAGTTACATAACGTTCGAAATGTGATAGGCGTAGTTCTCACTTACGGATTTGCGAATTTTACAAAAAAATAAAAAAAAAAAAAATCCCGTTTTTTTTATTGATTTGGACTCAGAATCGATAGCCGAGTCACCTCCTTGAATGCGTCTCGTTTTTAAAAATACACCCTGTATATTTTGTAGTAAAGCTTTGTCTGAAGTGTATTTTCTAAAGCATATTATAATTTGTTATGTGTTGAATTCGTCTCTATAGTTGATATGGAGCTCAAGTTTTTAATTCTAATACTAATCTTGCGGTAACATTTAGGCGTAGTTGTCTGCTTTGGAAACTGCATTCTCAAGGCAAGAATCCATGGCATGCTATTCTGTATGACGTCATCAGTACGCATCGCATGTAGGCATTGCTGATGATGCAGTCCGTATGAGTATGAGTAGTATGAATCCGTTGCGTGCGATGCGTACAATGTGGGCCTATGGACGCGTACCTTTATTCAGCTTTGGGAGTGGTGTGTGCTTTTTTAACTTTTCCGACATTAACTGGTATAAAATGTACTGAAATGAATATCTAAACAGTTACCATTCAGTCATTGTTACAGTTTGCTAAGCAAAAATGTTCAATCGTGTTTACGAAATATTTATTTTACAATATTGGCAGAAAAGCCAATGAATACACAATAAAGTATTTATTTGGTTTCTCGCTTTTATTCCTTTACAATGTTTTATAAAACGGGACAAATCAAATGGCCATTATATTCGTTAAATTGTTTAGGATTCTGAATGGTATAATGTTTACGTATTCGAAGTCCATTTCAGTGGCAACCATGGCATGCATACTCGTTTATATACCTATTTAATTTTTATTATTGCCAGAATCAATTGTGATCAAATTTTAAAACAGTATAATTAACTAATGAATAGTAATAGAATGTGTTGTTATTGCCCTTGTAAGTTATGTTAGTATGTGTTGCACTCATGTTTTATCATAGCTCCGTGTTGTAATCGTCTATCTCTTGCACTCCAGGTAAGGCATAAGAGAGGTAAATTTAAAAATTTTAATTTTAGACATTATTTTAATTTAATCCTAAATGTATTTTAATTAAGAATCCAATTGAACGGCATAATTATTTATGTATTAATTAAAATTTGAAGCTTTTTTAAGGCAGCATCGGTAGGTATATTTTAAGCATGAGTCTACAATATTGTTTTAATGTTATAGATAATATGAATTAAGGGCAACTGCGGGCCGTCACGTCATCGTCGACGGCCGCGTTAGGATTATTGCACTACTGGCAATCTGCATTTTTTGATGTTTTTTCAACGAAATAAATGTTCATGTTATTGTACTATTTCTGTGTATGAATAAGTCTTATTTAAAATCAGGTTTTAAGTAAATCAATTTGGAACTGTTTTCTCAGCAATGAATAAACTCAGCATTATGAAATTATCTATATGCGATTAACAAAATCTGAACATTTTGTAACGAGACCATATGAATTTATCTCTCGATGTTTTATGAGATTTTTAAATAATATTGCATGCCAGTATTGATTAATAAATTTAAGTATAATGGTTTAATGTCCACGCTGTTTTATTTCGTTGCTTGCTTTCCTTCATGTTATTGCATATTTTGCTTGATATCTTTTTGCTTGAACTTAAGAGTAATCTATTACATTATGTTGGTTCGGTTACACTATACGCTCGCTATGTAATGGTATCGCAGCTTCAGTAACGCTACTGCGAGAGATAAGCTGCAGGTGCGCAGTTGAGCCTTGCACGAGACGACCGCAGCTCGCGCGCCCACACCGAGCCGCTTAAGTTTTCCTTCAATGTCACTCAATCAGACGCACCGTGAAAATGGTCGCTAGCCTCAAACAAAACACGGCGGTCGCGTCGCGCGGATGTCTGCTCGTAAACTATGAGTGTATTATGTCACTCGCGTAACTCTGTGACTCGATTATAGTGAGACGTGTGTGTTTAGTGTAAGCCACAGCTGCCGGCCGGACCATGGCGGTCTGCGACAAGTGGGTCGCGCTGAAGATAGTCGAGTTCGTAAGTAACTTAACATATTGCAACACGATCGGTGATGCAAGCCTCTTTGATTTGGTAACGTGTTAGTGAGCACGCTTATTGGATGTGTATTGGTTGCTAGTGAACTTGTAGTTTAAGTTTTTGTAGTGGTTTTTTAGTTGTATTTATTTTAGTTATAATTATAATTTAACTATTTTTAATTATTGCGTGAACAAGTCTAAAGCTGTAGTAAAATGAAAGCTTTTATTATTATAAGATGTGACTTAAAAATAAGTAAAACAGATTAACGTAAAGCTTATTAATTAGTCAAATGGTAGAGTTTTTTAAATTAAACTTGGGTACTTCTTTTACTTGAATTTGTAAAACAGGACTGAGAAAAGGCAAGGCTATATCCGTTTAGTTGGCAATCGCCCGGATATTTCATAAATACAGGTAATTAATATTCATAACACAGCGACGGTTTAGGTTCGCAGTGATAAAGCTCGTCCGATAACAATTTTACTTTCACGCTTAACCTGCAGCCTTATCATAGTGACAACTGTTTTACAACACCGGTAGATAGGCAAACATGCTTAGTCGGTCAGAGAAAATTCTTAGAAGGTACGCAGTTGCATAACGAAGTATCAAGCGTTTACTAACTATACGAAATCAGATAAGTCACATAATAAGTACATAATCGGTTAACGACATAAGGTTCAGACTAGAAAGATTTTTCTAAAAACTGATGTTTTTATTCTTGATAAGGTTTTTAATTCACACAACTGAATATTGACGAACATACTCGTAATTAAAATTAGGCGTTACAGACAATTTTTGTTTATTATTAATTTTATTTATTGAGAAACTAACATAATTATTACAATAATATCTATACATAATTATGCTTACATTTGACCATGGTAAATATGTTTTCCATAGATTACTTTACTACTTGAACTAGAGTGATTACATTTTTCACATAGAACAAATTAAAATGATCAATCCATATGATATCCATATGATATGATCAAAGGTAAAACTTGTTGCGCTATGGGTACATCTAACAAACAATGGAGACCTCGCGGCTCGAATACCTTTAAATATGAATGAATGAGGCTGCGAACGAGCATTAAAATTTGGTTCAAACATTTCTTGCAGTCATCTGACCTTTCTGAAGCTTTTGTTGTGTTAATGGGATCACCATTTTAGGAGGTTAATTTGTTATCAAAGGAATTTTGACAAGATGACAAATAACAATATTGTTTTGGTGTCATGCCTCTTAATAAAAGCTTGCATTGTGCAATAAAATTAATGAAGTAAATGCTTTTTCTTATACAAAAACTATTCAAAGACAATCAGTGTACATTATTTTTTATTTAACGTTTAATAGGTGTATGTACCTACGTGCGTTTTAAATCATTATTTATTCCATTATACGTGACTAAATCTTCTTTTTTTCTATCGACTAGACAATTTTATTAAAAACACTACAATTTTTTTAACAGATTTAACGGGTCTTTATGTACCTAAAGTATTTAGGTACTTGTTTATCAAAATTCCCAGATTGTAATTTTTTACAAAGAGACTTGGGGTTTTAACTGCGGGAAAAAGATAAATGGTTGACGCTACCAGTAAACAATAAGACAATAGCTAGCCTTTACTGGTGTCAGCTTTTAATGCATTTAACTTCTATGTGTACCTACCTATTTACCTACATACATGAGGAGATAAAGTTGATATGATGTAAAGAATAAAGAACATAAGCTCATGCCCTATGTGGATAGAGCACTTGTTTAAAAATGTATAGTGTACAAATTAGCTATAGGTAAAATATTTTCTAATCAAAAAATAGCATAAATGTTCTTAACTTTTCAACTTATCTAAAAAATAGTGCCTCACCAATGAATCAGCAATCAGTTCTCAGTTACCAATAATTGCACAGTAACTGTAATTACCGCCTTGGGCGCGACTAGTTCAATGTCCAATAATTATTGTAATCTCATGGATTACTTGTTATGCCCCATTACTTCTATTATAAGTGACATAAGACAAATCTGGTTTATATGATCCCGCCAACAATAAAACTTTAACACGAGAATACTTATGTTCTGCCGACTCACATGACGTGGTTTGCAGAGAAGGATTAATGTTTGTCTACATACGAGTCTCCAGCTTCCTGTGACACAAAGCTCCTAGCTCATTAACCAGATGTAAGCGTCTTTGCATGAGCTAACACGTCTGATGACTGGCGTAATACTGATCACACCAAAAGTAGTAGAAACCTAAGTTGAAACTTGACAAAATTCTTTGACTACTTCCCAAAAACAAAATCCATCCGCTGAAAGTTTTGATACAATAATCAATCGTATTAGATAATTGGTACGTAAATAATTGAAACACGAAATCCTGACTAAATAACTCCGAATACTTAAGAACTAATCGAACTTAATTGGTTAACCAATTTAGTCGTCTGCATTTGTGTCAATGCACTCTTAATTGTATACCTGTTTATCTCCCGTCTTGAAGAGACGAAATATGTTAATATGAGATTCCACTCGTCACTTAACACTGCATTTCCTACTTATGTTTGAACCGGCTAGAATAGAATTCAATTCAATTCAATTCAGAATTAAATGTTAACATTAGATGAAAACTTTTTTCAAATTGTATGTTCAACAGAGCAAATTGCGGTCCTTGTACTCGCAAGATTAAGTCCTACGGGAAGAAATAAAACGCTGTTCCTACCCGCGAAAAGCTCAGCAGATCATTATGATGAGACTAAGCATTATTTTTATAACTTTGAATGCATTGCATGTGAGCAGGTAGCTGTGTGTAGAGCTACACAATTTTGACACATTTGCAACATTAAAAATATTACAGTCATCAGCGTTTCCGTATTCACCACACGCGTTATTTACGTGTAGTTACAATAATTAAGTGGCGGCGCGCACGCGCTTCTCCAATGTCGGTCCCACGGTGGACAGTGACGTCACACGCGACAATCGCCGAAGGACCGCCACTGCTGGCCCGCCTATTGTTGCTGGGACAAATGACAATAGTGATATTTCCTTTTGGGATGTCCTATACGCGTGTCACGTATCCAAGGTCTGAGTTTTTAGTTACCGACGTACACAGTATTGTCTTTTACTTTTGTATGCTTATGTGTTTTTAGAAAACAGGTAAATTGTTGCGGAAATTGGTTTTAGTTTCTATTTTTTTAATTTTCTATTTATTGCAATTATTTTACCTATTTAGAATGTCTATATTTGAATTTATTTAGTTTGATACGCAGCTTGACTTCAAACTTATTCAATTGATAAACCTTCTGAATGTAGATTTGATTTGTAGTCTTTCTATCTATAAGATTTTCTTATTGTTATTTATTTATTGTTGATCGTAGTATGAAGCATAAACACTATCCGTACCTCGTTAAGTTCTGATAACAAGTAGAAGTACTTAACTTGCCCATTCTTGCCCAAGCCTTATACTTATTCTTTTTTTCTGTTCCCAGTTGATGTGCGTCGCCTGCTTGGTGACGAAGCGTATATCTCAAGATGACGAGGCTCGGCTGGCGCTGCTGCTGCAGAAGTTGTCGCGAGAGTGGTCGCTGCTCACCTCCGTCACATGGGACTCGGTGGGAGGAGCCTTCGCGGACGCCATATACGGAGGTACGTCATCTTATGTAGGACAAGTTGCATTATATTCTTAAGGAGGTCAGAGTAATGGATACTTAGTTTAAGCGAGTAGCTTTTGATATGATTTATGGAGTCAAACTAAAAATGGGATGTTTTACTTATCTTTAAACTTATTCTGCACTATTTTTATAATAACTGTCGTGCGACATATTAAATTAACTAAAAAATATGCGGCGACGGAGCGTCGTTGCGTCTGCGCATGCTGCTCATGATGAAGAGTCCCTCTGTGACTCGAAACTAGTAGAGCGTACGTGAGTAAACTGTGATTTTTAGTTAATTTGTTCTGCACTTTCTTTTTGCCAGGTATATTTTAGTGCTAAGCATTTGTGGAAAATAAAGTAAATACTAGACATTGTACATTTCACTAAAGAAAATCCCTTTAATATCATGATAAACGTAGACTTCGTTTATTTAATCCGATATAAAATATCTTGTACGCAAGGAAGTGATTAGTGTGGAACAGCTTACACAGGAACTTGCTTTAAAACATGCCGTCTAGAAACGGCCATTGAAAGTTATAATTATCGAACTTAGTTCCCGACTATTAGTCCGCCATTTAACTCAGGCGTTGTAAGATTATACGACAGGACGTACCATTAGTTGAGTGTTAACATCATTAACCTCAAATTGACTCGTAAAAGAAATAGTTACCTAGAACAGAATAGCTATAAAAGTACCTAGTAGGTACACCTACATAATATACAGCCTATTTATTGCCTGCCAGGACAGACACATTGGCTGAGTAATTGCTTATGCGACTGTCTAGTACGAAACTATTGAGTTCTATTAAAATTGTCAGTAATGAAGAAGTATAAATAGTATAATGTAGGTAAGCCACCTTGCCTACTTGTATACCTCAAGCTGTGGACTGCCTGGCTGGTTAAGACTCCGACTCGAAAAGCAGGAGTAGGAACGGGGTGGTTTGTAGTCAGTAAGAGTCTGAAACTCCTCTCGTCTCGCCTAAGCGGGAGAAGACATCCCTTTATAAAAAAGGTAATTAAGGTTGGATATCTTGAAAAGGAAAAGTGCTACTTATGTTTACTTTTATCTCTCCGTATAAAGGCGTGAAAGGCGTAATAATTATATTATTACAATTTCCTGACAAACTTATCTAATAACTATAATCATCCCTATAAACTCAAATTACAAACAAAAGAAAATCGTGACTCTTAAACCCATAGATTACTATGAAGCGAAGAGGTGAACTATGAACGGAGGTGTAAACAACTTTAATAAATAATTACGTAATCGCTATTATTGAACTTGTGTAGCAGCCAGCAGGTACTTGCACGCATACCTATTATAATTAGGTATAGGTATCTACAGTTATTCATATATTATGTCGTAGTTATAAGTAGGTACATATAAAAGCAGGTTTTATCTTGGTATGAATGGTTTATGCACATAGCGTTGTAAAGTTATATAATTTGAAGAATGAAGATCACAATTTTAAAACAATTTCTAGTTAATAATGATGAACAAGGTTTTGAGTATGTTTTAAATAGAAGGACTAAGAGCAATATCATTTTCTTTTTAACCGACTTCAACAAAAGGAGGAGGTTCTCAATTCGGGCGGTATGTTTTTTTTTACTAATTTGAAATAATACTTTTCTAGTCTTTCTAACTATTGTACTACGATTTTAGTGTACAACAAAGTACAAATAGATTAGATAAGTACACGTGTGTACAATCACAATACTATGTTTTGTATACCTCCTATAATCTATTTGTTCAAGTGCTTGAGTATTAAATAAAATGTTGGTCAATGCTGACCTATATTCATCTTTCTATCTTGATAGTAAAACATCTAGATAAGAGAAATCTTTAAGATCTATCGCATTCCACTGTGTAAGTTTCGATATCTTAAAATAATCATATTATCTAATAAATAATAATCTATTGATATTAATTTTGATTATTGGGTGAGAATTATTAAGACATTTGATTAATAAAGGGTTGTGGGGACACATGACAAGTGACAGATGGCAGAAGTCTCATAGACATAGATGATCGACGATTATATCAACGGATGACGCTATTTATTTATTTATATATGCTTTATTATACACATTTAAGTAGCCTAGGTTACATACATTTTTAGTAATATACAAAGCGGTCTTTCACACATGGGAATAAACATGAAAAGAAAATCCCAACGAGCAACAGTTGGGCAGTAAGCCCGTCAAGTATGATCAGCTCGGCTGGTCGGAGGATCCTTCTTTTCTTAGAGAAAACTCTCTGTTCCTAAAGGATTAAGTAGAAGGATACTATTGCATTTAATTTGACATAATTTGAAATTAGAGTAATATTGACTTAACTAGACAGAAAATGCATAAATAAGGGTCTCATACCAGAATTTCTCAATAGAAGACCTTTGGCCCTTAAACTAAGCGATACGTGCTACACATAAACAGTGATTATATGACAATTTGATGGCATAATGTCTCTGTTGGCATTGTAGAATTAACTCAATATAATTGTAGTGGCCACAGTAAAGTTTACACCTCGCCACGGGCTTGGCATGTTACGCAACGAGTGTTATGTGTTCGCGTTCCGGCGAGGTCGCTGTTTTATGGCATTCGTAATCTGGAAGATATCGTGTCTATTAGGTACTGTTTGGATATAGGCTATATGGGGTCAAACATTTGATTTAACATGGAATTAGGCTTTAAAACACTTTACTAAAGACAGTTCAAAGATAGTTTAAAATCTTTGAGACAACAAATATGTAGCGAAAATGTAGTTTTGCGTCACATCTGTTAAGTTCAAGTTGATTAAATATTTTATGATATTATGGTATCGAAAGAGAAACCAATCATTACCTGAGTTGCCGATAGGAAAAATTCAATAATACTTTACCCACCTCGGGAATCGAACCCAGACTAATTATTACCTACTCGTCAGTAGCCGATGCGATACTTGCAACTACACGACTATTATGCAATCTAATAATTACAAGTATGTAATTAATTCAAAATAAATTAAGTTTCGGTAATTAATTGATTAATTGTAAAGTTAACATGTTTTGACGTATTGTTAATTAACTTGTATTTGATTACTGTTTTAACTTGATGACATTTTACGGTTAGATTATCTATTCTTTGCTTTGGTGGGAAAAACATTACCTTCCTCTCTTCATAATACAAGAATATGTTGTTAGCTAGGAGTATGAGTAATGCCTAACAATACAATGAGACATTAGAGCTTGACTCTAGTGCTTATAATAAGTTAGTCACCCGAAGCTACCTATCGCGTGTGTCTTATTCATAACAGCCAAATTATTAAATTACAATGCCGCAGTTTTCCTTAAAACTGATGGCATGACAGGACACAAAGACACAAATATTTTAATTTAAAAATTTTTGCTTCTTTATAGTATTATCGTAGTAATACTAAGTACTTATATACTTATACACAGTAACTACTTACTGGTCGCCGTTCAAGGGTAGTAGGAGAAGGGTTTTCATTGCAACAATATTTTACTATTCACTTGTAGTATTACGATGGCCTATGCTCACAACTTTTTTTAAACGCGCCGTCGAGGTAAACTGTAGCGAGTTACAGACGCGATAAGCACGCAACTGCCTAGACGCAGCCTGTAGACCTATTGTACACCTGGCGTTCCTTGTTTGCGATACAGACGGATCCCTCAATCACATTTGTATTTATGTTAACGATTCCTTAGATTCCGTGTGTCTGCAATGTGATGCAACGCGTGTGTCAATCGATACAATTTAAGTTTTATGGTACTATTATACTATATTTATTTAAATGTTGCGATATTAATTAAACTGATTAAAATTATTTTGTTTTGTCACCAGGCTACGTGATCATCACCTTCGGGCTGATAGTGGCGCGCGTCTTCCAGGAGATACCGAGAGGGAGGCGGATACTCGAGGGATACTTCCTCGGGTTCGGAATGCTGTTCTTCTTGATCCTTGGTAAGTTATTGTCAATTATTTAACATCATAAAGTATCAACTTCATTTAATTCTGTGCCCAATTCTAAACTTAATCGTAAACGGTTACTCAAAATATATAAAAATAAAAGATTGTTCTTTCGAATTTCTTGAACTATCGAAAATCTTTTGTTAAGCGTTTCAATAATATTTTATCTGAATATGAACTGAATGTAAAAGTTGAAATCTCATGCTTAGGAGTAACACATCCATTAGAAAATGAGAAGTTGTTATATTTTATAGTCACAAACAAATATCGATGTTGTTAATGAGTTCAACCGATTCATTGCTCTAACTCTAGAGTCTATTAAACCGTCTTCAAGCATGCGAACCGCACTATTTCAAAATATGTAATTAAACGCTCAACGAGTTGAAAGCTTTCGTTTTCAATCGATTTATTAATGTCGAAAGTGTAGTATTACGAGAGTTACATCACACATAACGATAAATTAAGGCCATTGCATCAGTCACATTATTTTGTGTTTTAATACCAATGGGACAAGAGCTAGAATCGGTAAATAATTACTTGTAATGGGATAAATTAGTCATGTTTTAATATGAATTTTGTTGTTCACAGGTGGATTAGAACTAGCATCCCTTGACTCCGTGCCGAGATCGTTGGTGGTGAATGCTTCAGTCCTCGGCAGTTTTTCGCTTGCCGTCGCCGCCTTGTTCCTCATAGACCTCATGGGCCCTCGGATATACACCACCACACAGAACTCACAAACCGACACCGGTGTCGTGTCGTCGCCCAAAAGCGAAAAGAAAGTGTCGATTATCTCATCACCCAACCTAAATGGGAATATGCCTAAAACTGATTTAGCCAACGGCAAGCCAAATGGACAACCTAATGGCCATGCTAACGGGCATGTTCCCCCCGAAAGACCAAAGGACTTGGATTTGGAGAAGAATTTACCTGACAAGGATACAAAGAAAGAAGAAATGACGTTGTTCGGACAGTCCAAAACGAGCTACCCTAATTTTGAAGATACTTTAGAGAAAGATGAGTTACAAAAGTCTAAATTCGGATCGATTCGGAACGGTTTAGAAGCTGGGAATTATGTGCGACTGAACGAACCCTTGTCTATCCCTGATAAATTCCACTACGAGCAAGAGTTAGCCAAATTCAATGAAAAGTACCTCAGAGACTACCTCGATAACTTTGCAGGTAAGCTCTCAGTGAGAGAGGACTACTTGCCTGAACCGCAGACGCCTGTATTCGCCAAAGTGAAGACTGGACGATTAAAAGACTTATACGACGAAATGTCACCAAGTTACGAACAAAAGCGGGCTAAATCACCGACTCGGGCCAAGACAGTACCGTCACCGACTTTGCAACAACTCGAAGACTACTTGCGAGGGTCGACAAGGTCGAAGAGGGCGGATACGCCGGCTCTATTTCCCATGGAGCCAATTGAAGAGAAAGAAACAACAGACACGGAAGGCAGAGCATCCGGCACCCCCACGGATCCCGGATACGTGCAATACACAGCCGGCAGGTGGCCAGACAAGACCAGAGATCTACGGACACCGAGACACAGTCCGACCAAGTAGTGAATAAGTTATTTATACAACGACGCGTGATAATCTTGAATGCCATGTCTGGCGGCGGCAGAACAAATTCATCGTCATGTCCTGTACATAATGCCGCGATGAACAATGACTGACGAACTTTTAAACCACCTTTAGTGCGGGTGTATGTAAGACATTTATTTTATAATTAAGTGAATAAGAATACTAATAAAGTTTTTGCATATATTTCGTCATAATAACGAAACGAACAACTCCCATGTATTTTAATTATACTGCCCCCTAATTCAATTACATTTGCGTTTTCTCACATCAAAATTGCTAAGTTGTTTGAAAACAAAAGAATTAATGACATACCAAGGTAAAGACGTAATTTCATGGTAGCTATTGACTTGTAGGAAGTTCGTTGCTCCAACGAATAAGTGGAAGATTGGAGTTAATTTTAAAATAATGATCTTGTGACACATACATAAAACACATAGTTTACTGCACACATTTAAGTGCCGCATACATTAATTTCCGTGGACTCTAATTACGTCGTATAGTTAATAGTTACCTGTGTTTGCTTCTGAAGGAAAAACATGTCATTCATAACTGTCATCTATGAGTTATAATATCACATTACATAGGCAGTAGGTATATGAGTAGTCGGCGAGTATTCTGTTAATTGCCAAAAACACCCGATCTGTGAGACCAGCACAGCATAAAAAATATTTTTTATATTTATAAAGGTTAAAGGTTTACATACTTTATATTTAACAACTTTTGGAATTGAAGACCACTACCACATATGACTCGAGAATTACTTGAATCACTAAACGTTGGATTACTTGGTAATGTAATGGCTAATTACTTAGATCATTGCATATAAACTTGGAACGTTTCCGATATGTCCAACTCTCAATGGCAAATAGCTCAATGTTGTTGCGATTTTTAATTAAAAGTTTGTACTTAGTTGACTTATCAACCTACAATTAGGTCACGAGTGATTGGTTGTTACTAAGGTGTACTGAATTAAAACCATGTTTTGTAAACAAACACGTATGTGTCGGATAACGCGGCAATAATATTGATCCACCTGTTTGCATACATATACATAAAATGCTAAGCTTCATACATTTTCATGTGGAAGTATCTAGAGTTGGCATGATGTCAATACGGAACAGCTAATGTGTAGTGTACTTAGTACATTATATACTTATATTGAATAGAAATCAATGTTTAATCATGCAGATATACTGATTCAATGCTCTAATGCTTTGCAACAAAGATCATTGAGCTTCGCTATTCTATATAATTGGGATTTAATTATGATGACTCTTGCCTATATAAAGATTTATGGTCTACTGCTTGGAAAACTCATTTTATATTAGACATAATAAGTGCTAAGACTGATTAATAAAAGGAATAAATCTACCATTACACCCTTAAACCATGGATCCTTACTATTTAGGATTTTATATAAAGTTCTACGATCAGTTTATTGACACAAACTTAAACACAATATTAATAAATACCCAATTTATATAACGTGACACATTAATTTCTGATAAAGCCACTTTTTGCTGAAACCTTGTGCTCGTACCTTCCATGAACTGATTTCGTAACGCATCACTTGCGTTAAATGAATGCTTGTCTTTCATAGTTCGCGTTAATAAGAGGGACCTTACGCGCCGAATGCATGGTCCATTGAGTAGAGGGCCGATGGTCCATGTTGCAATGAAATTAGTCGAGTTAGCGAATGTCAAGACCAGCTGTGAGTCTGTGCTGCCTGCGACGTTCTGCGAAGGAAGTGGAAGTACGGCTTTCGTATACAGCTAATTGTTTAGCAAGGTTTGTTGTTGTCTGAGTGTATGTAGGTAGGAAGTCGGGGTCCTTTTGCTTCTTTCATCAAAATGTTGCTTCTTGAATAGGTAGATTAGTAGAGGTTAAAATGTGAACCCCGTTGACATCATGTCTATGGTTTTTGAATTTTAAATTGTAGAATAGATAAGTATTGTATTGTTATTTCAAACGACTGACTTGTTGACTGCACGGTTGACGCGGTGGCTAAGTAACAGCTGCCGTGCAACGGGTAACTGGTTCGATTCCCGCACGGAGCAACTCTTTGTGTGATTTAGGTCTGGGTCCATTACACAGGAGATTATCATCGTGTAAAAAAAACTTTATTATGTAGGTAGTATTTTTAACCATTCACCATTTTGTAGTTATCCTTACTTCTGCAAATTCGAACATATCGGTGCTAGGTATATACTTATTCAATCTCCACATTTTAGATTTGAGATAGCTACTTACTATTGTTTTGAATCGAAGTGACCCATATTTTGAAATTACTTGTCATGCACAAACGAATATGGCAATTGAATATAATGATAAAGTAATATAGTGTTTGAATAATGTCGTATTATTTTCGAAACCTCTACTTTAAGACTATGAACTATATGGCTGGAATTGCGTAAAAACGAATAAGTAGGTACCTACATAGGTAATCTTATAGGTACTTACAAAATAATGCTTAGATACTGCTTTATCTATACATATAATAAAATCGTAGAAAAGTGCTGTCTGTACATTGAAAATAAAAATAAAAAAAATAGCAGGGGTTATTGTTATGTCGATGTCGAACCCAAAAATGTAATTAACTTTTTTTTTGTCTGTTTGTCTGTTTGTCTGTTTGTCTGTTTGTCTGTTTGTCTGTTTGTCTGTTTGTCTGTTCGTCTGTGCGCGCTAATCTCAGAAACGGCTGATCCGAGTTGGATGCGGTTTTCACGAATATATTGTGGGATGCTTAAATTTACATTTAGTGTTTGTTTCATGTCAATCGGTTCATAAATAAAAAAGTTATGTCAAATTAAAGAATCACGTCGAACATTCTATGCTTATACCATTAATCTCCGCAACTATTTGACGGATTTGGTTGAAATTTGGTACAGATATAGTTTAGAACCTTAGAAAGGACATAGATATATTTTTATTTCAAAAATCAAAAAATAAAATAAAAATAAAAATAAAAAAATAAAATAAAAATAAAATAAAAATAAAATAAAAATAAAATAAAAATAAAATAAAAATAAAATAAAAATAAAATAAAAATAAAATAAAAATAAAATAAAAATAAAATAAAAATAAAATAAAAATAAAATAAAAATAAAATAAAAATTAAAATAAAAATTAAATTAAAATAAAAATATAAATAAAAATAAAAATAAAAATAAAATAAAAATAAAAATAAAAATAAAAATAAAAATAAAAATAAAAATAAAAATAAAAATAAAAATAAAAATAAAAATAAAAATAAAAATAAAAATAAAAATAAAAATAAAAATAAAATAAAAATAAAAATAAAAATAAGAATGAGAATAAAAATAAAAATAAAAATAAAAAACAAAATAAAATAAAAATAAAATAAAATAAAAATAAAAAAAAATAAAATAAAAATAAAATAAAAATAAAAATAAAATAAAAATAAAAAAAATATAAAAATAAAATAAAAATAAAATAAAAATAAAATAAAAATAAAATAAAAATAAAATAAAAATAAAAATAAAATAAAATAAAAATAAAATAAAAATAAAATAAAAATAAATTAAAAATAAAATAAAAATAAAATAAAAATAAAATAAAAATAAAATAAAAATAAAATAAAAATAAAATAAAAATAAAATAAAAATAAAATAAAAATAAAATAAAAATAAAATAAAAATAAAATAAAAATAAAATAAAAATAAAATAAAAATAAAATAAAAATAAAATAAAAATAAAATAAAAATAAAATAAAAATAAAATAAAAATAAAATAAAAATAAAATAAAAATAAAATAAAAATAAAATAAAAATAAAATAAAAATAAAATAAAAATAAAATAAAAATAAAATAAAAATAAAATAAAAATAAAATAAAAATAAAATAAAAATAAAATAAAAATAAAATTAAAATAAAATAAAAATAAAAATAAAATAAAAATAAAATAAAAATAAAAAAAAAATAAAATAAAAATAAAATAAAAATAAAATAAAAATAAAATAAAAATAAAATAAAAATAAAAAAAAAAAAAAAAAATAAAAAAAAAATAAAATAAAAAAAAATAAAAAAAAAATTTATTCCGGACATATAGCGCCATCTATTGTTCAATTTCGTACTTATAGTACGGAATTGAACAATGTCGGGCTGTTCCTATACTCCGTAGATAGATGGCGTTGATCGCGCAATGGTGTAATTACAATTGTTCAGTTCATGTTATTGTTTTAATTCATTGGAAATTTGTTTTTACAAAATAGTAAAAAGCAATGAAAAATATAACATAATACAACTTTTAGTACAAAGAAAACGCTCTAACGGAGTATAGATAATTCTATGTCGATCGTTACACGACTTCGGTATGAAAAAAATTATATCAATATAATTAAACTTTTAGTACAAAGAAAATGCCCGAACGGAGTATAAATAAATAATCCAAGTTGTCTTTATCCTCGATAGATGGCGTTGGGATCGAAATAGATTGCGCTATGGTTTTGTTACAATTATTTGGTTGGGTATCGGCCGAGCGCTTCGGTACTATTGTAGAAAATGTGTATTATCAGTCGTATGATTATTTGTCTGTAGTGGTCCTGCTGTTTCGTATATTCTAAATTGGTTTCGTTGTATTTGTCAATTAATAAGTTTATTTGTTGGGTTTTCCTGGTTTTCTGGTTAAACTTTTTAACGTAGGTTTAGTTTGATATCGATTATTAGTAGTTACTGTAGTTAGTTTTTTTAATAAAATTGTAAGTCTAATTTATAAATTAATTAGATTAGATTTAAGTCGTTTCTTTTAAATTATTTAGTTTAAGCTTGGTTATTATAGCATAAAGGATAGGTTCTAATATAATTTCTTTTTTAATTGTTATAAATTCGTAATTCGTAGCTTTCTTTAGTTTTAAGTTAGTTTTCATCTTAAGTTCGGAAAGATTATAATATTTCTTTAGTTAAAGTCCGTTTTTAAACTATTTTTTCAATGCCCTAAGTGAGTATACATCTATTAAAATCAAACGCAGAGCTCATTATGTTGATTTTTGAAGAGTTCCCTGGAATATCTTCCACATCTCATTTTTGAAGAGATTCCGCGAGATCGAGAACTCATCATCATCATCATCATCATCAGCCTATAGCTATGGGAACTATGTGGTTAAAACCAAAAATTTGCCGGAAGTCACTATTCCACGCGAACGAAGTCGCGGGCAAAAGCTAGTTATTATATAAAACTGATGAGTCTGTTTGTTTGTTTGTTTAACACGCTAATCTCTCAAACTACTAGCCCGATTTAAATACTTCTTTTTGTGTTGCATAGTCCATTTATTGAAGAAGGTTATAGGTTATAAAACATCACGCTACAATCAACAGGAGCCGAGCAGAGTGGTGAAACTGCGCCGGAGACTCTTACCTATTTTATAAACAATTATTTGTAAGCAGATACTCAACTCGCATTTAAATCCACCTGAAATGGGTGTACATAGGTAATTGTAGTTTAAAACTTATTTAGCAAGTCTGTCTACCTGTCTGTAAACGTGTACAAATTACAAAGATCATAAAGGAACTCCAAAATGGTTACGTATTTAAGACTAATTACAGACGGTTCATTGTCCAGCCGTTGTGACAGGACAGAGTTGCGATAATCTACAGACGCTTACCAGTTGTCATTACATTAGTTTTACCAAATTACAACATAATACCTGTGTTAAAACCTACGTAATAGGCATGCACAGGAAAAACCGTAACTGAAACGGACGAGAGGTCAGATTGATATATTTTTTGTGCCCTGAAATGGCATAAAATTAACAAAGGTTACGTATTGTTGATTCAACATTTAATTTTATGATGAAGGTTTAAAATTAGAAGAGTCGGTTGTCAACACTCGACACTGGCAGTAGGTACAGTCGACTACACCGTTTTAGAGACTGTTACCAAAAAGGATTTTTTATGGTAAGTAACTATAAGTCAGTAAATGAACAGGAATTTAAGAGTTGTTGGGAAATCGGGAATGGTGAAGATTGGGAAAAGCGGGTAAAGGCCTTCGGTAAAACCTTACGCACATAACGAAACAACGCAAGCGTTGTTTCACGTCGGTTATCCGTGAGACCGTGGTATTACTCCGGCCGAACCGGCATATTCGGAAGCATGGCTTTTCCACACAATTAGAAGACAACTGAGTAGCTGAGTAACTGAGTAGGAGTGTCAGTAAGCGTATTATTCTCATTGTCGAATTAATTAGGTTTTGTTCAGAAGCAGTAAGTGCCAAATATTTAAACAAAGATTTGAACAAGTTTTAGTAAAATGCGTGGGCAGTGTCAATGTCTCCCTGTGAAAAATGACTTCATCGAATTTCCCCGCCTTTTTCAGCCAGCCAGCTACCTACCACAGATTATTTATGAGAATTTTTGTGAACAGCAATAGCAAATACATTGTTAAAAAACTTTGTTTTTGTTTATGTCACTGTTTGTAGTCGAATGATTCACGATACTTAACGATAATAAAATGCAAATTAAATATTATTGTAGTTACAATTTATACCGACAATGGTTATTTCTCACGAGCTTGGCCTCGGTACGGGTCGTCAATAAAGTTTATTAAAATTAAATGCTGTGTGCGCATGGAATATTAAAATTGATGCTAATTATGATTAAGGCGTCAGAACATGGTTTTAGATGAATTTAATAACAGTATCAGCTTTGAATCATCTTTTTGTGGATTTTATGAGTTTTACTGAAATATTGTCTTAATCCTAAGCGAGGAAAGTGTCAGGTTGCAGTCTCGCGCTTGTGTCACAAATAACGCATATGTTCACGCTATAATATCAGTAACACACGTACGGCGTGCCTTTAGAACTTTCACAGCAAGATCATATTACACATGAAATCACATAGGTACACATCAAATGACTTGGATATAACGATTTTGTATATAATGCTCAAAGATTTTTATTTTGATTTTCCCTTGGGTTTGTTTAGTAGCAAACAAGCATTTGGCTATTTAATTAAACAATGATTTAGTAACTATTAGGTGTTTGTTTTACTGGTTTAGTAAACGCACCCACGGCACAGGGAAAAATCGTAGTGTGGGGCAACGATACAAAAATAACTTCATAACATTAAGCATATGCCAATTCCATACACACCAAGTCGAGTTACTCTGTGATATACCTATACTTAGGTACCAAAGCTTTCTTTACCACCAGCCAGTAGCATCGTTGACGACAATAGACGAAGGTTGCGCCGGCGCAGGTTCCCACGCGTTCCGTCGTCGGTAAAAAGTGTCCTTTGTATGCGTCTCGGACGTCAAGGCTGGTGCCTGCTGATTACCATGCGACCCCGAATGATGACCATAAATCTCCGAACTATGCCTGAATGTACTTACTGGTTACTTATGTGATATTACCTATGTATAGAGGTATGTATGTACTATGTACTGTTTCAGTACAAACTGCTGTGAATTAGGAAGTTCATTGTATCGCGTTGTCGACCTAGAGCTGTTAATTTGTTTGTTACTGTTTGCGTCAACGTAATTTTAGTCTGTGAAAAATTGTTCGGGTTATTTACTGACAAAATGATGGCATTTTTTTTATTTACGTAGCGTACCTAATTTAATTTGGTATCAGTAGAAACTTTGAAGTACCAGCAGCCAGTATTTAGCAGTCAGCTTTCTTAATTTTCCAATCGTATTTTCTTCATATTCTCTTGACGTGTCATTGCATCCGTGCTACTACTGAGAAATTTTCGAAAAACCGAAAAAAGCCCAGCAATACTTTGTCCGACCCGAGAATCGAACCCAAGACCCCTTGTCCGGCAGACGCATTAGCGATCACTCGACCAACGACTAGGCTTGAGAAAGAAAGGGAATCAAACAGTTTACGAATTTCATTCAGTTTTTATAAGTATGTCGGAGGAAGGTGTGGGCGATACATTGGGCGAGAGCCCTCTTCGTAACACATAGGTAGAGCTTTGTGTTGGCAGCAATATAACAATAAAATCTTCGTTAAGAAATGATTGTTTATTTTCGTAGATTGCACTGGTATACTTTAATTTCTTCTCCATAAGAATCTACAATTTGGAACGAGCTGTGCGAGTGGATACCATAACTTTCTCATTTTAGAGACTGAATTAAACAGAGTTTTTTTAAGTCTTTCATATAACATTAACCCTATAGCCAACTGTGTCACTAATATGCGACAGATATTTCCATATCCCTGCCACTCATACCGTATTACTGCGACAGAGAAAATGCTCACTCTTACACGATCGCTCTTCCTTATTTAGTGTAGATATAATTATTTCGATTAGTAGCCCCGCGCTTGGTGCATGATAATTGATATTTAACTGAGCGGTTAAAGGGTTAGGTTTGGGTTAGGTTAGGTTTGGGTTAGGTTAGGTTAGGTTTGGGTTAGGTTAGGTTTGGGTTAGGTTAGGTTTGGGTTAGGTTTGGGTTAGGTTTGGGTTAGGTTTGGGTTAGGTTTGGGTTAGGTTTGGGTTAGGTTTGGGTTAGGTTTGGGTTAGGTTTGGGTTAGGTTTGGGTTAGGTTTGGGTTAGGTTTGGGTTAGGTTTGGGTTAGGTTTGGGTTAGGTTTGGCTTAGGTTTGGCTTAGGTTTGGGTTAGGTTTGGGTTAGGTTTGGCTTAGGTTAGGTTAAATTTAGGTTTGGGTTCGGACCAAACCTAACCTAACACAAACCTAACCTAACCTAACCTAACACAAACCTAACCTAACCCAAACCCAACCCAAACTTAAACCAAACCTGACCCAAACCTAACCCAAACATAACCCAAACCTAACCCAAACCTAGGTTAACCTAACCTAACCTAACCTAACCCAAACCTAACCCAAACCTAACCCAAACCTAACCCAAACCTAACCCAAACCTAACCCAAACCTAACCCAAACCTAACCCAAACCTAACCCAAACCTAACCCAAACCTAACCCAAACCTAACCCAAACCTAACCCAAACCTAACCCAAACCTAACCCAAACCTAACCCAAACCTAACCCAAACCTAACCCAAACCTAACCCAAACCTAACCCAAACCTAACCCAAACCTAACCCAAACCTAACCCAAACCTAACCCAAACCTAACCCAAACCTAACCCAAACCTAACCCAAACCTAACCCAAACCTAACCCAAACCTAACCCAAACCTAACCCAAACCTAACCCAAACCTAACCCAAACCTAACCCAAACCTAACCCAAACCTAACCCAAACCTAACCCAAACCTAAAACCTAACCCAAACCTAACCCAAACCTAACCCAAACCTAACCCAAACCTAACCCAAACCTAACCCAAACCTAACCCAAACCTAACCCAAACCTAACCCAAACCTAACCCAAACCTAACCCAAACCTAACCCAAACCTAACCCAAACCTAACCCAAACCTAACCCAAACCTAACCCAAACCTAACCCAAACCTAACCCAAACCTAACCCAAACCTAACCCAAACCTAACCCAAACCTAACCCAAACCTAACCCAAACCTAACCCAAACCTAACCCAAACCTAACCCAAACCTAACCCAAACCTAACCCAAACCTAACCCAAACCTAACCCAAACCTAACCCAAACCTAACCCAAACCTAACCCAAACCTAACCCAAACCTAACCCAAACCTAACCCAAACCTAACCCAAACCTAACCCAAACCTAACCCAAACCTAACCCAAACCTAACCCAAACCTAACCCAAACCTAACCCAAACCTAACCCAAACCTAACCCAAACCTAACCCAAACCTAACCCAAACCTAACCCAAACCTAACCCAAACCTAACCCAAACCTAACCCAAACCTAACCCAAACCTAACCCAAACCTAACCCAAACCTAACCCAAACCTAACCCAAACCTAACCCAAACCTAACCCAAACCTAACCCAAACCTAACCCAAACCTAACCCAAACCTAACCCAAACCTAACCCAAACCTAAGCTAACCCAACCTAACCTAACCCAAACCTAAGATTTTTTTTGTCGGGGGTAAATCCTCATTGACTTCCTCCGCCCGGGGAAAGGCGGAGGGGTATGGACTCTTACCGGCTAAAACCCCCGGTGTCTACTCAGCACGTGATCCAGCTCCGCAGCCCCACATCACATGCCGGCCAGGTCCGTCCTGACCTCATCTCTTGCACGGGGTAGGTAAGTTTAGGCTGCCCCGTGCATCGTCTCGGAGGCGCGCGCCGACACCCGCGCACGCCATCACCTCGGGTCTATGGAATAGGGGGCGGGGACTTCCCCAAGTCCCGCGCCCCTGGACCCATTCATGGGGGCTGGAAGAGGGCGTTGTCCGCCCTTCTCCTGCGCCTACTGCGGGCGGGGAAGGGAGTCGAGGTCTCCCTCTCCCGTTCCGCAGTTTCCTTCTGCGACATCACGTCCTCGCAGAAGGACACCACCGCATCTCACGACTCCGCGCTGTCGACCATCTTGCGTACAACGGCCGGCAGCGACAGATCGCCTCCTATTTCGTTTGTCGGCAACAGCCGATCCCTTCAGGTTGGAGGACTTGGAGGCCACCTCCAAAATTTGCGCTAGCTCAGCCACTGAGTGGTCTGCGTAAAGGACGTTGGAAGCCCCGTAGCCGGCCCTGGACCTTGCGGCACCGGTTGCGCGTTCCTTGGCGGCGACCTTCTCCTCCAGGTCCTTTTGCGCCTCCACCCGCAAGTTGGCGTTGAGCTTCATCAAGTCCCACATCGTGGGAACTTGATTTCGCCTTCACCTTTTTTACCCTACCAATTACTGGTTCCGACGAATCGTCGGATTCTTGCCTCAGGTGCCCCTCTCGGGGCAGGACCACTCGTTAAAGGTTCCATCCCCACTATCACTACTTTCTCCGATCTCTAGTTGCGAAAAAATATAAAATGGTTGAAATATTTACAAAATATTTTTATTATTTATTGTTTAAAATTTGCCGCCCCCTAAAAAGTTCTGCCCGGGGCGGGCCGCCCCTGCCGCCCCCACTACGCTACGCCACTGTGCATAGGTAACACTGCCTATTGTAGGTGTAGCCTATGCACGCTACATAAGTGAGTAGTTTAGGCTACCTAGTTGTAGATACATAGACTGTAGATACAAATGTAAGGTGTAACTGCCTACAATAGATTATGTCATCGACTTTCTACAGACAAACAGGCCCATAAATTGCCTCTTCAAACATAAGTACCTATAATAAGGTATCTATAAATTGATATTGCGATTGCAGCGAGCGATAGGTTGGCGACCTACACGCGCCATTAGTTAACCTTTCCCCTCAATTGACTCTCACATTCAGCGCCGCCATATTTAGGTTAAATGTTTTAATTTGTGAATATAGTTCACTCAACGTTGCATATTATTTGTACATAATATGTACTTTCATCTCTATATGTGTCTATATAAAAATCAATTACTGGTCGTTAGTCTGGAGAACAGCTGGCCCGTTTTGGCTATTGAATTCGTCCACCGCAGGTTTAAAAGGCGAGAAAAAAAAGTTTGAGTAAGTATTTGAATTGATAATAATTTTGGTATAAGCCTGTAATAGGTACTTAGAGAGGTGCTTCTAGTGAAGTTAAGATCTTCTGCTCGGCATTTACTCTTGCAACCACTTGATCACCGAGGCCGTCAAGTAAAATATAGCTGCTGTTAACTAACAAGTGTTCCGGGAGGACATTAAAATTTTAGGTAGTAGCAACACTAGGTACAGTCATAGATACAAGACTCTTTGCTGTAATAAAATGATGTGAGCGAAGTGTTGATACGATCTCCGTCTACAATAATTACTGAATCCGGATTCAGTTGGGACCTGCAATTAATTTTCGCAGGTTTTTTTGAAGCCATTACTTGTAAAACATACAAAAAACAAGAAACTGAGCTTACTTGTTCCTTGTATTATTGCTGGTCATTAGAGTCATTACTTTTGATGACTTTTTGTAACATTATTGAATAAAGAGCGTAGGTAGTAATGTGGCAGGCTTTGTAAACTCTGCAGATATTTTTCTTCGTAGATATCAAATAATTTTAGGACCCCAAGGCCCAAGGTCATATACGCACTTGTGGTATGTCGTAGTACTCGGTACTATACACGGGTCGTGCACTTTTCGTGTGGATGAGTAGTAATGAAACAAGGTAAATGAAAATATAACTTTTATTATCTACAATATATTCTCGTACATCAGATTCATTAAATATTTTATATTACAACGAAATATATAAGTAAATACATTAAACATGACTCCGACCTCTCGGTCTTTGGATAATTTCATATTAGACATTACAAAATAATTAAATTTTATATTAGTACATTATATTTAAGGTAAAATAGCACCTTCTGTTAGAATTTGAGAAACGTTTATGTAAGGCACGTAGGAATGATTACAGATTATAAATTGGAGTAGGTACCTCGATTTTTTTAAATAATATATTTATGGAAATACCGATACTATAAATATCATAATACGAATTCCATGAATAACAAAAATTAGGGATTATCTACATACTATTCTAATTACATAATTAAAATATGTACTACAATGATATCTTGACAACTGGGTCAAATAGTTCGTGAGATATGTTGATGTGTTTGGCATTGACCGGCGTGTCAACCCTCGCCGGTCGCTAGGTGCGGTGATATATTTCCGTGCCGCCCCTAATATACTGCCACCCTATCAAAATAACCAAGCTTCTAAAGTTGTCAAGTTTGAGCAATGTTCTACAATGTTGACTGTAGAACTTCACAGGCTTTTCGAATATTTTTTATTTTATCTGTCTTATAAAAAGATATTAAAGAATAATTTTATTTATTTCTTTTTATAGACACCTGTAAAGTTCTACATACATTACATTATTATTTTTATGATAATATTTGGGATATAAGTATCTACCTAATTCATATTATATTTTGAGCATAATTATGTGAATTTAGTCTCTGGAATTATGGGTTTAAAAATATGTTATCTGTTTTTATTTTGGTGGGAAATACAAATACACAAATACATAAAGCCCACACTACAGAGTTTTTGGGCAATAACAATTTATTCATATAATATTGTGAGTGTCGAGTGTACTTGACATAATTGCATTGTGGTATTTATTGTATTAGAATATATATATAAGTATCTAACTATGTTCATACAATATAAATTTCATACTTTTTGGTTCTTAAAAGTATTGGAATGTAGATAATTGGTTTGCTTAATATAATTGCCCTTACATAAATACTTATTGGACGAGAAATGACTAAAATGAAAATAGAAGTATAATAACGACTACGTTGCGCGCTGGCGCTGTATAATTTGTGCCCTAGAATCCTATTATCATTTCAATCGGAGTGTGCTTAACTATGTGAGCTAGTGTGGACGGATACGATAGCGTTGAGGTAAGTACGTGAACTATGACGTATACAGATGGTTATATTACACAGAACACACTGAATACACTGCACTCATTCCAGTCTCTGTAACCGACTCGTTTGGATTCGCTTTTCAATTGTTGAAAGCTGAAACAAGAGAAAATGTATTGTTAGATAATAATAAATGTAATTGATTGGCTAAATAGCTTATTGGGGTGTGTGTCTGGCGTACAGGTAATTAATATAAGTAGGTTTAGTAATCTTTTATGTACGTTTTAGTAAATTTAATACGTCTTTCTAGAACAAGAGATTATTAAATTTACTTAAATTTTATTCGTTGATTTTGTCGGTCTGTAATTGAATTGAGGATATGTCCGGATAAATTAAATAAATGTTAGCAAATGTGTGATGAGTTAGATGAGTAATTACACGGACGTGACATACGCACGCTAGCAGTCTGTTGCTATAGAGGCGCGGTTACACATTAAACATTACATTTTATGTTCAATTTATGTTTAGCACGAAAGGCACGGCCTTGACTGGAGAATCCTAATTAGCTCTGTTACCTTATATTGCAACACTGACCTATTACTTATATGTAGGTTTATTGTAAGTGTACAATTAGCCACAGTAACTATATAGTTAAGTAAATAAAGATTAACTCAGTAGAGACAGACAAACTGTTGTTGGTCGGCTCCTAGTCGACCAAAGGTTTTTGTATTGTTTCTGAACCAATCCTTATTCTCCTACCTAGTAACCAAATAGTTTGATTGACTGTAGGTTCTTAATGTCTAAAACTAGTTTTGCCCCTATTAATTCTTTATAAAATGACAGAGATAGCACGATATGTGGCAAGTAATAATAAAATTAACTCATACAGCGACAGACAAACTGTTGTTGGTCGGCTAAATAGCCGCCCAAAGGTCATTGTATTGTTTCTGAACCAAGCTTATTCTCCTACCAACAAACCAAATAGTTTAATTGACTGTGAGTCCCTAAGTGAGTTAATTTCATTTCAGACTTTATTTTACAAGCACTAACCGTCACACTCAGAGTAATTTAATGGTTACTTAACCCACTCCTTAGCAATTGTTGACGAAGCAACATAGTTACTAAGGAATAGTTTAAGTAATGATTAAACGTTTTTGAGTGTGGCACTAAGGTTCATATTCTACTGCTAGAGTATGCTGTGTACTTATTATACCTGGAGAGTGCCTCTGGTCCCGTTGCAGCGCGATGTACTGGCGCACCAGACGCGCCACCTCGTGCGCCTGCTCGGCCTGCAGCCGCGTCACTCGCTGCTGCAGCAGGGAGCCGCACTTCACGTCCAGGAACAGGGTGCCGTCCTCTGATCGGACCTGGGGAAATAAGGTTAGTTAATAATTGTAGTTGGTATTAAAGGTACGCCTTAAGACAACAATGATCGGGACAGTTCACTGTTCGACTTAGGAGTGCTCCTATACAGTTACAAAATGCGATTTACACGATGGCCGGAGATCATCATGCGATCCCCGACGCCTGGAGTGTTTCCTGCGGCTTCGCTTACGTACCCCACCTGTTCTTTAGCCAACATGACTGTTTTATAGTAGAAGTAGACAGTTTCCTAGTCCCCTCGCTCCGTATAATGGCCTGAACCAAGGCCACGGTGACACGGCTGTGTTCAGTCCATACAAGGCACACCGCCACCATGTGCTCTACTGTATCTTCGCGTGGTAAAGTCACACCGGCCTTTTCATACGAGTAGACTTGTAGACAATATAGTTGGTGCACGTACCTTCCTGGTGCTGATGAGTTCAGCGTAGGGCCAGTGCGTGTCGGTCTCGTGCGTGTGCGTGTGCAGCAGATGCACGCCGCGCCGGTTCAGCGCCAGCACGTGCTCGCGCCACTCCGCGCCGCCGCCGCCCGACACGCGACGGACCGCGAAGAACGACGACCCGAACAACGGCCAGCGGGACAATACCTGCAACATATTCAGATTAGTAATACGCCGAAATATTGTAAAAGAGTGTCATAAAAAATAGATTTTTTTAATGGGATAGAGCGGTAAACTCACAGACGTATCACCCTGATGGTAAGCAATCATCAACTGTTCACCAAAGAGTTACAAGTGCATTGCCGGCTTTTTGGGGATAACACCATGCCTGCGATGCGACGACACAAGCGTTATGTTACATGGTGATTGTGAGGTTGCCGGAGGCCACATCCTCACCTCGCTCACAATTCTCTAACCCAAATCCCTCGCTGGAAATGCACTTGTAACTCATCTGGTGTGGTGTGTATCAATGGACGGCGCCAATTGCTTACCATCAGTTGAACCGTCTGCTCGTTTGTCACATTATGCCATAAATAATACAAAAATAGGGACATCAAATGTATTCTGTTAATACATAAGTTTATATATTCTGAAATAAAAAATTGCTGCATCAACATACCTGTAATACTTTGGCCTTGGCGGCAGCAGGAGACAGTGTCCTCACGTGCTGCCACTCAGCTCCGAGCCACGAGGCCCATTTATTGGGGCGCGGCTCTCGGAGCGCTAGCAGGGGCTTTGGTAGCAAGAACTTGAGGTCCCGGGCCTGCGCCCCCTCAGCCAGGCCGGCCGCGCGGTGTAGCAGTGCAGCCACTAGAGCCACGTCGCGCAACACTGGCGCGGGCGGGACTCCGCCACCCGGTAACACCAGGAGCAGACCTTCTAGGTAGTCTGGAGCCACCTAAAATAGGAAACAATATTTTAGTAACGTGTGTGTAAATAATTGAGCATTTTTTCTACTATTCAAAACTGACACGTCACTCTCACAGGCGTCAGGATTGCGTGGTAGAGTTGGCCGAAATTAATAGCTGACCGAAATTCATTAATACAAACATCAAATGGATAAATATTATTCAATGATTACGCCCGTATATCCATAGTAGGTAAAATATAAGTAGGTGTCTAGTGTCCAACTACATATTCCTGTAAGATTTTTTAATCACACGCCGTTGACAGATTAATAAAATGTAAAAATGAAAGGCGGTTCGTACCTGATTGAAGAGTACTTCAGTGTAGAGCGGTGGCGCATCGTTCCTGAGCGGATGGTGCCAGACGGAGCGGCAGAAGATGAGGTAGAAGGGGTGGTGCGCGCGCTGCAGCTCCGTGGTCACGTCCAGCACGTACTCGTCGCCCGCCAGCGGCATCGTCAGCGCGTCGCCCGCCACGATGCAGTACAGCGAGAACTCCGCGCGCTCCGCCTCACTTGTGACACCGATCTAAGGAAAAAAGTGTTTAAATTAATAAAAATTGTTACAATGTTTATGGTTAATTATGTTTAGAAGAAATAAAAGTCAGAATGGTGTATTGGTTTGTGTAACTTGTGAGCAAGAGACTGATTTATGACGATATAAATTGGTTGCTTGATTGTAGTTCCATAAAACGACGTAGAAAAGTATAATAATAAAATGAAATTTTTGATTGAACTGTGAGCAGTATACAAATTATAATAGTGTTAAGAATAAATAAAAATTGTTACAATGTTTATGGTGTATTGGTTACTTTGCCAAAGGCTCCATTTCTCTATCCCAATGTCCGAATTTTCAATACTCCCTAATACCAAGTCTCCAATTCCTAAAAAATAAAAATCTGGCAACACACTAATTTTGCAGTTGTTGCAGCTTTTTTTAATGGTACAAGTCCGCCACATCCCATACCGCTGCAACTCCTGTTAGCCAGGATCTACATTAGATACAACTGTTGCAGTCTATGAACGGTGGTGATTGTTAACCATCAAGCGACGCGTTTTAGTAACAAAAATATACAGATGAGCAGAAACTAACCAGTTCACAGAGCTCGTTGACGATGTCCTGCACGACAGTAGCGCAGCGTGTGTTGACGACTCGCTCAGCTCCGCCCGGCAGTCGGTACAACTGACGACGCGCGGAACGGCCCGCCGATACTGCTGTCACCTATAAAATACACATAAAATTTTAGAAATAATTCGAAAGAACATGAAAGTAAGCCTTTTATTACCCAAATGTAAATTGCTCAAATATTATAAGTCCTATCGTAATAGAAGAAGAAACTTTACGCGTTATTGCTGACAATTTAAAGACTCGACGATCTCTATTCATAGCATTGGTACATTAAGCATGGTTTAATTATTGCGCATTTTTGACTCAGGTTCAGGTTAAAATATAAATAAGAAAAATATTGAAATTTAAAAATATATGTGACTTACCTCCTCAACACTGGGTACATTCTTCCTGCCACCGCAGCGCAGCGTCTTGCGTAAGTTGGCGAGACACACGGCAGCCGTACCTTGGCACGGCCGCCTCCGGTCTGCTGCTGCGGCTGACAGGTATTCTACCAAGAACGGCCTGCAAAAGGTTATCATATATTTAGTTGTCAGAAGATACCGTAGTACATGAATTAAAATAAATAGTGTTCATTATTGTCCTGAAATTAATATGGTCCAAGGTTACTTCCTTGCGAAACCTCTAAGGTTTTTTATATTTTTGTAAGTCTTCAATCGCTTAAAAGTATTTTATTGCATTGGTAAACCAAAACAGTAAACAGAACTTACGTATTTAACAAATAATTTCACTTGGAAACGATTTTACTATTTTCAATCATTATGCAAATTCACGAAAGCCTTTACTAAAACCAAAATGACTCATACCTTAGTGTGTCAGAGCAAGTGAAGTAAGCTGCTAGTATGGACATGAGTCTCCAGGCTCGCTGGCAGGAGTCTCCTGATGGTGATCGGTTGGAAGTCGTCTGCTTCATCAGCTGACAGTACACCTCATCACGGAGTTCTGGTACTGAGTGGCAGTGCTGAAAATAACAGTTAGAATTAATGGAGACATTTAAAATTACCTATAGCAAAGAATGAAGTAATAACTGTAGTCTAGGGGTAGTTTAATTAGGTACTCTTAAAGGTAGGGACGATGACGAAAAACTACAATCAAAGTATAAAGACATGTTGATGTTTGATTTATTAACCGTAATTTCTAGGTACTACCTCGTTGGTCGAGCGCAAGTGCAACTGTCGGACAAGAGGTCTTGGTTTCGATTCCCGGGTTGGGCAAAGTATTACTGAGAGTCTGGAATTGTGCCCAGTATATGGTAATAGGCTCGTCCCCTATTACATGGGACTTATAACACAAATGGTGAATGGTGAGTGTACATTGTATAGCGGCACCTCTGCCTACCCCTTCACACATGCCACAATTTCTAGGTAACGTAAGATATCATGATTATGTAACACTCACCATAAGTACAGTGTAAACACATTTAACTTCAGTCAAGTCCTGGTGCATCTGCCTCTCATTGGGCTGCAGGTCGCCGCAGTATGCGCGGACACACGTGAAGCATTCCAGCGCAGGTGGCGCCAGTGCAGCCGGCAGGCGTAGTAGAGGCGCGCGCAGTGGCGTCGCCTGCCATTTCACCACGTCTGTCTGTGCCTTCCATGTCCATTCGTTGCGCTTCGCTTTGCTCTTGAGGGAGGAATCCGCTTTCAGGATTTCTAGCCTGTTGATAAAGAAAAATAGGTTAATTTTAAAACCTATGTGTGAATATGTTAGAACAAATGTAATGTCACAATTATCAGGCTATAAGATTAATAAGAAAACAAATAATAAGGTGCTATGTAGGTATATCTATACATTTGCATTTCAGGCTATGGCGAAGCTCGTAAGCAGATATTTTATATTCAACAACCAGCCTCTCATACTTTATGATACAAATAAAAACTGTAAATTGCTTATAAATATAAAAATCTGCATAAATTATGTCCAATGACTAGATTAATTAATTAATAAAAGTCATAAATATTGATATAAAATTAACATAACATCAACTAAATTGGTCGTAAAATAGTAAAATATATAATAGTTAGAAGCAAAATTTTATTTGTTACGTGATCTATGACTATAGGCACAAATATAAACTTGTAAGCTTCAAAAAGCCGTTCATCCGCCTTTTCAATAACAAATAAATGGCTTTCTAAATAATTTTGTTTGTGGCAACACGAATTTTAACGAAAACAATTTTAAAAAGGCATTTTAATCGTTCGAATCGATTAAACGATGATTTAATCATAGGACGTTTACGAATATGATGCGTGCAGGTAAACATACTCAATATGAGATATATGAATAAAGCGATTTAATAATAATTGCCTGCATGACATCACTGGAGATTTCTCTATGAATGAGACTTTTTTCTACGTTCACAAAGTTTGTAAGTAATTTGGTAAAAATGACTCAGCTAATTGATAACGCGATTTCTATTACAACATGAACGAAAATATCGGCATTTCGAAAATACGTAACATGAATATTTCGTTTTAAAATAAACGAGATGTTTCTTACATCTATATACAACAATTTTAGCCTGCCTAGATTGTAAATTGTGGGTCAATGTGAATTCTAATATTTTTGTGCAACGATTACTTATGTCATCAGCTCAGTTCGAAAATATAGAAATTGCTACTTATCATGTTTATCTTATTGAAATGTTAGTAGGTGACAAATATAAATATTGTGATTGTGACATGCACAAATATACGAAACACTCGCGTCTTCGTGGTGCAAGTTGCACAAAATGGGAATAAAAGTAATAAGCAGCTAAACCACGACTTGGAATAGGTAACACAGTACAAAATCAGGCTTCACAGGCACACTGTCTGAGCACAATAGAACATAATTTCAACCTAACAGTTTCTTCATTGAACTGTTAAGCGAAAACCGCTACAAAGTATATTTTCTTTCCTATTTTTCCTATTAACGCATTTCCTTCACATCGGCAGGAAGTGGCAGCATTGGATGCAAATGAGCGCATTCAGCGCATGCGTGTTGGCCGTAAACAATAGAGGTGCGCGCGAGTGGACGAGGTGGCCACCGGCACCGTGACGGCGCGAGCGCAGCGCGGTCGCGTAGCTATATAGCCCTAACTACTCTCACTTGGAGGTGTTGTAATAAGGAACACTGAGTAGTGTTCATTACAAACAGTAATTAGCTACACACCAAGGTTTTTTAAAAAATGAATCGTACCAAACGCAAATAAAGTAAAATGTTAAGGCTGTAACTCTTGATAACTTAAAGAAATTGAACGATGACCGTAGTTGATAATATAATCCAATTAGCCTTGTTTACCAGAACAAAAAATGATAAACAAAAACTGCTCCCTTAGAAAAAAGCACCCGATTCATTCGCAAAGTTTATTTAGCGGTTATCTAATAACGTACAACTGTAACATTGATTAGCGGCATCAATTAGAAAATTAAACCAAACTCCATGTTGAATTAAAAAACAATAGGAAGGAAAGCTGTTTCCACGGTCTCGTTTACATTTTGATTCGGTTTTTTTAAATGGCAACACGTACCAGGAATCTGTTCTGCTTACACAAGCTGTTTTATGTCGGACGCTCACGTACACGTTACGAAACTAGCAAATGTAATGTTAATACGTTTTAACGGAGTTGCGAGCTGCACAAGTTGTTGCCGGGACTCTGCCTCGAAAAGCAGGGACAGGGTGGTTTGAAGTCAGTAGGCATCTGACACTCCTCTCGCCTCGCCCAAGGCGGGAGAACTCATCGTATGATTTCCTCCGATAAAAAAAGTACTTCGTTTTATATAAAAACATTATCAATTTTATAGTAAAGCATTTGTTTTTTTTTGCAATAGATATTGTATGTGACGCACGGTGAATCTATCGAAATGTCGCATGGTCTACATCTAAATGCCAGTTAAGATGATATATGTTGCGTGTTACATTACTGAGTGTTATAATGTTACATAAATAAAATGTTTTAGTAAAAATTTAACTTTTAGATTCTTAGACAGATCAGAAATAATTTAGCAACATTCTGTTTTAAACGCCATTACGGTTGGTTAGTTGGGTATATTGAAGTTGTAACAAATACTATATTTGGGTATATTATATTTCCAAAATTGGTTAACACATTGAACACCGTGGTGGTCACCGGTGACCGACGTTAGCGGAGGATTTTCTTCAACAGTTAAGACATAAGAATTCTAGAGATTTTGAGTTTCACAGAATGGAATGTTAATGGAACGCATCATCAATATTACGCAAAGCTATTGAAAGCGTATCATGGTTTGCGGAAATAATTTCAAAACGAAAACGGCTATTACACCGGGATATCCTCGATTCGATGCAAACGATTTCTCATATGGATTTATAGGAATGTTGTATGCTTCCTACTAATACCGATGTTCACTAATTAAATAAAATTAATTAACCATCTTCATTTAGTTTAAGTAGGTTTAATTTTTGGACGCCAATTCTAGCTTGAAGGAAATATACAATCACATTACTTTCGGTTAGTATTGCCCGATAATTTGTTAATCATATTATGTTGAGTAACTAAAAGAGGTACCTACTTAATAAAAATAACTGTTTATGTTGAATGATCAAGGTTTTCGAAATTGTTTTCTTACATCATAGGTAAGTGCAGTTGACACCAGAAATAACCAGACATTATCAGCTTTGATTTTATATGTAGACTTAGTATCTATAATAAGTATAATGTAGATACTAAGTCTACATATAATAATGGATAATTGGACCGTAAACACTAAGCAGTATTTCCCATTAGTTATTAGATTAACTACAACAACCGTGGAATACATATTCACACACAACAATAAAAGGAAGTAGTTTCAACGAGAGATGTAAAAAATGCGCCTTAGTTTATATAAGTGAGAGAATTAATGTTTTTCTTCGAACATATTGTGCATAAAAGACATGAAAGCACATCCGTTGGTTGCAAAACTTGCAAATAACTTAAATCCGGTTATTGGTTTAAGTATTCTTTATGGATTCCGACATGCGTTTCAAAGCTTAAGTTGGGCTATAATTTACCAAACATAATTTCGGCGTTGTCAGTTTAATATTGATTTAAAATTAGTTTTTTTTTAGCTGTAACTATATAGATTGTTACTTTAAACATCCACGAAAAAAGAAAAACGGTAAGAAAGGTTCATTATGTCTACTAGGTATTTTTTTTTATACCACGACGGTGCGGCAAGAAAGCACAAGACTCCTAATGATGTTTAGTGGTTACTGTGGCCTATGAACGCTTGCAACATTTGGAGTCGGCAAATGCATGCACTTTGCCGACCCCAAAATGTAGCCGACTGTGAAAACCTCGAGAGTTTACTCCACAATCGGAGAAAGGAAATTTTTCAGAAACCGAACTGTACAGGACACTTTGGGTTCCAATGTGTGAGCGTGAACTGCCTGTCTATAGCGAGCGGTAGCAATCATAACTTTTAACCACATTGTGGGATTTTCAATGCAAAAAATGCAATCAACGTTTAATCACATATCGTATATGTATGCTATGCCGTTATGTGGTATCTACGTTATTTACAATAGTTATGATAAGTCATTATTTATTTGTCTTGCTTATTGAACAAAGCACTCTAGTATCTAAACTATGGTGACGGAAAAACTTAATAGCGTTAATTAGGCACATGAGAACTGTCTTTGACAACTTTCTTCTGAATTATGTACTTATGAGTCAAATTGCGGCTTTTTTTCTCTTTGTTGTCAACTCATTAGGGTTAAATAATGTGTCTAGTAAATTTTGTGGCTTATGATCAGTGTAGATTTTAGATATATGCTATGTAGATACCATAATGTCATTGATCATCTTGTAAACAGAACAAAATACTGCTCAGAGGTTAGGGTTGCCGATCGTACCTTCGCAGTTCGCAGTGCATAATATTTATTAAAGGATGACTTAATCAGGTTTAATGTAATTTAAACTTCTAGTTAAACTTATTAATAAAATTCAGTAAATAAATGAACAATTAACGAAGTAAATTAAAATAATTATACAAATATTTCTAGTAGTTGATGTATGGATGGTTGCTTTCGCATTTAAAATAGACGCATATGATTGACAAGCTTTGTTATGATTACTCAGCCAAGCGCGCCACAGTAACACACTAGCGCCACTCTAATTAATTACCGTGACAACTAACTGACATTCCACACAAGTGTAGCCACAATAAAAAAAAAAACAGAAGTAAACAAAAACACAATTATCAACTTTCCACGAAAACAGGCACAAATCACAAAACAAAAAGACTCTCACAGTAACTCGGTCCCGCTATCATCATCGAACGATAGACCATATTCGTCAAAATCGTCACTTGACAGACTGTCTTCAGTCATGTCTGTGTTGCTCTCGCCCAGCGACTCCATCGACATCGTCCGACGGCCGATCACCGACTAAACGTATCGGGGAAAGCGCTCAACGCCGAGGAAGTAAATTTTGAATAATTTAACGATTCATTTCGGCTTTCAAAACGTTGCTAGTGTTAACGTATTTACCGGTAACGTCATTATTCGGATTATTAAGATGTTACGCGATTCTTTATGCCTAGTTTTGAGTTTAGTTGGTCATTGATAGCTTTATTTTCATTTGTGTCAATGTTGTCATTTGTATTAATGTTGATTGGAAAATTATCATAAAGATTTTGTTAATATTCATGATAAATAATCTATAAAACGTTGAAAGGTTTACACCATGTCACGCAGTTCTTACAATTGAAAGAAAAAAACTGCAACAAAACTTATCGAGCCACTTAAAGCACCTAACTGACGGAAACACTGACGGAAACACATACACTATTAATAACAGTAATTACTACAAAACACCAATTAAACACACACAACACACGGCATTAATTAGACGCACACTGTAACCGGGAACGGGCTGACAAATTGCTAATACAGAAATGAAGGTGACGTTTGTAAATGGAGGTAAGTTGGAAATATATTGGATACTTGCACTCGGTGTTTGATTCGCTCTGCGAGTGCACACGGCATGGCCGAAGGTTACACTTGCTCTGGCGACGAGTGCCCCGCGACCTCTCAGGTGCGTTCCACGCCAACGGTGCTCATCAACTAACTAGGGCTGCTCTACTTTTTACCAAGCTGTTTTTATGGCGCATTGTTTTTGTAAAATTGCAACCGAATCTCGTTTACAAAGACGTTGCTTCATAATGAAAATTCATTACGAAAAAGCTTTTGTTTTCTTTTTTAACTGGGCCAAGCAGGCGACTGTGGGATGACGGATCAGATGCAAACGACACTGCGTTATTGCAACATTACAATAATCTTTAAATCTGTACAGTTGAAAGGATTTTGCTGAAATAGATGGATATGTTTTGCAATAGGTAAGCATAACTTCACAGGGAAGTAGAAATTAAGATATTTTCCGTTCTCTCGAGCGCAGCATTATTATGATATAACAAAACAACTAAAGTGTAACACCGACAGCCGCCATTGTTCCGTGGAAAGCAGAACGTATCGTTACTTTGGATTAATATTTGGTAAGGAGTCCAGATTTATCAAGATAACCGAAATTGCAATAATTAGAAACAAATTTTAATGGTATGCTGCAACAAATTACCATTTGAGACGAATGAAGGTGGGAAAGACGTGACTGACAGATTTGAAGTAAGCCACAGTGTCAGTCTGAAGCGCTAATAAATTAAACAGCATTTCAAGAGTCCGTTACAAAATGAAATAAACTTGTCATAGAAAAATACAATACCATTGCTAATTAATCTTAACTAATTATTAACCAACCTTTAATCAAATCAATTGCAAAGTAAAACAATGGCATATTGCGCTGTTCAATTAGAAGCTATTGGATCTGGCCAGGCTGAGCATCAACAAAGGTAAATGAGATTACTTGTGAAGATAATATTGGCAAAGGAAACAAACTTGCAACATTTACGAAATAAATTAGGAATGATTAGATACTCATAAAAGTTGCCAAATCATGAGTCCAATCTACGACAATTGCAGCATGCATTTTGCGTAGGCGTTAAAAATGATTATGATATACCTAAGTATAGGCAAAATCATTCCTTGAATTGAGGATCATTGACACCATCTAACTCATAATCTATAGTATACATCATATACATCATCTATATATCTGTATATATTAATATATCTGTAGTAAAATAAATGCTTATTGTCAAATAAGCAGAAATGGCAATGGAAGATAAGATATTGGTGGAATGAGGAAATATTAATAATTTATGAAAACTCAAGCACTTAGGCATACTACATAGATTAGGTAGTAGCTCCGGTAGCAACCCTATACATTTCCATTAACGAATCACAAATAAAAAGTATTCCGAAGATACCTGGAATACGTAGGAATCCTGCATTCAATGTAAAACTGTTACCCACGGCTTTTTTAGAAAGCATTGTTATTGTAGATACATCTACTGTTAAAATTGAATAAACTTCGTAAAAAAATAACGTTAAGCGATTTAATTTTATGGCTGGTTACACTCATTTTCATGGTTTATGTAGATGGTTTCAGAGTCAATACATCATAATTGGTAATTAAATTAATTTGGACAGAGTTAGAGACCAAAGTATATTTTTATATACATATATCTTCGAACACGGTAGCACAGAATAATAAGTCTTTATTTCTTCGATACAGTAACTTTTAAGTTACTAATTACGTATTTTTTATGTATTTTCCAATTAAAAACTGCTCTAATAAATCAATCGCGTGATAGGTTTAAACTGTGAACAACGTTCGTACATCGCTTCTCAATTAGGTAGGTAGTTTAACAACAATTACCCATTTTCCAGTTAGGCAACATTAATTCGGCAATTATTTTTAGGCAACACTGATGTTGGAACTTTTCAAAACACAAACGGATTAAATATTTCAAAATGTTTGATTTTCCTGTGGTTACCAAAGTGACATTTTTAAAAGATGCACCATAAGACATTAGGAGCAAATAAATTAGTACCAGATAAAGTTTTACGATTTATGTAGTATCAGGAGACTAAAGCGACATCTTGACATCATGTATGAACGTATGAACTATCAAATGAAGATTTTGCGAAAAAACTGCTATATCGTATAAAACATTTTCAAAGTGACACTCAGTTCATCAATCATCATCAATCAATTTACAACAATAACAACAATAATTAAGAAAATATTTTCAAAAGAAATTCTGTGCACGACATGTCTCTTCTCTGACATGTGTCACAATTAGTACAAGCGGCTAAAGACAGATGTCGCTGACGTGATTAATTTACGAAAGAAGCATCGTAGACTTACAAGCCGAATAAAAAAAAATCGAAATAAAAACATAAGTCTCGAAACTAAACTAAGCTAACGTATTGCCAATAGGTCAGTAAAATAAAGAATAGATTATCAAGCAGAACGATTGTTTGGAGTCTACGCCTAACATCTTTATGCAACAAATTGCATTTTAAAAGCGTAAATGCGCCTCCAACGTGTGATTGGATTGTTTAGTGCTTGTAGAACTTTCAATTCTGTCATTTTAACGTCATTATCAACTTTCTATTTACTCGTCGAGAATATACTTAGCAAAGAAATAGACGCATTGAAAATTGAGACCTAAATTGCGTAAAGTGACAGCATTTCTTCACACGCAGGAAATTACAACTTCTTGGCCGTACTAAGTTACAACAATAGGCTATTTTTGCGTAAGGAAAGATACCTGACACTACTTTGACCATTATGTAGTGAGAGAGAGGTTCAGTAAACATCAACATGTACTCACTCTGGGCTCTGTCTGAAATGGTCGACGGCAAACTGCAACAGCGGATGTCTGCCGTCGTGCTGTGGCGTTGACTGGTCTCTCCTCTCTTCTCTCATCTCCCTCTCTCGTTCCCTGTCTCTATCTCTGTCACGGTCCCTCTCCCTCTCTCGTTCTCTATCTCTTTCTCGTGGTACTGGCGATGTAGTCTGCGCTCTCCTCTCGACATGGTCCGTCTCTTCTCTGGAATCTCTCGTTTCTCGTAACTCGCGTATTTCCCGAGAGTCCCTAGAGTCTCTGGACTCTCTCGTCTCTCTAGTTTCTCGTTCTGAGACGCGTTCCTTTGTAACTCCATTTGTGGTAGGTTTGGGTTGAACCTGTAACAATAAAAGCTTTGGGTTAGTAAAACTCGATTTATTACAATTGACTAGTTTGTTTTCAATTATTTCTACAGATTTTAAACGTTCTGCCTAACAATATGACAAGTTTTTTTTCGTTTTACGTTTCCAACGAAAGAATCTGAACATTGGCATCTGATTGCGGTACTCGGCACTCGGCCGGTGTCGGTACATCGCTGGAGATCAGGAAAGCGTGAATGTGCGCGCGCGCACGATCGCTAAATAAATCAGTTTTACTGCGGTGGACCCGTTGCTTGGACTCTATATCTACGGATGATTTTCAATAGAAACCGGGTGATATGATTTACTGCGTTTGATTCGTTACAATAATTTTATATTCTTTTTTCAATTTCCTCAATTGTACGTACTGATTACTTACTTTTTAATTAGTGGATTGTACCGATTCGTTACTATGTATCAGAAAATTTTATTAAGGGGAATACTTATTACCGATAGTTATAACTAATTACAATTGTATTATTTAACTTAGCTTTGTACAGGTTACTTGCTAACAGGTTCACCTATTTCTGACGAGTTAATCTAGTTACGTTCTACTGAGTAAATATTCTTGACAATTACAATAATAGAATCAGTAAATTTATGTTCGCAGTTGTTTGTGGCTATTAGACCAAAAAGGACATAACATCAAATTCCACGGTCAATACATTTTACAATAATGCAAAGGCGAATTCAGTATGGAGAGAGAAATAAAAACAGTCAGTCGATTCAGAATTCTTTAAAGACAGTTCTCTTTAAAGAAGAAAATTGGTTTAAACTCTTGCTTTTTAAAAGCCTTCAAATGTGGGCCTTCTGGACTCTATGGTTTTAGGCATGTGTCTATAGCTTGACCCAATAGTAATCCATTAATAGGCAATTGTTATAGGTAGTAAATTACGAAATATAACACCACATATTAATAACGATAGTAACTAACTGTGACAATCAGTTCATTGTTACAACAAAAACTAAATATTACAGCTGTCAGCGACTGTATAGTACCAATCTATAAATTAATTAAGCAATAAAATTTCTTCGGTGGCCCCACCAATACAATAATTACCCAAGTTACGTAACAAGATATAAAATAAATAAACACTAATAAAAACCTAATGAAAAAGTAATGAAGTAATAAAGACGGCCTTATGTATTTACTATTTTATAATCACAATGTAGGTCAATGTGAATTAATCCTTTCGTACCTATTACTTCTTATACTAAGATCATGTTACCTTTGGTTTTCGTTTCAAAGTTTTTCTACTGAGCGTCCTGATAACATCGTAAAAGTTTTCCATTTTTCAGTAATATTTCGGTCACCAGCACACATTTAAACACGGTTCGTTAATATTCGCAAGCACTTTAAAATACAACGTTACTTTTCGAAATATGTTCTAAGCAAATCAATGTTGCCACTTTCGCGATACAAAAAATCGATTATTAAATTTCTATTGTTTTTTTTTAAATAGTGCAATTTCCGCACTGCATTCGCGAAGTGCAGCGGTGGTATGCGCGCGCCGCCGCACCCGAGCCACCGCCACCATCTTTATAAATATTGATGCAAGTATATGTGTGCTCGCTCCGATTAATCGCTAATTTCTTTCGTAACACAAATTCTTTTAGTCTTTTTAATCGATTTATTCTTACCATGAATGGAAAATATTTATGGTAGACGCGGTCCGCTAGGCCTGATTTATTTTTACGCTCGTACAGCTCATTATATTGAATAATTATGATAATTGTGGATTATCCGACGGTTTTTACATAACCGACAGATCAGAAAATATGAACTAGATAGAATAGAGTAGCTTTTACTTAGCGGAACTGTTGCTATTTTAAACTATTCAAAAATAACTTGATTAACTGCGTATTTTCACTGTTAAAAAAACAAATTAAATATTCATCAGATTACGGTGCAACTTATTGATTTTTACTCACGGTAGCCTAAAATCATGAGCACTATAGTCTTTTTAACCGAATACATGCTCATCAAAAAGAAACAATTCAAGTTAAACAGGCTGTATGTCATACATAAATAGAAGTACTTACATTGTTACTTGTAACGTAAACCTTATTAAATCAGCACGGCATTTGAATATGGAACATAAAACATGAACTGACGCAACCTACCAGTTAACGCATCCACCTAGTTAAATAAAGCCTACATGAATACTAATGACTATGCATACAAATATCTTCCTACAAAAAAAATATAGGTTAAGACATATTTACATAGTAATGGTACGGTAAAATATATTTACTGGTTATTAATACCATTATTTTCTACTTTTGGCGGTATTTGGCGTAGTAGCGACATCTACCAATGCGTGTGAAATGTGCACGACGTTTCTAATGTCAGATATTACGAGTAGATGGCAGCACCGCACGCATATGATGGCTTACGTACTGATTCGTTCTACAATTTGAATTTATATCTCTATAAAATAATATAATATGTCGTTTATAGGATCTATTGGGTTTTCAGTTATTTTATATGTCCTATTGTGAGATTATGACGGTTTGACGACTTTATTACCAGGCAAAGTGCAAATCTAGATAGTGTTTGGACTGATCATTCTATAGTTTTAGTAGAAAAATGTAACTAATTTAGGTGTAAATCTTGAGATAAAGCAAACTGCCAGCCTTAACGTGGCTGATACATCATGATATGGCGATACCAGTTCGCCAGACTAGACTACAGACTGGCCGTAACTAGTGCAGACACAGCACATAAAGCCATCCCACCCATTCCTTCAAACTCCCAACTCTATTACTATGAGAATAAAGTTGAAAATGTATTACAGGACTTTGACAGGCGGGGTTGGCTTGACATGCTGTTACAAGCCGGGGTTGACCTGCTCTAGGAAATATAGATGCGTCTCCGGGAACCGATGCAATGCGCGTACTGTAGGTACTAGTTTGTACGGGAAACAGTTTTTACTTAATGTCTAGTGTATCAATTTATAGTTCCGTTTATTAATGCATCGATTTATTTTACTTGCATTGATTATATTGAACAATAGGTGTGTTAATGTAAACATAGAGGCCTTTTTAATCTGTTTTTTTTATATATATTTGGAGTTTTTATCTTGGATATGACAACCCCATTATATTAAGTCACTGTCACCTGTGCCTTTAAGGATTAGTGTTTATTTGGTTACCTAAGGTCTTTGAGGTCTGTTTGCTCAATTACGGTAGATATATAATGTTGACTGGTTTGATACAAGCCAATTCTTTATTGGGCAAAAAGATCTGACGCTACATTTATAGCGCTACATTGAACAAACAAACAGTAGCCCTCATTTCGATTTCAATTAATATTCCAATTGCGAAAGCAAATCTGTTCATCTTTTTGTGCCTTAGGTACTTAAGGTCTAAAACTTAGCTATGCCAGTCTTGCATATAAGCACACTTTGTCACTGTCAACTTGAACACAAACAACTAAGCATTTCTCAAATAACTTCGATCAAATGGAAAAGCCGATAGTTGCGATATTTTCTTCTTACGTGAAATTATTCAAAGGATAAATAGCAAGTTGCCGATGCTGGTCGACTTTCGCTACGAATGCCAATAAACATATTTGTTGAACAAGTGCATTCAATACTTGTTCAGAGACATCTAATGATAGTAAAACGTTTCTAATTGAAAATGCTTATTAGAATACTAATTATAACTATCATTAAGGGTAAAATGAGTCTTTATAGCATAGGTAAGTACTTAGGTATGCATTATGCAGTTTGAAATAAAGTATTTCTCATTTAATAGGTGCTGTTTTAGTATTCAACGCAGAGGAAAATAAATTGGTATCATGAAAATCATGATTAAGTACTTGTGTATACATAATATATTGTGTAGTATTTAAATTATTGTTATCGAAATGTTATTTTGCGTCAATAACTAAATTATGTGTTACATAACTAAACAAAGTTAAGTTAAAATGTAACCAATAGGTTATTTAACCACTAGATTACCAATTAAAATGAATGTTAGCAAACTTTCCTAAATTCAATAATATGCATGTTGCAACTCAGAATCTAGTTAAAACCAGATCTCCTAACTAAAGTCATTCAACCGTAGCTTAGCAAAGTAAGATCTCCACATACAATCTTCGAAGTAACCGGCAATCGATTAGCACCTTCACAAATAATATCGATTACATTATCGATTGCCCCATCATCCATTTCACGTTCAGTGGAGCGCGAATTGATTAGCTTCCACACACGAACGGCGATGGAACATGTAACAGTGGGTGTGGTCGAATACTGGTAGCGGTTTGTGAAAGTTGAGTAAGAGCTTTTCCTTTATCGATTAATGAATACATTTCCCTTGAAGAAGCCATTGTACTGTGAATCACATGCGTTTGCCATGCAGCTGTTATATCGCCATGGTCTGTTGTGTATTGATTTGAACGGTACAGAGAGTAACTTGTAGTTATGTTGCGTGATGCAATGTTTTTAACAAATTCACGCATTGTTATGGTGAACTGCTGTATGTTGCTTAACTATGGTGAAGTGACCGAAGTAGTGGTCTCAGATGAAGAGAATATCTGGGAGTAACAGAAGTTATACAATTCTATTTGTCTTATACAGACAATGCTTATGTTTATTACGAAAATTATTCTCGTAAAAACTGGTATTCAAAACATATTTTTGCTATAACTATCGTGAGGTATACTAAATTAACTATAACATAAAAATGGTTAACAGATCACAGAGAACCTACGTCTAAACGTCTAAACATCCGTTAGAAATATCTGTGAATAAATCTATCACCAAGTCAAAGTGACACATATAATAGAAAATATCTAATTAAACAACGAACATGACCTACAATATTTATTTATCGTGTACTTAGCGCATCTGCGACAAAATGTAACACGACTGAATTGGAAGTTCACTAGTAACTGAAGAAACTAGGAGACAAATACTACCTTCTTCAGTGAGTTGGGTTACCTTTGAATTAGGTTACATACTCGGCATAGGTAGCAAAAGTTTTAACACAATAGACACCTATATATATGATACACCACATCACACATCAACAGCCTATTGTGTGGTCACTGCTGACCAAAAGCCACTTCTCACACGGAAAATTAGAAATTATAAGCCCAGGTTTCCCCGCGATATTTTCAGTGGTGTCTAAATAATCTTATGGTATGTAATTTTATTACGAACTTTAAGATTCGTTAAATATGTTCGGCTATTTAGAATTAAGCAGAAGTATAAATCTTATACCTATCGACAAGGAGAGAGAAACTTTAGGTTGCAACGAAAAACATGTAAAAAACTGTATGTTACTATTTTTTTCATAACATTATTTCTAGACCACCTCAACAAATAATACGCAATCAGATTTAATGAATAAACCATGAATACAAATACTGCAAAAAACAATAACAGCGAATGATATAATTTGCTACAAAATTATAATTTGACACTTAATCAATCAAGTCCGCTTTTTGTCTATAGGTAGTTTAAAAACAAGATCATTAATTAACCGATTATATAATTTAGCAACAACAACTTGAATAAGTCGAAATATAACAAAGAACTAAGGAATAATGTGAACTTTATTGAGAACATTATTGAAGAGTAACCTATGGAGTTTCTTGCTCATTCTTCTCCATAGGAATCTACACTTTGGAACGAGCAAATAGCTTCACTAGAGGACTGACCGACAGACAAACATTTTGTTATTTTTTGATATTGTATATTTGCTTTGATGTTCAAAAGCGCCTTTCCGTTCTATTTGAAATAAACAATTTTGACTTTGACTTTGAAAGTATATTTCGTCTATTAGATACTAATGTAGTACATAGATACATACATAATGTACCTACGTAGCACCTAGTACTAATCCGGAAGTGCTCCGCAGGTTTTTCTGCAAACATCGTCCTAACCAGTTACTGAATGTTAGTTCTACCTTCACTTTTCCAATAGGTATGTGTAATAAATAAAACCTTTCCTTGCTTATTAATGCTTTCCTCTAACTAAACGTTGATACCTATATCGTTTATAATCTAGACCAGTTTTCAGAGAAATTATGAGGCATACGTAGTAGAACCTAATCTAGACACACGGCAGTGTGTCCGCCAAGTTCGAGCAAAAAAACCGACACACCGGCCGTGGGTTATATTACACGAACCATTTCGGGCCAAGTTCGACCCACCTATAACTCAAGATCTATTTTATCTACGCATATGAAATTTCTAGTATCTATCGAGATCTACTTACTTATCTAAAATACAAAATTTCATTAATGTACCTATTGTAGATCTTGAGATATTGATATCAGAAAATCGCTATTTTTACTATACACTCACTGACTGACTCACTCACTCATCAAAATCCTAGACCACTTCCAATAGTCGTATTGACTTGAAATTTGGCATGGAGGTAGGTCTTTAGGTCAAGGTAAAGGAAAAAATCTGAAAATGGCCAAGTGTGAGTCGGTTTTAAAAATAATGAAGGTGTAAATTCATACCCCTAAGGAACTAAAACTAAAAAATTACCTATATCTTCCAATGTTCGTACCGACCTAAAATTCGTTACAAGGTTTGTATTTAGTCAAAGTAAAGTAAAATAAGAAAAAAAGACCTTACAAAAATAAATGAAATCCCACCAAAACATAAATGTGAAAGATGCCAAGTCGATAATATTGGAATATAAAAGAAGTGAGATCTAAATAAGTACCAAGTTTACACAGACCTTTAAATGAATAAGCAAGTTTTAATAGAAAATTATATACTTGAATTGCGTTTAGTAATAGTGTGTGAAAAGGTTATATCATTTTTAACTGAGGTCTGTGTATGGAAGTACTTATTTAGATTCACTTCTTTTATAGGCGAAGCATTCCAATATTATCGAACTTGGCATCCTTTCACATTTATGTTTTGGGTGGGATATGTTTTTATGGGTTCTAGAAAATGTAGTTTTGTATAAATGTCGAAAAGTACAGCAGTACTTTGCCCGACGCGGGAATCGAATCCAAGACCTTTGTCCGGTAGTCGCACTTGCGAACACTCGACCAATGAGACAGTCATGGATTTTCATTCAGTATTTTTTTAATATGACAAGGGTTTTATATTTTAAAGGCATCGGAAGCTAATTACTGTCAATCACCTTAAATCATCTTCAATTTCGTATTTACGAAAAGCAAGTCACACAAATATAATATATATTATACGTATAATTATAGTAAACATTTATTTGATTGCTCAAAGTTAACAATTAAAAACAGCAAGGTCATATCCCATTGTGTTGTATCAAACGAACACAGAGTACATTCCAACGCCGATTTATTCTAAAGCTGATGACAATATGTCAAGGACAAACTGCACCACAGAATATACATTATGTATTTGTTAACAATTAGTTTTAGGATAACAAACGTTTTAGGTGTTACGGGGGTTTAAGGACATTATCAAACTACAGAATTCAGTTATAAGAGTAGTTAGTTACTTAAGTCGTAAGTTATAATAACAATACAATAACTAAATTAAAACCACATTTATGTTGAACGAGAGGGTGCAGACGCAAGGTATACAAAAGACAGATTGGGTCCAGTAGAGCTGCTGCCCGATCCGGAGCTACGGATAACGTAACAGTTACCGGGGCTCCGGCTCAAAGCAGGAGAAGGAACGGGTATGATTTTTAGTCAGTCAGAGTGTGACACTCCCTGTCGCTTCACCAAAGGCGGGAGAAGAACCAGGACAATTTCCCCCCTCAAAAATAATGGGTATACAGAAATAGAGAATGCGAAAGTAAATGAATTACTTTCATTATAATTTACATAAATACAATACAATATTATTTTGAGCAAATTACAATCAAAGAAAGACTAAAGTTAACTAGAAACAGAAGATTTAATAAATGATGCCCAACGCAGTACCAAGCACCGAAGGTCAATGTTTGTTTGCGTAAACCACCATTCATGTCAAGTAATTGATAAAAACCATAGTTGATAGTTAGCTACGGTGAAACCTATGCATTGTATTTGTATAGGAACCTTTGCAGAAGGTTGTAAAAAATGAAGCTCAAGGGAATACCTTCAACTGTGTTTATCTGAGTGTTAGTAGTTTTAAAGCAATTATTTTACGGATAGAAAAGGTCTTATGGACTAGTTGAAAGTTACGAAATTCTTAGTACAGATGGGCAAACCATGCATCATAGGCCTTCTTGCTTAGGAATGTGGCATAACAGGCGTTGAGGACCCCTTATAGGTGCCACTTACAGGGGCTTATGTGACCACACCAGAGCCTTTAGCCAAATGGCATTTAGCGCATGTCTACTTGTAGAATAGAAAACTAAATTGTACAGATTACCACAAATTTTGACACTTGTAGTAAAATCCCCATACTGAGTTTTCTAGCTCTGTCGAGCTAAAGAGACATTTGGCTAGAGGCACAGTAGTTATAGTGAATTGAGAGTCTTCCTTAAGTCATTTTCTCCATAAAGCAGCAACTTTTCAAGGTTTCGTCATCATAAAAGGCAATTAGACTTTTACATTTCGCCCTTTCTTTTCACAGTTTCTATAAACACTTATCTCCCAAATTATCTCTCTTTTATTTTCCCAATTACAGTGTGAGTTATAAAGCTATATTTTTGGTGTTAAAATGTACGTTACGATTGTCGTAAACATATAGAATTAGTTGTAAGTGTGTGATTCTGTAATATCTCTATTATGGACCGAAATAGCCTTTTGCTTTCTCTGCGCACCTGTTATCATGCCGAGATCAGAGACTCACCGTGAAATATGAGTGAGCATAGCATCACGATTGCTATACGAAATGATTCTAGAATCTTCTACGAGTTTAGTACAAATATTACCAATTGAAATATAAGGTATATATGGATTTATTAGATAGACTGAGGACATTCGTCAACGATCGATGATGAGTATTAAGGACGGTAAATGACTGATTAGTTTTTATATTTCAAGCAATAGATATTATTATGAAAAATACTTAGGGCTACAAATATCCTTTTGTTCGTGTATTTTGACTATAAACGGTAATTTCTAAAAGCAAATACGCAAAGGTGTATTTTCGGCGCACATAATGCATACGCCGTTAACGGCTCAAAGTGAGAAATATCGACATTTGCACTAAGCCCTATGTTGTAGACGCACCTTTATATCCATTGTGTGAATATACAGCTTAAGTATTGATGCTGTTTATAAAATAGATACTTGCACTAACAGTGAGGAGCAGTGCAGTCAAGGCGAGCAAGCTGTTACGAGATGAAAGGTCGTTACGAACATTTTCTTATACAAAAGACTTACAGTTTATTAAAAACTGCACTTCTGTGTGAAAATATCAAACTAATAAAAAATGACATATTAATAATAGAACTTCCGACTTCCTTAATGAAATAAGATTCGATGTATGTTTTCCGTTGTCGATGCAATAAGTCTATTTGTCAATGTGTCACAGGTTGCCGCCATGTTTTTAATATTTAGTCGGTGACAGTTGTGTGAAAGGAGAATAAAAATAAAGAACTTTAATATGTTACAGTGGGATTTTGTTTGAATCTCTGTCTTAATAAGCTCTACTATGTACCTATTTAGGAAAAGTTTTGTTGTAATAAAACAGTTATTGAACGAAAACTTTGATCTTTTAAACTTTTATTTTAACTCTTTACTTCTACAACTATGACACCACAGACATATTGGGCAGAGAGAAAGATGCAACCACAGATAATATATTTTAAATGTCAATTGACGTTTAAGTAACATGCGGGTATTTCAAATATTCGAACATCTTCCTTTTGCAATTATCCTGCTAATTATAGGAAAATTGGGCGACGATTCAACAAAAACAAATTAAAATTCTCAAAATTTGTTAAATCAAACCGGATAAGTAGCAAAAACCTTTCGATAATTATGTTATTACAAAAAAATAATTAGTGCTATTATCTAAAAACAGCTAGATTACATAACAGCACCTTGAACTTTAACCGACAGGCGGAGTTTACAAGTTGCAAGATGGATGACAATCTACGACAGTTTAGAGCAATTTGCTGTAATGTAAGACTTCCTTCAGTCATCGACTTTAAATGCTGTAATCAGCTTATATCTACAACATTATTAATTAATCCTGTACCTACAATATAATACTTGTCTTGGTAGTCTTGGTTACATAAATACGGTTTATAGTTTACGGTTTATAGTTTATGAAAGAGGTTTTGTTATTTGGTTTAAAACTGTAATGAAATATTCTTAGCATAGAGTCCTGCATTATGCATCCCCATTATGATGGAGGACGTGTAAAATTGGTCGCAACTTCAGAGACCGGGTTTAACAATTGAAAATCCTATTTGCTTGATCTTTTTTTTAAGTCATCTAACGGCTTCTCCCCCTTGGGAAAGGCGAAAGGGAATGTCAGACTCTTACTGACTAAAAACCACCGCGTTCCTTCTGGTTTCAGCCAGAGTCCCGGTAACCCGCTAGGTCGTCCGCAGCCAGATCTTTACTTGATCTTGGGACTTCAATTCGAAACTCAGCAGTACCTAATTGTAAACTGACAACTGAACCAAAAGCCAACAAGATATTGTGGGTAATTTACCTAAATGTAAAACTATCGGAAACAAGACAAGAACTATTTAATTAGTTTCATTCAAAACCAGATTCGATTTAATTGAAGACAATTGCAATATAACTTCGCAGTCCATAATTCCATATGTCCGCAGATTACATGACGATGTTGCCCTAAGGTGGAATTAACACAAGATTGTGCGTTTACAGCGTACGTGTGGAAAGCGAGAGAGAGGCCGCCGCGGCCGCGTCACGGTCTCTTTGCAACCACAATTAACTGATATTGACAATTATTCCTACGCAAGTGGTAATGCCTACACCCGAAACTCATTCATAAAAGTGAAACGTCACACTTCCCCAAATAGGTACAGAGCATAACGAACTCTTTGCTAGAGGAAATTAAATTAGTAATGGCTTGATTGTTATCTAACGCGGAATTATCTGGAACTTTGTTGTTTTGATGAAGGAGTGGCAGCACCGGTCTCATAAGTACACAGTGTACAAAGACAACACATTATGTGACACAAAACACAAAATAGACAGAAAACGCCAACGAAATTATGTCAACCCATGTATTAATACATTAGGCGCCATATCGGACAACGCTGAGCGACGCTAGTGGAGGAATAACCCTTTAACAGTTTTTTGATGGCAATGAAAGCCTAATAATGTGCATAAAGCTTTTCAAATAAATAAATAAATAAAATACAAGCCTAAGTAACGGACGCCGGTCTCCGATCATCTTTATCGCCGCAAGAAGGGTTCGTGGTTAACGGACAGGAAGCATGCATCGGCGCGTGCGCATCTACTGTGTATTAAGGTGCACCTGTCACGTGAACCACCCCAAAATACATTGAATCTGTATAATTTAAAAATAATGTTGTTTGTCTTTTAGCTTCGTAACTATAAAAGGAAAGAATTTGAACTTTGTTCAACTCAAGTAAATGCAAAGCCTACGATTTCGTAAGTCAACAAAAACAATTGAATAACGCTGAATCATTGAAATAACTATTAACTTTAAATGTTATTTAAGCAAAGTATTAAAGAACTGTATGTCTAACAAAAGTAACAAAGCAAATTACAGACACCATTATCCTGTGATTGTACATTTAGAACTTCTAAGATAATTTTATAGAAAAAAGAACTGCAATTGACCGGAAGAATGAATGGATTGAATGGTGAACATAATCAAGAGGCTTCCTGTACGAGATCGCTTAGATTAAGATGCATTACGAGTGATTGAAACCGCTGACCGACGGGAAACATCGCCATTATTATTTCATTTGCGGTGTTTTGTTATGCAACCCAAAAACTACGAATTTCAATAAGATGCTCTTATAATTTACGGTGACAATAGTAGATATTTAAAGATAAATCAACCAAAAATGTACTGTATTATTTCATATAACCCATTGTGCTTTAAATATGTTCATTGTGAAGAAATTATTTGAATGAATTTCATTTAAAACAATGCTAACAATAAGATAGATAGAGTAAGTAAACAAAATTATTCAGGTGCCTAAATAGCCCACAATAGAAGCATGAATAACATTTTTAACGCCATTTAAATATAATAATATCGATAAAAACTCAATTATCTTAAAGACAATATAGCAGTAGGTAATCATAAAACAAAGGAAAGCTTTATCGATCATGCCGTTACATCGATTAAGAACGATAACGATCGAGATCGATTTACCTCTCGATTCTCGATATGTGTGGCGAGTATTCGTGTCGCAGTGTTACAAATATTTTAATACATGGTCACGTAGGATCGGATCTCGCATGCCTGATGCCATGCAACCGATTTCCATGAGATTGTTGGAAGAATCGATTCCAGTGAAGAATTTTTTAATACTTATAAATTATAATTTCATCTTCTGGGAATCAGCAGAGAATTTCGACGGTGATGATATCAATATTATTTTATGAAATGTGCGTATCATTATTGCTTAATAATCCATGCATCCGTTAACTGAGAGTAATATATTTTTTGCTTCACGCAGCAAGCAGCTTAATACAAAAAATGTGAGATAAAAGATTTTTAGACCTTTTTTTCGAGAAAGTCTTCCAATGATTTCTACTGCCTTGGACTGGGAAGAGGGAGTGTCAGATTCTTACTAACTAAAAATCACCCCGTTTCATACTCCTACTTTCCGAGCCGGAGCCCCGGTAACCTGCTAGGCAGTCCGCAACTCCGGATCACTTTGTAGACCCGAAAATACACAGAAATATCTTTTCTTCAGTTGCAGCTTGCAATATATAGCTAAGTAGCAGATTCTAGGACCCATCGTAGCTTAATCAGTGTATAAATCAACCAGAGATCAATGAATTAGAGCCATAAAGTTGAACAATATTCTCGCACTATCAGTACTCAGCTCCTTTAGTAACACCACACATCTTACAGTTGGACGAAGCATTTTATTTTTCACCATAAAAAACACGTAATTATAAAAGATGATACAACTAAAAAGTGTTGATAGCAACATTCACACGGCATCGCTAATTCGTTTGCCAAACCGTGTCGGGGTGTCCAGCATAGAGGAAACGGAACCACGGTCCGATTAGCTTTGCGATTGTCGCCGCGTCTCGTCACGCAGACAATTTGCTATTGGTCGCATTGTGTCGCGTCATTATGCATGAGCCTCATCGTCCTTTGTTGTGGACAAATACACGGGTTTTATAAGTACAGGTTATGAAGCCATATTTGATGATATGTGAGTCAGGTGGGCAATTGTATTTTTGAGTGAAGTCCGTGATTTAGAACCTTTTCTGAAGGTTTATAAGCTGTGTTGTTAGTATTTTGCGTTGTTATTATTTTATACCCATTATTTATTAATTATTAAAGAAAGGTATATAAACATTCGTCTACTCATCAATTAATTCCTAACTCTAGTATCGATTGACTGACTAAAGCCGGTGACAAGACTACTTCGCTTTAACAGTTTAAAAAAATACAAAATATTTTTTAAATGAATAACAGTGCAAGATAGTAGTCTACATAAACACATGTCGTAGGTGTATACAAACACAACAATAACACACAACATTAAGTACTACTTGCTCGTATTGACAGCATTAACAGCGCACACGCATATGATCAACTTTCCCTCGGTGCGCCCGCGCAGCCGGCGACTGTGACGTGTTTCACTTTTAATGCCGTTATTACTGAAATTGATGTTCCCGTCATAAGGTATATGGGTATAATAATACCTTAGATATAACAAAAGAAACCTTATATTAGAATCGCCAACACAATCAGTCATCGGTTGTGCCGTTGTGAAGCGCGTTGTGACAAATTTATGATCGGTGGCTATGTGCGCGTGTGTATTTCTATATCACAATAAGATAGTTCAAGTAAACAAAATTATTCAGGTGCCTAAATAGCCCACAATAGAAGCATAAATGACATTATTTCTTCGATCAACATTCTTTAACACCACTTATATACATCTAATATTATCGATAAAAACTCAATTATCTTCAAAAGAATAATAAAACAAAGGAAAGCTTTTATTATCGATCATGCTGTTACATCGATTAAGAACGATGACGATTGAGATATAATTATGTATCACTCGCTGCCGAAAAACCAGCATATTATATACGAGAGCCAGTTCATTAAAAAAGGGTAGAGTAGACTGAGCAGAGCTATGAGGATAATGCCGATTGCCAAAATCAATGTCAAAGATACGACTAGTAAACCAAATAATGAGATAATCGTTGTATAGCTTACATAGCACACATTCGTGACTTGTTTTCACAACAAGCTGAACATAATTAGTAAAGTTTGGAATTTTTCAGTCAAAACAACACACAAATAATGTTTGTGCTTACCATTTCCATTATCCGTTTAAGAAGAATGTTTCTGAGAAAAATCTCGGTGACAGACAATGAACAACAACATTAGTGCGGTATGACGTTGGTACATTTCAGAGTGTAATTCGTGTCAGTATGGCCACTTCTGCTGGGAGATATTGGAATTTATTGTGGTAAACGTAAATTCAATATGTTTCAATATGCTTGTGAGGTGAAGGAAAGGAAAGCAAGTCATTATTATTTATTCGTATGGCTTTTTGTAGACAATCCCGCTTCAAAACGCGCTCTCGTTTGGATTACTTTAAACGTAAAGCAAACTCTAAACTTAGAGCGGTTTTTGGTGATTAATTTGGGATGATTCTTTGAAAGATATACAGTTTTTTTGGCTTTGAATAATTTTCATAATTTCTTCTGTAACGGCAAAAGAACACGTTTCCTAAAATCTTTCTATCTTAGGGCATACGATCATATAATCTGTTTCACATTGGACATCTTTCGTCCGTTATAACTTGAGATTATTGTACTGAACGTAACAAAAAAACGTGTTTATTAAATTTACGTAATGAATATCAGATTAAAATTTTGGCACACCTAAAAAAATATCGCTGTATAGGCTCAATTGTGTGACAACAATATATTGCCAAATACCTATGAATACGCACAGGAAATGATGTGATAATCCATTCAAATTCCATCTCGACAGATGAGCTAACGTTGTTCGGCAGAATTCAATTGTATTCGTTACTTGCGCAATAGATGGCAGCCTGATCGAATGTTAACACCATTGTGCGTGCTTTGATGCCATGACAGCATTACGGTGCTTTCCATTAGGCATATGCTATGTAGCTATGCTACGAAGATGTAATAGCTAAGCTGTAAAACTATGTGACCGTTTCCACTGATACTAAGCTATGTATGCGAGGAAGATGCACAGCTCGAGTATGCGATGCATCGATAGTAGGAAAGCCATCCATAGCACGCATCTTTCCATATAAAAACATAGCTTAGCTGAGTAACGGAGCTAACTACAATATGTTAAATGAAATCAATTAAATTGACTTTATGTAGGTTTCTTTAGAAGCTTAGTTACTTACATAAAATTTAAGAAGTGCTTGTCGCTATTCCGTTAAAAAGAATTGGTATTACCCAGCTGTACCGTAATCATCGACAATTTCCTTACAGTTCGTCATCTCATTAAAAAAGTAATGCAGTTTTTACGAACTGGCTGTAAAATGAAGAATCATTCGAAAGATATAAATAAACGTAATATTTACGTTACATAAGACGTGACTTGTAAACGGACGGCAATTATTTACGTTTCAGCTTTAACTCTTTATTTAATACATATTTGATATCGTGACATTCTATTTAGAGAGGAACCGACCAAGACCGTCTGCAAACTAGAATCTAGATAATATCAAACTGAAAGAAATTGCTTCTTATTTGAATGCGTTCATGTTCTGATGATTCATTACTCAATGATTGGATAAAGCATTCGGATTTGTAAAAACAAACATACCGGCCGAATTGAGATCCTCCTCCATTTGGGAAAATGGTTTTTTTTAAGGGTTTTATGACTTCTCCTGGGAAAAAATCGTACAATAACTTCTCCTGCCTTGAGCCAGAGCCCCGGTATACCCGTTAGGTATTCCGCAACTCCGGATTTGGAAAGCTTAAAAATACTTTATGAACTTGACAGTCTAATTATTATGGAAAGTAAATATTAGTCTGTTCAGATATCGCCATAGGAATATAGTGGAATAAAATGATAAATATTGTACGTAAAACGAAGCTGTTCGGTAGCGTCTAGACACCAATGTCAAAAAGAAAAGTATACCTTGAAATGAGTGTGTCCAAACTGTTTAATTGATGAATAATCTTGATAAAGAAATGTCCGACTTAGATCATTTCTTAATTTAGCATGAACCATCTTTATTTCAGATTTAGATTTAGTAAATGATTATAGGAAATCTGTCAAGTTTTAATTAAGATTCGTGCTTGAGCATTGATTTAGGTTACTGGCCTTAAGATTGTTTTAAAGTAGGAAAACAATGTAAGTTTATTGACGAGACTTGGTTGCTTTAATTAAAGGGTATTAAGTCGGTATATGAGCTTATGTTGAATTTGTTCTGCTCAGTAGCTTGGAACCGGGAACTGGCCATAAAGGTAACATGCGCAGATATGTAGAGAGCATAATTAATAACAAAAGAAGCTTTAGAACATCAATGTAGCGTCGTAAACTTCATCGCTATCTGCTGTAGAATGTGATTTTTATCAGATTTTACCATGATTTAGAAGCAAAGGTTTGCTGTTAACAGAGAAATAACAACGTTGTTAGATAACTAGTCGAGTTTAATGTTTTTCAGAGTTAGACGAATGTTCCCATAGCTCACAAAGAAATAATTCTAGTTACCACGCCACCGCCTCGCCTTGACTTGTGAAGGGTCATGTGCGGTGTGCACGCCTGTTCAAATACCTGTCGCGTGCGCTAATCGCCTAACAATTACTATTAGATAATTTCAGCTTCCTAAATTATTTCGTAATACGTATCGAAGCTATGAATATGTAATTGTAATTGCTAAAGGTCATTGATGATTTGCAACAATTTGAAGATCGTTTGAGAGACTTAAACGAATGTATGATTATAAGCGAAATCTGTGTTGTGATGTTGCGAAATTGTGATTACCTACGGATTGCAGTTTCTATAATATTTTTGGAGATGGGCGGCGAGCGGCGAATGTTAATAACGATAGTCGTTTATAATGGTGAAGATATTATCTTAATGAACTAGGAAATAAAAGTCGTGTTAATGCAAGAACATAAAGACCGATAGATCAATGTCAAAATAATTCCTATTTAAAAAGTGAGAGAGATCACAGATCGTGAATGCACAAATTATCAAGTATATGTTAGACGGATTTAGACAGGATTTAAAATGTCACGGAGATAATTAACTACTAATTAGTAAACAAATGAAGAAGAAATTGAATTAGATGTCATTGTCACGAGACGTGTTGACAAAGGCAATTACAAAAAAATCTACACAACTAACAATGTAGGTACTGGAGCTCATGAATAGATCGATTACATAGCGAGATCATCGACGTTGATTGGAAAGTGCTGGCGCATCATGCGACATACAAAAAAAACATAATGCATTCATAATCGTCATCGTCAGCGACAGATTTTCAACACGGTGCACTCTTGTGAAACCTCTAACACAATCAAATTCAGTGAAACATCTTGACCAAACGAATCTCGTAATGTCACGTTGCAACACATTTGTTTTCAAACAGCTGATTAAGGAAATCGATGGAAAATGTCGATTTGCAGTTAGCACTAACATCTAACTGGAGCACGTAGCTTAATAACAAATTGCTTTCAAACCTGTTCACCTCATTTCCATCCGGAACACTACACACAAACACTGTCATTACCTGTGTATTTTCAGTAAGGTTCTCAAATCTCGCGAGGATCTCTTTCACAGACACTTTCGGCTCAGTTGTCTCTTCATGTATCGTCTCCATGTGGCCACTGGACGATGACGAGAAACTTTGAGGGCATTTCTTTATCCTATCTGGGTTAGAGTGAGCTTTCCTGCGCGGTGGTTCTGGGTCAGCGCGAGTGTCCGCTCCAGAGTCAGAATCCTCAGGAGCGGACGCATCTGCGCTGGATACAGCGCCTTCCGAGGAGTTGATGAGCGAGTCTAGACTGGGGGCGCGTCGCGGGGGTGAGTAGTCATCACAGTCGAGGTCGAGGCCGTACAGACGCTGCAGGTGGCGCCAGTTGTCGCGCATCGCGAGCGAAAGGCGCGGGCGCTGCATGGTGCGCGCGCGTGCGCGGCTGCCGAGGGACTGCGCGCGCGCCGCTACTACCCACTGTCGCTGTCATCTCGGGTTGAGGTCGATGGTGACTTATGGTGGACGCGGCTTTTTATCACTATTGTTGTGCTGCATATTGTTACGAATCTCAGGTGACATTGATTGACCTTGCATGTTTCATTATATTATGCCCAAGTACGTGAGACATGCAGGTCGTGACGACATCATTTAATTTAAAGTAGGTAATCCATTTCTGGAAGTATTCGATGTAGTCTATGTGTATCTGAACGATGTTGATTATGCACCAATTGTTTACGATCATGTTTTAATGAAAGACATTGGAATTGTTGATTGTTAATCTGAATAGTTGATTAAATAATGAAATGTTTTGTAACAGTTACTTAAATAACTAAGCCAATTATTTGTTAATTGACATCGAATGTTAATTTATTTCTGAACAAAGATCATGGTCGCTTTCTGGAATGTAGAAACACTTGAATATACATTTTGTAGTCAGCAACAAATGCATAACGTTAGGTGTTGAATTTCTCTAATGAAAGGTCATCAGAAAATGTATCGCTCGCTATAAAAGTTGCTAATAATTTCGAAATATAGGCATGCATAATAATACAGATCTACATTTTACGACTAGGTATAATTAGGTAGTACACACGTTGGTTATCAAAAACCTAATTCTCTTCTGCGTCTTTGCGTTTTCAATGTTTTTCTTTGCGTCTTCAACAAATACATTACCACAATATTACACACAGATTCAATGCGCATAAGTTTGTTATACATACTTATGTTAGAAAAATCTATGACGTCATGACTTTAGCTCAATTTATTCACAGTTTTAATGTTCAATGATTTACACCCAAAAACTGAAATGCTACTCAATTTTAAGTTGTAGGTACTTAAATATTGCGCTATCTCTGTCATTTACAAACTATTCTCGAGAGCATCAAAATTGAGTGACGTTTGAGTATTTGAATATAGTCATACACTCTTCCAAGGATGATATTGACCAACTACCATCAGCGCGTAAGATGGGCGACGATGGTAAGATGTTGCAACGATCATTTGTACATAAAATACATACACAAACGTAATGTACATAACAAACGCGACGCTGATGATCATTGAGAGGAAATCTGACAATTTACATTTACTTTTCACGCAAACCGTGTGAGGATCATTCATTGGCTTTCACGGCATGTGAATACTACGGATGTATCGCAGTTGTCTATGCGCTGTCAGTTTTAAATCTATGGCCGTTGATATAATAGGCATTTGTTCTTTATTAGGCTTAAATCTTGCGTCTTAATTGTTGAACTACCTACTTGTAAAAGTGTGCAGATATTATATTCAATAAAATTTTAGACGAAATTCATGACACACGAGAGTTATGGTGATGATTTATAATACGAGATCTGAGTCAAATTAGATATGGACTTACTGACATACAAGATATATTATTACATTATCGCGTTTTACAAATAAATGGTATAAAGTTTTGCCCTGCCATGTAATGCCCATATAAAATAAAGAAACCGCGGTCAAATGTCAATTCCTAGTCAATTAGGCACCCGCTGCGATGAAACTGTGAGAAATATAGTTTACGCTTTGACAGATTAGCGGCCATTACAAAAAGCTTTTATTACTTATCTAAATGAAATTCTCAGGCGTTTTCCTTAATATAAAGTTATAATAAATACGTGGAAGCGGCTGAGAGCAAACAGCGAGGAAGTGAACTATAAATCAATATTTTAATTAAAAAATATATCTTTATAGTTATGATCATTACACACGAACTAACACGCGAGTTCCTTATTAAAACTAACTAGGCTTCATTAGTAATTTGATTGTCAGTTGCTTTTCAGCACGTTCACAGTGTTGAACCAATAGTTCAACCGAATCTGTATTCCGTAGGTACATGTAATTTTCCCACCAATAAATCAAATCAACTTCCTCAGCTCGCGTCATTGGACTAAGGCAACGTCAGCATTCAGCCTAGTACTTACAACATTATCTATGGTACAGCCTAACATTCCAGCGATGGCGACCGCGGTGTAGGCGTAACATCCACTGTCATTTATCAGACGGGCGTGTGTAGCGGAACCAGGTAGACTTCTGCAGCGGTCAGCATAACGGATCCATTTAACGGGAGCGGCCATTGCTTACTTCAACGTAGCCATATTGCTGAAGGCTCTAATTAGGCTGAATGGATAGGTAGTCTTTGCTTATAAAATATTCGTTTGGATTTCCTTTGCCCATGAACCGTATTGTTGTTTATTTACTTTATTTGGAGCGCTTGGTTTTAGTAAGATTTGGTATTTTAAGCTAATTTTATAAGCAATGGGTATGTATTTTGAGTGTGTAGAGCGCAATTTTGGACGTAAAATTATTCAATGTCGCGGACCCATTTAGATTTGGAGATGCCTCTAATATTCTACATTTTGTTTTGCTAAAGTAGTAAAATTGCGTTTGATATGATTGAAAAAAGGAACGTGTAAAAATGTAGAATGTCGAATATAAATGTTTAATACGCACTTTTGTCGTAATCCGTTATTAAGTAGTAAGTACTGATTGAATAAGAGTTATACCAAACTTTGTATAATCGCGTGTTAACGTGTTTTTAAAACCCAGAGGTAATATTATGTTTATGAGTGTAGTTAAGACCAGTCAGGTATATGTTTCAAAGTAATCAATTATTTTAAATTCGATTACCTACCTATATTTGCATGTTGATAATTTATTTAAACTTATATTGTCTTGTTTACTGTCTGGCTCATTGGCCGAGTGATTGAAAGTGCGACTACCGGGAAAGAAATCTCGAGTTCGATTCTCGAGTTGGGCGAAATATTACTGGGCTTTTTCGGTTTTTCGAAAATTTCTTAGTAGTAGCACTGAGTCTGGAAACGTGCCCGGTATATGGCAATACGCTTCTCACCTATTATTACATGTGACTTACAACATAAATTGTGGAAAGTGGGCGTACTTTGTTCAACGGTATTACCTCTGCCTACCCCTTCGAGGATAGAAGGCATGACGAGCCTGTTTTGTTTATTTTTAATTAAAGTTATACCTACATTAAACCAGTAGTAGCACAAGATAGTAACGAGTGTGCTAGCAACCAGCGCATCTAACAGTACTAATTACGCACTCATTAAGAAAGCTCATTGAATTGCTAATTTGATAACGCAGGGCCATCAACGGACACGACTGGACTGTTTCCGAGGTTTACGGTAGGAAAGGTTACAGTAAAACGGGGTGAATAGGGACGGAAGAGGGGTGAATAGATACTATAAAGAATTTCCCTCTCGATGCCTATTCACCCCGTTTTACGGTATGATACTTAGGATATTTAACTATTTTAAACCCTATATGAAGTAATTTTTGATCCCGAGGTAGAAAATCAGCATGAAAACCCCTCGTCTGGGGAAGATGAAGGGGATTTATGATTAATGTGATAAGTACCCTCATAGTGATGAAGATCAAAGGGTCTCATGCTCTCATGATTAACGTTATATTATGTCTTAGCTTTCATTTCTGCTAGTAACTGATATCACAATATTTATTTGAAGTTTGGTAGCCCTATCTACAAAACTGCATGTCCATGACATGCCCAACCAAATGTTTAAAGAAAGCCGCCAACACATACGGATATAAATATAAGCTTACTACCTTAACTCAGTTCTTCCTGTATCTACAAGCAAGTTAATGTTACTACCAACTTAATTACTTAACAGAAAAGGGTGGTTTTTGCATGTCAAGACTTTATGAGCGTTATGTAATTTGGTACATAAATGGCTGCTAAATATTATGTTGGTCTTTTATCGCTTTATAATTTATGTACAAGGAGCTTCAGTGATAGCTTGGGGTAATGTAACGATGCTATAAAATGGCTGAATTAAAAGTGGGACGGCGATATGAAAGGAGTTACAATTATTACAAGTACCATGGTATATAATGTTATGTATTACATAATTCGTTGTAAATGTAATGTAATAAAAGTTATAATTAGCAAGGCATTAATTACAAATATATTTTGGTATTTCTGAATCTGAAGGCAGAGGTTCATATTTACACTACTACAGCGGGTATCAGGAGCTCCGACTCGAAAAGCAGGAGTAGAAACGGGGTGGTTTATAGTCAGTAAGAGTCTGACTCTCCCTCTCCCCTCGCCCAAGGCGGAATAAGAGCATTGGATGACATCTCCACACAAAAAAAAATGCACCCATCAATGTTATGATTGGGATATGATATCCCATGTACATAATTAAATTAAATATGTGTACAAAATTAAATATAAATATAAAGCCATTTAGGATCAAAGCATAAAAATGCAACCACTGCAAGATAAACTCGCTAGTATGTTTAAGTTTATAAACGGTATTTGAATGGATCTTATCTTCACCAACTTTAATGTTGCTGTTAATGTAGCCATGTACATATATATAAATGTGTCTGTATGTATGTATGTACATCTTTAGCCGAGATACCATTCCAGTGGGTCGCGCCGGCAGTTTGTGCTCAATGCCCATATATACGTGGAGTATATGCAAATCACGCTATTTACATGGTATGGTGGACGAGGCTCTAATAATTAATGGTATACTTTAAATTATACTTACTGAACTGTTTAAATTAATTATTCCATCATGTACCGCTTACCCACCAAATGAGTTTAACAAAATCACGGTTTAATCACGTATATTAATGGAGAAAAGCTCTACTAGTTTCATTCATTTTTTTTCGTTAATTTTCTGTCTAATGATAGTTATTTTAAAGTTATTACATAGTAAGTGAAGAATATTACTTAAATATGTATTTATTATTCATAATGTCACTAGTTTAGAGCCAAAAGAGTTTTAAACAATACTGTTTTTCTCTTATATTTGATACGAAATCGCACCTTATTAGGTACTTAAAATCTAAATTCAATAATGAAATTATTAGCGACTAATAATATAAACCCGCCTGTATATTAACTCAGAAATTAACATACTAAATGTAGTATTCATTACTTAAAATATTCTTGCACTTCCTATTATGTATTCTTGGTCAGTTAAATATTGATGTCAAGTTTTATGAGCAAATTTACGTAAGTTTAAATTTAAGTAGGTATTGGACTACAGGGAAGTAATCTTTCAAGTGCACGATTTCACAAAATTAGGCATATAATGTTGACAGACCAAACTAATATTTTGAAAAGTCATGAACGTCATATTATATTACTTTCTTGTCGATTCATTTGTAAATAGATAAGTATAAATAACTTACATAACAAACATTGTCATATATTCCTTTCTTGTCGATTCATTTGTATTTTAATGTTATCATTGATGTCGTAAATGCATAGTCTATTTTTACAGAAGGTCAGTTAGAGCCGCATAATTCTTGAGGCAAACTAGGAGAGTCCTCACAGCGCCAGCTTACAGAGGGGCGCTGCAAGACGCGCATGTTTGATTGGCCACAGTTGCGGTGGGGCGCCAATAATAATTAGGGTCACTTATAAGGTGCTTGCTTGCTCTGTAGGTTTATTCCGCCTCTGCATAAGGTAAACAATGGAAGAATTTAAAAATAATGATCAGCAAACTGCATAAATGAAAGATATTGTTGCGCAAACTTTGCATAATTATTAAAATGCGCAAGCACAAATGACAAATTAATTGCGCCAATAATCAACATATGCACAGTAAATCACTTTAAACGTAAAGTTATTAATCTGCTCCTATTGGAAGATGTTGATGGTGTAACATTTTTATTGATCTCAGCTCTGTAATAATTAATTTGTCAAAGATTGAACTGATTGAGTTCTCCGGGTAAGTAAGTTTTTCTTATATAACTCTTGTTTCCGTGAAGTTTAACTAAAATTAATCGGTTTTGGTGCGAATGTTGGTCGGCTTATGATAACTTTATGCTAAATGCCATTGGAAAAACATACTGATTTGATTTATAACCGTTCCACATGTTTGAATTATGAATTATGTTGCAATATTGATGCCAATCAATTATAAACTTTATATTCAAAGAATTAAGTTAAAAAAGAGTTTGTGATTGTACATTATACTTGATTACTTTTACAGAGGTGACACCTGTTATAATTTACATATTAATATAAATTTCTATGACGGAAATTTCATAAAAATTAATTAATATCATAAGCAAATGTAACCTGCACGAGTCTAAAATATGATAATATATATATATGATATGTATAAACATTATAAATTACTAGCGGTAGTGACATGACATCGTAGACGGTAGAAGTGATGGAGGTCTCGTAACCTACTAAATTAAAAAAATATTACATAGGTACTAACTGTTTTCATATCGTGACGCTAAAAAGAAGTCAGCTGCACTGCAATACATCTTCAAATTCAATCGTAATATATTTTTAAAATATTTTGTCAGTTTGTTAACAAAATATTTAGATAAAACTTATTAAAAACCAGCGATAAATTTAAAATGTAGTTTTTTTTATACCACGACTGTTGCAATAAATCACATAGCTCGCTTGATGGTAAATGGCATTACATGCGCTTTGCCGACCCTAAAGAAACCTATTTACTCCCTTCTTGAAGTACCCCATATTGTAGCCTATTGGGACAACCTCGGCAGGGAGTTCATTCCACAATCGGATGGTACCGATTAAGGTACATAGGATTCCACGTACCTGAGTATACTGCAGTGCGTACTCGGCGATGAGGGCATGCGCATGATGAGCCAAAGGTACGTGTAGCGTTACTGGCGCCTCGCGGGACGGAGACAGCTGCAGGGAGTGAGGGGCTGAGGATGACGCTCGCAGGCCGCTGAGGGACAGGCTGCGACGGATCGTCAGACCCGCAGGACCTGGGACAAAACAGTAAATTGTTAATGGTCTTTTGATGTGGTGATATCATAGGTGAATAGAATAGCTGAACTTAGACCTACTAAACTGATTTAGGCATTCGTGGGTTTTTAAGAAATTTGTTAAAAAAATTCAAGTCACAGCTTGCAAAGTAGGTATTTATTATGTTACTGATTTTCTATAAATAATTTTAGGTAGCCTTTTTTAAGGAGGGAAAATCATCCAATATCTTCTCCCGCCTTGGGCGTGGCAAGAGGGAGTGTCAGACTCTTACTGACTAAAAACCACCCCGTTCCTACTCCTGCTTTTCGAGCCGGAGCCCTGGTAAACTCGCTAGGCAGTCCACAACTCCGGATACATATCTACTTAATATAAACCACCTAAAACAAACCTTTAACTCCAATAGTGACGGCGTTATGCGAGACAGCGAGGACAGCGTTCTCCCCCGGCGGGACGCGGGCAGCGAAGAGCCTGGCGAAGTAGAAGGGCCAGGAGCGCGCCATCTCCACGGCCTGCCGCTTGGCGCCGGCGCGGGCCGGGCCGCCGCCCTGCGCGCGCAGCCACGCCGCGCCCGCGCGCCGCTCGCTCGCGCTGATGCGCAGCGACGGCAGGTTCGAGTTTATGTCGTGGACAATCTGGAAGGGGATCGCCAGGTGGTTAGTCTGAGTTGTAAGGAGTGGCTTTAGTCGAAGTGTCAGTTTTCTTACAACAAGTCTGTCTTTCTGTCGAATGACTTTTCCGGAGGCCTGATTAAAAAGAAACTGACGGCCAACCATAAGTAATGAAGTGGAACACTATAAGTTCTTAGCTTCAGGTCTTTCAATGTTGCCCCTGACTATTAGGAGTTTGGTTTTCTTTTACGTACTCGACGTTACGAAATACAACCTAGGAACTTGACCTGATTGGCAACTTTGTGGATAACGCAAACATTCCATGCGGGAGTCGATTAAAGGGTACTTAAGCCGTTGCAGATCAATGGATTATCGATTACTGCGCAATTAAATCGAGTTATTAAATGAGGAACAGGTACCTAGGTATAATATACTTACTTGTGCATATAGTAGGTCTAATATGGCTGGGTCATTGTAAGTCTCTAGGGGTGTGAACACTTCCTTGCGCACGCGCAACTTCCACGGCACGCGGCTGTACGTGAGGAACGAACGGTCTGATGGCAGGAGCGCCGCTGGTGCTGGCACGTCACCTAATTGAGCAAAAAATTTATAAAAATATAGGTACACATCTATTATATAAAAATAAGTCGGGTTTTCCTTCCTGACGCAATAACTCCAGAACGCACGAACCGATTTCCACGGTTTTGCATTCGTTGGAAAGGTCTCGGGCTCCGTAAGGTTTATAGCAAAGAAAATTCAGGAAAAATTCAAGAGAAAGGCAGGAAAACAGGGAAAGTCATTGGTGGCGAAACGGAGTTCGCCGGGTTTGCTAGTACTGTATATAAATGATTTAGTTAAAATATAAATACATACGTTCAATATGTTCAGTTCTGTCGGTGACGTGTGTCGACACAGAGTGACGTCTCTCCGCCTCCATTTTCCTGTCTCGTTCTTTCTGTGCCATGTGCGTCTTAAACGTCGCTCGTTCAGTGGTTTTCGTTTCCCTGTTCTCTTGGGGGAACATTATGTCAGACCTGGGACTTTCTCTCGCTCTACCAACGAGCATATCTCGAGAATTCTTCCTACCGTCAAATCTTTCAAAGTCGTCGTAGAATGGAGATCGTTTGCGTTCAAACGAGTCTTCTATTCCATTCTCTTCTTTCCTGCGTTCGGTTCTGGTAGTGTGCACTTCGTAAATCTCCGACGCTTGTCGCCCAGTGTAGTTGTCTCTATCCCCACGGCCCGTCGTGTCGTGTCCTGATTCAGAATCCCATTCGTCACGACCCTGTCCTCTGTCGTCGTAGTTACTACGCCCGTCAGACTCATCACCCCAGTCATTAACTCGGCGTTCCGAGTGACGGCGGTCGGCTGTGAGGAACCGAGTCGCCAAGTCATCTCGTGGAGGCTCGGATTCCTCTCGACGTCGGGAATTCCAATTTGCTAGGAAAGCATGACGGTCGTCTGCTTCTCTGTTTTGATGGACGCCGAACGTGTCTCTGTCTCGCCGCAGTTGTGCAAATGTAGAGGATGCGTCAGGAGCGGGAGGAGGAGGCGCTGGACCATCAGGGGGTGTGGGAGGGGACATTGGCGGTGGGGGCGCAGGCCCTGGCGGAGCGGGGGGCAGTGGTGGTGGGGGCGCGTCCCAGCGAGCCCCGCCACCTAACTGGCGCTCAAGCATTAACTTTCTTGTGTCCTCCAACTTGTTGATGGTACGGGGAGTCTCGGCGGCTGAAGATGTACTGCGCACAGAATGATTCGCGGTGACTCGTTCTAATCTTTGTCTCATTTCAGAACTCAGTTTGAGTTTGCCTACGCTACCAGGAGATGGACGCTGCGCTCCAATCTCAAAGCTTCGTCTGGCTGTACGTTGATTTGGTGGTTCTCTGCTTGGTGAGACTACCGGCCCGTCTACTTCAAATTCTTCCCACTCGATACCTGGCGTTGTTTCTGACTTAGATCTACCTCGCGGCGGCTCGTGTTCCATGCCGTTGGACTGTGACTGCGGCGTGTGACGTCTCTGAATCTGACGTAATTTGAATTTGGTAAAATCTTGAGCTTGTTCCTGACCAACTGCATCCTTTGGCGGGGGCCACCGCCATTTGCCAATACGCACAGTCTTGGCCCGACCGTATGGATCCACGAAACCTTTTATTTCTAAGGGGTCAGTCGAGTGTAGCGGTGGAGGCATCGGTGGTGGGGGAGGTGGTGGAGCCCCAGCTGACATACTCTCATTTGACTCTCGTCGTAACTTTACCTCTCTCCTTGGCGGAGAATGTACTTGAGCGTGCACGACAGTCGAAGAACGGACCGGAGATGTTGGCTCTGACTCCGATGGCTCAACTACTTGACCAGCCAATAATGTTTGTAGAGCTTGGTTCTGAGCAAGCAGTTGTTGCTGTATTTGGAGATTTTGTGCCATCGCGCTCTGCAGGAATGCACGTTGTAGGTTCTGATGATACGCATTGATATCGACTGTACCAGGAGGCGGAAGATGGAGCCCTAGTGCAGCAGCCAGCGCTTCTGGAGTGGAAGGCATTGTAGGCGGGAGCGGCATCGCTCCGAAACTAAGTGTAGACGTAGTAGCTGCAGCTCCTCTTGGAGTGGCTCCACCTCCTTTTATGGCACCAGAAAGTCCTTCGCCGTCGGTGAGACGCTTCAAGCTATCGTTCATAAAAATTGGGTCAAATAAGTTCGTGATGTAGTCATCGACAGAGTCCACACTGGACTCTTTTCGACTTGTTCTTCCCTTGTCCTTGTCTTCTTTTCCTCCTCCTTTGATCAGCTGCTGAATGTCAGCAACATTGTTCAAAGTTTCTATTTGTTCATTGTATTCGCAGTTGAGGACGCTGTCGATGAAATCGCTGTAGTTTCTGCCTCCCTTGATGCTAGCAGCGAGCGACCGCGCGTCTGATAGTTCGTCTATGTTAGGATCTAGTACTGGAGAAAACAGGTCGTCCAAGAATTGGTCCACGTCGGATGCCTGGCTCGGGACGCGGACACGACGCACATGCGATGCGAGACTTGGCGCTTCAGAAGTGTCTGACATCGCTGATGACCTGAGAAAATTAGAAATTTATTTAAGTATCAATTCAATTTAAAAATATTACATACATAATCCTATTTCAATCGATGATTACCTGACACCTCCAAATTCTGAGCTCTTTTCAATATATGCACGACTTGACTGCGACCCGGCAGGCGCGCGCTTCCCAGCGTACTGTGACTTGATGTACCTTGAGGGCAGTACTCGTGATCCTGTTCCATATTCCATCTCCATGCCTCCTTTACTACTGGCCACGCTGGGGGCCCCTACTAAACGCTCCACGGAGTGGTATCTATCATTCAGTCTTGATTGGGACAACCCTAAGTCTGCTAGTTTGTTCGGTGGTGGGGCAGGGTTGTCTCCTAGGAGATTATCTAAAGACCTGCTGCGGACTTTGTCAGAGGTTTGTTCGAAGTATCGTTCGTTGAGTGCGGACTCGCGCGACAGTACGTCGTGCGAAGTCTTTCTAGAATATTCGTTGCTATGTTTGGAGTATTCGTTGCTGTGCTTGGAGTATTCTGTGTGCTTAGAGTATTCAGTCGTGTGTTTCGTTGTGTGTGATTCTTCTCGCTTCTCTATGTTCCAATTATACTCGGACCCGTCTTCATCGATAATGGAGTCTTGTAACATACGTGGTATGCTGGGGGAGCGAGATTTTGGTGGCTCCGGTGGTGGGATCTGGAGAAGAGAGATAAAAATAAATTTTAGTTTCAGAGCAAGATTATTGTAATAAATCTTAGGTTCATAGTTTTGTACCCTACCTGAGGTCTACTTGACTTGTCCGTGTCAACAGACGACGCTCGTGGCGGCGGTGCAGGCGGAGTGTGTCGCGTGCCCTGCGCCTGCGCACGTAGTGGCTCTGACCGTACGCTTGGCAAAGCTGCCCATGTCTCGATCTCACCGACTGCGTCGAGGGCGAATTCACAACCAGCCCATTCTATGAATAAAAATAGTATTATACAAAAGAAAAACACCTCATAGAAAGCTAAAGCAGAATTATTTTATTTTAACCAAAGAAAAGTTTATGTTGTGAATGTTAAGAAATTACAGTGAGATTTAGAATTTATGTTTTTCATTATTAAAATTCTCAACAGTAAAGTGCACATCAATAGCACTAGAAGCACAGAATAATAAGCTAGAAGTGTGTCTTAATAGTTTGGGTAATAAAACTGAATTTCCTTCGATAAAATGTTCGTTACCAGTGAGTTGTCCATTATGTTCCATGGTGAGCGACCAGCCCGTGGCGTTGTTGTGTACCCCGGCGGCGGCCAGCGCGGCCGACGCGGCGCGCTCGCACGACGTCCACGAGTCCACGCTCACGTGGTGCACTGAGTCTGTGACATAATATACATTAGTCTTATATAGTCAACTAAAAAAAAAATATCTAAGTAGAAAAACGACTCTCTGATACTGAACTCTGATTTTTATCACGGTTTCCTCCGAATTCTGATACGATTTTTCACCTTCATGTATTCCAAAGATGATATAATTATTTTGCTTAGTTTGTTTTTCTATGGAGCTAAGTCTTCTATTGTGTTTATACCTTTTTTCTTAATTAGTTCGAATTCTCCCTGGTATTATTTTTTTGGTAACACTAAAGGACTAGTAACATCAAATTGTGACAGTCATAACAGTGGCAGTGACAGTAATGGCATGTGATGTTGATGGAGATGACAATGACAGCAAACAATAATCAATGTAAAATGTAGCAAATAATTAACATTTGTTCCACCGAGTAATTTAAAAGTTTTGATGGCTATTTAATTGATGATTAGTATTACACTCGAACAAACCTTTGTTTGTATATTTATCACTACCATTACCGTATTCTCAATTATTCACATTTATAATACGAGGAGCGTGAGTGCGCCCGACAACAACAACAACATGAGCGATATGGAGACGCCGGGCGGGCTACATACCATCATATAGGCGCAGCGGCAGCGCGGGGCGCGCGTTGTGGTGGGCGGCGCGCCACTCCAGCAGCGTGGGGGCGCGCGCCGCGCCGTGCCCGCCCCCGCGCCGCGCCCGCGCCCCCGCTGCCCAGCGACCGCAGCAACTGGCTGCGGCACGACGCCGGGGCGCGCTCCGACACTAGGCGCAGGAGGTACCTACGGACGGAATACATTTATATATCTATCCACACCAATGACGAAAAGTCGTCGCCTTCCATGGACACCAACAATACGTTTTTTTTTTGAGATCTAATAAGGGTTGCCTTCTCTCGCCTTGGGTGAGGGGTGAAGGTGAGATAACAGATTCGTACTGACTAAAAACTACCCGGTTCACTAGGAGGACAACTTATTAACATTCAGATTTAAAAATACTTTATCAATGTACTGGTATTGCAATAATAAATACTAATAAAAAAAGGGCTGCCATTCATAAACTGTATGAAGTTTACTAACTTGTGTAGCGCAGGTCCTGGTTGGAAGGCAGACAGACAGTGCGCCATGAGCTGCCAGACTCGCTCGGAGGAGGTGTCCCCACTCGCCTGGTTGCAGATCTGCACCAACACCTCGTCGCGGAGACCACGGGATTGCAGGCCCCGGGACGCAATGTAATCGGCTAACACCTGGTAAACAAATATATTTAAAGAAATTTCAATCCCAAATTATCAATTGCTTTTAATCTTAGTTCTAAACAATGGAATTGATAATAGATATGTTTAAAATAGTTCAATGTAGCTAAATGGTGACAACTGCCATATTTCACCTTCTGCCTCGCTTCGTTTCCAGCGGCAGTCTCATCGCACCATCTCAATATGAGTTTGAACGTTGCTACTGCATCATTGAAATCTTGGTCCCTGAAACAAATCATATTTTTTCCATCTAAATTGCATAACATAAAACGGAATATAAACTAGTTTTATTAGCATACTACTGTATATACTATATGAACAAATAAAAGCAGTAATTAGAAATTAGATCATTTTATTTGCAACAGACGATCATTGTTGTCAATCTGAAGCCTTAGTACGAGTTTATTTTACGTTTAACGAGATCGAAACGAGAGTGCGTTCGGCTCCCTGATTGGTTGGTTCATTCGCGCCGGCCAATCACGGCGCCGAACGCGTTCTCGTTTCGTTTTCGTTCAACGTAAAGCAAACTTGTACTAGAGGCACTGACTATATTTTGGAAATATTATCAATTTATTCTTGACACAAACCTGACTGCGGCTTTTGCTAAGAAGGGCCTGGTGATGGGATGTTTCTTCGGACTGAGGTGTCCACCATCAGCGAAATATACCGAGCTGAACTTTGAGAAGGCGAACTGCTGGAGGTCGCGAGGGAGCTGGATGCGTTCCTCTTCAGCATACACATCGCCTGCCACCTGGGAAAGAAATTAAAATGATAATTGACATTTTAAAGGTTCTTTCGTAAAAACTAGAAATATGTTTTTTTTTGTTATTACTTTGCCCCCGCACTGGGATTTTCTCCTGTGTTGTGGGTGCGTTTACAAACATTATACAAGTTTACATGCACATGACACCCGGACCCGAAACAACAATTACTGGATCACACAAAGATTTGCTCCGTGCGGGAATCGAACCCTTACACGTTAAGCGGTAGTCGGTTACTCTGCCACCGCGCCAGTCATTACTTTCAGCTAAAAAAAAATTCAACGTAAATATCTGAATAAATGTGTTTTTGTTCCCTGCTTAAGAATTTATAAGAAATCACTAACATATGTAAACAATATTATTGTCTATTGATATTGTATTGTATAATTGTTAAGTAGGCTTGCGTTGCTAACATACCTTCGCGAGATTCCTCTCAGTGTGTGGTGGCTGCCACTCATCCAGTTTGGAGAGTATGAAGGCGAGTTCAGCTGGAACCTCCAGCACCTGTAGACTCTCAGCTTTCGCCTTTTGTGCTGCCTTCTGTTCTGCAGCGCGGCGTCTGTGAATGTTTAAGTCAAATTAGGATATTATCTTCAATACTGCATATATGTTTTTATTATAAGTGAAACTACTTTTTGGTAGTACGTGCCACGACTGATGAGTATTTACGAATTAACTAAAAATCACGATTAATGGAGAAAAGCTCTACTAGTTTCGTGTAACAGAGGGACTCTTCATCATGAGCAGCGTGCGCAAACACGGTAACGTCGCTGTACTACTACTATTTACTGCGTGCGTGATTATTAGATTGTAAAATCGTCAATTCTGAACAGCATTTAAGTACCGTACCTACATTCAAAGTACAGTATACTAGCTATATAGGTAAACTACATGAAGTACATACTTAGCAGCAAGTTGTTGTGCCTCCGCCCGCCTGCGATGTTGTTCCTTGAGCACGTGCAGGCGCTTGCGCGCGCGCCGGCCGCGCACCAGCGCCTGCGCGCGCAGCACGCCGCGCCGCACGCGCACGAACCGCCGCCGCGCCACCGCGCCGCGCCACCACGACTGCACGCGCACTGTCGCGTACTGCAGCTGTTGGTAGCGTTTCCTGGGGAGAATTGTTTCATTAAGAGAATGAAGTAAAACAAATGTTGATATTTAACAGCAATCCATGTTGAAAATGTAAACTTTTGTTGAAGGAAATTATGATAAATGATATTTATTTTTGCAAATATGTTACAATGTAACTCTTTTACACGTCAATCTCTTAAATAACTAGATGAGGCCGGCATTTCCTATCGGACTACTCTGAAAAGAAATGCCGAAACAGACTCAGAGGTCATATTCTCTTGTAAAGTCCAGACAAAATTACACATACCTTGCTAAGTATCCTCTGAAGTGCGCCTGTAGCTTGGTAGCGGCAGCGCGCAGTTTGTCGGCGCGCGCCCGCTCCAGCGCCCTGTGTAACGCCTCCCTTATAAACACTCGGGCTGCACCCAGCTGGTAGTCCGCACCGACTGGGGAAGGAAGAAATATTGTTAGCGTCTATTTAAGAATAAACTTAACAGATTGAACCGAAAAATGAGGCATCAGAAACAACTGTTTAAACAAAAATTTGTATTTTAAATGTTGCTTATTCTGCTCCTCCGAAGATCACTTCCCTATGTTATTAAGTTATACAGATACCAATATAGCTTACATTCATAATTTAAATTAATAATATAATTATTTGGCACCGTTTAATTAATTGTTGATTAAAATTAATTATCACACTAAATAACTTATTATTAGCACAGAAATGCCACACAAAAATACTCACACAAGACCAAAGCTTCTAAAGTAAAACCTCTTTTCTTGACCCTTTTCCACATTTTCCCCATACCGACCAGTATCGAGTCCCATCACAGAATGACTGATTGGGTTCCGAGTCAAGTCATTCAGGTGATGATGACCACAAGATAACGGTACCGATAGTAACTGATAGTAAAATGTACCGCTGCGATTCATAAATACTGTACTGCACTAATTGCATAGCCCATTAATAGATGCCAAAGTGACATTTTAACCAATTATATTATACGTAATAAGGTGTGGGTAGGTTACTTAAACAATATTCGATCTTCAAAAACGGCACACTAGTGCACACGACACACGATTAAATTGACGGCGCAAAACGATTGCGAGGTAAAATGTGGCTAGTTAGCCACATTTTAACGTATCAATTTTAACCGACTACAAAAAAAGAGAAGTTTACGTGACATTTAATCGGCAACTTTTTTTATGTATGGTCACCGATTATTCGAAGATGCCTGAATCGATTTGAATATTTTTTTTGTGTGTTTTTGATTGTTTGTTTATTTACCTTATTCGCAAAGTTAATGTAAGTTGGATTACATATTTACCTGCGCCGGTAGGTGGCATCTCAGCTAGTATGGAGTTGCAGATCTCCCTGTATGGAGTCGAGCGAGACGGAGTAGACTTTAACAGATACCTGTAAAATAATATAATAATCATTATTGTTTGTTTCAAACATGTGTCAATCTAAGAGATTCATGCTTCAGCGCAAATGGACTTGACTAGAGTGATATACATATCACGGCCTGATTCGCCGTGTGAGTGAGGTTACTGAAGGCCCAACCCTTCCCAACACTCAATCTCCAAATCTCTAACCTAAAAGGCTGGCAACGTGATTATAATTCCTTTGTGTCTGAATACTCGAACGCTACTCAATTTTAAGACGCTCTCAAAACTAGTTCTGTCCCTATCAATACTTTATAAAATGACAGAGAAAGCACGAAGTACAACTTAAAATTGAGTAGCATTTCAGTATTCGGGCGTTAGTGTTGCAACTCAACCGTTCCCTTCGCCGCCACCCTCCCTAATACCCAATCCCCAAATCGCTAGGCTGAATAAAAAGTACCAGTGCATTTATTTACCTGTATCTCTCAACGAAGTTCTGGAAAGGTATCCTGATGGGGTATCCAGTCTGCCTGATCTTGATGGTGTCGAGCATGCCTGTGTAGCGCAGCTGTGCCAGCACGCACGGCATGTCGAACTTCATGGGAGACTTGTCCGTGTTCGGCTTGATGCAGCGCACGAACCACGGGTTGCAGCGCGACATCGATTCTAGAAGCTGGTGGAGACTGTCTGAGAACCTGGTGGGGGGGGGGTGAAGAAAAATGTTAAATAATGCAGAGGAATGAAATGGTATTTGTGATAAAAAGTCTGTGTCTTTATCGGTAAGTAGGAATTAGAACAGACACATTTTAATACAGATTTTCAACTTTGTTCCAAAGCGATAAGGATGAATATCGAGTGATAAATCTTGATTTAAATCATGTGTTGCTTAACCAAACTCACCTAGCCGCAACTGTAGGCGTCCTGGGCTTCATAGTAACGAATCTCCCATTGGCTCCTCTCGGGAGGGTCTTGTTGGCGTCATGCTGTGCCCTCAGCTGCGTGGACATCTCGGCCACGAGGGGAACCTCACTGCTGCACAGCAACTCCAGGACATCAGCTCGGAGCGCGTCGCGGTTCTTGTCCAGGAACCCGTCCACGTTGTACCATACCTGGCCAGCGTAATGTCTGATCTGGAATTGAGGAATTGTTTAGAATATGTATTTTAAAAATACCTTATTAAGTGATTTTTTTCTTTACTAATTTTAGTTCTAGTTGTTATCTAGTTGGTAGCTTTCTGCTGTCCTTATACATGTTTACATATAATTTACTTAAAAACATCATACCTAGGTACTGTACAAGACTATTGTCTACCTATATTTTGAGGAAGATATACAAACAAAAAGGCTCTTAATATGACCCACTGGTGGTCCTCTTTTCTCCCCTGAAGTTAACATAAGTAATTGCCATTACCGATACTTCGTTTCCCATACAAACAGACCTCACACATTGTATTTCTTTCCTGCCATAGATAATTGCAAACGATTAACGATTTAATATTCCATTTCCTTTCTTCGAATACCCCTGTGTTAACAAAGTTATGTCTAATGTGTAGCGTTTTTCTTTGTAAATAAAATGAATGAATAGGGTATCGTGGAACGAGTTCTTTCTGATTAGTTGAAAGTTGCGTATTTGATCTATAAAAACCGTTGGATTCTGATAACATAATAAAACGAGTTATTATTCACTAGAAAATTCTAGTTTTATTATTGAAGTGTCCCATCTTTAAACGGCTGCTAAAATTTCTCAAAAGATTTCTATAGGTACAATTGAATCAACCTCGTAGTGTGTTTTCTGAAAGATACGAGCTGCAGTATTCAAGAATATAACATAACTTTGCATAATTTTTAACACCCACACCCATTTATTTAAACAAATTGCAATCGATAAAGCAAGATAATCGATCAAATCAATAGATGTTTAATTAAGTAAATTGATTGATTGACAAAACTGATAGCAGTTAACATCCCGCTGATATAATTGACCTACAGATGTCAGTGCATTGGAGATTGTACATGAGGTGGAACATTAGTCACGCGACCTTGAACTATCACGACATCTTAATAATATCGGTATTTTTTCGATACGATGACTCATGTAAACAAATTAAGGAAAAAATCTTGAAAATATTTGTGTAGGTAGTATACTCGTATCACAGTTTAGCTAAAAGCATGAGTGTATTTCTTTGCCGTCACAAAAGGTTTTTAGTAATTTAAGGACCTTTCTTGTTATAATATCTTGTTAATAATCTAGCACTTACTCCAAACTCGCTAGCTCCCAGTCTTGGTCTCGAATACAGTTCGTTCAACGCGTGGTTGTAATGGCACTTCTCTAGGAACGAGGCGTCTGATGCCCGCGGGAAGTTGCTCTCGTCGTCTAGCAGGTGCAGGATACCCACTGGCTTCTTGCTTAGCAATTGTATCACTAAAACAAACATCCAAATGTATATACCTACTATTCACAGTAAATATCTTACAAAGTATAACAGGATTACGTACCAGGAGAATTATCATTCCAAGTTAAATTCGACCACTCCAAACGTTCTTTCTGATACTCCTGCTGCTCCAATTTAAATATGTGCTTATTGAAATAATGTTGCAGAGTTTCGTTAGCATAGTTTATGCAAAGTTGCTCAAAAGAGTTCTCTTCCAAGTCTTCAAATCCAAAGATGTCCAGGAGAGAAATTCTGTGAGCATCGTGTAAGCCTGCGCGGTGGACTATCGAGTTGATGCGCAGTACTAGCCAGCTGAACAGGGAGGAGTAGAGTGCCTTAGCGAACGCGTCCCTCGCGTCCAGTGCCTGGTCGATGGGCAGTGGTGACCGCATGCGCTCTGCTCGGGCTGCAGTCACGCGCGTGGTGAGGGCTCGGGCCATCGCCTCCGCAGGAACCTTCAACAAATGTGCAGCCCAACGAACTTCAGCGCCCCCGCCTAACTGAACACCTTCTTGACCGTGACGTAATTGTCGTCTGTGGAAATACACATTTCCCAAATGCAACACGGCTGCTAAAACTCTAATAATGTCTTCTCTTTCCGCGTCTCCGATGCCAAGAACTTGCATAGCACCACATAGTGCAGACCAATCGGCGCCAGCGCCAGCGCCACCGGAGTCTCCTCCTTGGTTCAAGTAGAAATAGTGTTCAGCAGTCAGCAGACCTCGGGCCCGCCTTTGTTCTTCGTCTAATCCGGCCAGTAATTCATAGAATACGTGATAGTTCCTCTCTCCGGGGGACTGTGTGACTATTCGAGATTTCTCTAGCAAGTAGTGCGCTACCCTCGCTCCTGCTAAGGAGCCATCTTTGAAATACAATTCTAAGAGTTTTCCGAAGCGACTAGAATTGTGATTTTTTGGTGTTCTTGCGTTGCCGAAGGCTTCCAATAAGGGAGCTGCTTCGAGAATTTGTTCGGAGACGGGAGCCCTGCCGGGCGGTGCAGGAGCGACTGCGGCGAGGAACTGGACCGCCAGTTTAGTGGACTCAGTCTTTCCTGCACCAGACTCGCCGGAGATCAGTATGGCTTGAGGCTGTGGAAGGGCCGCGCGAGCAGCCGCCGCTATGGCAAACAAATGGGGTGGGAGATCGCCTAGCGCCTCTGCTGCGTGGTACCTGGAAAGAAAGCCGTTACCAAATTAATGACTAAGTATAAAACAAAACGATCTAGTTTATTCAGTATTGAACAGAACTATCGTACCTCCTTGCAGTCTGCAGGCCATACAATGCGTCGACAGGTCTGTAAGGGTTTACTGCTACCAATATGGAGCCGGCGTATGTGTATATCAACCCTTGTTCGTATCGTAGTTTCAAGTTCCACAGTAGGGCCGCTTCGTGGAGGTCGTGGAGCCTCGTCATGTCGTCCACACCAGTGGGGCCCAGCTCCTCTCGGGGCCAGACGGGGTCCCCTTCATCTTCACCATTGCCCATTTGTAGGGCAAAGGTTTGAGGCTGTGAATAAAATGGAAATATTTAGTAACAGTTAATTGCCTGGTGTAAATGTTTTGGTAGGAATAGAAGCTATTTAAATGACAGTAAGGTTCAATTGCCTATAACACGACTGAATTGAATTGAACATAATTCGTACACTAGCAAAATTCCTTTCCTCACAGCTATTCAAAATATAAACGAATATTAAAAAAGAACAATAAATAGGTAGACGTCAGTGCGGAATTATGAAGCCCAGCCGGCGTAACTGTGAGTCTGTGACATAACATAATGACTCCTCACAATTGTATCAGCACATCTTCCGCGACCTGCTCTACTAAGTTATTTTCGCTATCGAGATCACTTAAATTCGTTACAATTCAACGCTCGCTGCGTTCGCATATTTCTTTTATATTTCTTTATAAACCGCGTAATGTATTGTGTATTGATTAAATAACATCGTGTCGTGTTATGTTACCGGTGTGAAGGATAGATTGCAATTTGCATGGAGTTACATTTATATTACGCGGTTCGGTCGCGCTCGAGTAAACACCATTACCGATCGAGTCTGTTGATTAGCATGATACTGTTAGCTGACCCTCATTTATACACAAGTCACATCAGCAAATTAAAATAGTCATCTCCATTACAAGTTGACGGCTGGTCATTAATATTGTGCTTGACGTACACTGCCATACTGAATCACACGTCTTCAAACAGGAATTGTTTAGCTTTGAGGTTAAGATGGCCATTCATGCATAGTTCTCGGAAAGCGAGCTTTGATGTTGGTAACTCATAGGGAAGATTGTACTAAAAACATAGGCTTAATATTCCACAGTGTCGTAGTAGAATGAGCATGTTTTTGGCTAGTGGCTAACCTGTGAGGTCCCTACTTAGATACAAGATACTTCGAGTCATTCGATTTCACACCCTTTGTCCCCGAAGGGGTAGGCAGAGATGCACATTATGGCATGTAATGCCACTGTAGAATGTACAACCACTTTTCACACAATTTATGTTGTAAGTCCCATGTAATAAATGGTGAGCCTATTGCCATATACCGGGCACATTTCCAGTACTGAAGTATTCTTATTATTCAACTACTCTGGGCAGCGTGACGACATTGGGTATCAAGTGTAAAATTAAATCAATTTCATGCAGTATGAATGAGAACTTGACAACTGTAATTACAAAGTCGAGATAAAATATAATTTTATTTAAATCCATTGACGTTAAATGGCCGTAACTAAATTAGAATAAACTGTGCATTACGTTCATTCATTCGATGACATTTGGATAACAATGGTGTAGTAGTTAGTTGTATTTTTGAACCAAAACGTATTTATAAATGTGAGATATATTATACTGCCTTGAGCTGCGGACGTGGGTTTACCGGGGCTCCAGCTCGAAAAGTAGGAGTAGGAACGGGATTGTTTTTAGTCAGTAAGAGTTTGAAACTCCCCTCGCCTCACCTTAGGCGGGAGAAATCGTTGAAAGATTTTTCCCTCTTAACAAAAACAAAAAGACCTTGTGGTTAGCCTTAGCTAGATTAATAGAGTGATTTTGTGTGATTCATTGCTCAATTTATGAATAGCCCATATGGGAAATGGGTGTGATGATATAGAAATAACGAAGCAGTTAATTATCGATCTCTACCTATAGAAGTCAGGGAATCAGGCATATAATCATCAAGTTGGTTAATTAGTGATTTATATCTAATTAATATAAATATTACATTATTAACGAGGACATCCAGACAAAGATCCTTCAGAGAAGCAACAGTTGTCGGTCTTCGATACCTCCAACTTCTGTTCGAAGACTTCGAGCTTCCCGAACCAGTTCCAACTTTCTTCATGATCGACTTAATCTTCGTCTCACAGCTGTTCTGACGTCGAGACAAACGAAATCGACATGTGGAGTCACAAGAGACGCTAGATTTAGATGATTCTGGTGAACTGTGCGGTGTTGGCGCGAATCGGACACGCATCGGCCAATCATAGGCGATTTGACGAACTATCTTATATCTAAACTCCGTATCTTTATTGCATACGTGCTTTAATACTTGTATCTTAATGTGATCTCGTTCATAGCAGTATGTTCACTAGAATGCAATTTATCACGTTCGTTTTATGTTTTGATTTCATCTCACGTTCCTTAATTATTGATAGAGACAATTAATATTGGTATTTCTAGGATGAATAGTGTTTGATCCACCTCTTGATAAAGTGAATTACATATAAACACAGAGATCAGACATGTTTAAGGTTGAAATATATTTATAAGGAAATGACAGGATTAGTTCACTCCGATTCTAAGGTTTAACCACGATCATTTATTTTCAGATGGAAACACAAACTTTTCTCACTTGTGTGAGCTTGTCTTTGTTTGTTCCTTCTTTTGCCGGTTTCAACTGATGATCGTTTAAAATATGTCGTTTTTCTCTATTTATAGCATAACACAATTAATTTATACTGTCTTGAATTGCCTCAAGAAGTTCAATCATCCTCCCTCCACAAGATTCACCCACATCTGTCACAGGAGACGCTTTAAAAACTTCTCTCATTCTGTATGCCGTATCACAATAAGCGAGATATTCACTGACACACCACAACTTTCCACCACACATCCATGTATTAGTTTCTAGTATTTCACATGAGAAAACCGCAGATCGTTTTATGGAATTAAACGTATCCCGCGAAGTACGTCGCGCGGTGGCTGGCTACTGGCTACTGGCGACTAACTGATTGTACCACATACCACGCCGTGGTACATGCACTGTTATGGTGCCTCTGAGGATAACGGCCTAGCCTGGACCACCTCAGATTAAGTAACACATTCATATTACTGCTGCTAATCTTATGATTATTTTTTGAGATAATTTTGAACATTCAATAAGTAAATTATACATTAATAGGGTTTAAGCGGAATAAAATGAAATTGAAGCACAATTTTGATTTCTTTTTATACTACTACGGTGGCAAGAATGCACATGACCCACCTGATGGTAAGTGGTTACCGTGGCCTATGCGCTATGAAAGCTTGCAACACAACACTTGATGTCATTGGATTCTCTTAAATGAATTCACCTATTGACTGATTTTGTCCTAATATTGGGTTTTAATATCTAAGTGTACAGACATTTAATTGAGTTGAAGAAATTGGTTAAGTTGTATACAGAAAATGTGTAAAGATTCTTTGGGCTGCATTCGGTTCATCGTTTATGATAACAAAAGTGAGAATAATAGATATGTCACCGAGAGTTTAAGATGAAATTGGAAAGTTTTAACTAATCACTATTCCATAAGGTTTCGCAAAAGACAATTATCTGTCTATCTACATGTTTGCACCAAAGCGTAGCGTAATTGATTTATTGTAAAATTTGCGTGCAGCAATTTTAGAAACCCGTCACCTGACAGATCAAGATCACAAACCACTGTTACACTTTAATGCGATTTACGTAGATTACCCAATGCTTAATTTTTAATTATATGTACTTATAGTAACAACTTACTGTTCCTGCATTTACAATCAGCCGGGAAGTTGTGTTGAAAATAATTGTTATAGAAAATAATCCGTTCATAATCGTCGACAAGGTTTTGTGGACACTTACTATGTTAGAATTGGACATGGTAATTAGAATTGAGAACAAGTGCAGTTATGAAAATTGTGCTTGTACATAATTATGGCATTATGTATGACAATAGGCACAAACTTTACCTAGGAGAAACTAGATTATTACTTGTATGAAATTCAATCAAAATTCAAAAGCGAAGAAACAAAATTGGTTATTATGTATCTGAGAAACTAATAAATATTTCGTTTTACATAAATAATTTTATATGAATACCTGCTAATTTATTATCTAACCCCAACTTCAAACGACAAGGTCGAGATGACGACGCATAGATCTGCATTTTACCGTTACGTAATAATATAGGTAATGCATCCAACCAATGATTGGCCAGGGTCAATGTGACCTCTTTGCACCTTCCGACATTACGTCCAATAAAACGGAAATTGTTTGCTAAGAAACCTATTATTTTGTTGGTACAAAAGCGATCTGACAAAGACAGGGAACATTGTTCCACTGTGATTGGCGAGAAAAGGCATTCGGCTGATCGCAAGGCCGCGGGCGGAATGTTGATAGAGAGTTGACTCAGCTCCAGCTGCCTCTTGACTTATGCGCGCCTAGTACCTAGGTTAAGTTTTGTTGATATTTTGTTGAAATTAAATTTAACTTATATCTACATTAGTTAGCATCTTTGTACTTGCTTCATGGTCAGCACATTAATTTAGGCATCACTAGGCAGCATGAATGATATTTTTTTGGGAGATTTTTATCTAATTCATTTCATTTGAACCTTACAGTTACGTCTCGTATTAGCAAACATAATATTATATTTTCCATCTGCAATATGTCATAAGTGTCTCTTTGCTAAAAAGAGTAAAATCTACATAGGCCTTTGCCCACCATAGAAACACAATGTAAAAAAAAAGACGTCAAACTAGTTTCGGCTGAACTTAAGGAGAGGTTGGTCAAGTCTATAATAAAATCTAGACACACGGCAGTGTGTCCGCCAAGTTCGAGCAAAAAAACCGACACACCGGCCGTGGGTTATATTACACGAACCATTTCGGGGCAAGTTCGACCCACCTATAACTCAAAATCTATTTTATCTACGCATATGAAATTTCTAGTATCTGTCGAGATCTACTTACTTATCTAAAATACAAAATTTCATTAATGTACCTATTGTAGGTCTTGAGATATTGACGTCAGAAAATCGCTATTTTTACTATACACTCACTGACTGACTCACTCATCAAAAACCTAGACCACTTCCAATGGTCGTATTGACTTGAAATTTGGCATGGAGGTAGGTCTTTAGGTCAAGGTAAAGGAAAAAATCTGAAAATGGCCAAGTGTGAGTCGGTTTTAAAAATAATGAAGGTGTAAATTCATACCCCTAAGGAACTAAAACAAAAAAAATATCTATATCTTCCAATGGTCGTACCGACCTAAAATTCGTTACGAAGGTTTGTATTTAGTCAAAGTAAAGTAAAATAAGAAAATAAACCTTACAAAAATAAATGAAATCCCACCCAAAACATAAATGTGAAAGGCTGCCAAGTTCGATAATATTGGAATGCTTCGCCTATAAAGAAGTGAAATAAGTACCAAGTTCCATACACAGACCTCAGTTAAAAATGATATAACTTGGCAAGTTTTAATAGAAAATTATATACTTGACTCATTGCGTTTAGTAGGTTTATAACAAAGTGTGTGAAAACTTGCCAACTTGTTATATCATTTTTAACTGAGGTCTGTGTATGGAACTTGGTACTTATTTAGATCTCACTTCTTTTATAGGCGAAGCATTCCAATATTATCGAACTTGGCAGCCTTTCACATTTATGTTTTGGGTGGGATAATGTCCTCAGAAACAACCTGTTCACAGTTTTTGCTCTTAACGGTAATATTTCGACTAGTATGTCACCTGTTAGGCCATTCTTGGAACAATCGAGCCATGAATCGACTTCTTTTGTGTTTTGGAAAGCAATATCTACCTATACAGAAGTAGGTACGTAGTATTGTTGATCATAATCAACGGTCTGTTTATGTACCTAGTAAGTAGCGTAATGAGGCCGTTTGCACGGCAGTCGCCCTTGCAATGCGAAGTAGTGCAATGTAAGAATGCTTTTCAAAATGTATGGCGACGGGAGCGCAAAAGACATTTTTGTAAGTACTCCTATTCTTCCCGCGGGATCTTAAAAGTAGACTAAGAGACCAGGTGGGAACGCTCTCTGATAACCCTGAACCTGCCGAACTGCGAAGCTGAGCGTGGAAATCATTTAAATTATGGAATAGGAGGCAAACGAGCAAACGAGTCACCTGATGGTAAGCGATCAGCGCCGCCTATGGACACCCGCAACACCAGAGGAGTCACAAGTGCGTTGCCGGCCTTTAATCATGACAGAGTTCTAAAACCTACATTTACCCGTGGTATGCCGGAACGCGAGACACAATATTTGTATTCTATTGAGTCTTTCATAAAGTCAAGAAGTTAATATCAACATTATAACATGTTATGGCAAAACTGATTAATATTATAATGCGAACAATAAATAAGTGGAATGTATTACATGGCGGGTGCGATACCGTCACGTTTTGACACCAGCTCGCATCGTACGTGACTTTACTAGTGCCGTGACGTAACTACGCCTTCAATTATTTCATGGCTGTGATTTAAACGATATCATTCACTATCATAATGCCTTATACATATATTACATCAAGCAACAACTTTGTCTACGGCCCGTAGGTCAAATTAAGATTAGGCTGTCACTTAAGATCCCTCCTATTTTGCCGAGAATGTTTTGTAGTTGCCCCAGGATAAAAAAATCACATTGCTTGCAGTGGATGGGTCATAAGAAAAGTTTCAGTCCGGACAACGTCAATTGCTGAACTGAAGCTGGAGGTTTTCGTTGTTTTTATCTTACCTAGATCTACTACTATCTACTTTTTGTGTACAATCTATTCCTTAGTCCGATTGTTTGTTTGGCTGATGGTGGTATTATTTAATTAAGCCTATAAGGAGTACCGAAGTAGGTTACAGCAAATTCTTGTCTTATTAACTTATGCATAAAGTGCAGTTTACCTGTCCATTGAGATGTGCGGAGACGAGCAGTACTCTGGCGGCGCGGTGCACCTCGACCAGCTCGCCGGGCAGTGGTGCAGCGGCGCCGGGCGGCTGGAACCACACCGACGCGCCCTCCGACCACTCCGACAGCCCCCCGGAGCCCGCCATGCTGGAAATAGAGATCAACGTTAGAATGATCCTGTCTGAAGTGAAGAGTGTGCGAAGTTGAAGAGTATAGAATAGTGGGTGACTATGACGGTCCTAAAGTGTAATTTTAACTACCGACCTGCACCAATTTTTAACGGGAATTACCGCAAACGCAAAGCGAGGAGTTCATCGAAGTCTTTTACTTTTTTATTCTGATTCAATGTAATGAGTTGTCTACGCAGCCCTAACGTGATATTATAATATTAATATTTTATTTCAGTATAAACGTACCTATGTTTGTGTATGTTCTTATTTGTACTAAAGAAAGCTTGACAAATTATACTTAACAAAAACAACGTCACGTCTGTGTAAAGGAGGTATAGAGGCAACGAATTGTGTGTGTGACCTGATCCTGGCACACATTTCAAAACTTAAACAATACGCTCAGCATTGTCTGCATTTTGTTATATTAACGTATCTAGAACTGTTACGGTCAGACAGACTATGTTCATCAGTACTGTGTAAATATTGAGTCAATATCACAATACTACACTGCACAAGATAAAAAGGGTTGAAATGTAACGACAATGAAAGACTTCAATAATATTGTTATATTTTTATTAAAAAAGCTTTTTGAGTATCGAACTAACAATTAAATATTATAGACACATACGAGTAATACATATTATTTAACAAAACATTTTGTGATAACAAGTTAACGAATACAGTCTATTCGAACTGTCACAAGTAGATGGGCGAGGGAGAGCAGCCACAACCGCACGACGGCTGGGACGACTGGAAGCAGATAGGAGTGGGGGGAGGGGGCTGCACACAGAACGGCTCCAGGGGAGGCGGCTGGATGCACATCGGAGGAGGCAGGGGAGGCTGCACCATTACAGGAGGCAAGGGAGGAGGCTGTACGTTGATAGGGGCGGGAGGAGGGCTCTGCACACACATCGGGGGTGGGCACGGCGGTTGCACGGTTATAGGCGCTGGCGGAGGTAACTCAATCACCATCGGAGGAGACGGGGGTGGCTGAACCATCATCGGAGGTAGTGGTGGTGGTTGCACAGGCATCGGCGGCATTGCAGGTGGCTGGATCATGATCTGGCCTAGAGGTGGTGGCTGCACAACAATCGGTGGAGGAGGAGGCAGCTCAATCACGATCGGAGGTGGTAGAGGAAGATCTAAGAATATCGCTGGTGGCATTGGTGGGTTCACATACATTGTGGGAGGACAAGGAGGCGTCACACACATGGGAGGGGGAGGAGGAGGTGTCACGCAAATTGGAGGAATAGCAGGAGGAGTGATGGTCATCGGCGGCAATGGCGGGGGGTTAACCATTACTGGGGGCGCTGGTGGTGGCGTAACAGTGATTGGTGGAGGACAAGGGAGTTCTATCATCATTGGTGGCAACGGGGGAGGTTGCACCGTCATTGGTGGTGGGGCTGGAAGTGTGACGTAGACAGGACAGGCTGGAGGGGCGGGGATGTTCAGTGGAGGAGAGCAGCAACCGCATTGTGGAGGTGGTGACACGTAGGGAGCGGCTGGGGGTGGCGCAGGGTACGACGATACGTAGTACTGGCCATCTACGATATGCTGGAAGAAAATACGTGCACTTATAAGTAAAGGAATAACTTAAGGAATGTAGGTGTAAACAACTATAAAAGCCAGTAAAACTACTTGATTAAAAAATTATCTTACCTGAGCAACCGCTACTAACAGTAGGATTAACATTTTTCTAGTCACCTCCATCGGTGACCGATGAACTTGAACTTGTCTTTAGCGACAAACAAACCCTTTTTATACATACATTATTACTCCAGAACTTTATGCAACATCGATACAAAGGTACGAAATCTTGATTAACAAACATTTTCAAGTAATATTTGTAACTTATCAAGTGTACTGTAATCTAGTAGCATAAATAGTGAAATTGAATAAGTCACGTTTGAAAGAAGATAAGGACATTTACAAATGTTTTTAGTTAGAACAACACAACAGTTTAGTTTAGTTACATATTTGGGTGAAGTTGTGTGCCTAAAATGGATCTTCGTAAGTATTTATTTAATATATTTGGAGATAATTGAGATATATGAATTTCTACCGTAGGATTCAAAACTTTCAACCCGGAGCTGCGGACTGCCTAACGGGTTACCGGGGCTCCGGCTTGAAAAGCAGGATTAGGAACGGGAAGGTGTTAAGTCGGTAAGAGTCTGACACTCCCTCTCGCCTCGCCCAAGGTGAAAGAAGTCATTGGATGATTTTCCCCCTAATTAAAACTTTTAAAGTATAATGAAAACAGCAGCTTCTGCTGTAAAAGGCGGAGTATTATAACATACAGATACCGAAGATATAAAACTAACCAGCGAAAGAGAGGACACAATTTATTTTACACTACACGAAATTGTTTCATTACGAACAGAATATCTGATTGTAAACATTAATTTAAAAGCTGGAGATGACAGTTCGCCCCATAAACCAAGAGCTAACATGAGAACATGATTTAGATTAGAAAGAGAAAACGAAGCTTGCTTATGTCATTGTAAATCTTTAGAATGCGTAATTGAATCGATCGTTCGGGAGATTTATAGCTTGTCGATCATAAATAAAGGCGAAGTTTTTGCGATCAATGTTCTCATTGAGCTTCGTTTGTAAATCTTCGATAACGTTCAGTTGATTCCTTGGTGGCTGGTGTGTTTATTCTTATCGTATTTGTCTATATTATGGCCTGGTAGAACTGTAGTAGGTAGGTATATCACCACTTTGAATCATATATTCTCAGTTTACTTAGCGTTCGTGTTCTACATATTAGCAATTCTGTACCCTGACAATCCAGTCTAATAATAATAATACAAACGATTGAAGTATTTCAAGTTTCTGTCGAGGAGATATCAATAAATCATGAAGATCTCATTCGACTTTTCTTCAAGAATTTTTCTATTCAAGTAAAAAACGAAGATAAATAATAGTATTCTTTAAACTGGATACTGATAGCAAAATACTATATCATTTCAAAGAATTCCAGCACTAAAGAACATTCGTTTAATTAGAAGTTAACGCAAACATATGCTCAGTAATTGCATTCTCTTGAAAGCATGACGAAGTTACTGCAGTTTAATTAAAGACATATTGATTTATGAGAAGATTTGATTTTTTTAATTACCGCGAATACCTTGATTTACGTTCGTCTGTCAGTTATGTATCTAAATCGTAAAAATGTAATTAGTTGTAAAACATCTGACGCGTAACATGTTTATGGTATAAGGTTCTACCGTCGGAAATGATTTTCACTTTCTTCACCCACGTCACTTGACATTCAAGTGCTATTAAGGTACATTAGTAGTACTATGTAAGTGCTTAAGTAGAAATCTTGCCACTTTTCCTTGCGTGATGTGTGAAGAAGCAGTTCAATGGGAAATGTGTTGAAAAGGGAACATTCTTGCTTGTCATACATGACACGGCTAAGGAGAAAAATGCGTGAATCATAAATAAGTAAAGGCACTTCAAGTTCTATTCAATAGTTATTGTGATAGGACTGAAGACCTTTTCCATCAGTGATTAAATACCACTTCTTTTTAGTTTTCCTAGTTACATTATTCATACACGTTAGTTTTATATGTTATCTAAACCCATTTTTCATTTCGCAATAAACTTTCTCGGACATTTATTGCATCAAGCACTCACGAGACAACGCGACGAACAGTAAAAACTAAAATATTCCGAACTGAATATTTTCTCTCATACACGTGCTCGTCTCGACTCGAACCTTGTTCTCTAAACGAGGCAGTGTGGACAGCTGATTCAATACATTAACATAACCATTTCTAATGTCATTCTGGTCGGCACAAATATCAAACGCACCCATGACGACCTAAAAAAAGTTCATTGGATCCGGGAAACAATGGTCCGAGAGCCACTTCCGTCTGCCAAAGACGTGGAACCGAACCCACTTCTGATGCATACCAATTGAAATAACCTGACCGATTTTGATAGGCATTTGAGCAAAGAACGTTGATAGATTGGTCGTGTGTTTTAATTTGGTCGGGTTGTCTCTGTGTTGTGTATTCTGGCTCCGCATCGACCTCAAGAGGTAAGGCTTTCTACACGCACGTTCGTCGCTTCCATAAGTTGATCTTAGGTGTCGCGTAAATAATTAATAGGCGAGCTCAATGCAAGTTAAGCATGTTGAAGAATGTCACGGTTAGGCCTAATCGTTTACAAGGCAAAGTTACGACATTGTAAATAATGCGCTTTTGAGAACTATTTTAATGTCAGACAAATTAGACGCACAAAACTGGAAATTAAAAACGACTTATTAATATTTGATGGAGTTCACCAAGGCATCATATTAGGCCCACCTTGAGTAAACAAAGTAAGAACTGATTCACATGCTGCTACTAGACTATAATTCAGATCACGTACGATATGTATACAGAGTTCAAGAACAAGTCGATCCAAAGTACACAACCATAACCTTGGATATAAAGTGAACTGCTTAGTAGCTTTTCATTTTGTTTTTCTTATTTTTTTTTAAATATCAACTGTTTGAATGACTGTTTTTAGATTCTTGATTCTTGATTCTTGATTATGTTTGGGAGTGTGAAATAAAATACCTACTTATGATTATTTATACGTTGTGAATGAACTTGTACTGTTGTACCTATTGTTTAAGTGTTAAACTTTAATTTAAGACAGGGATGGCGAGCCATTAGCATGTGTGCTATTGATAGCAATCAGCACAAATGCACAATATTTTGGGCACGTTATTGATTACAAAATCTGTAACATTAGTTTCAGAACTACACAGATGTCTCTAATTCAGTATGAATTTTGCTTAACGAACTAAAAAAAAATGTTATTAAATGGCACGTTGTTACGTAAAGGTTCACCATCTCTAGTCTATGATACTAGCAATTAATCAAAGTTAATAATTTTGCAAGTACACAAGATATTCACGAGAGATTAGCCTTCTGTCGTAAACTGAATATTAAACTTATAATTATCGTGTCACAATTTTTAATAACCCTGTGTCGCTCCAATAGTTATGTAAAGCATGATTCAAACAAAAAGAATGGTCAGCATCTAGAAACGTATAATTTTATATTACACAGGCATAAAGAATGAAGTAATAAAAAAACGAGGCTGAAGAATTAAATAATTGAAATAAATCGTGTCAATGTTAGAAAAACGTAACTTTTAATATTACAGCGCTGGGCGCCGTGGCAGCAAAGGAATTCGCACGGTGAATCAGTTCATAATAAAAACTGTACATTATAACAACGGGTTAATATCATTAAAAAAAAAGTACTAGCAATGATACGCTTGGGCGCATTTCGAATTCATAAATATTAGAGAGCTGGCAAAAAGACAGTAACAGCGTTCTTTTATCTATCACTTACAAAATAAAAAAAACTTCCCGCAAAAAGAAATAAAAAAAAAACTTGCAAGTGTAAAATTGTATTTTTAAGTTCCCCATCGCTAATTTAATTATCATTTTTATAACGTCTTCTTTTGTAAATATAACTTTCTTTTGTTTCATTACGATTTATTGTAGTCAAGTGGCCATAAACATTTCTATATTTATTTTATTTTCTCGCTTGTCAAATATTGTGAATGAGACAACTGCGAATTGAGCGTCATAGACAAGTTTGGCCTCACAAGGCAGTCCCGTTACGGCCGGCAAATTGTGACACGTCGCCCGTGGCAATACTATTGACCGTTGTAAGCTTTTATAGTTATGTTTTTTAAATGGCAAATTAGTTCCCACCATTAATCCATTGCCAAAATAGACAGATTCGATTTAAACGGAACTTCTTTAAAGACCCTGAGTTTTCTGATGGCCTATGCCCAATCAACCTGACCGGGGAAAAAATATATGTATATGTATAACTCTTTCGACCATAATTTATGCAAGGATGACATTGTATTCTTGAAAACGGTTATTGTTAATTGTATAATAGCTACGCACCCACAACACAAGCGGTTTCGTCTAATTAAAAGTTGCCCAACTTTGCCGTAATTAGAAGTTGTTATAACATAGGTAATTGTATTAACGAATTGTGATGATTGCATTATGTTGTGTTACATCACTGGCTCGGTTTATCGACTTTTACATAAAGTCAAAACTTGCGCGAAATCGCAAGAGCGTCACCTGAAAATGTCAAAATGCAGTCGTGAAATGTCAAAGTTGACAAAAGACAATCGTACGACCTTTGTGGTAGGTAGTATGTAATGTATTACATTTGATTTTGGAATCTAGTGTCAGTACGTATCTTTTAATAATGTTATAAGGACGCATCAAGTTTAATATTAATTTCTTCAGCTTTAATCTAATACATAAAATTTGTCACAATGTTAGTTACAGTACTTCTCCGAAACGGCTTTACCGATTTTTACCAAATTTTATATGCGTAGGTATTCAGTAGGTCTGAGAATCGGATACTGTCTATTTTCTAGAAATAATTTATAAAGCAAAACAACGTTTGCCGGGTTAGCTAGCTTTTAATAAATTTCCTTTTATCTTCCTTAATTTTTCACGTTTTGTATTGCTTGTAATAATAACAGCAAAACATCTGTCATTTATTATTTAACAATTTACTTAGAAGGTCACCGTTATTACTTAAACTTTTTATACACTACACGGGCAAAAACAATCATATTGTTCTTTTAAAATCTCAAATATAATAGACAGAACATTTTTCCCTCATTATTTCCACATTTAGTTGGTGACACAATCGTGTGGCCTTCACCTTCAGGTCGGTGCATTTTTCTCAGGAAGCATTCGACTTGATTGTACGGTACCGGCATTTATTAGAATGTAGTCATCTTTAATTAGCTACACGTGTATAATTCTCACATATAGGTAGTAGGTCTTAAGATGCCTTTGTCCCATGGGAATTAATAGGTCAGATAATTCTAAGCAAGATGCTTTCTGTTTTCCTAGCATTTTTTATGATATAGGTGAGCCGGTAAACTAGCAGAAGGATCACCTAATGATAAGCAATCGCCTATAGAGATTAGGGACCCGAAACACCAGAGGCGTTAGAAATGCGTTGCCGATGTCTTTTGGGGTAAGGAATTTAACGGTTTTGCGGAATAGTGAATTGGGAAGATTGGGAAGGGGAGTAATTGGGTTAGCTACGAATTAAGCTAAAATATGCCACATATATTTATAGATTTTGGGAGGCAATAAAAGCATAAGTTTAGTTCCCATAACATACCTAGTCGTTCTTCTTAAATAAATAATACGCATCGGCAGTACATGTCCTATGTACGGTACAAATTACTCATATTCTTCTCACAAATGCATATTTATGTATGTAATGTAAGTATGTTCTCAAACATCTCAATTTTGTCCGCACATTCCATTGCCACGCTCGAACGATCTCTGACTAATTCGTAGCGCATTATTTATTGATCAAGTGTACACTAAAAACTATAAATCTAGTAAAAGTACAATTTCTACGCTCATCTGATTAAGATATTTCAAACGAAAGTAGCAATTATCCGCTATATAATTCGAGTAGATAAAAGATCAAATAAGCGGTAACGATTTAATGTGTTTAAATTGAGATAGGTACTACAAAATACAATTTTATAAATCCATATGTCCTACTAATATTATAAATGTGAAAGTTTGTTTGTTTGTTACTCTTTCACGTCAAAACGGCTGAAGGGATCGGGATGGGATGATTTGCAACAGGGATAAATTATGGTTTGCAATAATAGTTAGGTAAGTATTTATCCCACAGCAACGGGGAGAAGACTCTAACAGAAGTTAGTAGTGATATAAGAACTTGAAAGGGTCATAATAATTTCGTAATTAATTACAGAACTACCCATATTCCAAGGCAATTTCTGAGATATTGAGAAGGTCAGGGCATCCGTCCATATCCCACCAACGGTTGTTCAATCACTAAAGCATACTAGCAAGCAAAATTATTAAATAACTAATTGATATTACGAAATAGAAGTCCATTTTAATGGCGATGTGCAAAAATGCATGTCATTGCACCGAAACGGTAACATTACGGTCCATTCCGCGTGGGTAAACATTTAAACACTGAATTACATAATTTCAATATCTCTACATTTTCCCTTCATAATTAAAGAAGTGCATCATAATTCATTGTTAAACGTGGCGTATCTGATTTTATTTGATTGCATAAGTTGTGCTTCAGTGTGGGATTGGGGCCAGAGACAGACTTGTGCCCGCGCATCGGTGTCAGTGGAACAATAGTACATACGCGCCGAGTGGGGGAAGGAAGTGTCAATAATTAATAGAAAATAAACCGCCTTTTGTGTACCCAAGTGAGAGTCTAAATGTATTGTGTATTTAGTTTTGTGAATTGAACATAAAGTTTGGTAATGATGTTCGGAACTCCGGGTTGCAGGGAACTTTATTAACTTTACAAAAGAATAATCTCATTATGACTCTAGGATATCTTCCTAGGGGCAGCTAATAAACCAATCCCACAGGAATCGTTTTAACCAGAAACACTTGACACGCAACGGTCAATCACCCAATATAAAGTAAAAGTAGTTGATTGCGTCAATAAAACTAAAGGCACCAATGGCTATGACACTTCACCTTGACAACTGAACCATTTTCCAAATAAACCAATTTGTTCGTTTTGTAATTGAATAATTTAGTGTGTCGACAATGGTGAGGCGAGAGGCGTGAAAACGTTGCGTTATAATATTGTCACGGGACTAGGAACTGTCATGCTGTATGCCTGCAGGCCGCTCAAACCAGTTACACTGCATTGACTGTGTATTTGTCAAATGGCACAAGCTAATTGACAATTTGAACACCACGAGTCATACAATCATGTATAGAACTTATATCTTCTCTTGAAGCGTGGAAATCTTTGGCAGATACTTAAGCGTACCTCTTGCCAAATTTCGTAATTTTGTATGAAATTAGTAAAGATCTTTTTAAGTCGATTAAGAATTCAGGTTTTTTATGGAAATAGCAACAGGAAAATGAACATGGGACCCACAGCCCCTAAGTAGGTGAACAGCAGCTCAGGAGTCACAAGGCAGTTGACAATGAAAGTAAACAACGCAAGGACAGCAAATGATATCAAACAAATAGATCGAGTGGTCCGGTGCCACTAATTTCATAACTTTCAAGTTGCTCCGGTCGCAGCTAATGTAAACCGGTACAGCAGCATATCAATCAGTACACAATTATTGCAAAATTACTGCTTGTGAAATAACTAACGTAATGAGCATTGTAATGAGCACCCGTAACTGCTGATCAAGTTTATGTATACGAGTAGAATACACTTTAATTGTTCCTCTTTATAGAAATTAGAGTGAGGAGAGACTGTAATGCAGTTAACAACAGCCGTCTCCCACATCACGCAAGTATGAGTTAGGTTACCGGAGCCCAATTCCCCAACAACCCTTACCTAAATTCCTTACTCCTCAAAAGGCCAACAACGCACTTATGCTGGTATTTTGGGTGTCCATGGGCGGCAGCGATTGCTTACCAAAAAGCTATCCGTCTGCTCGTTTATCGGCTTATTCCATCAAAAATATGAAACTTCTGCTAACTGTTAAGCCTTTCATGATTCAAAATCTTATCTAATTAGATAATCTAACTATGCAAACTCTTGTAGATACCTTACCTATTTATTAGGTCAGATCAAGAAAGCCTAAGGATGATCTTCATAGAAATGATGAAATTAGAAAATAAAATGTTGTTGAATATGTAGATATTATATATTTAAAGGACACCTTGATGGTAGTGTGATTTATGAATATAATCACACGAACCAGTTTTATCTTTCACATTATTAATAATAAATGCAGATCACTTTTCTAAATGTTTATTCATGAATATAATACTACTATAGCTAATACAACAGTTCTTTGATTTCAAAGCGATTTACATATCTTATAGCATTCCTGTTTCTATAAACAAAGTGCCGCTGTCATAATACGGAACGACATAACTTCCTTCAACGCAGTCGCAGTAACTTTACATGTCACCATTAGAAAATGTAAGAACATTCATTACATAACAGAAACACTGAGCAGGCAATTAATTCATTAATTTAACAAAGAAGTGAAGGTTTGTGAAAGGGCCAACCAATAAAATTAATTGTGTAATTTCGCGCATGCGCCCCGCGTGGGTGTAAATAAACGTGTACGCGATCAAACAATAGACTGTAGGATGAACACGTATACGATTACTTTAACCTCAACACACAATGGAACATTGCGTCTCTAATGTCGCACCAACACCCGACCACGTCGCAAAAACTGAAAACAACAAAAATAAACTCAATCGCAGGGATAATAAGGTTCTTGTAACGTTGTAAAACAACCAACGTTAGAGATCTACAACAAGACATAAAATATCTTCATTGAAATGTTGTAGCTGAGGCGTGACAATGAGCGAGGAAGGTCAAGATAAAGTGGACGATCAAGTTTAGAAGTCAACGAAGTCGAGACAATGACTAATTGGCGACTCTTCGCCTCGTAAGCATATAAAGGCGCTGCAGACCGAGCATTGAATGTTGCAGCAAAAACAAACGATTGATGGACGGATGCATTTTTGTCGTTTTCTTTACAAGTCACGATTCGCATTTGATGTCAACTGAGCAATACATCAAGCCTTTCTTAATTGGTTAAATAATGGTCTAGAGTTGTAGTAATCGCTGATAAATGGAGCCTGAGAAATGTTCGCATGATGTGTCAGTATAGGTGTAAATACAAAATAAGGAATTCTACAAGACAAACAAGATTAAGTGTACAATGAAGTGCTATACGTTACAATCGCGAGATTAATTGAATTGTTGATGCTGTCACGCACTGATTGTCTGTACGCTGTACACTAGGTAAAGACAGCGTAAATTGAAGCAGTCGAAACACATGGCTCTGTATAATGATATTAATCTTAAGAAGAGAGATTAACCGCTAGGTAATGAAAACAAATAATGCATTAAGATTGATTTATCAGAAAATAAAAACTAAAATACACGAGGCAACGATATCAATTAAATGAAAAAAAAATATTTTTACGAGTCATAAGACAGATGACATGATGATCTTTTGGAAAAATTGTGAACTACTGAACTGTTAGTCAATATTTTACCACTTATACCAGGTATGATAACACTAACGATACACTAAGTATTCGCAACCAGTTAGCCAAAATAGGACAGGGTCAACCTCAAGTGTGAGAACTCAAGAAAAAAATCAAAATCTAGTGATAAATCTTTTCTCAGCAATCACAATGCTGATATAAGGATAATTAAAGGAATATTATTTCGAACAATGGTAAACAAGTGCTTGAATAATGGTGATTAATGGATTTAGATGTTACCTTAAAGAATTATGTATGTTGTTGTAGGGATTAAGAAAGACATTCCTTTATCATCTATTTATAGTTCGATTTCATTTAATTGCATATCTGGTCCATTAGAATGTCATCAATGAATGTAATAGGTTAATTGACAATAGGCTCGGAAGTTATAACTTACGTAAAACGAATAAAAACATAAACTATTCCTTATTGCTCATTGTTCACAATCAATAGAAAATCCTCTTAACAAGAAATTGTCGACGCATGTGTGACTTGTATTTTATGCAACAATTGATCACAATTTACTGATGTTATATAAAGTACAATGAAGTACTATTAACATGCGGTAGAACCAACATCCCATAAACAGTATAATATCATAACACCAACACACATTATAAAGATCAAACCTATTTAGTATAATCATCATTCGTTTATTAACTACGAAAATGATTATGCATAAGTGTGTCAAATGCTCAATCAAAATCTAATTTAGTTGTCATGATTCACTTAAGTTGCAGTTAAAAATATTGGCGATGGCGATGATAGCGTTGTTGTCTCATTCACACTTGGTATGTAGTACTCTACAGAACAATCGACATTCTCATAAAGCCGCACGTCGTATACCATCGTATACTTTCTTGCGCTTCCGTGAAGCGAATGAGACGTGTTGAGTGCCGAGGAAAGTTGTCTTTGGCGCGCCCTCCGATACCGTTACATGACAGATTGCTTCATCGACCAACAACACACAGACCTATACATGCGAACAACTACTTTTATTGAGTAACTGACCTTTACACTCGCTTTTTACTTGATACATGCCTGGCGAAATATTTTGTATGGTGAAATCATGTAAAAAATCAAAGGAGTGCCGCAGGGATTCATTTTGGGTCTTTAATTTTTACGTGCGGTAAATTTTCTGTAACTTCCTTTTTCCTTATCTTGTAAAAGCTGTGAGACCTTAAAAAGTAGATTGCTTTCGTATTATTGTCTTTCTTTTAAATCGTTTTATACTAAGCTAAGTAGGAAATCGCCAAAATATAATGAGAGGTTTACATCAAAAGTGGCCGCGTGATAACAAAAACTAGTTGGCAGAATTAGAAAATTACGCCAGATGTTCACGAGACTTTCTAACTGTCGGTCGCTAACTGCGTAACCATTTCCATAATATATTATAACGACAGCATTACGTGTAGCAGTATAGGCAGAATTATATTGCCTCAATGACAGCGGTCGTCTCCAATTACTTAGTTTGAACGATGTCATGTGATTTGCGAATAATTTGCCCAAACGACCACTAATGTGTTTGTTGTTGTGATTTTACGTAAAGTAGTTTTTAATTTTAAACCTTGTTTGTATTTTTCATATCATTTCAATTTTCTGAGCCAATTATCTTTTATTTAATTTTAATTACAACACAAAAATTACAAGTTACAAATGAAAATGATGGCTAATGTGAAATCTGAATTAGTCTTCTTATTGCTAAGAAAAATGATTTTCATTTACCATACTTCATGATTACCATCTACATTTCAGTTAGTGACTACATTTTACCTCAAGATCACGTTATTAGTTCTATTTGAAGCTGAACTCAAAACAAACATTATTATTTCTTCAACGATGAACGACTTAACGGTTTGCAGCGTCCAAACAAAAAGTCTTGTTGTGGCGGTATCTGTAATTAGGGACGGGCGATCGAGAGAGTTGCGCGTGCGCAAATATTGGCGGTATGTGTACGAACCTGTGTACCAACCGCACCTGCCACTTTCCACAGTTTCGGTGTAACTGCTCCATTCAACTTTTTTCTCGATTTTACGTCTGTGGCGACTCCATTGACATTTGTATTCTGGTCGGCGACTCGTTTTATAATCTGTGTTATTAACTTCGGATTTTATTATTATGTTGAATGAATCTTTTAATTACTTGCATCAATGACGGATCGAAGCCAATTATTAAATCAATATTAATCTTATTTAACCTTTACTTGTTGATTCTGTTAAGGAAATATGATTATAGATGATTTTGTACAGATAATTTTCATTTTGTTAACTTACGTAGTTTTAAGACCTGATAATGCATAATTCCTTATCAAAAGTTAAGTTAAAGAGAGGGAAAGTAGCTATTTTAGTTATAAACATTAATTTCCTTTTATCGAAAACGTAAGAAGATTATATCTAAAATAAATAGCCCAATGAAAATATAAAAGATGGTCCTTGTAAGTCTCGATACTGCCAACCGCGGTTATTATGCCCACAACATACTGGATAATGGCAATCACTTGACACGATTCAGTGACACACATCGGTGGCAATAATCACATAGATTCGTCGTTGCCGCCAACCGCACAGTTTTTCACCACCGCCCGTAACAACGTAACAGTACGTTGACATAATTTGTCTACTATTCTATCGTTGTCTATGACTATTGTATTGACATTGTACCAATGAGGGGCGTTTGTGAATTATGTTGGTTGTTGTAAGAAAGCTATAATCTCTAATATAAAAATAAGTCGGGTTTCCTTTGACGCTATAACTCCAGAATGCATGAACCGATTTCCACGATTTTGTATTGTTGGAAAGGTCTCGGGTTCCAAGGTTTATAGCAAAAAAAAAAAAAGAAACTCGAAACGGAAAAACATATAGGTACCTACAGCACCATCTCTGATGGCAAAAATTATGTTATCTAGTAGCGAAAAAGATCCGCCGGGTATGCTAGTATGTTAATGTTTACTTTCCATTTATTAAAAGTAATCATTTAAGAAATCTATCTGCCCACGATGTCATAATAAATATTATCATTGTTGCCATTTTAATCAGCTGTGGTCACAATGATTTATTCTCATCTTCGGGGTATTTGATATTAAGAGAAGAGTACAGATACTTAATCGATGTAAAGTGTTACAATTATTGTTCCGTTTATCCATTTTATTCCGGTTATCGACGCATGTGTAGGATGATCCGGTTGAGATAATCTTAACAAAAAAAATGTGACTCGTATTGGAAAAGGCCAAGCCTAAGACTTTAACACCTCATCATTTTTTGTGATCGGTAAACATACTGCTTGATGGTGATCTAATAAAAAGAGGTTCTTAGGTACATTTAAAAAAAATATGATCATGTACAGGTACCTAATTACGAAACAGTTAAGTGAGCTGTGACTTTGAAATACTTTTTGTTTTATTTTGTCGACCAGACACCTGACGCATGAATTAACGTAATAGGCCATTAGTATTTAACCTTCTGTTTCAGTAAAAAATAATTATTAATAGTATCAGGCTCTGTATTTTGTTTAACACTTGATCTGTCATTATTACAGGTGTAAATTATACATTATGTAAAAACAACAAACGATAACAGAACGCCCGGTTCTGTGTTGCTAAGTGCAAACTAGTAATTATTAGGGGGCAGTCTGCAAAAACTCAAAAAGCTACTGCAGGCATCGAGCCGGCAAGCTACTCTATATGCATTATTCAACCTTTAAGACTAGTGCCTTATTATTACATTATGAGTTGCAAAACAAACCTCGTTTTACCTAAACTTTCTTGCAAGCCATAAAATGTGCAAAAACTAAAAACAATGACATTTCCAAATTTGAATTCATTCATTCAATTTGTCTCTACAATTTAAACGTGGAACGCGAATCGAATTTGTGAATAATGCAAAGAAACAAAAGAAGTTACACGACGTTCAACGTCCTTTGGCGTGGTCGAGCGAATGGTCACAGTGCAGTGATCACCTTGACCGCGGCAGGCCGGTCAACTGGGACCCACAGCCTAGCCGATCCGAATCACTGCCCACCGCTAGTGTTACGTGTGTGTACTAGTTTGTACTTAGAAAGTATCGTGTATGATAGTAGGAACATAGGGCCCATTTGTAGTCGTTGCAAATTCTGTTTCATAGGGATTTTGATTAATACCTAAATCATTGAAAAGAAATCTGCTTTTTGACTTTTTACAAACTGTCCTGAATTGCAACTACTTTTAACAAAGAACGTAAAAAGGAAGTTAAATTTGTTCTAACTATATTATTTTATTTTCTAATCACACTAGATTTCACACATTCAAGAAAAAACTCTTTGAAACTAGAACGAAACCAAACTTTTTATGAGACACGTATCTGTAGCAGTAGCGAGAATGTCATCCGGAACTGCATAAGGAATTTGCAGCCGTATCTAATAAAAACAACAAAACGGGGACGAAATTGAGAATGGAAGCTGCGTACGAGAAAGCCACACACGGTCAAGTTCTTTCGCTTGACAATTTGTCAGCACGTGTCGGCACGCAACGTGTGACACCTTCGGAATTAGGACGAGAATACTGCCCATAAACAATCGAAATTCGCGCGGTAAAAGAAGCCTTCGGAATTTGAATATCATTCTTGTAGATTTTTGTAGTTCACTCTCGTTTCACTTTGATTTTAAGATCGAGATGGAGGTATCTAGTTATTGAATATGAATATTTTTTATTAAAACGAAAATTTAAATTCTGCATAGTATGCGTAATTTTATGGCCCAGTGAGTGTCCTGTATAAATAATTATTCTAAATACATTATTACACGCCTGAAATTATGTAGGTATCTGAAACTTCTTTTTTTTTCTTTTTCTTCCGCATAACATGAACATCATAATTTTTTCAAAATTTAAAAGCGTTTACAATAGCAGTAATATTTTGCAAACCTAGTAACGTGGGCCACTGATACTAAACGTGTTGAAGCTTAATTTTAGCGAACAAAAACCTATTAGCATACATGTTAAACCGCGATTAGCTTACGCGTAAATGCTTTTAACTATCGATACGTTGTATAAAGTAGCATTTAGAGATAAACAGTAATGTTTAACGGTCGGGAGATTGTAAATTCATGCGAAACGGCCATTTTAGATAGTTCATTTTACTTCGAGCGAAAATCGAGCTACAAAAAGTCTCTAGGTTAAGTTTCGGCTGCAGCAAATTAATCACGTTTAGCCTATTATAGGATATTAGTTTCGTAAATAAAATATTTTAAACTATCATCTGGTTTATTTATACTCTGACTAGAATTAGTTAGAGCACGAGTTCATCTACGCTTTGTTTTATCGTAAATCTTATCAATATCTGCAAAGCGGTTTCCGAATTCTGTGTTAAAGAGTAACAGACATGTGAGTTGTGACCTCAACTTTTGCGCAGAAGATATTTATGCATTGTGCTCGAAGTAGGTACATAGTGCAGTGTAGTGCAGTGACTGTCGGTCGGTAACTGTTGCAAGCCTTAGCGTTTGAAATCGCAATGAAGGATACAAGCTATTGTCTGCCAATGGTGACTCCTTCGGTACACTGCCGCTGACAAGAGTTATAAATGAAATATTTTCTTCATGGAGTTTTATAAGTATGATAATACTCCTTATCTTTTTGTTGTTTGTACGAAATGATGCCAAGAAAAGTAGGAAAATTGTATAGTAACATCTTCAAAACTATACATTCTTTTTATTATAACTATCGCGAGATATATTAAATTAACTAAAGTTCACGGTTTACTCACGTGAATTCATGGAGAAAAGCTTTACTAGTTTCGAGACACAAGGGGACTCTTCATCACGAGCAGTGTAAGCAGTCGCGGCGACGTCGCGCAGTAGTAGTTTCCCATTAATTCATGTGAGTAAACCGTGATTTTTAGTTAACTCTAAATTCTACTTAAAGCGGACCTCAATTAATCAGCTAGTGTATACGATCAACAGAACAAACATCTAACAATACCATAATTTCACAAAAGCTAAGTACGCAGTTACTGTATTGTCTTCTGGAAAATTGGTAATAAAATGCCAAAGCCAAGACGTGACCACACATCACATTACTCATTTGAAATTACTAATTTCAAATAATTTCTGTTTGTCATTGGAACAATACCTAATTGTTAATTTATACTTATTGTTTTAATTACAAAAAAAAACAATTATCTATTATATAAAAATAAGTTTTCCTTCCTGACGCTATAACTCCAGAAAAAAATCTGGAAAAATTTCAAGAGAAAAGCAGGAAAACAGGGAAATCATTGGTGGCGAAACGGAGTTCGTCGGGTTTGCTAGTTATATTAAAATAAACTACAATTACACCGTGTTTTTTTCATAAAGTAGGTACGTAATAGATATAGGTTGTGTAGAATAAAAAATCCAATCCAACAAGAAAGACTGGTTAACAAAAATAGCAGCGCAAAAAACTTCTTTCTTCGATTGTACTGGCCATGTACAAACAACCCACGTACTTCCGATATGGCGTACGGTCCTACGTACCTATTATTTATTTAGATAGAGTATGCGGTTCTTCGCTCCCAAGTGACTAGCTATATTGTCTATCAACATCGAAGGTTGCAGATGAAAATGCAGCTAATTAATATTGAAATAAGATTTATTTTCCATTCAACTGTTTATGAGTTGGTTGAATCTATGACAGGCTGTAAATACTTTTTTGATGCAAGGTCGCCAGTACTACTTGTAAGCATAGAATTTGATACAGTACCGAATAAAATATAACAGTTAATCGGTATTTCTACATAGACCATGAATTAACAGATACATACATGTTTTAAAAGATTAACAATGACATAACTGGCTGAATGATGACTGCGTTTGTTCATACTACTTCGAAAATTCAGAGAAAAAATAATTTAACTCTATGGTCGTTTGACATTTTTTTTTTAATTATTTTGCAATTTTGCAAGGAGTCGTTACTCTGTTTGTACTGTTATTTATTTAACATACCTGTATTCGTGTACGTTGAATGCAGTAGTAGAGTATTAGTAAGTAACTATGTACGTGACAGGCCTTGGTCAGGTATTTAGATCACGAATGCATGCTTCTTTGCCTCAAGAGTGTTATTATAGCTGTGAGGTAATCATTACTCGTACGATGCAGTGTCTTGAACTCTTCGTCTCTTCCGATATTATAGTCATAGAGATATCTTTGTTACATTGCAGAAATTTATTAGATACCAACCAGTTTTTTAGACTTGCTAATGAGAAATTTAAAAAAATAGTAGCTAATTTATATTAATATCCTTCAAATTTTCAAATAAAAGCAGTCAAAATAACGGCTGTTATAATACAAGATTTTTATGAGTTATTAATTTATCATAAAAGACATTTCTGTTCCAAATTCAAATGATACTGTTATATTAGAGCTGTGACTAATGGCCAGTCCAAACTAAGCAACAAATCGACTAATAAATAAAGAATCCTATTCACGTAAGGTGTGGTGGATATTTACGTTTTAAATCATGGTTTCTAGCCTATCTAATTTAGGCAAACCTGTTGGCTGCGTGCAGGCAGAATGTCTGCATTCCTTCGAGCAATATGTCCCTAATGCGAGCGCGTTTGTACGCAGGCCGTAGTGTTGCAAGCCTAACGTGTTTGCCATAAACACTGCGTTTTCCGGACATGTCCCAGTTTTCGCTTGAGGTTTTTGATGACACGCGAACTGAATATAAAAGCGTTTGATTTTCACTTTTAAGGTAAAAAGAGATATTTTTTAAGACTTTATTGTGTTATAATTAAAAGATCATGACCGTCTGCGTTAGTTGAACTTGAAAGTGTACCTAATTTCAATTTCCCTGATGTTATCGTTGCAATACTCAATATGTACCCATTATTTAAAGAAAATTCGATGAAAATTACACAAATTTTGGCATTGGTTTTATTTCTTTTTTTTCAATAGTTTTAGATGGATAGATGTAACATGTATGTAGGTAAGTAACAAGCAAAGGTATTGTGAAGCCTTTTAGCACATTTAAAAGTTGTACAATGTTCGTGCATGTCTGAGGTTAGTATTTATGAAATAGTGAGCGTCTTTAACTCCGTAAATGTGTGCAAATATGTTAAATTACGAAATAAGCCACTGTACACTACACTGGCATTTGTTTACCATAACTGTCAATATTATTTTGTCTTCAAATCTACAAGATTTGTTTTTATTATCTATGTTATAATTTGTTACCAGGCGGTAAAAAAATCTAGGTAAGTATTTATGCAACAAATGCCATCCATCACACTAATATTATAAATGTGAAAGTTTGTTTGTTTGGATGTTTGTGCATCAATCACACAAACTGCCGTACTCAGAGTAATTTAATGGTTACTTTACCCAATCCTTATCAATTGTTTTCGATACAAATCAATCAAAGTTACTAAGGAATAGTTTAAGTTAACATTAATTGTCCCTGACTACGGCCGTGAAACTACTGAACAAAATGAAATTTGGTACACAGACAAGGTGGTACCTAAGATACTTTTTATTCCACGCAAATGCAGGTAAAGCCACTGACAGTAACTAGTAAGGTATTCAACTTTAAAGTATAATTGATTGAAGTCTGCCTACATCAAACAGGAGGTAATTTGTATCATCATCATCTAATACTACTTGCATAATAATAATTATGTAATAGTTAGATCATACCTCGAAGATACATCACTCCTACCAATACCTAATTACCTACAGTACATATTAGTCTTAATACTTTATACAATTTAGTCCAAGGGTCATCAGTTCATTGTCTGAAGCGAATCAAGGCAATCAAAAATGCATTTACTTAATCATTTTAATATCAGATACCTACGCAATTCACAATTAATCTCGTGACGTAGTTATTTGAAAAAAATAAAATACAATTTAGAAACATGACATCATTTTGTAATCACTGCGACGCGACGCGAGCGCACGCAAAAAGCTCCAAGTTTTTCTCTAAGACGGAGATTCTATCGGTTAAGCTGTTTCTCATTCAAGATCGTACCGTTTTGTTGATTAGGTTTTAAGAATTGTTTTGACAATTGGAATAATACTGAATTTGTGTTGTAGAAATTCCCCATAAAATGCTTTTCAGGTGGGACCGAGAAATTAGTACGCTCAGCGGTTGAGACTGATCAGATCTAGCTAAGGGAAAACCTTTTGCTTAGGAACATGGCAATGATTACGATATCAACTTGTAGACATCAACAGCCTGCTCTGTGGTCACGACAGATGTCTATTCATATTTATAACATATTGGCAGTTTATCATCTGTAGATATAGATCAAGTATACCAGCGAGGCAGGTTTAACCTGTAACTAACACAATAAAAACAAGTCTTCATTAATTAGAACTTTGATGCGTGTTCTTTAATAGGTTTAATTAATAAACTGCTCCTAACACGGCATAACTAAAATCAAGTATTTGTAACGGGATTTATCTGTTAATCTCAAAAATATCTTAAAATTTAATAGCGATAGCGTGCGTGCGTCCAATTCAGGAGTTGTTAACACATCAGATCATCAACGTATCGGAGAAATCCGTTAGAATAGTCCGACGTCCATCACGAGGCACGGACCACGAGCGCTTTCTCTATCAAACTCTCAGCACGACAGATCACATCCGAATTACTTCATAACTTACAGCTGTTGTGACAACGCCTAGACGCGGAATGTGGGAAACTCACTCACTGATCACTATAATCAAATTAAGATAAACATCTTACATATTTGAGTACGAAAGAGTGCTGCCGAAGCTGTAAACTCAGAATGCTTTAACCAGTTTCCAATGTTAACTGAGAAGCAAGACAGTTAATGTGACGATTTTGGACCTTTTCTTACTAAGTGTATTATTTTATATACAACTACCGTTATTCGCATTTTTTATTAGAAACAATAGTAGAAATGACGAAACATAATAACATTAAATTTCCAAAAAACAAAAGTAGCTAACAAATTACACACTATAATGAGTCATCATTGTTTTTCATGGAGAATCATGTGTCAAGCACATCTTTGTCTCGCGGGACCTTTCACACCTCATCACAGGCGTACGTAGTGTGCAATTATTCATTACGAGCCATACGTAGGCCTGTGATTAAATCGAAACCTTCAAATCATGAGGCGGCTGAGAGGCAGGTACTTGCAATATGTTGTTTAGTTTAGCATTGAATAGACATTGTTAACAGGGGCGGATCTACCTACGGGCTTTTTGGGCCGCACCGCAGGGCCCCCGACACAAATTAAGCCCACCGCAATACGTATTTACAATAGAACATGCTGTGTATGAAAAATAAAAAAGGAAATCTTTAATTTATGTTTCAGTTGTATTGTAACATTGTGACGAATTTTTTACTATATTTTTTGGCGAAACACCCACACCTGACCGTTGGACCAGGGCCCACAAATTAGCTGTCCGCCCCTGATCAAGTTTAGTATTGTGCTGAATTCATTTTGTGGGTCAACACCTACAATACCAGAATTATAATGGTACTTAATAATAATTTAGCAATGTGAAATGATGATCGAGAGATACAGATGGCTCAGACATTACAGAAACAAACAGACATACAGAACAGTTTCATTCACACTAAGTTCCCTGGGAGATTAGATTCAACGGATGGATTTATGGGCAAAAAGTATTTGATCTCTCGTTTCTCTCTCGGTCTTCAGTCTTTAAATTGATGCCGAATAAGCAGGATTAAAATGTAACTATGGAAATTTTACTGAAACCGTCAAGTCCATGTGTAAACTAACATGCACGTAAGAGCTAGTTTACAGAAACCTTCAAAAGAATCCTTTAGAACGTCCAACGTCCAAAAACTTCAGTTATCTATTTGCAAACCATGAACTTTAAACTGGTCAACAGCGAAGGTTTCATCTGGTGGTTTACACAGCAATCTGTGACCGCACGACTGAGCTCGAGATAAACGTGAATGAATTGAAAAACGTGACCTTACGTCATCTTGTCTATAGCAATGCACTCCGCTGATTCACTGAGTAACCATATTTTATCCATAAACTAGGTATTACGGAAACACTATGAACACAGATTCTACTAGAAAAAAAAAAGTCTATAGTACGGTTTTACTGTCTTAAGCTTTTGAGTTTTGGAGTACCGATTAACCGATCCGGAGCTGCGGACAACGTAACAGGTCAACGGTCCGGAGTTCAGGCTCAAAGCAGGAGAAGGAACTGGTCAGTAAGAAGTCTGACACTTCCTCTCTCACCCAAGGCGGGAGAAAACATTTGACGATTTTCCACCCTCAAAAAATAATTCCGAATAACGTAATAGTTCAAAAGCAGGCTACGTGGATTGCCACACTCCAAGAGTTGTTCGAATAATTTCTCTGCTTTTGTAAGAGGGTCGACTGTTTACACTTCATGCAATATTTGTCTAGCCTATTTTTATCAAAAGACAAAGAGGACGGGAGAGATAAGAGAGAAATGGGATAAGTAGTTAACAAGGATCTTTAGAGTAAGCTTAGGTGAGATTAAATCGTTGAGATCGTATATCTTCCTCATTGATCTGATAAACTACTGTTTAAAAGCCGCTTGAGACCTAGACACGAGTTCTTTAACACATTGAACGCCGTGGTGGTCACCGGTGACCGACGTTAGCGGAGGATTTGCCTTCAACAATACTCTATTGATAGTCAAAGACTTAAATGACAATACCTATAAGCATTCTAGCTTATGGCAAGTTGATAACAACGAAAAGCGGTGAATTATTGAATCTACAGAAAATATTACAGATACAAATTGGATTCCCTTTTTATCTATTAAACAGCTTCATCCCATACTTTATAGTTCATAAATACTAGAGTTAATAAGTATAGTAAACGGTCCAATAAAACGATTAGTTATACGTTTTAAAGCAATAATTTATTTAATGAAGATTACCATAATAATGTATGAGCGTGGGGACCTAATCATTGGTCACGGGAGTCCAATGTGACATTATTATAGATCCTGTTCTTTCACATAGAATAGGGATTAAGCTACCTTAATATTATTGACAAATGATAACATATTGGTGACATATGATGCTCCCGTAGTATCTTCGTAATGTTAGAAGCTACAAATACTTTAAAGCTCAAGTGTCATTCCTCTAAATTTTATAAAGATTTACGTCAGCAAAATTAAATGTTCTCGACCCCCGATTCTGTTTTTGTGCATAATAAAAATGCATAAGTAAACACCTGATTGTTATTTGCTTTGGAATTATGTCAATATTAGCAGTGTTTTATTGATAGAATAATCGTTGGATGTTTCTGGTAGGTACATGACATTACCAAATGGAATGATGGTGGACCATTATTGTATTGTATTGGATTTCAACACTTAGGATCGAAGCACGATAAAGCTAGTAACTTTATGCAGGCAAGAGATCGTGGGGAACGACAAAATCTCACGCACAGTTGGATTTACAGCCATAAACGTGTTTTATATCGACGCTTCAGGTCAAAAGGTCTAGTACTGTAAAATGTCTAGTACCGAGTAGTGCCCTGTCCCCTTCCTAGGTACTACTAGACCGGTCTACCGACCACTGACTGAGCAATATTCGCAGCCAGGCAATTAGCGAATAAGTATGCTCACTGCTTGTCTGTAACTCAGGTTTATTCAAATGTTGTGAATGCGGTCCGGTAATTGATTATGTATCGAGTCATAGTCAAAGGTACGAAACCTACCAATGACGTCATCAAGGAATTTTGTTTACCCAAAATTAACTCAAATCCTTGTCGAATTAAAAATAAAATGTCGGTTTCAAGGCCAACGACCGCGCCCGCGGGTCAGAGGTCCCTTTGAGTAAAAGTTGTGTACCTACACTATTGACAAGTTTTATTTATAAAGTTCTCTCGTTGATTTTTTAATAATTTCCAGGAAATTTGGAAATTTATCTTTTAGCATAAAATAATTACAAACCGGATACTTGATGAATTAGCACTTGTTTCCGATGAATTTTTAGGATGTCCGAGAAATCGAGACGTGTCCGCTGGATATAGGACGTGATGGTTACACCAGTACAGTTTTTGCTGACTTTAATAAATTCGCTTAGACAACTCGTTCACAACTAAAGAAGACACAACCTTCGCTGACTTAGAATAACTATTTACAATTGGAATTCTTACTGGATTTTGTTTAGAACGGAGATGTGGATTGTCCTAAAATTGTCAGAACTACCGGTGCAAGGGTACCAAACTCATGAGCAAATAAAATAAAAAAATACGCAGTTTAGAAGGCTGTATAGCGAAATCAACGTCACCCAGACACGTATACCTTTAGAAGTTGACTTACAGGTAAATAAGCGACGAGACACCCGAGTTCCTTGAAAACCTCCGTCAACTTTCACAAAACTTCATAACACAAATGTTGTACACAACTGTCACAATATTATTCACTTATAGATAACAGACAAACACTCGTATAACGGCAATTTTCACACATATTTTGATTACACGGTTAAGTTTTTAAGTTATACCCGCGGCCACCACAACGTTGTCGGCGACGAATGAAATGACTGGACCGGAGCTGGCTTGCTTGCGCGAACGCAACACCGCATTCCACGAGTGCTAATCGAGGTTATACCTCTCTCGCTCACACCATCCTCCCAACAGCCTGCGAGACAGAGACGTCAGAAAAAGGCAATACATCCAACTTGTATAGGTAGGTAGCCCCGTTATTCATACACAGGTAAGCGCGGTATTATTAAAATTGTAATTGCGATGATACTTCCATTGAAAAAATAAAGGATATTTTATGTTATTCAATTAATCGAGTTTATAAAAAGAATCAAGATCTGCATTAAAAAAATTTAATAAATCTATGCTCATTGACCAACTGGTGAAACAAGAATACTAAGTTGTAGTACCTACCCACTATTATCGCGAAACAACGCAATTGGAGCATAAATATTTTTTCAGCACCTTTTTGAAAACTACAGAGAATCTTTAGGCGTAAAATGATCAAACTCAACACATAACTAAGATTTAGAAATTGTGAATGTTTGTTCATAAAAGTGAAAGCACACAAAACGTATATTTATCACACGAGATCGTAAAATGAAATATTGCAGTACTTATGTAACTGTTGATAATAAAACATAATTGATGTTGATAATCATCCTACCAAGCTTTATTGACAATTTTGGGTACAATTACCATTGAAAATTATCCAGTGTCGTACATTACTGTGCATTATATGGACATTAAATTAAAAATAAGTAATTCATTTCTTATGTATTAACAGCAGATACTTAGTGAAAGGGAAGACAAGTACTTAATTTATCTAAGTTAATCATAAGTTTTCTAAGGAATTTTGCAATAACGGAGACGCCTATTACATTGAGCCTAGCAATAACTTACTTTTGTGTACGTGTGTGTTTTTATGAGTTTGCTCGTCACTTTCCTACATTTAATTTCATTCTGCATTAATTTCAAAACTGATGCAGAATTTATTTAAAATACAGTCATCTGAAACCGAGTAGTTTATTTTAATATTATAGCAAAAAGTAGGAGCCATATTATTGGAGATAGATTCATAGCCAGAGTTTTTTTTCAGAAGGGCTGGAATGGATAGGTGGACCTGGGTGTCTTCACGGCCCGAGAAAAAAAGGTTGCTTATTATGGATAGGTCTGCTCTACTGTAAGCCGCATCATCGCTTACCACCTGCAGATAATTATAGTAGTCTTACAATAAATGAAAAAAAAAATCGATCATAACAATCATGGACAAAAATAGTCTACATCTGTACAGGCAAAAATTGTTTTTTATTATTCTCGTTGCGGATTGTGTTTTATTTAATGTTTTAATATATTTTCTTTAATAAAATTAGGCGATTCGCAATATTGAATTTTTTAAGCGTTTAGTCGATTGTACACACTCGATTCTCGATCTGTCATAGACAAAATCGTCCATCACATAATCTGTCAAAGCTCTGTTGTCAATGTCAAGTCAACAAATTGATGAATATAGTGAGTTGGGCTGTGAAAGTGGCTTGTTTGGATTAATCTAGGAATTTTCGTAGCATAATTTATAATGCCGAAAGTACGTCGTAGTCGCAAACCTCCCCCAGAAGGATGGGAACTCATTGAGCCTACTTTAGAAGAATTGGAACAGAAAATGCGAGAAGGTAACCTAACATTGTTTTTGTTTGTTTCGTTGTCCTTTACGTGGTATTTTATTATATTTGATCATGTATAACATTTCAAATCAACATTAACATTGACCATTAATTCTTCTTTTCAGCCGAAACCGAACCACATGAAGGCAAACGCAAGCAGGAGTCACTGTGGCCAATTTTTAAAATTCACCATCAGAAGTCGCGTTACATCTACGACTTGTTCTACAGACGTAAGGCAATCAGTAGAGAGTTGTATCAGTACTGTTTGGATGAGAAGATAGCGGACGCCAATCTCATTGCTAAGTGGAAGAAGACTGGTTATGAAAACTTATGTTGTTTGCGTTGCATTCAGACCAGAGACACAAACTTTGCTACCAACTGCATTTGTAGGGTCCCTAAGAGTAAGTTAGAAGAAGGCAGAATAGTGGAGTGTGTTCATTGTGGATGCAGAGGGTGCTCAGGATAAGTTAGATTTTAGTAAAAACTTAATTTTAGTCTGCTTTTTCTATGGTGTCCAATTCCAACTTTTTGTTTATAACCTTAATATATAAAATGGGAATAGCACTAGACTGATTCTATATTCAATTTGGTCACAAGAATGTTCATAGAACTATAAAATTTTTGTATTTGCAATAAATTTTTCCTAAACATGTAACAACTGCTTTGTGTTATTTTTTGAATTGCATAATTTTGGAAGTATTTTTTATGTAATTTTGCTAGACATGGATATGCACATGCAACATGTCATTTAATCTTAAAATAACTTGAATTGTAAGTGAAATGTTACATTTTGTGAGCAATAAAACACCATGTTATTAACATTTTATATTGAACTATTATTATCATCTTACAATTAAGAAGATATACATATTATTATGTAGTAATTGGCATTTTCTACTAAATAAATACACATTTAAATAAAATCAAATTTTAGAGTATTTCTATTAGTGAGTCCTACAGAAAAATACCCTGTAATTACAACATTATAATTATAAATAAAGTATAATTAATCACTATAAACACAACAATTTTGTCTAGTGTCATGAACAAACAAAAATAATGCAAAAATAATCAAACTTAAATTTTTCTTCATATATTTTTAGAAATAAAATAAAATTATAATTACTTTAGTATGAATCTTCTTTCTGCAAGAAAGAGTTATAAATATTTTCATTAATCACAAATTAACAACAAATAGAATGAAAATAATAATTAGACATTAATTTTAATAATATCAATGAAGGCACTTTTTCTTAGTTGTAGTCTTATACAATACTATGAACAGTTTTGGTTATCAATAAGCAAATGAACTACTTTTGTGTTTATATTAACCACATATTAGTGAAGAATTTTGGGAACAGATGTTTCTTTGAGTAGAACCCAAGATGTTGTGGTTAACAAGCATTTATGTTGAGACAATACAGATTAGACCATTACAGTTTTATGTTCCAACTCTTTGGAAAGTTCCACAATCAAGTCCTTGTAAATAATAGGGTTCATGTTTTTGCCCAGCAAGTACAGTATGAACCAGTCGCCGTAACCAAATCGCTTCACAATACGCGATATCGTACTCTTCTTCACATATCTCAGTTGGCCTGCAATCATCAGTGAGCGGAGAGGGCGAAGAGAAAGCACCAGGACGCGAAACAGAACCGATAAAGTGGAAACAAAAGCCAAAATTATAAGCCAGAACCAGAGAATCACAAAGATCTTCTCATTGACTATGTTCAGAGGGAGAACACAGAGGCGATCTTTGATCTGCAATGAGCCTGATGGACCGTAGCTACGGAGCCAACACTTGGTAAGTTTGGGGAAAAATTGATCCATGGGGTTGACAGATGCGAAGTCGATCATGTTGGCAGGCACGCGCGGGGTGTGTGTGAACGCCGCCACAGCTGCGCCATAGTTACGGAATGCACCACCCAGGAATATGTCCAGCAGGAATATTTGGCCAACCTGGAAATATTTAAAGTGACTGATATTATAAATATTTATCGATATTTATTCATAATAAATATCTTTATTGCATGCTGCATGAATTTCATAATTTAAGTGCATACTATGTTTCTTCAAAAGCTAACATTCTTTTTTTGCAAACTTTGTGTGTATTGTGCAATTGTGTAATCAACTAGAAAAAACAATAACAATAAAATAAAATAAATTAGTTATTATTCAAAATAATTATAAATAACAATTTACTAGGCCTTCATTCAGTTGTGTAGATCTCCTGGGTGACTTGACTGACTAATTAATGATCAATCCAACTTATCAAAGAGCTTCCTTCACTGGGGGGTTAAATCCTTTAAAAATGTTGGTCAGCGGTCTTTCAAGGCTTAGTAATTCTAGTCTAAAAACAAATATCCTAGAATATTCTAGAAGGTAGTGTGTTTGGTTTACTCACCACATTAATAAGGTTGAGTATCTCACAGAAGGCATATCGTAGGGCATACATGTTGTGTGTGTGTATGTTGGTGTAGCTCAGATACGAGACCAGCTCTCCACGTCGGAATTCCGACCAGTCTTTGGTCACCACAGGGCTACCTACAAAATTATCATGTTGACATGTACAAATCCTAAAATAATTCATTATTCATAACATGTCAGGCAATATAATAAACATATGTTAAATATTATATCTTTATTACATTTTCCTCATAATTGTTCACTCATTTAAGTAGTGAAAACTTGAAAAGGTAATTTGCAGTAGGTAACTGCAAAATTACCTCTTCTACAGTTCTGCTCATAAATACTTACTCAAGTCAGAAGCCAATGCCTTGAGTCTCCCTCCCTCCCAGATCTTCCACAGGTACCTTGGAGTGTAGAACATGACAGACTGGCCAAGCAGCACAAAGCACACCCACTGGTAGTAAGTGTGCTTAATTTGCTCATCATTCTCAGACTTGTTAGGGCCCACGCCTGGGTAGGCCATGTGCTTGCCCTCCACACCTATTCAATTTGATGCAAAACATATTGGTCTGAGAAATTATTACTGAAAGTAAAGATTTTCTGTACTAATCTTTTTTTTTTTTATTTAGACTCAAGTTTATCAATCATGCCCAGATTCTTCAATAACTAGTAAAATACAAAATTGAATCGACTGCGAGCTTTGAAATTCTAATTGAAAAGTTTCTATCCGAATCAAGACACGATAAAAGGCTTCAAAGTTTGTGCAAAAGGTATGTGTCCTGTTATTAAATAGAATAAAAGGAGATTCAATCCAATTTAACTAACGTAACAAATAAGTACAGACCTACGAATCGGCTTCTCAGGGTGTAAGTGCCGTAGATCCAGCAGTAGCTGTTGATGGCGTCCTTGTCACTGTCCCTCTCGCTGTCGCTCATACAGTGGATCGGCTCTCCAAAGAACTGCTTCGAAGTCACCAACAACGTGAACACAAGCAACATAATCACAGTCACTTTATAGTGCATACGAAAAACATTGTTATCCGTACACACATTTTCAAACTTCAAAAATGCCCGGAAGGGCATAAACAGATCAATCATGTTTAATTCTAGTTATCACCACGATATTATAAAGAACTCTGCTGTTTCTAATATTTCAAGCTGAAAAGAAAAATCAACTACCCGCCAACTTTTACTTTTGTGACAATAAGAAGCGTCCGTTCTGTCAAAATGTCAAATGAAGAGAAAAAGGAAAATTTTATTTATATGACAGGAAAGAGGAAGTAGGTATCTATATTAAATATTATTTGTTTAATAAATGTAAACCACGAATGAATTGGGTTTAAATTGGATTAAACTTTAAACAAATTAATAATTAGAATTGTATTTTTTTTCTCAAGCTGTATATTATAGTTATACACAGGTACCTAAAACTTACATTACAAAAAAAGAGCTACTTATAAACGGTCGAGTAATACCGTTTGAATTAATTAAAGAAAATACGTGAATCTTGGTAACATTAACTTTATTGGTATTGCAATCACCCTCACTTATTTACAAGACAAACAATTTATTTTCTAAATAATCACAAACCCCATACTTCATAAACTTATAAATTAATCACATTAAATACATTGAAAACTTAGAAGGAATGTAATTTATTGAATTAATAAAGAAAATGATTAGCATTTTTTTGTAAGTATTCGTTATTTATAATAAGATTGAGCAATTAATTGCTATAATAAATATCAATCAAGATGAGAACGTGTCAAAGCGCATGAGAGACTTTTATTTGTAAGTACATGGTCAGACTAAGGACGTATTACGTATTGGTAATTTATAACAGGTTGTAAACAATAACAAGAAGACTACGAAACAATAATATCAAACTAACTAAAATCATATGGCACTGGTCACTGCATACATGGTTATCGTTACAATTTGATGGCTAATGTAATGTGGCAATTTTATTTTGTCTTTGGCATAAATAAAAAAAAGAAAATAGGCCGCATATTCTGTATATAAAAAAAAAACCTACTATTCATTCATATTTTAAGTGAGTAAATCAAAAACATAATACATGTCATAAATGTCTTCTTTAATAAAACATAATGTGTAATTTTTATTTAAACTATAGCTAACCTATTGTAATTTAATATAATATTTGAATTGTTTACAAGGTGTCGTGTCTTGGTTGAGCGTCTGAAATGTTGTAAGTGACGCGATATTAGATATATGCGACCATTTCCTTGCAAATTGTGGAGAAGCAAAATCGGGTCTCGTGGTTTTATGTATGTATTTAAAAAATATGTGTCATGATTACGTCACCTAATTTCCTCAATAAGTACAATAGTTATTTGAGGATGAACATCGTTGATGACATAATTATGTAAAGTTTGTCATAAAGTCTCAATTTCATCGAATCACTACCATTAAACGTATAGGTACGTCATTTTTGTATAAATAAATATGAACGAATGCAACTTTTTATAAAAAATGTTATAAACTACACTTATTATCTAATTTGTCGAATGTTATAAAGCGAGGTTTGCCAATCATGACCGAAGTAAGTTACCCTTATACCAATAATTGAACGACTATTGTCCATAGAGTAAATTACCGCTAAGTAAGCTATCTAACGTAACTGGAAAGTTATTTTGTAAATACACGAACAAATATTTATCACACACAGATTTTACGAATAGTAGAGTACCTAAGCGCTACATAACTGGGTATGACGTCATCGCCTTCAAAAAGAAAGATCTTCAAAGCACTAATTTATTGCCATCAATTTAATAGGAATTTCTATGCCATTCATTAGAACATTATTATGTATTTCATTCTCTGATCTGTATAAAACAATGTACAAAATCTAACAAAAGGACTATCTTATCTATGAAATTAAATCAAGATTGAAATGGACCTAAGACTTGCGAAGTCAAGTGGGACACACTTAACTAAAACCTTATAATTTACTTTTAACCGATACGTCAGTGTTATTGCTGTGCTCTTCAAATGCCATGTTCCCTAATGCGAAAATGTTGTCTGGATCCAAAGCTTTCTTCGCGGCAAGCAAAAGTTGTCGTCCCGGCTCGCTGACTGTATCCGCGTACCATTTCTTCCGGAGTTTCCCGACCCCGTGATGGTGTGATATTGATCCTGCCGAATGATTTCAAACAATAGTAAATAACCATAATCAACTACATTAATTTACGATGTGCGTAAAAATAAAACAGAATAACACATAAAAATTGCACAGTATGACTCTAGCGTTTATAGGAAAATGTTATGAAAATAGTCGCTAAATTGACCTTTTTTACGGAACAGTAATGCCAACGTAACGCAACGAATAGAAAAAAAAGCTCACCACCACAGGCAATGATCTCGTCGCGTGCAGCCTCTTCGATTTCTTCGTATGTTGACACGGGGTCAACACAGTTCCCAATGTAGTGACCAAAGTAGAAATAAATACAACAGCCTGCGTCATACCTGGAATTAAGTTTCAATAATTTATTATCAATTAATTTTACGTGAGTTAATATACTTAACTGGTGACCTATCTAACATTTTATAGGGACTTTTGGTAAAAATTAGTCATTAGGTGGTTATGATAAATATTATATGAGTTGGTACGTAATAAGTAGTACCTATTATAGCTGCCATATTATAGGTGCGGACTTAGGTAGGTACGTTTTAAATAATGTATTTCATGCATTATTAGGTAGGTGTACTTTTTGAATGATTCAAAATATAACATTATTCAAATTAATAATAATGACTTGTATTTTATAGTATGATGTGTCTTACGTTTGCGTCAGTCGATGTGATATGAGGTATTTATCGATGCCTCGCTTGGCGCACTCGTTGCGTATGCGCTGCTTGACGTTGGCACAGAGCGCGAGCGTGCGGTCCCATGGAACCGATGTCTCGAACGATTCTGATACTACGTCGTATTCCATTGCCACGTCCTGTTCGTTCAAATAACGAAAGATTAATTATTAGCGTTGAATCCTTAGGAAATAAACTAAAATGTCTAATGCTGGTAGCTCTTGTGTTTAATTTAATTAAGTGGTTTTAGGATTGTAAGTGGGACTTATGAGGAAAATGTGTTCATTGCCGAATAGGACAAGAATTATTGGGATTTTCGACCATTCGAAAGTACATTAATTTGTGCCTAGTGAGTGAATGGGTGAAATGTGCACGATCTAATGATATTACGACATACGCACATTCCGCGTACCCGTCTTTTGGGGAATAAAGTTTATAACATTAGGTTTATGTGAACCATATTCAATAGCTGATTGAATACATACTCTGAGATAAGCGATGACAAAGGTTAATGTGTATCCATTCTCCCCGTTCGTGGCCCCGGCGGGTATCCCTCCGAACTGGGCCGCGATGTTGTTGAGCTTGCTCTCCCTCTCCGAGACCTCCTCCGCCGAGCCCTCCATGAGGAGAGTGACCACGCACAGCTTGGCAGGGTCGAAGCCCTTGATCTTCGTGATGTACAGACGTTTCAACCCGTCTAAGAGAACGCCGCCCCACGTGTTCTCTGTTTTTAGAGCTTGGCCGAAACGAAACTGTGGATAATATAAAAAATCATTAATGTTATTAGGATTAGAGTACATTAATTTTAGGTGAACCATCCGGTCTGAGCTAGTTTTGTGGAGTATTTCATTAACCATATTTTTACGGAAGAAAAGAAAATATGGGGACTTGGGCACTTGGGACACTTTGAGAAAATACATATTTTAACATTAATAAAATTAGACTAATCTAAAGATTTATTTGATGATGATTATTAAGTGATTTCACATTATCACTATTATTTAAAATGTACCTGTTCGTTGTCCATAAGTCTGATGCTGGAGGGTTGCAGGCGTCGCCTCGCGACTTCTCTCTCGAAGTAGAAGCCACTCTCCCAGTCGGGGAACACGAGCGACCCGTAGCGCACCACGGGGGGAAGTGGACGGATCTTTATCGTCACCTACAAACAATAATAGGTGTCATAGATTAAAATTACACAAGAAATATTATTTTTGTGACAGTGAAAAATGAAAGTTATAAAAAAAGCGCCTGAAAATTATAGTTAGCAATCAGTTGTGGATGTGTGAATTGCATTTTTTCTCTCTAAGTGTTGCTAATATACTTTATTTGTTAATTTAATGTTAATAAATAGTTTAATGCTACTTAAGACTTTTATATCTGTGAAACGTCCTTATTATTCGCGTGACATACCTCAGTAACGACTCCGAAGCACCCCTCAGAGCCCATGATGACATGTTCCCACTCAGGGCCGCACGACACGCGAGGCACGCGACAACTCTTCTCGAACACACCGCGAGCTGTCACTACCTGAAACATTTTACGATAGTTTTTAATATACACACTTTAGATAATATTAGGTTTGAAAACAATGAGTTCAGATTTTTTTTAAAACGTTGCCCCACAAAGAATTTTCTCCTGTATCGTAGTTGCGTTTACAAACATACAAGTTCACATACACATGACACCCAGACCCGAAACAACAATTTGTGGATCACACAAAGAGTTGCTCCGTGCAGGAATCGAACCCGCTACCCGTTGCGCAGCAGCCAGTTGCCCAGCCACCGCACCAACCGTGCAGTCAAGCTTTTGTAAGCTAAGTATCTGATATTTATCTTTCATCGTCATCATTATCACAAGGCGCCAGTCTCAATATGTCTACTGCTGATCGTAGACATTTTCCAATGATATCCAGGGCAGCCGATAAATCAACTGGATCTACGTCTATCCACCAGTGACCTTGACTTTAAATCTTCTTATTCTTAAATCACCATAAACGCTTAAATTGACCAAGTTTATGTGTTGCCCGACATTTACTTCCGTGTGGCGACCTATACTTACTATATACTTACTTATTACTTATATTATTTACTTATATTATATACTCATTCAGTCATCTTATGTTATCTAAAGGTTACGTTACCATCTCCTCTCTTTGAGGAACTTACCTTAGTGTTCACAATGAGGTCCTCAATATTTCCATAGGTGTTCTTCTTCATGCCGCTGGCTCTGGTGGCCACCCAGCCGCCGAGCGTGGAGAACTCGTACGAGTCGGGCTCGTGGCCGACCGTGAAGCCGCGCGCGCGCATCTCCCGTTCCAAGTCCTGGCCTACTATACCCGCCTGGAAAGTTAAGTAACTAGTTGAAGAAATGAGATTGTAATAGGTAAATGTACCCTAAGTTATCTTCATGAGCTTATCTCAAATTCGGTCCAAATATATCTGCTTCCTCCATTCTTTCTTGACACATGTTGTCCTACCACAAAACCTCACTCTTATTGTTCCTCACATAATCTAAATACATTGGTTCTCGTTTTTTCATTCATTCAGAAATGTCAACCAAAGAGAGACAATTTGATCTACCTAAGTGAAATCTAGTAGTGTAATCTAAGACTATCCTAGTCAAGAAATAAATATCTATTTATTTACACAAATCGAAATTCTGTGTAACATTCATAACACTGGATGAAAGAATTATTATCTTCTTTACAAACATCAAGTACATAATTACATACGCGTCATGCGTATTTCATCCAATAAAAAAACTGAATCATCAGTACAAAAAATTACGTTATAGGCCCGATCATTATTTGTCCGCTAATCAAATACTATAATGGTTGCGGAGCAGAGGTGCTAATGCTAAACACTGTCAAGGATATATTTATCAAGAATTATTTTTTCTTCCAACAAAGTGCTAATTTTTAGGCATCTAGTGTCAAATATCTCGTGTACATACTTGATATTAACACGTGTCAGTGAATTTACTATCCATATAGGCACTTTCTGATTTGAGAAAACATTAGGTGAAAACCAGATGGACCTAATTTAAAACCGTATTATTAACAGGATCTAAAACATTAATCATTATAAACAACATCTAATGTTCACCTGTACTCGAGCCAGCAGTTGTTCCTTGTCGAGCCACAAGATGGAGTTGAGGTCGCTCGTGTCCAGTACCACTATAGGCCTGGTCTCCTTCGCGGGGCAGGTGACGGCGCCCGACACCGAGGTGCCGCCACCAAACGGAATGATCACGAAGTTGTGCCGGGATGCACAAGCCACTATTTGCTCCACCTGGAAAGTAGCATTGAAATGTTATAGCACATACATAGGCAATTTCACTAAGACATCACATCAACAGCCTATAAGTGGCCACTGCTGACCAAAGACCTCTTCTCGCAGGGAGAAGGTTGGCCATAGGCCTTAATGACCACGCTGGCTCAATGTGGGTTGGTGATTTCAAACTTATCTATAATTAGAAATTATACTCCCAGGTTTCCTGACGATGTTTTCTTTCACCGTTAGTCAGTGGTGTCTAAATTTAAAATGCTTAGAAAGTTCATATAACTCGGAAAAAGTCACATTGGTAGGTACTTGCCGTTGGTAGGTTTCGAACCCGCACTCTCATGCATGAGAAGCATGCGTCTTAAGCCTCCTGGCTTTCACGACATTTAACTAATATCTTTGACTAATGAGGTTAAGCAGAAGTTTAGCTACTAGTTTACCTACTACTAGGATACTTGATTAGCTTCATGAATGAAAAATGCATAAGTGTGCATCAGTGCTATCAATCATCCATTCATATGTCTTCCATAAACTCCTTTTGTCCATCTACGATACATTATGTTATTTAAATTCTATAACGAAATATTTAAAGGACTTTGTCCTTACAAGCCCAAGTACTACGTTAGGAAGTCGAAACACATTAATTCGCATTATTACACTAATCATTAAGTATAATATTGTGACGCTTATATTATGTAAATGTACATTCGGTAGGTACCTACTTAGCACATCGCACGCAGCCGCGAAGGGCGAGGTATTTTGTTATAGTTCCATCAATGTGGCCTTAGCAGCCAAACCTAAGTAATTTGTAACACTTGTAGGTCAATGTATTACGTGATTTACTTATGGAAAAAATATCCTATTACTTCTCTCGCCTTGGGCGAGGCAAGAGGAATTTCAGACTCTTACTAATTAAAAACCACCCCGTTCCTACTCCTGCTTTCCGAGGCGAGGCGGCCTGCCTAGCAGGATAACAGATCCGATCCGATCCGGGTCTGCGCATACACTAAGCCCTATGTACCAGTAAGTTGAGTCTCATCTTAGATCCTGACACATCGTTTTAAATAAATTACAATGAGCTATGAGCTATTTCGGTCTTTGCGCGTAGAAAACAGTAAATACCACATAAAAAAATTAAACCATCTGCCTCGCTATTATGGTGTGCGGAAAGCGAAATGTGACCTACTTTTAATCTGACCTCATCCGCGGCGTTACGTTAATTAAACGTTCGCAATTAACCGTGTCGTATCATAGACAAATAGAACTATAAATTACTATATTATTAATGTCTATGCTTGTAACCGGCCAGTACTAAATAAATATAAGATTAATAATTCATATAACTAATTGCCGTTCGTTCATTATGAAGATTATAAACTGTTTATAAATCACCATGACCTTTTTCGTCGATATATGGATTTGAGCGGGAATTTATATTTATTCCGAATAGGTACCTTGTTCTTGACTTTGATAGAGACGTTCGATAAAATATATGCGAAAATGTCAATGGTACTGTCCATTGCGAAATTATTTTGCTGTTCCATAGAATCGATTAAAAAAACAAGGCCCTTGGCGTTACGCAAAATATTTATAGAGGAACTTGCGTAAATTATTCCATTAGTATGATTAATTTAATGGTGTCCTTCCAGAATTTCAAGGTTTTTTATTAAATATAAACGTCCAATTTATAATTTATATTCAAAAGTATTTTTTTATAGGATGGTTGCGTATATGATCTAAAGTTTCGTTCCTGTACCATTCGTTTAAAAAGCCAGAGTAACCTAAACTTTAATTCACAGTAACCGTTTGCCGTCCTCACCTGCTCATGACTATCAGGCCATATTACAGCATCAGGGATCCTCGGGAAGCTGTTGGTCCTTAACTGGGCCATGTCCTTAAGCGTCTGCCCGTGTGCTCTGATCAGTCTATCCATGCCATCGATGCTCACTTCAGCAATCTCCTCCAATTCCAACCGAATGGACTCTGGTAGTCGGCTCTCGGCAAATGTCTTCGGGAGCTCGGGAATCTTCGGGTCCCTTGAGGGATCTATGCCGAATTTGTCTATAGCCCATTGTGCTAGGTGTGGTAGAGTCTGCCCTCCGATGGAGTATCTGTAATAGAAAGATGTTCAATGAGAATGAATGTAAAATGTAAGGGAATAGTTTATGATGTTGCATAGTTAATGTGATCATGCATTAGGACAAAAAAGGATTATTTTTTTACTCAAAAATCATCAAGGTATCCTAATATTTTTCGTGTAACAAACGGTTATTCTAGGTATGCAGACCTCCATGTTCAAAGTTTAGGCCACATCCCATACTTTATGACATGACTTGCGACCATCGTACATAAGTACATGAACCCATTACCTAATGTAAAGACTATAAATGACGTCAAAGTTCACATGAGAGGAAAAAATTTACATTTCACACATTTGGTCAAATGTTTGTGCTTAGTGTTGACGTTCATCAATTTTCAGGACACAAAGACTGATGTCATAACTGTGGTCAGTGGCGTGTCACATGTAGTGTGAAGGTTACTAGGCCTACTACGTTTAAACAAGTACCTACCTATGTTTTTTAGTGTTTCATAAATAAGTACGTAAAGGCCGAATTAGGATATAGAATATAGGCTTCCGTTTAGACCTGCACTATTGTAGGACAGTTGTCCAACTGACTTGAATCAACTGCATCACGATGTATTTTAAGTTTTCTTCATGAGTTATGAGGGATCCATATTGATAAAGGTCGTCCAGGGATCCATATTGACAAGAGTCAACATTTTGATGTTTTTTTCGCAATCATTAATTAACATTCCTCGTCTGTGCAGGTTTCTAAAGTGACTATATCGATTGACTGTTCATTTACCCGCAGTGGTGGCAAATAAAAATATTAGAATATTATTTTACAGTTTTCGTATCTTTTTTTCTTATTTATCTACACACGCAGAGTTGTTGGAAAATTCATAGAACTTTTAATATTTAACAAGAACTATATAACCTAGCGGTTAAAAACGACTTTTCCATCCATCAATTCCGTTTGAAGTCCATTTACTTTCCACTAAGGCAGCTGTTACTTTCCCTGAGAAAAACATCAGGTGACTTATATTTTCATACTAAACAACTTTTAAATTTATTAAAATAATTCTTGTATATTCGGAAGCAGATAATAATTTTAGCTATCGAGGCTTTGGGCCTTTAGCTCAAATTCTATGTCTCCAATCTGCACAAGGCTAGCAATGGATTTGTCACCCTGGCGTTACTTTTATCTATAGTCTGGACCAATTGCTTACCATAAAGAGACCCCTCTGTTCATTTGCGCCCTATTCCATAAAAAAAGCGCTGATTGATAAAAATGATCTGATTTGAGTAATTGGTAGGATACTTTTATCCCACGGGAACGTGGGAAGCTGCGGGAAGAAGCTAGTCCATTCATAAAGATATGAAAATGATTAGTTGCAGATTGCATTTAATCGTAACAGATTATCTAAGATCGAGTAAAGCTGAGCAAATATTGTCAGACTGGAGATCAAACAGCATTGTGTGTATGTTTGTAGTCGTCGCTTGTGAATGACAAACAAGCAAACAAGGGAATATTTGTCGACGCATTAAGTATTAGCTAGCCAAAGGTCTTTCGTTACCATCAAGGGTCGATACTGTAGTCACGGAGTAGCATAGAATAGAGAAAGAGGATACTATTATGTTAGAATTATATTTTATTTGTCTAACCTCGGACGACGTAGGGTTTGTACTAATTCTGCTACTTTTAACAGAAAAACGCTTCAGCAGCCCGTCAAGGCAAGTTGGAGATGATGATATATCTTATTCTACACACTTCATTGATACTACATGCTTTCCAATCAAAACACTGAATGTACTATATTAACAGACTTTATTCAGATTCATTCTTACGTCCCATTCATTAAAGAATTCGGTCTAGTTTTCCAGCACAAAAACTTTTAAAAAAGTCTTCCTCCACAGTTACGGCGCTCGCAGTAGGTAAAGCTATAAAGCATTAATTTTTGACGGAGTAAAATTGTCTAATGTACAGTGTGAATATTGACGTGTACATTAGTGAACGGTGTTAATGCTTGGGTCGGAGGGCCGTGTAACATTTACGGGTGCCATAGGTAGGTACGTACCTTAAGGTAAGTACCTACTGCTATAGGTACGGTCATGAATACTCGTAGTAAATAGATAAGGATCGGATTTATTCGCCAAAGCTCACGTAGACTACACTTTTTTACAACAGTGAGAAAGATGTGCGCGTCTCTGGCGAGGATGGTGAGGGGCAGTACCAATAGTATCCTGCCTATGAGTGCTAGCAGACTTGATTGTGTGAGGCCTGTCCTAGCGCGGCAGTGATGTCACACTGTTACTGCAGTTTAGTTTGTAGATTAAGTTTGTGTGTGTCGTTATAAAACTGCATAATGTCATCTATTGTTCACTCCTTAGCTAATGAGTTGCATAAATAATTTTGCAGAATTGTCTGAAAAACGTCAGCTGTAATCATATTCATTAGGTTACGTACCTATATTAAATTTTAGATTTTAGACCAAAAAATCTGCTGTAAGTACACGTACACAATACATGCCTCGTTCCTCTACTTGCTTTATGGGATAAATATGAAAGATATGTACCTATCCACGTATGGACGTCATTTATCTAACCGGTGCCTACGGCTTCGGTCGCGTGGATTACAAACTTTGTGACAAATAAAAGTAACCAAATTTAGTCCTCCTACATCAGCTACCTGCCAATAAAAGTCCCGACAAAATCGGTGCAGAAATTTGAGAGATTTGCGAGAACAAACAAATAGACAGCCAAACAAAAATTTAAACGAATATTAGTCTAGGTAGATAGATGTAGAAGAGATACTAAGACCGGCAAATATGTCAGCGATAGTAGATCAAGGTCGATTCATTTGACTATCAAATTCTAATGCGGCCTTCGTGATTGCGTACGATATCTTATCACTTTTATTAAAATAATATTATAATGACAACATTCCTTGTGAAGCAGTCTTATCTGCAGTACCTAGATTTATCACAAAAAGTTTATTGACACCAATAAACTCGTTTGGCCATAAGGATATAACATCTAGTAACTAAATATTTTAAACGCATTTTGACATGTGGATGATGACGGGGTATGAAAATTAAAAATCTATTTAGTCCGTCAGTTAGATAATGAATAAATATTAGATATGTATTTTAATGTTGTCATATAAAATAACGATATAACTTCGATAAAACTAATCAAAGTTTAGATTTCAAATACGTCATTTCCACGTATAAAACGAACCTAGGAGTGACTACTTCAAATCAATATCTTCAAAAGTATCTGTTTCCCTGAGAAAATAAAAAATACGTGTCTAATGTTTTAAAATAGCCAACAAGACAGACATTAAAAGTCAACTACCCTATTGACTACGAAATTTTGCAATAGCGAAAATGGCAATTGAATACAAACAATAGGAACTTTGAAAAGAAAATCACTATAACTTCCTAGTACGTAATAAATAGGTACGTATGGTCCTTAAGTTATGTTTGCTATTCACAATAAACAGAGGTTCAGTCCATTCATTGAGTTGCAACTTGTTTTACGATCAATATTTACAGTCGCAAGTCGTTCCGACGATTGCTCTGCCATTTTAACCATTATTTATACTTGAATCAACTTCTATGGTAGACACAAAGTTTTACTGCTGACTAAGAATTGCATTTATGTCCTGCAATTTAGTTAAACTATTATCTCTACCACATTTACTAGTAGACTTCTATTCACACCACTTTTTACAATGTAGTTGTTAGGAAGTTATTTAATAAACAGTAACAGCTATTATCCTCTAACTAAAGTGATGTTACTGTCATCAAGACCATAAAATTACGTTCATGTTACGTTATAGTTATTTTAAAAGTTTGGTGTTTGGTTAACTTTATTAGAATCAGTGTTCCTCCCAAAAACCGAAATCTATCCAGATATTTTCGATCGATTTCGGCCACCGCACCAACTGTAATAACTACACGGATGGTGCGCTGGCTGGGCAACTGGCTGCCGTGGAACGTGTAGCGGGTTCGATTCCCACACGGAGCTTGTTGTTTCAGGCCTGGGTGTCATGTGTATGTGAACTTGTATGTTTGGGCACCCACGACACAGGGAAAAAGTCCAAAGTTTTGTGAAGAGAATGAATAATTTAAGAATCAGAGTTCCTCACAAAAACCGAAATCGATTCAGATATTTTGAATCGATTTCGGCCATTAGCCAAGGACACTGACGACCTAAATGCCTTGAATTTCGACAGCTAATCAAGTAACCTAGTTGAACAATATGATTATTGAGTGCGGAATAAGATGCCGAGCCAAATGGCACGTGCTCTGGCGAATTAACGGGAAGTGACAATTTGCTGGCCGCCCACCAGAACCTGGTTTGTGGCCATCCAGTCATATCTCGTTGACACCACTTTCTTTGTGGCTATGACCCTGCGTGGACACTGAATAGTCTATTTAGAACATAATGACACATATGTACATTATTGTACATAGTCGCCATACTTCGCAAAAGACCTGTGTCTTATTATGATGTTTTAATGTTTGCAGTGTCCATTTATTTGATGTATAAGTATATTTTTGGTGAATGAACACAGTATTCAATGAATAATGATGCAGTACATTTACAAGTGCTTAAATTGTTTTGTTACCGCACTGAATTCGTGACATTAAACAAAAAAACTACTAATTCTACTTACATTGCATTACGGCTCTGTAGATAAATGTGTACCTACATATGCAACCATTACTGGTAGCTAATAATAATAATATATGACATTAAAATGATTCTTACACCCGAATACTGACTGAAAGGCTACAAAATTTTCGGTTGTACTTAAATATCTTTCTATCCCTGTCTTTTATAAAGAATTCGTAGTGACAGAACTATTCCCTAAAGAGTCAAAGTTAAAATTGAGTAACGATTGAGTATTTATTTATTTATTTATTTATAGGAAACTCAACAGCTTACTTTCTAAGTACATGATATGGTATATGTGACATGAGGTTCTTAAGCCAATAATAGAGTTTCACAGCATGCATTATATTAAACTAGAAAGTGGCGGAAAAAAGTAACCTAACAATATAACTAAGAGCTAAACAACTAAAAGTGAATAATTAAATAACTAATAATAATAAGTGAATAAACCAGTATTATTTACGAATCGGTGAGCATCTCCACAAGTGATTTACGAAATGACAGCTTAGACAAATGAAATATATCCAGGCTTTCAAATTTGTCTATGTACAAGCGATTTGAACATTAGTTTCCCTGTTACCAGTGATACCACGTACCATAACAGATTACCACCAAAGTTACAAAACTTGCACTCATCATAATAGATCCTGTTTTCGAAGCTTTTCATAAACATGTGCTTAAAATGTTCTAAGAAACTATAAAAAGATATTATTTAAACGGCGTATGTTTATATTTAAATATCACATTATCATTTGGTCGCGAAATGTAGTAATTTACATTATTACGTTTGTAATAGTAGAGTGTCTTGTTGGTCGAGTGGATGCAAGTGCGACTGCCGGACAAGGAGTCTCGGGTTCGATTTCTGGGCTATATTCGTATTACTGGAACTTTTTAGGTTTTTCGAAAAATTCTCAGTCTATTACGGAGTCTGGAATTGTGCCCAGCATATGGCAATAGGCGCATCCCCTATTCATGGGACTTATAACACAAATAGTGAAAAGTGGGTGTACATTGTATAGCGGCATTACGTGCCGTAATGTGCACCTCTACCTGCCCCTTCGGGGATAAAAGGCGTGACGTTGCAAAAAGGTTTCTTCCTGCTCTACTAAGGGTAGACACAATACGTCGTTTGTTACAGAGTCCATCAGACGTCATCCTATCACAACTCCTTTCTCTTTCACATAATAAAGATAAATAACTATTTGAAATTCATGTCATAAGATTTCTTAACAGAGAAGAAATAACGTAAATCTCAGAGGTCAACAGTCTTAAAACTGCAGACATTTTGCATGTATGTATGTATGTATGTATATTTTATAGCATTTAAATGGTGCATCGAGAATCAATAGAATAACAAGTCAAGGCTTTCTTACAAAACTATTAATGAAGAGGTTTATAACAAACCGCCGCTTTTATTACTTAAAATAAATCAAAGGCCAAACACGAGCCATAACTCGTTAGTTGAAAGAAATATGCAGATTGTTTATGAATATTACAGTAAAGACATATATGTAACATAAAAAGTTTGTATTTTTTTTTCTTTTTTGAGGGGGAAAATCACCCAAAATGACTTCTCTCGCCTTGGGCGAGGCGAGAGGAGTGTCAGATGCCTACTGACTAAAAACCACCCCGTTCCTACTCCTGCTTTTCGAACCGGAGCCCCGGTAACCCGCTAGGTAGTCCGCAGCTCCGGTTAGTACATAATTATATTAACGTTTCACTTATGTATAGTTACTTAGTTTCTTCATCCTTTTACTAAAACATCTGCATATTTATATAGTATACAAGAAATATGCATATTTAATAGCTAATTAAAATATGTATAAAAATGGCATCAGATTTAACATTAATATAACAATGTTAATTTAAATGATGAAATTAAACTAACCTGTTCCCAGTAAAGGTGGCCGCGTTTCCTTCCAGTTTAAACATGGAATCCTTGTAGCCCCATCCGTACCATTTCAGCAAGTCTTGTCTGAAAAAAAAAACAATTAATAAATATATATTATATGAAGTTAACTCAATTATGTACAAAATAATATTTAGTTTTTCTGTTGTATCGCTACGGAGCTACGGAGAAGTGCTACGAGCTACCCCAAAAGTTGCTACGCATTCGTAGCGTATGCCTACGTGGACGTAGCGAACTTTGGGGTGACTATCATTTTGTGTTTATTTTAGGATATTTCGTAGACCGTACAATAAAAATGCAAGCAATTTTGGTATGAGACACGGTGTTGTAGAGATATTGACTTAGAAAATATTTGATTGTTTGTTTATAAGAACTAGTCACGTTCGAAACTTTTTTCAGTAGTATTAAAATTGTTTCACCATTGGAAAGTTCGCTTTAAAGGGACATTTCATCCTGGTATTTCTACAGAATTTGAAGCTACTAACAAATTATCCAAATTCCAAGCTGGCGAAACCGCTGGCGAAACTTAGTACATAATTTGAATATGAATTTAATTAAAGATTTCTATCACAATCTTATTCTTATTTTAAGAGTTGCAACCAAATTAAATGTCGTATTTTTAGATGAGCTGCATAATTTATTTATTTTCTAATAGTTGGAACTCTCTAATAAAAGAGCAGATATCTATTTTCGAATACTAAACTACTAAATTACTCCATTGGTGACAAGAAAATTTAATTTGTCACCACTTTTACTCTATCTACAAATATCGTTGCCGGCAGTACTTGCAACCACTTAGCCAACAAGGCTGTCTTAGTAAGTATTAGCACAGAGTCTGAATACCCAAAAGGTAACAACTGTAATTTTAAATGTTAATGCATGCAAACATAATAACATGAATAACATAATTACATGTATAAATAATAAATTAATATAATTACTAGAGGTCAATCAAGGTAAAGGTGAAAATGTTAGAAAACAATACATTTAATATTATAAAGTAATAAAAATAAATTACGTAGGCTATGAATATTTTTTTTAATTGATTAGAAGGAATTTTGGATCAATATGACAATATTGAACATGTATAATATTACGGTCTGTGTATATAGAACCTTATTATTATGCAATTAGCACGCCGGTGCCGGTATGTGCGAATCGTTAACACACCTGTTTGCATATAGTGTGTGAGACAGCCATGCTTCGGCACAAATGGGCCGGCTCGAACGGATTGATACCACGGCCCCACAGAAAACGGACGTGAAGCAACGGTAGCGATGAATTTCGTCGTGTGAGTGAGGTTACCGGAGGCCCAATTACCCCTCTCCCCAACAAACTCTTTAATTCCTAACCCCCAAAAGGCCGGCAATGCACTTGATTGCCTACCATCAGGTGAACCGTCTGCCCGTTTACCGGTTTATACCATAAAAAATATATGGACTAAGGAGCAAAAGCATTCGTTTTTGGATAAGGACCAAATCATCATCATCCATCTCAAAAGTAAATAATCGCAAAGAATACACAATATCTAGCTAGTTTTAAATTCAAAGCAATTATGTTAATACCTAAATATAACGTGTACCATCTATGTAATTAAACACAATTTAATATGAATTACTAAATATTATGAACGTCCATCTTGTATGTACTGATGTACGCGATTCCATATTTATTTAAAACAGTCTTAAATTAAAAGTTTATTTCGCTGTGTTGTCTTAAAAATTATGATATAATGATATAATGAACAGCAAAAGATAACAAAAATATGGGTCGGTTTGTAATCTAATCGCACTTTATCATCGTGTGGTATGTTCTTAAAATCGCTTTTAATTTAGGCACCTATTGACTAATTGCGAACGTGGATAAAGACTGACGCTGCATTGCAGTGTCATAAAACTCAAAAATATCGTAATATAATTATTACTATATGTATAGTCCACACTGCATTTTTTTTCTAGAAGTTCTACGGTTTTACTTAACGCAAAAATACAACGGGTACGTCTGGTTCAAAAATTCTATAAAAAGGATAGATAAAACACTTACTTCAGATCCGGGTGAAATATAAATAAAATAATAAAAACAACATGGAATAAAACGAAGAAATTAAGTCCATCTACCATCAAACTAATAGACGACCGACAAAAAACTTAAGATTCACACACCAGACTACAAGGCTAAAGATAAAGAAGTTACATTAAAAATACATACAGATATCCGGAATTATAATACCTAGGTATAAAAATTACTCTAGAAAAAAACTAGTCACTTAGAATTGCAATTAGGAAAAAAATATAATCAAGATCCTCACATATAATACGGGAACAAAAGAGACCGATAAAGAAAACAAATACTTGTACAAAATACTATAAATCCATTTATGCAACCAATGATAGCTCCCAAATTCATTTAAATACACACTCATATTCAGAAAACATCCCACCAATAAATGGTTATGAAGTTCATCGAGCTAACCGCCGAACAAGCAGGTTTCCGTTTGTCAGAAAGCCACAAGTTTGAAGTGGAACTGGGCTGAACATTTCTGCCGCATTTCGAACGAGCGGTGAGCAAAACTCAGAACTAAACTGAGTGGATGGGTTCCTCAACGTCAATAGACATCGTGGCAGACTCAGAAGGAGCCGGTAAACGAGCGACAAATCACCTGATAATAAGCAATTACCGCCGCCCGTGGACATCCGAAGTAACTATCAGAAGCTTTACAAGTGCGTTGCCGGCCTTTTGGGCGTTACGAATTTAAGAGTTGTTGGAGAATCGGGAATTGGGAAGATTGGGAAGGGGTATAATTTGACCTCCGGTAACCTTACTCACACAACGAAACAGAACGCAAGCGTTATTTCACGTCGATTAAATATCGTGCAATAGTTTCAGTTACGAGTGAAACGACTATTAAGCCTTAGATTTTTCGAAAATTCTCAGTATTTAGTAGCATAGAATTATATTTTTTTCATCAGATTAATTTTTTACTGTTCTTATGTCGTATAATGCAGGTGACCCGTATGCTCGCTTGCCTCCTGTCCCATACAAAATCAAAAATAAATATTTTGCTAATCTTCTATAAATATTTTAAGGATCGCAGATATTTTTGTTGTAAACAAGCATCGTTTCAAATTAACATCGCGCCGTTGGTTTGTCAAACTTTTTTAATAAAATTCAAATGAATTAAAAGACTGACATTGTGCTACCTGACCATGAACTTACAACTACTTATAATAAGCAGTAGAAGCAGAACATAATACACCATATATTTTTAATTTATTGCAACTTTATTGATTTCTTTTTAGTAGGCTAGTAGCGATGATAATTGATATATCAAGGCATTGGAAATAGTCTGCAAAGGCGCTCCTAAAAGCTAATTATAATATCGGTGTCAGAAAATACACACCCTTCTTTCAAAGTTACGTGGCAATAATCATTATCATACAACTCAATAAAATAATTAAAATAAATAATTATAATATTTATATCAGGAACAATTAGGTCCAATTATAGCTCCTTATGAGACACCTATACACAATTTTTGGATGACCTCGCAAAATCTAGCAGTGAACATATCTACACTTTTCCGTATTCCAGTATCTTTTACTGGTGTTACTGATATTTGTATTTAGATATTGTGTTATGATTTAATTAAGTAAATTAAATATTAAAGAGTATTAAAAGCTTCTAACAGTTCCATGAATAACTATTGCAATCTTGTTAAATATTTTTTTCATTCAATTATAAAGTTAATTTCAAAATACATAATGTAACGTATGTATATGAGGTGTAAATTAAGTCTTCATTGTAAAACTTATCGCAACTAATGAGTTTGTATGACTTTATAGATCAAATGATATGTAAATTTATATTTAGATACATTTATAACTGTGTTTTTTTGCACAACAAAATGTAAAAATAGCTTAATTACCTAAAATACATATTTATGACTATAAAAATGCATTTTGATTGAATCACGGCGACGATGTTTGTAGTGGCTGGCAATCGATAGTTATGGATAGTCGAATTTGCGACTTTGAAGTTTTTAAGGCGTGTCATGGGAAATGGCTAATTCCAATACTATATTCATGGATTACGTAGAAAAGATTAACATATTATTTGTATTTATGTGACATACAAAATATCTTGTATAATAAATCTAACTTAAATACTTGCGATTCTACTAACAACGGGACCGTGCAGAAAACCTGTTAACCGTGGACTATGATGGTTTTAGTTTTAAATTTCGATTGCCAAATTATTCGGCCAAGGCAGCTTCTGTCATGGAGCCTGTAAATGCGTCTTATGATGTAACTATCAATCTTAATCACAAACAACATGAATTGTCATTTTGGTAGGAACATGACTGACATGTATTGCCACTTTGAACATTATTAATAATCCTTTTTTACGTGTATCGTGTTCAAAATCTGTCAGGACATTTTTTACGACAGTAAATGCCGAATATATTGGTAAGGTAAGGATATTTTTTATTTAATTAAATCTACAATGATAATTATAGAGGGATTAAGTAAGTAGATATTTATTAGAAAAATTATGTAAATGACAAGGATCAGGATCAGGTAAAGACAGGGTTACTAGTTTAATGTAAAAAGGTCAGTCCCTTTGTCTTAATTCTTAATTCCTAAGCTTAACTATTCCTAAATAAGAACTAATTTCTTTTTAAAATACGGATCAAAATTTACGACTCCGAAAATTTAATCTGTCCCGGGAATTTACCAAAGACTTACTAATCATAATCGGTAATTGCATTTACGGCCCCTCTAGCAGGTTATGTTGATAAGAATATTTTATAAAGATTAATAATTTACTTCCAATTTTTAAACAGTTGCAACAATTATTTATTATTAGAATTTAAAACGGGATATTTACCAAGTTTATTTGTTTGTGCCAATTTCCAGTTCATCCGTGATCATGGCGCTTGCTACAGTACAGTATCGGATACTGGCAAAAACTAATAAACATAATGAATATCCCGTTTTAAGTTCTAATGATGTGACATTTCAATGATCCAAGTGACATTTCAGTTTAAAAATTTAAATATATTTATTATTATTTAGTTATAATATTCTATGTTAGAGTTGTAAATGAGCTAACCGATTAGTAAATGTGAGTTAATACACAGCATTTGCAAATGGAAACTCAAGGATAAGATATTGAACTAACATATTGTGCGATAAGTACCTTTAGGTAGGTAGGTCTACTTTGAATAGTACTATTGTCAATAGGCATTCTACTTGTATTCTAATACTTGTCAACACGTCTCCGGCGGCTTAACTAGGTGATCTATCGTAATATTATTATGGCGTATATGGCGGGTATTTGATGACTTGAAGAAAATTATTTTCTGTATGGTGGTGTTTACAAAGACATTGTTTACATCTGGCATATAGGATTTGTAGAACACAAAAATGTTATTTTGTTCCGGGCGCATATCGATCTCGCGATATACATCGCGTAGCATTCAGTTACCCAGCGGGTACGCTAACCGTGCTCTCTCGTTACGTGACAATAATGTCTGCTTTAATTTGCTACCTACATTTATTACAAGCACGGATTTATTTTTAAAATAAAAAAATAATAACCTAATATTAAAACTTTACTTAGTATTATTAAGTAGTTAACAAATATTAAGTAATTGCAGTTTAACTCGTAGTTAACGTTAACCTCACGCTAATACGCAAGTCTCGAGCCCGGCCCACGGCGCGGCGGTTACCGTAAAGGCGTAAACTACATTTTAATTCAATACTCTGCCTGCAATGTCTCCAACAGCAAAAAAAAAATGTTTTCATTCAGGTACATTTTTTGTTCAACGTGTTGTAAAATTGGACCTTAATAAATATGTGATGTTTTTAGGGATTCTGATTTATATTTATTTTGCTACAAATTGGTAAAACATTACTTTCATTTTAGATTTAGTGGAGTGCCTGGAGCATTCAAAACCGTAAAACCTCGGATTAGAGTTACAGTGAATGAATTAATATGATCGATGTGGGATATTGTTTTTTAAACTATAAATTGCAATGTTTACCCAAAATTTTTTTGTGCACTCCATTTTTTTATTGTTTAAACAAATTATTATAAAAAATTAATGTTTGACCATATATTTTCACTTTAAACAGTATTTTTTTATTTATATGTTAAATCTTACCTGAGTAGACATATAGGAACATTTTTCAAAGATACCTGTGTATAAAAATAGCAGTATCTCGAACAGGTAGAAAAACGTGGAGGAGAGCGGAGCGACAGCTGCTATGTACAATGGAACTTCTTGGCCAGTTTAATTATAAATGAAATGCACTTTATTGTGTACATTGAAAAAAATACGGTAATTAATTATGACTAATGAAAAGAAAAAAAAATATTTGTACAAAATCTGTTTATTTAAATATATAACATGGTTGTCTACATCAAATATTTTCTTCTACTTCATCTATCTGTATAATAGGTGAAGTATTGGAACAACTATTTCCGCTGCACTGTAAACATGATACACTGCAGTATAAACTACACTCGCGAGCAACCAAATCGACTCAACCTACATGTGCGCATTCGAAGATGTTTTCTTAAAAATATACTGAATTGCTTTTAAAAACCGATATACCATTAGAAAGCTTACAACTTCAGCTTTATATTGGTACCATTATTATAAAAATTGTATCAGTACTTTTTAAAATATTTAACTTAATTCAGCGGACTAGAGTATTTGCTCACTACGACTCCAACAAGTTATAACACAAACTACCCCTATAAAACCTCCACATTAAGGTTAACTTTATCTGTGGCTTATCGAAAGTTGATCGTACACATCTCCGCAAAAACGCTTCATTTTATTTCCAAAAATTTTGGATACGACACCAGAAGAAGCCGCTCAAGTCGTTGCTCTACTGGAACAAGGACTAAGTCAGCGAAGAGTTGCTGCTCATCTGAGTTTGAGCCAATCTGCAGTATCAAGAGGGTACAGGTAGTATCAAGATACTAGTGCCTTCAATCGAAGACCAAGAATAAGCCGCCACCGGTCCACCTCGGAGAGACACGACCGTTTTATTATTTCAACTTTACTACGAAATCGTCACTTAACCGGTGTCGATGTTCAACAGGAACTCAGAAGAGTTCGAAGAGTGGCTGTCAGCGAGTGGACAGTACGGGGACGGTTGAAGGAAGCCAACCTCACCCCTAAACGGCCTACCACAGGCCCGAAATTGACGACACGCCATCGGCAAGCGCGCATTCAATTTGCCCGAGAACACCTCGATTGGAGCATACAACAATGGAGGCCAGTCTTATTAACTGCCGAATGCAGAATGTGTAATTTCAGGCCTGTGGTAGGCCGTTTAGGGGTGAGGTTGGCTTCCTTCAACCATCTCCTTACTGTCCACTCGCTGACAGCCACTCTTCGAACTCTTCTGAGTTCCTGTTGAACATCGACACCGGTTAAGTGACGATTTCGTAGTGAAGTTGAAATAATAAAAAGGTCGTCTCTCTCCGAGGTGGACCGGTGGCGGCTTATTCTTGGTCTTCGATTGAAGGCACTAGTATCTTGATACTACCTGTACCCTCTTGATACTGCAGATTGGCTCAAACTCAGATGAGCAGCAACTCTTCGCTGACTTAGTCCTTGTTCCAGTAGAGCAACGACTTGAGCGGCTTCTTCTGGTGTCGTATCCAAAATTTTTGGAAATAAAATGAAGCTTTTTTGCGGAGATGTGTACGATCAACTTTCGATAAGCCACAGATAAAGTTAACCTTAATGTGGAGGTTTTATAGGGGTAGTTTGTGTTATAACTTGTTGGAGTCGTAGTGAGCAAATACTCTAGTCCGCTGAATTAAGTTAAATATTTTAAAAAGTACTGATACAATTTTTATAATAATGGTACCAATATAAAGCTGAAGTTGTAAGCTTTCTAATGGTATATCGGTTTTTAAAAGCAATTCAGTATATTTTTAAGAAAACATCTTCGAATGCGCACATGTAGGTTGAGTCGATTTGGTTGCTCGCAAGTGTAGTTTATACTGCAGTGTATCATGTTTACAGTGCAGCGGAAATAGTTGTTCCAATACTTCACCTATTGTACAGATAGATGAAGTAGAAGAAAATATTTGATGTAGACAACCATGTTATATATTTAAATAAACAGATTTTGTACAAATATTTTTTTCTTTTCATTAGTCATAATTAATTACCGTATTTTTTTCAATGTACACAATAAAGTGCGTTTCATTTATAATTAAACTGGCCAAGAAGTTCCATTGTACATAGCAGCTGTCGCTCCGCTCTCCCCTCCACGTTTTTCTACCTGTTCGAGATACTGCTATTTTTATACACAGGTATCTTTGAAAAATGTTCCTATATGTCTACTCAGGTAAGATTTAACATATAAATAAAAAAATACTGTTTAAAGTGAAAATATATGGTCAAACATTAATTTTTTATAATAATTTGTTTAAACAATAAAAAAATGGAGTGCACAAAAAAATTTTGGGTAAACATTGCAATTTATAGTTTAAAAAACAATATCCCACATCGATCATATTAATTCATTCACTGTAACTCTAATCCGAGGTGAAAACCCCCAGGCGCTCCACTAATTACAATTAACTAATTTTATTGAATACACATGAGACTACGAAAGACTTTCTAGTTGATTTAAAAAAGTGTGTCTTCCGCGTCACCTAATTCTGTAAATACACCTTGTAAACGGAAACTAATTCACAGTAAACACTTCCTTATCAAAATATTTATCAATTCAATATTTTATTTGCTACATTCTAGCCCTTATCTATGAGATAAAAATTCGTTGAACTCCTTGTCTGCCGGCAAAGTTCAGCCGCGAGTTTAATTCGCCCGAGACGTTTAATAAAATAAACAATTGGCGGGAAAATAAATAACACAAACTTTCAGTCTAAAACTATAGGTACAATGCAATGCTCTATTTGTACTCCCGGATATTTTTAGCGCGCTTGTTAATTATATCCAGAAATCTGGAACACATCTGCGGTTGCATGCTCCTCATTAAGGGTGTAGTAACACAAATATGCTCACAAATATAACGTTTCTCTTATGAAAATTAAATAAGTCTAGTAAATAGGTCACTATGCCAGGTAAACCGCAGCCAGCTAGAGCTTACTTCACTGAAGCCAATAAATAAATAATAGCTTACCGTCGTTTAGGAATCACACTTTTTACTTTAATAATTGTACTGCTTGTATTAGACTCGCTCTTTTTATTTTTATCACCAGAACTTTTCTTTTTTACACTGCCAACTGTCCGTTTACTACTGTTATCATTTTCCACATTTTTCATTTTACTACCGGAGCTGCTCGCGGATGCAGCTGACATTTTTACAATGGGCGAGTATGGATTTCTGTCGGATAGCATTTGGTACGATTTTTATAAATCGCGCAACCCGCCGCGCATGTGTTGACATTCCACGTCGGTAAAACAGCATGACAGTCGCGACCTCTGGCGGCCATTTGTAAAACTCGCGAATTAGTCAAGTTCCTATACTCCATGCGTTCAATGTAGTTTGCTACATGAAATCTAGATGGCGCTATCAATAATTTTTCTTTTCGTAGTACATGTGCTACGAAGTTATGACTACCGTAACAGCAAAATTAACTTAGCTTACTAATGAACTTTTAAAGAAAACAAGTTGTACCGGTTGGTCATTGTGGTTTGTGCTATTAAAAGCTTTGATTTTAAAGCTACTAGAAGGATACATACAAGCAGCAGTATAATAAAAACAAGAACTTATTCGTATGTTAAATATCAAAGTGGTCGCTTGTCACTCTTTCACAGACAAATTAGTGACAGATTCAGTTGATTCATTTATTTATCAAACTGATTGATTAGAACCTAGATAAACACCCGTGTTTTCCTGTAGCAATAACGTCATGGAAATACCGCCTCTTGTCTAGACACTACGGTGACTACTCAACTCTCGCTTGGCGTACCAAGTTGCCATTTCCATACAAAAACTTACCTTTAAGTGGATTTTTGTCCACAACAAAATGCTTGCACGTCTGACTAATATGGATGTGGGAAAATGTGGTTCCACTCTCAGTGTTAAGTGAGGAATGAAGTTAATTGCCCGAATTGTCGTTTGTGTAATTATGTTTTACAATGCTCGAAGTGTGGAACTATCAGACGACATAATACGGCGTAATTCCCAGAACATTCACATCCCTTTTACGCACGAGAATATTTTTTATGGAGTTCCACAAGGTATCGCTCTTGGACCTTTATTGTTTTTAGTAAATAAGGACTATATTTTTTATGATAACTATCGTGACAGTGAATATGTAACAGTAGACTGCGCGAGGTCGCCGCATCGCCGTGTCTGAGTGCTTCTATGACTCGAAACTAGTAAAGCTTTTCTCAGTACAATTATTTACGTGAGTAAACCAATAGTTTAATTAAATAAAGACTACAACAAAATAATTTATCAAAATATTTTATTGTTCTAGTTTTACATTAAGTAGGTATGTTGTACAAAATAATTATGCTTACATCTAAAATAACAACTTAAAAATCTAAACAGTTAAAGCAATGGCTTCGCCTTGGCCTAATTACATCATTAGTTAGTACGTATTAATAATAATTATAGTCTTCAATACAATAGTACTAGGTGCAAAATCTAGAATTAGCATTGGCTTACATACAAGTGATTTTATGTTTAGTGTTTATAGTTCCTAAAATTGGACGTAAATGTCTTAGATTTATAAATGCAGAGACTTATAAGTATGAATGAATTAGTATTGAGTTTCTTTGTTGATATAACGGTCAGTTTCCTTAGTATGAGTATGCTTTACGTTTAAAGTAATCGAAACAAGAGCACGTTCGGCGTTCTGATTGGTAGATTTATTTAAGACGGCAAATCATCGATCGAGCGCCGAACGCACTCTTGTTTCGATTATTTAAGCAAACTCGTACTAAGGGTACATCAATACACACGGAGTATATAAATAACGTAAACTTAAAGCTCAAATGTAAATGTTAAATGTAGGAATTAGTGCCAAAGTACACATTTTATTCACCAAATTACTGTGTATATTTAATTACATAGTCATTTACTTACTTGTTTGTTGAACAGGCTATAAATCGTACAGTGAATTACTACTTAGCTGTAAGTAAATGCAGGAGTCGTAAATCTAGATAATAATTTAAATTCGTGATGCAGTCTTAATACCATACCTAAGCACCTATTTATTTACCTAACACTAGATTGCGGAAGCTGGCCCATTTATATACAATGCAGTTTACAAGATAACACTACTCATACACTGGGATATGTTAAGGGTACTGCTATAATAAAGAGTGCATTTTCACCAAAGATGTGCTATATAACTATGCTGTCAAGATGTAATAGTTAAGCTGTGAAACTATGTGACCGTTTTCACTGATACTAAGCTATATAGCTGTGCGAGGAAGATGCGTTGTTGTATAATTTTGTATCGAGTATACGATGTAACGATCCCCAGCAATAATATATAGCACATCTTTGATTGAAAGCACCCTAATAGCCTCCAAACTATCATTTGTTTTACATAAATTAGGAATTGGGAGCTCTACCATGGGCATTTAACTCATTACAAACTCACTTATAGTTCTCACAATGATAAGAATACAAGAATTGTGAACGATAACAGTTTGATAATCGAATAACTTAAAGTATCCATGGTAGCGCTCCCAAATGGTTTTACAAATGACTCTGCGTCCAGGAAATTCATCAGAACGTTTTCAGTTTCCAGACACTCGATAATCGCACGTATTGTGAAACCAATACAGTGCAGTGTCGTCTAAATGTAATGTCACATAATGCACATTCGATGATTGAGCACTTCAACCAACTATGTCGAGTGACTAAGGTGTATAATATAAAATATATGTTTGAACTAGTTGTCTTCTTAGTGGAATTACTTATTATGGAAACTATTGAAAATGCTGAAACGATAAGACAAAGGTAATTTAGACGCGATTAATCGAATCAGCATCGAAAGTGAGAGAGACTGCAGAGCTTAGCTCTATTTCATCTTAAAAACTACAAGTTATAAATAATTTAAGTCCTCCCATACGAACAAATCAATGAATTCACATAATTATGTATAATTAAAATTTTGATTACATCGTGACTGATGACAGATAATTTAAGGAAGGATAAAATAAATAAGTTTTTGATCCGATGTTTGGTCGGCAATGGACTGTGAGACTTACTCAATTGATTGTATAGGTATAATTTCACTTTTATATCTACCGAGAACGTACAGGTAATCCGATTAGGGCAGTAATTTATGATACTCGGCAGATTTCTTATTCTTCTCTATTATGTAGAAGGATTTAGGTTTGCCATTGCCGGAGAAATATTTTCTGAACGAGGTTTTCTTTGCTGGCACATAATACGCTAAGGCGTCGAGCGAGTTCGGATGACTAATAGCTTTGGGCCAAGTTGGCGTGCTCTCGACGTCCACTATATCATCGTCAAACCTCGCCTGTGGCCGGTTTTTCGCGAACTTCTGCAGTACCGGGATGTTCCAATGGTAGACGCGAGCGGGTTTACCATTACTAGTCATTTGTAGAGGCAGGGTCCTCGCGGCGGCCGGGGCTGGCTCCGCGTGGCTGTAGTAGCTCGTGTTCGGAGGCAGTTTGATGACGTACATCCTTGAGTCCCCAGTGGCGTGCCTCCTTCCTTGTTCAGCGAGCCGTTTCCTGTGGTGAGCAGCAGGTATCCTCAGCTTCTTCAAGCCGAGTGAACTGAGTAGCTCATGTGTTGAGGGCTCTGTCTTGTCCATATTGGTGTCGGCGCTGACGCTGGAAGCTGGTGACGGCGCCGCGAAGGTAGCTGCCACGGAGAGCAGTAACACAAGTGATCTGTAACAAGACGAGACATAACGTTAATTTCTATTTTAATTTGAATAAAAGACTGGAATCAGAGAATTATGAAAGTTAGAAATTCTAGAATTCTAGAGATTATGCTAATGCTATGATTTTATTGGTCTCTTAACAATGTGGTAACTTTCTGTTTATTTATGTGGCTTCGTAACAAAATATGCAGCTAAATAAAAATAATACTATCGAATCAGTGATCGCTTATGATATTTATCCGTACGCATTTCCACACCAGCTTTACGATGAGAGCATAATAAATACAAAAGGGCCGCAACCAAGTACTTGAAGGGTAACAAAAACCAAACATAAATTCCTTATGACTTATTAAGTGTTTTACGACAAAATAGATTATTCTCCATTTATAACGCTGCACGCCTTCAAACATTCCGCTGCTTCTTGCGACAAAAGCGTGCGGGGACTTGGAATTGTTTGTGCACTTTAGATGGAACCTCTCTAGTTAAATAAAGCCGGGATGGCTCGTGTGTGCCTGTCTTACTGTTGGCTGATATTTCGAAAGCAATTAGCATAGGTATTGTCGGTACTGTGCACACTGAGAGAGCTTTTATAATAAGCTAGTTACTGCGCAGGTGAGAAAACTTTACTTTGTGCGGAATTATTAGCCATTTCCCATTTAATGGCCGCTTGCAGTCGAATGAATAGCATTACAATGTTAATGATTATTTAAGGACGCTGTGAATTGATTCATGTGGTGAAATTGGTGCTGCTTTGTAGTAAATGTTTATGACAACGTTTATAAGATTGTACATAATGCTACATTTTCAATCGACAATAAGTCTTTGAGGTACCGTTTTGTAGGAAGTTGATTCTTATTATACAAAGTCGTACCTGTAGCATATTTAGCTACCTACGACAACAGGCCAAAAAGCACCTGATACTAAAGTAACCATATATTAATATAAGCTTATTAATTTTCTCTAGTATGCATAGAACTCTCGCACATCAAATAGCGATAATATTATCCAAGCTTGTTGTAACAGCTAAAAGTTAATAGAATTCCGAGAGGACCTTTTGTAATGGTTAATGAGACTTTTCAATAACCAATAGCAATCAATGCAAATCTTCATGAACCTATGAGCCTATAAGGAGTGTAATATTCTTTGAAAGATACGGAAAACCAATTTGTGTTGTGTTCCTTGTTAGGTATTTTAATAGCACCCGCCAATATTCCCACGTTATGCTAATGCCATTTGCTTTAAACGCGGATTTAATTTAAAGAAACTCTCTATAGTTTTAAAATATCCAAGTGTATAATATTTTGTGGTTGACGAAGACAGTCCTATTGCTTTGCTTGAGGTAGGCACCGTGCGTTTATGTGTAGACAAATATTGCATCACAAATACATTGTATTGAAATTATCTAATTATATATAAATAGAAGTTAGCAAAGCTTTAGTGTTTTAAAGGGATGGTGGTAAATGAGTACACATGTACTCTGATGGTAAATGTCACCAAGGCAGACCCACAACACCAAAGGAATTACAAGATGCAATTACCTTTTAAATAATTTCAAGTAGAATCACTACTGATATTAGGCGGAACTTGATGTTCATAACTACGCTCATTGGGCCACAAACCTAACCGAGCCCATACATTCACGTCCTGTTTGTCATAACTGAATAGTGAATAACTTAGTGAGTCTACTCGTGGTCGGCATTAGCAACGTGTTTGTTTCTGGGAACCGTTCCTACATTGTGTCCAAGATACGAACCTATGTGGGTTTATGGCCATAACCACACATTCATACAATCTTTATGCTAACTAGCTTTCAGTTTACAAACAGTGGCCGCTACTATTGTTGGTGTAACTGTTAAACAAAACTTGGCTAACTAAATTAATTTGGTTTTCTAAATAGCTAACATAAATGGCATTTTTTTAAGGAGTGAATATCATTTAACCACTTCTTTTGCCTTGGGCGAGGCAAGAGAAGTGGTTAAATGGAACAAAGAGAGGAGTGTAAGACTCTTACTGGCTAAAAACTACCCCGTTCCTACTCCTGCTTTTCCAGCCGGAGTTTCGGTAAACACGTTAGGTAGTCGGCAGCTCCGAAACATAAATCGCTTAAAGTCTAGTAATCGTATCAGTTGTGTTACTATATTTATTTATTGTATAAATAATTGCCATTAACCATTTTACGGACGTCTTCATCAATAATTGTACATCTGTTATCTATAATATATAATTTCTTAAAATTCTTTATTATAGAGCTATAGATAGATGATAGATAACCATATGTAGACCACAAAAATACAAAACACCACGGGATACATTAACAAATCCTCCCACTACATCTTATTTAACCATCTCTGAACGAGACAGCTAACCCAGTGCTCTATTTGGCTCTGATCCACTGCGTTTGCGCATCCGAGCATTGGACCACTTACAAAACGTGATCCGACTGGCGTTTGGATAACTGTGCAATATATAACTGTTTATGTTTATTTACTCATTGATATCTCTGTCTCATTTACACTGGGGATATGATTGGCTGAAATTGGCTGTGGGTTTTAAATATTTTTATGTATACGAGTGTGATATTGTATAGGTCTAATTAGGCATTTTGACTATAAAAGAAGTGACATTGTACAGCTACCGAATAAAAAGAATGGTAGATATATAGAATAGAAGTACAATACAATAGAATTTTTGTTTTTATCCCGTTTATAGATGTATTTTTAGCATGCGGTATGTAGCACCACCCTCCCGCCCGCAAATAAATGCTCATGCAAAGTAAACCAAAGCAGAGGTGCAAAGTAAACCAAACACCACATGCAACAAACCACTCGGCTTATGTTTCGCTGGTGATGGATTGAAAATTGAAGGTGTTGATTCGATGGCTCCAATAAAAACCAAAATTTATTGTATTGATAGTGTAAAATAGGTAGATGTCATCTTCTGACTAAAATAATACTTGGCCATACTCCCTTCTTTAACTTACTAGAGTAACGAGTCTATCTTCATACATACGTCTACCGTTCCTGACCTAATAACGCAGAGGTCATGTAAGTATCGTTTCCTAACCAATAATGGTAATACCGGTCCCGTATTACCTGGTAATCCGCCATGATTATGAAGCGTAGGCACAAATAACACGGCGAGCCATGTAATTCTCGCATCGCGCCGTAACGCGGCAAAACTGTTCATAATCAATGTTTGTGTGTAATATTGTAGCGTCTGATACAGACATTATGACGTTCACTTAACGAATGTAACTTAACTGGTGTACTCAGAGACGTTTAATGATTACTTAAATTGTTCTTTAGTAACGATTTTGTTTCGAAAACCATTGCTAAGCTGCGGACTGCTTAGCGGGTTACCGCGTATCGAAAAGCAGGAGTAGGAACGGGGTGGTTTTTAGTCAGTAAGAGTCTGACATTCCCTCTCGCCTCGCCCAAGGCGAGAGAAATTATTTGATGATTATTAAAGAAAGTAACTATTAAATGACTTTGAGTACGGCAGTTAGTGTCATGAAGTTACGTGGTATACTAGCTTCTGTCGCTGATTTCAGGCAAAAGGTTGGTTCCTCTTTTTCCGATCGCGTGGGAATTTAAACTCTATTAGTACTTCCATACACTCCTTAACACGAATATCAATGCAAAGTAACAAATATTCAGAGCTATATTATATTAGTGCCGTACGTGATCTCACTTTCAGCCGGATACTAATTTCATTTATAGTTTTTTTTTCTATATCCGTGATCGTTGATTTATGTTTAAGAGAAAATGCACGTAAAGATATCAACAGTTCTGTAAAATCTCAGTTAATTTTCTACACTCGTAAAATTGATTACTTCCTTTCATTTACGCATTATCTTTGCTCAGGCGCAGGCGGAGGCTCATAAAAGTCTAACGCGTAATGACATCGCGCATGCGTCTCGCGTGACGGATACATAATTGCAAGTAGATAGATAATTGAAATTAAAGCCAATAAAATGGCGTTCGTACGTGTTTATTTAGTCTGACTTATATTAGACACACACCTTTAATTCCAATAAAAACATCTACGGATGAATTGTACAATTTATTTACCAAACCCACATACTAAGAAATGCCCGTATACCTAATACCTGCACACACACACACACATATCTTTACATGCGTATGCGTCCATTGTTTCCTCGGTTCCTCCCCATAAAGCTTACAGCATTAAGGAAAAAACAATGCCAGTAATAATTCTAAGTAAAATCTTTTTGCGACGAAAATGACGCGGTTGTCGCTTGTTATAAAGGCTAGTCCAGACGGGTTCGCACGGTAGCGCGTTCGATAACGATCGGACGTCCAATCTGAATACATTATAAGATCAACTCATTTGCAATAAAGTTTTACCGAGTTGAGATTACCTACACGCATGTACAAACTATGCAAAACTATGTAGCTACTGGAGTAAACAACTTTCTTACGAGACCTATGTAAAAGCATCAGTGGTTAATTGGTAATATAGATAGACGCAACAAAGCTAATTTATTGGCTGTATAAAGCAACTTCTTCCTGAAAAGAGGCGTCAGGAAGATTATTAATTCGCACGTAGCGAATGATATAAAACTTAATTACATAGCAATAACTGAACAATGGCACAAAAATATTTAGGTCTATCATCTGTGTTTACGATCTAAACGTGCGGCGTAAAGTCCCGTTCAGACAATCGTTCCCACCATAAGTCAGGTCGGTATCGGTGTTCCCGTAGCTGCCTGGGGGCTATCGGCAGCGCGTGTGGGCGGACCCTAACACCGCTGACCGCTTGACCTCGACTCCCGGGTCGGCTCGAGGTCAACGCACTGCGATAGCCGCCTGCGCAATGCATTGTCGCCTGCACTTCAGTAAGCTTGACGGAATGCCATAATAGAGGCTTAAGCTTTGAAATATGGATCGGTTTGCTAATGTAACACCGCCTTTAGATGCTGATCTTTCATTTAATTGGAGTTGCATATTGCATATTACTCTTTCGCTACCATCTTGCCTTTATGTATATCTAAAGTACTATGCCAATACACTTATCAAAAAAGCTCTACATTATTTACCCTATTAGATACCCGATGTTAGTACCTAATTACATGTATGATTACACGTATAAAAGCAATGTGTGTGTGATGAATTTTATTAACCACTTTTATCAGCATTTGATGAGAGGAATGGAATTAGTTGTAATAAACATTATCTAAGTACCATCATATCATCAATCTCGAGATTTCCCATCTCGTCTTAATTCTTTCCCAAAAGTAAAACAAATCACCATACCTTTGGCCATATAGGTTAATAGTTGAAGAAAGAATCTGAGAGACAAAAAGATCATCAGTGTTAGTGATATTTTCACATAATACAGACCTATTTATTAAAACGACCTATGTTTTATCCACCTACGATATTAAATGTCAATTAATACGAATAAACAGACATAAATAAACATGGATTATTTCGCCATTTCATTATTTTATTACTCAACTCATCTATTCACTTATTTATAACTTTATTAATATTTTATCCGATTTGTATTTATTTACACTTTATTACGAGTAAAAAGATTTTATCACGCGAATTATAAGCGACGTTTGTATTTTATCAACATTTTCTTTTAATGCCTATCATGAGATCTAAATGTAATACCTAAATTAACAAAAAATATCGTACATGAAATATAGTGAGAAAAGCTCTACTAGTTTCGAGCCACAGAGGGACCCTTATTCATACTCGTTCGAAACTAGTAGAGCTTTTCTCAATTTATTTAAGCGTGAAAATAGTTTAAAGATAATTTAAAGAGGAGGTTGGTATTACAGTAATTATTCATAATCGTAACTGCATTTAATTCCCGGCACGAAGCCCAGTTAGTAGCATTCTTTATCGACTCAAAGCCTATAATTTCGATATTTAATCGTCAAGTAATAAATTAAGATGATAGCCGTTTAGTAAATGGGCAATTTAATGAAACGGTCCCTGCTGTAATACTTTTACTTAACTGGGTTATTATAGTATTTTTAGAATAACTCGTCTTAGATGCAAGTAGTAAGATGGCTTATGTATATCAATGATGTCCCAAGAAGCAAGTACAAAGAAGAGATGCCAAAACGTGATTCTACACTGTGACACAAAAAACAAAACGGACTAAAAATGGCGCATTAAAATGTCGACAATTGACAACGTTTAAGAAGGGACGCGAATTGTAAAATCCCGCGCTCCCTGTAGTACCAGGCATTAATTTTTAAATCCTGTGGAAGGTCATCCTTAAAATGATTCCTACATTGACCTTAGGGATCCTGATCCTTACAACTTAATTATGAAAATAATTTTAAGATTTTTGTGAGTCGAAATAATTGGGAATCTGAAGATGATATAGGCTACCAATTTCCTTAATTAAAAAAAAATTTAAGGTTTTTGTTAATTATGAGTCTGAAGATAATATAGAATTTACAATTTCCTTGGATAGAGAGGTAAAACCAAAAGCTTAAAGTTTGTATTAAATCATAGAGAGGCATTAGTTTGTAAACAAAGTGCTACCTCACACAAAGCCATGTGGTTAGAAAATATAACTCAGTAAGTATTTTGAGTAATTTAATAAAAAAAAAAAATATTTTTTACTTCAACCGCATAGTGCGGTCAACATCCCAGTAAGACCGCATCTTAATATAGTTACTGTCCTCTTACTACATAATATAGCTTAACTAATCTAAGTATGAATTTTATAAAGGTACCATGAATATTCATGGTACCTTAGTCTACATACATACATGGTTTCATAGTAAACCAATTATAACTAGCAAAGAGTCATGTAATATTCATCGAATCTTCATAAAATTAAAATTAATAATACGTATACAGATAATTATAAACTTAATTTTATTAACAACTTATTTATCTCTTTAATATTGTTTGTATTAATTTGTTGCAAGTCCCGATCCCAGGGACGCATTTCAATGCTTAATTAATTTTATGTTTTAAATAGTCAATACTTTTATGTAATACTGTTGAATAATAAAAAGAGTTAAAACGGTATGTTTACTAGCAAAATTAATTGAAATGGTTCGCAACCGGTCGCAATTTATGTCAAACTTAAACTGGCCAATAAATATAATTATTTTCACACTTCCCTAGCAGCAAGTACGTGCAAGAAAATGTTCTGTGTCACAAACGAAGTATAATTGCCTGATTTGAATATTAGTTAAAGTCGCAGTAATAAAATTGACATATTAATAAGCAACTAGATTTCCTTTCACAAAAATTAATGTCGTTACAAACGAAATCTTTGAGTGATTTGTGCGACAAAATAAACAACGATTATACTTAACTTTTTGTCGTATAAAATGCTCTGAATAGTTTGAAATAACTAGGATAGCATAGACATGCAACTTTTCTCCTTACTGCATCTTTTTGTATAAAACTATGATAATTCATACACGAATTTATTCACGGAGACAATGTTTTTAGGCCGCGCACGACGCTACCCGACTACAGACTAGCATGCAATAATTGTCCACATGCATGCTTATGTCTAGACTGACAATTAGCTTATTAACCAGTTATTTAGAGCATAATAATAATAGTGGAGCGGACTAGGGTCATATAACTGATGTATGATACGAGTAATTAGTCTAGTTACAGTTGTACATAGATTACTAATTAACTAATTAGTTTTAGCTATAGATACAGAAGTAAGAGAATAGATACAGAATGTATTTCTTGTGATAATCTTTCAATGATGTTATGAAATGTTAACAAAAATGATAAGTAGAAGGGCTAATTATATTTGCGTAACAACCAATTATAAAAAAATTGTTATTTAGAATACTGAATATAAATAAAATCTCAATACATGGTACAAAACTTCTATTAGGTAAGTATCTACCTCGATCAATAAGACTTTATAATTTTAATGTTCTGCAAAATATATATTCTTTTTTTATTTATAAATCATTGCACCCTATTTACTGCCCCAATTACGTCCCTGTGTCACATCTGTCATTCTAATTCGTGCATTGCTCGCGTGATTTACGCCTGTGCATAATATCGACGCATTTTAAAATATGGTAAATGATCACGGAAAGATGTAACATTCGCAATCATTAACAAAGATTACACACGACATAATTAATTTACGTTCACAAATGTGTACTTATCAAATATTCATTATTTTGTTTAATAAAATCGTTTTGTGAAGTATTTGTAAAGTGTTTTTTATTATTTAACACACGTTTTGTTCTTTTTTAGGTGCTTATTGCATTTAGTTAGATTAGTAGGAATGAATATGAAATAAAAAAAAATAGTTCACTATACATCATCTGGGGTAGTCTTTGAGATAGACCTATAGATTCCGTCGGATCACCCGTACAAAACTGGATAACCTCGAAAGTCAACCAGGCTACTTACAGACTTACAATTCAGTGTTCAATACGGCGTCAAACCGAAAAAAGCGCGGTAAAAATTAATTAATGTCAGAATGAGTAATTCAACATTTAACTCAATGGTGGTAGTCTTATGTATTGTCTATAGTTAATCTATAGTTTTGTCTTTAGTCTATATAGTTGTCTATAGTTCTTCACACAGAACAAGATTGAAAAGTAAGAAAAGTGATTTTCGTATTCTTAGTAGGTAGGGCAATTTATCGCCAGCATGGCCCTGGTATCCCCAGTATTCGTGCGATGCTAACGAGGTGTGAAGCCATGTAGAGGGCCACCGTCCCGTGCCCTACAGGCGCCGGCGTCAATTAACCATTTATCTTACCACCTTTTACCGCCAACAAGAAATAGAATGGAACGCGCCATTTCCTATTTTAAATGTAGAATTAAAATGGGTTGTTTATTTTTTTTTTTTGTGTGAGCTATGGTTGTTTTGATTATTTTTCTTTGTTTTGTTTTTAAAGCTATGTTTAGCTTTTTGGGTTTTGGGAATGCTAGCTTTGGGGATGCAGATTCATAAAGCCCTGTTTTATTTCGTTAGTTTTTTAAGTACTTTACCATCATTAGAATCTAAGTTAAACATGTATATTTTTGTAATTCAAACAAGATGTTAGTTATTAAGTTACGTTACACGACTGTTGTAGAAAATAAACAGCATTCGTATATTTCCAAACATAATGGTTCCCGCAGTGTTATTAGCTGTGTATAAAGCAAACTATCCAGTTTTGTTTAGCAAACACAGAACTCAATGTATCCAGGCACCATAGTCACCATTAAATGAAAAGGTATCTACTACAAAATAATTCTTTGATTTCGTATTTCAATAGAGAAAAATATCCTTAAACTACGACCATTTTGTTGTCTGTCAGACAGCATCCTCTTGATATTAAAATCAGCAACCACTCGACACGAAGCAGTTAATGCCCATATAAAGAATAAGTATTTCTAACCTTTGTATATAGCACATCTGCACATCCGACTCATGTGACATGTTGATGGTATTCCCTTACAAACTAACCAAATACAGGTTGTATTCAGAATAAAACTCGCAGACGTATGCAAATTCCTAGTTTGTTACCAACTCTAGTGGGGACCTTTATTCTGTCACTATGAGATCCTTATTTATGTAAGGGACTGAAGATTCCGGCAAATTAAATCCTGTAGCCTGCCATTCCCACGACAGTCGATCGCAGCGGCTGAAGATTGACTTGTAGACTCCACAATGGCTTGTAATGGCCTTATAAGTTACCGTAAAACTTGCAGGGAAATGTAGCTATCAGTATCACCATCTATGTATGCGTTGAGAGCTGTCTAACAACGTCAACAAGTATGTAGGTACGAATGACCGACAGTAATTCATTGTAAAATGTGTTGATCTGTTTCACACAAAAACCAAGCGTTAAGTTGTTATGTGTAAATCAGAAAGCGCAAGAAACTGAAACCTGTTATTCTCCTCGCATTCAATTAAGAGCTGTAAAGATTTAGTAGTGAAATAAAGTATTGCCAGCAGATAAAACATGTAGAAGTAAAGTGGAAAGAAGTCGCATATCTTGTTTGTTTGCTGTGCAATCCTACAGATGAAATAAAAGGAGATTGCACGGCTATTACTAAGATTTTATTTAGCGGTTGTCTTAGTCGTAAAGAAAGAACATTCTTATAAATGCAATAACGTAAGGTAACGTAAAAAATGTTCGTTAACCAGCGGTGCCATGTAAAGTGGACATGTTTCCTGTACACAAATTACAATTCAATTTAAATTACGATTTTATTTTTAGACTAGTAACTGAAATGTGTTATCTTGTAATGATATCGTGACTAATACATATGAGCAACACAAAAATGTAGTACATAATAAATACAGTAATAGTCTAGTAAGATTTAAATTTGAAGTCATCAATGATTCTTAATGATGACAACCTGTCAAGATCCAAATAATCAGATTAATTTTTATTATTTGATCCGTGTAGATAATTACCTGACTCATTTTATCTCATGCACACGAGAAAGATTTCATTAACATTCATTAATTGTCACGGAGCCGCCTACACCGTCGACAAAAATAGTTATCGGAAAGCACTTGTTATTTATTACCGGCCAGTTGTATTTGCATAAAAATGCAATACAACCTCTTTACTAAAGATTCCATCTATTGCTCAGAGGGCACCACTGGGCACCAATTAGCACTCAATCTTGACACCCACACGCAGTGCAAGGCGTAAAAATAGTTGGCAGAGAATGTAGGCACCGAGTAGACGATAGTTCAACATGAATCTGTAGTAGTAACTAGTCCCAGACATTTATCTTTCATGTTCTTTAAAACAATAACATTCAATATTCCTGTAACCAGCCATGCAATACATCATTAAAATATTTATTATGCATCGTTAATGAACTGGAAAAAGAACTATACTTAAGCAGGCTTTTAACCAGTCCAGATAGGAACACAACGCCTAAAGGCATAACACGAAGAAGTTATTAATTTAGATTAATAAAATACGTAGGAACTGTAGATCCCGTTTTTGTAACAACATATTTATGGACATTTTGTAATCTACATGTACCTTGTAAACAAGTAAAGGGTGTGTCCGAGGCGACAATCACAATTTTACATATTAAAAATCATTGATTTCCATAACCGATCTTTCATTATCGGACATAAAAATTTATGTTTAATAAATAAATGGCTCAGTACACGAATTATTTTATGGTTATTTATTGCAACGCCTGCTATATTCTTTACAGCTATTACATCAATGCGAAATACCGGCGTCGCACACGCAAGCGACCTAATGCCAAAGGGCAGGTGCAGCTTGGTCCTGTGAGTGAAATGAATATGAAATAACCTTCTGAAACTACGCTTATTAAGGTGTTATTTCATTATAATCATATGTTCCAGCCACTCTTATTTTTCACTTCATTTTCATCAATGGTTGGTTGTGAAAATTGAGCTCAAATCAACAAAGGACTGTGGAGTGATATGACGGCCTCAGAGAAAACCGACGTGAAAAAACCTTTGCGTTGTGTGAGTGAGGTTACCGGAGGCCCAATTGCCCCAATCTTCCCAATCACCGATTCCCCAAAAACCCTTAAATTCCTAACCCCTAAAAGTCCATGGGCGGCGGCGATTGTTTACCATCAGGTGATCCGTCTGCTCGTATACAGGCTTGTTTCATAAAAAAGGAGCTTTATTTCGTGTATTATTGTTCGACTAGTGTATGAATTATAACATTCCTGAGAGTAAATCTCGGATGGTATGAGTGAAAGTATCCTTTGGGTCAGTGAGTAACACTCCTGGCCTCCTGTCCCGCAGAACGTTCTGGAAATAGCGTTTTATAAATACCGTGTGGTCACTGGTCACTCAACCGGTCCCGTAATGTTAATTGCTGCCCTCGCACATTTAAATTTACTTTATTTATATGTAATTGGCTTTAGGCAGGCTGGCCATCCCGGTCTATCACTTACGACTTAAAATGCCGCAGCCGCTCTTAATCCAAGCAAAGATATTTAATTGAGATAAAAATGTCATGATCTCTCGTAAAAAAATAGTATTTTACTAGATCGGTATACCTGTTCTCCATCGTCATCCCCAGTGAATGTTAATAGATAGTTTAAAGGTATTGGTTCCTTCAGCTAACGAGAAAACTCTGTATCAAATCACGTTTGATTCAGAATTTCTAAATGTGTGAAACGAAACGAAAATGAAATCATTTCGCTTTCTTTGGTAAGCAGCTATTTTTCTTATTTAATGGTGTCGTAGGTATATCCACTTAGGTGAGGTTAAAAATTGTATTTAATTTTATCATCAGTAGTGTTCATCATTAACAAATAAAAAGTTTTGTTTTGTAAGTACCTACTAAGTTATAGTATATTCAGAGCTTATTTACTACGTGTATGCTTTAACTATGCAATTTTTGAAAACATGAAAATAATAAAAACGCTAGAGCATATCTAATTATTTTTAAAATGAATGTTGAACATGGTACAAAAATACAAAATAGATTTATTTTTCAGTAAGTAAATTATAGAGTCTGCGACCGCTAAACGTGTGGTTAAGATTATCATAATTAATTATTCATAAATTAACTAGGCATGACATCGAGACTTGCATGACGGCTCTATGAAAAAAGAAACTAAAAGCATCCAAGTCGAAACGATACGATCGCAAATATTTTCACAAATATTTTAAAAACTTAGATGAACAAAATGTTATTGCGATCGCCAACGAAAAATTCACTTTCGTCGACAATTAAGTTAATTATATTTAATTTAGTGACAGTTAGTGGAGTTTCCTTTAACTGTTGAATGATTCATTGAGTCGAATCGATCGATGTTACATTTCATTGGGTTCGATACAGACTTCGTGCCGACTGTCTCGTCTGGTGGTGGTTTGGTTCTACGTGCCGAGTGCAGCGTGCACCACTTACGTCCCAATATGTATGTTCGATTGTTTTAAGCTCAATTTGATATGTTGATTCGAAGCTGTCTCCAACTCGAAGCTGAGACAAAGTATATATTTTTATACAGAATAATTGACTCCAGTTTACCGGTCTTTGAGAATAAATAGACCTGTAACGTAGGTAGCTACGTAGATCCTGAATTGAATTCCCGCTTCTAAAAATTCTGTATGTAATCCATCAGTTCTTGTTCTGTCCACAATTTGTTTCGGATGCGTATGTAAAATAAAGGCAGGAAAAAACCTTACTTTTGTGCACAATTTTTAGTAACTAATAGAAACTAAGCTTTTAACTTACGCGAAATGTCCTACAGAAAATAGTGTGTCTAGATAGATTTTGCTTAGGTATATGCTTTAAGATCACAACGAAACCAGTTTCCAAGTATTATTGATATAAAACATATTATTGATTTAAATAACATACGAGTTTGTTTACCGGTTCGGATATGGGTCACAAAATCGCAAACCTCTCGTAACGGGACTCTAAAATAAAACCAAAATGAATGGAAGCTCAGGCGTGACACTAAGCTGATAAACAACTAATCGTATTGTTGCGATGAATGATGTTATTATTAAAGTCATTGTAATATGAACATATCGTGAACGAACAAAACAGGACCTTAGGCTACAATGGCGTCATTTGGTGAGTCCAAAGCCCAAAGCACACAGACTGTAAATATAAGTGTAAGTTCTAAATAAAGCGAGGTACCTATATGCTGTTTCTTTTAATTAGTGTTTTTAAACTTGTGACTACTAGCACCAATTAACGAATAAAACGCGCGCTGTACCAAGAATGGTGAGACATAAACATCGTGCATAACCGCGTGTACATGAGCCATATCGGCAAGCCATTATCTAGTAATTAATTTGTGATCACAATACTTGGCTTTTTGCGAGGTAATTAGCACCTATTTCAGGCTATTTCGGTGTAACGAGTTGCCTTCTAATCGCTGTGGCAGCCACCGGAACGACAAACTCAAAAGAAAATACAACTTACATTTAATTACTAATCTGTGCAGCAATAACGAGTTCTTCTAATTATACCACAGATAAACAACAGTAACACCTATCATTTATATTCAAAACATTCACATTCGCGCGCTAATGAATTAATTACATTCAAAATTCGAATGGTCAATGAACTTATTTGTTTCTTTTTTAATCGTAAATGGTGGGCGGGAAAGATGGCGTGACGAACTGTCAAAAATAAAACAATCTAGAACTTTATTTGCAACAATTTTGTCTTTTGTTTTTAAGAATCGGGCGAATTCGTGCGTTTACAGCGGGCTATTAATGTTATTATGTGGCATTTTTTCCATGGTAGAGTGAACAGTTGGCATAGATTGTTATCTTCAAAATTGAGGAGTCTGCCGTGAGAGCATGCGATGTGTCACCGTCAGCAATTGAGTTGTCTTTGGAGATACGTGTTGCATTCCGTATGGAATCGATGGAGCATTTGACTGGTATCTTTGATTTTAGGTCTTTTTTCATGATGTTCTATTTTCTTTCGACGTTATTTAATATTAATTCATTTTAAGTGTTATGATGACCATACAACTTAGTTCTAAGTAGTTCAAGAATTGAAATATGTATATTTTAACTGGAAAAGTAAATTCTCGCAGTTCTCAGTAACATTAACACGAAACTACATGACATACGACTGTAGTTCCAAGTTTTGTAAAATTGTTTGAACGTTCGTAATGGCCATATGGCATTATAATGTGGCACTTAATGGGGATTGATTCAGACATTCATTCATACGAAATAATGAGCAGTATAAGCACGTATAAGTAACACTTAAAACAAGAGTAACTATGGTCGATAAATAACAAAATAGGTATTGATTACGTAATCAATTTACTTTTAGGAACGTTCCTAAAAGCATACCAAAGTAAAAATTATTATGGATAATGGAAATATTTGCAAAACAAAACCCATTTTATTTTATAATACAGTTTTTTTAAAACATAATACGAAGGTATCAAATACTATCTGGGGCTCAAGTAAGCATATCGAAGTATTTTCAGATTTCTTCACGAGAATTTTACACTTTCACAATTTTTTCAGTAAGAATGTGATTGATATGTGATAGGTACATGATACTACACGAGATTTGTACCGTGTTATGCTTTTAGTATTGTTACTTTTATTTAAGGCAATAAAACATTTTACAAAATGCTGTGGGTTTATTGTAATTTAAGCGCTACTTTATCATAAAGTTAGTTTGGATATAATTTCGCTTCAATATGAAACGCATCGGTATGGTGTCGCTTCGATCGATATGAGGAACATCGGGACTGGCCCGGACTAGTTAAGTATTAACGGCTACCATTATAGGAACTTTCAGAAACCAAACTTTTTTATTTCCAAAATATGTGTCTAAGAAATTATCGTTCGATAACGAATCGTTAAAGTGATTTGTCGGATTCCGAATAACATTATCATAACTGTGACGAAAGCAACTGGTTTCAGCATTTTCAAGTTGGTGACATAAGGACAGGGCCAAACCGGCGGCCGAGGTCGGCGACCGCAGCTAGCGGGAACGTGGCCATACGACCATACGACCATACGAGCGAACCCACTTAGCGCGGGGCCGCAAATGTACATACGGCCGACATGGCCGAATACCTCATTACTGCGAAATGTGTGAACCTGACTTAATCATCCTGCAGTGGGTCATCTAGGCGTGTACCATCGTAAACTCCGAGATGAGCTGCGTTCAATCAGGAAGTGAGTAAAGTCTACCATTACACCCCAGCATTAAACTGGCGACAGCTATTTCGTATTACACCGGCCTTTGTTGCTGCGATATATTCAGTTACCCACTATTACTTAATGCTTCCTTATTCGCGTTTAAGAGCTACACCTGTCTTTTGCTGTCGTTACAGTGTTAATTCCTACATCATTAAAATGTACAGCTGTTAGATTATAACACTAAATACAGATTTTTGATGACTGAAATTATAAATTACCTTTCTACACTTTCTAGTAATTATAACTGCCGAGCACGAGGATTGATTCTGGCATGAGTCAAGTGAGATTTTCTGCTGTTTCTTCTTAGTTATAAATAAATCCTGGACTTGTGCTCACTGTGCCCAATGTTTGCACGTTAAAAGAAAAGAAAAGTGTTCGTGGGATAGACCATGTAAAATTTTAAGTTATGTGAAGAATATAAATGACGTAAATACCCTTTCAAAGCTTTAATTGTATGTAGTCATCAAAGCCTAATGTTTAGTTAATAAAACTCAAGACCTACATATTATCCTTATGAGTCAGCTGTATTGTGAACCGGTCGGCAGTTCCGACAATTCCCTACAAACTCCGGTGATTCATTCAAATATCTATAGGCCTTTATAGCAACCTTCTCAAGGACCTATACATAAAAACAAAAAAGTGATCTCTTTAATACGAGGCAACTGCAATTAATATCGAGTTCTTGGTCCCCAAGTTTATTGTAAAACAAAAATTCGAACTAATAACGATAAGTAATTAAATTATCCACAGGTTCATCTTCAATTTTCCATTGAAATTGAGAAAAGTTAAACTTCTCCAACCGGAAAACTCATAGTTTTCTTAATTTTCAACATACATTTTCCGATTCTACATAAAAAGAAATAATTTCCAATCATTCTATCTACTAATAAACGTCGATAATTATTACTAAAGCTTTATTCCGACTTATTCATCGTGCGCTTGTTGGGGGTCTGTTAATGGCGGCAGATCGTCGTGAATGCGCATACCAATTGCATTTAATCACGCGCAGCCGTGGTGTGACCGCGCACCATTGTTTATGTGGCCCATATATTAACGTTTTCATGCAAAAGCTGCTTTCTGATCTTAGGAATACTCGTAGTCAAGCAATTTATTTTTGTTATGAATATTGTACATTGGATTTATGTTTGAAATATTGTTTTGTTTTTGTATAAGTTCAGTACTTCTCACATGAAATATACAATTATACACTGCAGGGTTATCGGTATCTTTGCATCGTTAACATTATTCTTAATTCCTAGATTTCTTTTAAAGAATCCGACTCGGCCACCCGTTAACAAGATCAAAAACTGAAGCTTACCACGAGTGTCACATCAAGTCAATATCCCTTTAGTTTTTCTTTAGTATTGCATTGATTAACTCTGCAAGTTTTCTTCGTTCAAGTAACCGCCATTATAATTTACCCAGTCACTTGTCAATACTAGGTAAAGCCAGTTTGTTAACTAGAGCCTTAGTTATGTGCTTGCTTATACTGACGGGTCAATCACACCCGATATGAAACTGTTCAGTTATGATCTTTAGATAGTTGAACATAGATTACAGATAGATAGCTCGGCTTAGGCTTATCCATTTGTTGATTGATATGACACGCCCTATACTATAATCCAGTTAGTAATTCCGGATCTAATAGGGATTGACGCATTGCAAATATCTAAATTTCACATTCACCAAAAATGCATAAACAAATATTGTACGAAAAAGAAATTGTTTAAAAAAAACTAAACTTATTTTATTTTGCATTTATAACAAAAAATATGTATTATATAATCACTTTCACTAGCTAACAGTATTTTATACTAAACTTAGTAAAACATCTCCAATATGTTTCAACAATACATTACTCAACTGCAAAAAAAAAAGACAGGAAAAATGTACATCTAAGTGCAGAAGATACATGTATGACTTTTTGTTTAGAAAAAGTATTATAATTACATTTACAATGTGTTTTATACAGCTATCTTCAAATAATAGAGCTAATATGGCAAATGAATTAGATGCAGCGGTAGATACGGTGCACTTTATAATGTCTGCTTTTGTTGTCTTGATCCGTACGAGCAGATAGTGGCGCCGTGTTTTATGTGTCTGACATCACTGACACTTTAATGTATGTTTCGTGCCATTCATTAAACTTCTACAATTTTATCTTTCTGCTCAAATTACTATTGTTAAACATGTTTGGTGATTTATTGTTACTTTCTTCATATCTGTTACACCCACAGAACTATTTTTGGCTAGCCATTTTAGTTTTATCAATTCAATTATGAGAATTATTCTTTATTCATTAACTTTCATTCGTGAATCGACGCGAAGGACCTAAGGATATGTATTAGAAACACAGGCACGTGCGTCAAGCGTCCGGTCATCAATCCCGATGGTCAGCAGGTTTCCAAGTCATTTTGTAACGACTAATGACCATTAGAACATTGTCTACATTTAATACCAAATTAGACTTACTTACTTAAACATGAGACACCAATAATTCAGACATTTTATTGAAAATCATTGAAATGCTTAAAAAGTACTTCATTACATTTGTTTATCATTTACACTGGAAACGAGACTTCGTACACAATTATATCGATTGAACATAATCGATTTGAAACTAGATCAACTCGTTCGGTAGCGAGATAGCTTTCGCTGCGTTCATGAATACATATCGAGATCTGATCAGATTGATTGTTATCGATAAACGACTCAATCGGTTTAATATTAGCTACTGATTTGATAGATTCGTAGCTTGATCTATTACAGTACATCCGTTCAATATTATATTGACGTAATAAGGTTTATATTAAGAATATTGAGAAAGTAATATAGAGACAGGATCGGATGTCGGCTTTAATTATAAAAAACCGGTTTGCTGTCTTTAATAAAGCTATAGGTACGTCTGAGAAGAAATATAAGAGGAAGTTTGTTTGTTTATATCTCAATTGAAAGTAAATATACAAAAACGGAGACATTAAATCAAATGTCAACAAACAAACAAAATCGAGACAGAGAAAACCAACGAAGCGTCAATACGACACTGTTTACGATGCTTTTATTCTAATTCGAGAAAAAAGTTTACACGTTTTAACTTCTGTAGAAATCTATCTTTTTCCCCTCTCTATGCTTGTCAATTGGCTAGACTGGCCGCCATTATTTATTATACATTGCCTGTACACGAAACTACTTCAACTTTTCCTTTAATTCTTAAGTAGACACGGACGTTATCCAACGTAGATTATCGATTTTGTTAACAAGACTGAGTTGACCAATAAAATCAGTTTCGGTAGTGAAAGGCTTATCTTCAACGGTAGATAAATAGAATCAATACATTGATAACGTGATATTGAAGTAGGGGTGAATTCTAAGGTCGCATAGTTCAGACTTTTTCTTGGATTAGAAACTAAATATAGCCCGCGTGGTTGCTTCGAGAATTCATTCTATTTACGGCAGCTACTGAGAAAAATGTCGTTGGAATGATTTGTTTTCTCCGGTTAAAATTGTAGATCCTCTTTATGTGGTAGTTAAGGCCAATACATGGTTCTTACTTTACTAGGTCATTGGTAATCTTACTTGTATTTAATATTTTTAACGATATCTATACATATAATAAAATCGTAGAAAAGTGCTGTCTGTACATTGAAAATAAAAATAAAAAAAATAGCAGGGGTTATTGTTATGTCGATGTCGAACCCAAAAATGTAATTAACTTTTTTTTTGTCTGTTTGTCTGTTTGTCTGTGCGCGCTAATCTCAGAAACGGCTGATCCGAGTTGGATGCGGTTTTCACGAATATATTGTGGTATGCTTCAATTAACATTTAGTGTCTGTTTCATGTCAATCGGTTCATAAATAAAAAAGTAATGTCAAATTAAAGAATCACGTCGAACACTATTCTATGCTTATACCAATAATCTCCGCAACTATTTGACGGATTTGGTTGAAATTTGGTACAGATATAGTTTAGAACCTTAGAAAGGACATAGGATAGTTTTTATTTCAAAAATCAAAAAATAAAAATAAGAAATAAATTTATTCCGGACATACAGCTCACGGTTTCTGTATTCGCGGTATATTTATGGAACGCATACCCCGCAAATAAAGAGCTTCTACTGTATAAATAAATAATCCAAGTTGTCTTTATCCTCGATAGATGGCGTTGGGATCGAAATAGATCGCGCTATGGTTTCGTTACATTCATTTGGTTGGGTATCGGCCGAGCGCTTCGGTACTATCGTAGAAAAAGTGTATTGTCTGTAGTGGTCCTGCTGTTTCGTATATTCTAAATTGGTTTCGTTGTATTTGTCAATTAATAAGTTTATTTGTTGGGTTTTCCTGGTTTTCTGGTTAAACTATTTAACGTAGGTTTAGTTTGATATCGATTATTAGTAGTTACTGTAGTTAGTTTTTTTAATAAAATTGTAAGTCTAATTTATAAATTAATTAGATTAGATTTAAGTCGTTTCTTTTAAATTATTTAGTTTAAGCTTGGTTATTATAGCATAGAGGATAGGTTGTAATATAATTTCTTTTTTAATTGTTATAAATTCGTAATTCGTAGCTTTCTTTAGTTTTAAGTTAGTTTTCATCTTAAGTTCGGAAAGATTATAATATTTCTTTAGTTTAAGTCCGTTTTTAAACAATGCCCTAAGTGAGTATATATCTATTAAATTCAAACGCAGAGCTCATTATGTTGATTTTTGAAGAGTTCCCTGGAATATCTTCTACATCTCATTTTTGAAGAGATTCCGCGAGATCGGGAACTATGTGGTTAAAACCAAAAATTTGCCGGAAGTCACTATTCCACGCGAACGAAGTCGCGGGCAAAAGCTAGTCAGCAATAAATACCTCGTTTCTTAATAAATATTTTCTTTTCTAGAGCCTGGACTGTGGACGCAAATCTTCTTTATGTAAAAGTATTTTTCATATTGTTATTATTTAAGTATTTTTGAATTGGAATGCATAAAAAGTTGATTGACTGCTCTCACAGTCTAATGCAATGACGTTCTTCGTACGCAGCTAATGTAACCTGGCATGCTTGCCATTCGGTTTGTTATTTAGATTTTCTCTTCCTTGTAAGTGAACGAGAGTATGACAGGTACAACGTAACTGTGCCAACTTACAAGGAAATCCAAGTTTTCATTAGTAGATATTTAAAATTCTTTAAAGATACTTTCCCACTACTAGGTTTTGCCCTAAGATACCTTAGAAGGTAATTAAGTAATTAAATCTGATTAGCTGATACACACTAGAAGACTAAATGCTAACTAAAATAATGATAGACCAAGTAAAAAGCTGGTCTAGGTGGGTGGCCAATGTAACCATACATGTGTAATAGCAGTCGATTGAAAATTCAAACACAGGTCTGTAGCTGACTCATAAAAACTATGAGAACATTCTAGTGTACAATTATTAGTTTTAATGTAAACGGTACCACCCCGGGGTCGTCCTCCCCTCCCCTCCTCGAGTGGTCACTCAACTTTGTTTTTCTAGTTACGCACAGACAACACTTCATTCTGCCTCGTTGACTTTCTCAAGGGGTTCGATTTACAAAGCAAGTTTTCTAAAAGTTGAAGAGTTTTTATCGAGTTTTGCACGAAATTCATACATTGTAGGTGTGTGCGTGTTTACTGGCGTTACGGTATGCGGCCTGCATGTGGAGTGCTGGACACACACGAACAAAACATCTCTATTTGGTTTGTTGTGGGCGGCAACGTTCGAATAAAGATATATTGCACACCGACTTGTAATTGACACGGAATTTACTGAGGAGAAATGTTTTACTTCATTGCAGAAAAAGCATATTTGATTTAGACAAACTTGCTTAGTATTTACTTACTTTTACTTTGATATTTTTCGAGAAAAAAGATAATCAATAAATGTGTTTCAAATATCACCAGACATGCGGAAGTCGCCTTCTCAAGTAGAAGCGAGCGATGCGCGAGTCGCTAGATGCGCGTACGCAAATGCAAGTACAACAATAACCATTTGACCGACGCGACATACCTACGCTATGACACCTACGGTTGTATCTGTTTAGTGTTGAACAATTGGTGCTTGGACACCATCTTAACGACCGTATACGACCATAACACTCATTATTTCGTAAGCACAGTCGTATAAAGGGCTCTACCCACTTCTCTTTGTAGTTTGATAGAGCATGGCTTCTATTCAATGAAGTTTACATTCAACTAGCTATAACTGAACACTATTATAAACTAGCTTTTGCCCGCGACTTCGTTCGCGTGGAATAGTGACTTCCGGCAAATTTTTGGTTTTAACCACATAGTTCCCGATCTCGCGGAATCTCTTCAAAAATGAGATGTAGAAGATATTCCAGGGAACTCTTCAAAAATCAACATAATGAGCTCTGCGTTTGAATTTAATAGATGTATACTTACTTAGGGCATTGTTTAAAAACGGACTTAAACTAAAGAAATATTATAATCTTTCCGAACTTAAGATGAAAACTAACTTAAAACTAAAGAAAGCTACGAATTACGAATTTATAACAATTAAAAAAGAAATTATATTACAACCTATCCTCTATGCTATAATAACCAAGCTTAAACTAAATAATTTAAAAGAAACGACTTAAATCTAATCTAATTAATTTATAAATTAGACTTACAATTTTATTAAAAAAACTAACTACAGTAACTACTAATAATCGATATCAAACTAAACCTACGTTAAATAGTTTAACCAGAAAACCAGGAAAACCCAACAAATAAACTTATTAATTGACAAATACAACGAAACCAATTTAGAATATACGAAACAGCAGGACCACTACAGACAAAATTAAATAATCATACGACTGATAATACACTTTTTCTACGATAGTACCGAAGCGCTCGGCCGATACCCAACCAAATGAATGTAACGAAACCATAGCGCGATCTATTTCGATCCCAACGCCATCTATCGAGGATAAAGACAACTTGGATCATTTATTTATACAGTAGAAGCTCTTTATTTGCGGGGTATGCGTTCCGTAAATATACCGCGAATACAGAAACCGTGAGCTGTATGTCCGGAATAAATTTATTTCTTATTTTTATTTTTTGATTTTTGAAATAAAAACTATCCTATGTCCTTTCTAAGGTTCTAAACTATATCTGTACCAAATTTCAACCAAATCCGTCAAATAGTTGCGGAGATTATTGGTATAAGCATAGAATAGTGTTCGACGTGATTCTTTAATTTGACATAACTTTTTTATTTATGAACCGATTGACATGAAACAGACACTAAATGTTAATTGAAGCATACCACAATATATTCGTGAAAACCGCATCCAACTCGGATCAGCCGTTTCTGAGATTAGCGCGCACAGACAAACAGACAAACAGACAAAAAAAAAGTTAATTACATTTTTGGGTTCGACATCGACATAACAATAACCCCTGCTATTTTTTTTATTTTTATTTTCAATGTACAGACAGCACTTTTCTACGATTTTATTATATGTATAGATGAAATGTCTCATAATTTGTTTTCGGTACCGCCAGTAAGATTTGCGATTTGCAGTTAGGTATCCATATCGTCCCTTTTGCAGGCCATCGACATCGTTCGAGCACACTTTTTATTTGCTTCCCTCGACCCTCCATTAACGAAGTAAATAAGAAGTTAAGTATAGGCAATAATACCTAATTTAGCTATTATTTATTTACCTTAACATACGGTTAAAAAAGTGGTTTACCGAGTAGTTGGCTGTGTATACCGCGATAGTAATGGCTCAATAACTGCAAAACAAACAGAGGCTGCGCCGGCGCGGAATCTAACTCGTTCTATTTAACTTTTTACACAATAATATACCGCAGTTTCTCACGGCGAGGCTGGACATTAGAGGACGTCAATGAGCTCAGAGTATGTCAGCTTCCATGTGTGAATAAAGTAATAAACCTATGCTCATTCAGAATGGATCGCAAAAACAATAGGGCAGTTGATATAATTGGAAAATGCGTACTTTGTTTTGTTGCAAATCTATAGTAACTAACAATATCATGCAAATAATTTGGCAGTTTAATATAATAATACTGATATTAATTGGTAGCGGTTCTTGGTAGCGCAAACGTGACTGTTTTTTCTACTGGTAAAGTAATTAAGATAGGTTTGCAGTGAGCTTATATAACTACGTGTATTTCCAATTTTCTTTTAAGACCAGACTTCTACGACTGACTGAAAATTCCAATGAGTTTAAAAATCACTTCATAAAATTATGGTAAGTAATCCTTTAAAAAACATGCCAAAGCACAGACAAACGGAAGACTCCATTTTCTACTCTTTCAGAGAGGATGTAGAGAATCTCAGGACCCAGGAATCTATCAATAGACATTTTAACGTCCACCCACAGCCATTGTATACAAATAGAAATCCCATAAAACATTTAATACGTCCAAATTCACGATTCAAAATATGTTCGGCCATACAGTAGTTCCTAAGAACTTCGTCATTCCGGAGTCCGCTAAGGCATTTAAAGCGGCTCCTCTATAAATCTAAACGTTTTACTGAACACATAGAGAATGTGAGAATTGATTTTTAAAAAGGACATTAGTATTCGTAGCGGTCTTCGATCAATGTGCTGCCATACAAATGAAGTTAGTTCGCAAACAAATACTAGGGTATCATGAAGACGTTGTCTTTAGATCTTTAGTACCCTAGTACCGTTATTTAGAAAAAAAACTAGAGTTATGTATGTAGCTATGTAGATAGAAGGATTTTTTTATATTCAAAGGATATCGTAGACGTCAAGCCGCCTGCAAATACTCGTACATCACTTCACAGTTTAACGTTCTCACGGAAACGTGTGTAGTTGCGCTGTTAAGGTAAAATACATAGGAAATTGGTGAAATTATTAGCTAAACTATCTGTTTCACTCGTCGTTATCGAGTTAGTTTTCAATAAGTAACACCTTATTGGAAATGTTCTAACATTTACCTACATTCCTTATCAATTTCAAGATATTTCAGTTTGTACACCTAACTGTTTGTCTTATCTATTATTATACAACTAAATAGTTAATAAGAAAAATAATGATTCTCCGCCATCATTATGTTCAGAATTTCCAAATTGACTAATTTTGTCAAATCATTTCCGTGACTAAAATCACCTCTGTTTGGTGCGGAACAAAATAAATGACAAAGCCTATAAAATAGACAAAAAATGGGACAAAAACTAAACAATTACTGGCACCACCACTGTATACACAAAAACTATTAGATGAGTGACTCTCAAAATTCTCAAATATTTTAATGCACCTAATCTTTTTATGTAAGCACATTTTTTCGTAAATGAAATTACAAAAAGACAATTGAAATCTAGATATAAATTAAATGACATTTGAGAAAAAGTGATAAATGTATTTTAACTGTACAATACCTACCCATTATTTATTTTTGGGTTCCATGCGATTTTTTGTTCTATTTTTATGTACGTTTTGTATGTATGATTTGTATGTACAGCTACAAAATAAATGCTAATATTTACCGTCAACAATAACCATTACCCTCTTTTCTCTGCTTTATTGCAGTCGGATAAAAAATGGTCTCCATTTCTATGACTATAAATGATCGTATTCAGAGTCAGTTTATTCGAAACCTACCACTCATATACAAACACGTCAATATACATAAGTATTATTGATTATTTGTCTATCTCTTTGCTTGGCTGCTATTGGCAATCAGTCATATTTCTTTCCCAGCGTCAAAATGTTATCATAAGCAGTCTTGTGGCAAAGTGGGTATACTAAATCAATCGTAAAGTTATGCATAAAATCATGGACCGGCCACTGATTCGGTCATTAGCATCTTGACACAGATATATCATTCAAAGCAATTTCCACCCGAGGACAAAAAAAATCGATTTGAATAATGATGTACGCGACATGAAAGAAATCATTTCGTGCCAAACTAAAATGCAAACCGATACAACTGAACCGGAATCAGTAAAGTAAAACAAATATTTAACTATTTGTTAAAATAAAATCTGATAATTTGCTATTTGTTCAACAAATTACAAACGTTCGGATATTTCACGTTCTGTTTCTTTCAGATCTATCAGAACGAATCGATTTCTCGTCTGAATTGATCGTAATCGGTTCACAAACCTCTGATCTTTTTATTGTTGCCGCTACCGCTGCCGCATGGAGAGCATCATTTAAGAGTTATGCAGAACTTACAATTACTAAAGATTTATGTAGGTAAATATAGATACATATCTGGCAACATTCCTGTCACTTCAGAATTTCTACTGAATTATCCTCGGACACGTGATTGAGTCGTAGCCATTAAATTGACAAAAAAATTAAATTGCGCGAATCGATATCGATATCAGAATCATCGTGACCCAGTAAACAAAATTACTCATCACTTGTTAACGGGATGCGTTTCACAGCTTACATTACATTTATTTTTAATTTACATTTAAATAGTAAAAACATAAGTAACTACTTTCAGCCTCGGGAATTCTACCTCGCCCACTGTCGGTTAACATATCAAAACCTAAATTAGAAGTATAATAAACATCAGATATTTAGACGACGGTCATCATTAAAAAACAATGGTGAACATCAATCCTACGATAACCATGTGAACATTTTGGGATCTCTAAATACCTAATCGGTAGCTGCATCGATTGCCAGTAAATCGCTTGATCGACCGATTAAGCTAACCGGCGCTTCAACAGCCCTATAACCCGCAACTAAGTCACCATTGAACTAACCGAGACGAACTGGCTTACGTTCACAACGTGAAAAGGAAAGCTGGCCGAGAAGCTCATAAATCCACAATATAGCACGGAACCCATGGAAGGACAATCCACTTTTTATCGGGTTACCGTTACGAACGATCGGGTCGGCGGGCCTCGGGCGGCCGCTATTTGCATCGCACAGATTGGAGCCTGCACCTCAAGGTCGCGATGTTTCGGTTGCGTAACGGAACAATTTGTAACTGGTTCCGTTGATGCTCTTGATAGTCAATATAAGGGCCCCATTGTGGTCCCGCTAACTTGTTGACACCCATTTGTTCGACGGAAAATTTAATAGAACTCGTTATGGTCATGGTGTAATTAAACCCCGCAATAGCATAGATAAAGCTGATTTATAGCTAGTCAATCGTAAAGTGGTTCGGTGTAAAAACTGAATGCCCGACTTGCATAGAAACAGTCCGAAATGTTCTGTCGCGAGATACACGCGAGTGTACTCTGTGCGATCTGAGTAATTGGAGATGAAACTGTATAGATTACACGAAATAAACAATTTAGATCATGCTGATATCAATCTCGATGATAAATAGACTGTACAACATTTTTCACGCTACTGATGAAAGGCAATATGTTTCATTAAAGGAGATTTACAAAAAATGCTCGTATAATTAGCACTCACAAATAGTCACAAATTTTATCACACTTTTGATGCAGTCACAGAGTATCTTAAATTGCCACAATTAAAAATATTTCTCTTACAAAATATAGCTGTACTACAAGAAATCTTCGCACGCTTTCGAGCTTAATTCATAAGCATTTCGCATCAGTTTCATATCCATATCAGTGCCATAGAATAAATTGAAAGCATATTATTTTAATATCTCTCAATTAGGAAGCAGTTGAAGGCGCCAAGACATAAGAAAATGATTCCAGTGCCTTCCTTAAGCAGAGCTGGTCTGGACGATACTAACCAATGTGCGAATACATTCCAGCCTGATACAAAGAGTTCCTATCTTGTCTATCTATTACGGCGGATACGATGCCATGATGCGACTTGTTTCATTTGCGATTAGGGTCGCTACTCCTTGAAATGTTGACTAGGAATCCTATATTTAGAAATGAATAAAAAGTGCGTCCGCTTTCCTTCTTTTTGCGCTGTCAGAGTCAATTAGGGAAGGATAGCATGCTGGTAAATGATAGGCTGTAGCGTATTATTATTTATTGACAAATGAAATCCTTGTGACTGGCTGGATGAGTGAGTGCCTTCGTACTGAGACGCCATATTATGCTTCGTTTGATTTTCTGTCTGTTATTGAACGACTAGCGATTAACTATAGATGTATGCGGGTTATTTTTTTAGAAAAACGGTGCTTGATCGATGTCCTGCAATGCTTTCAGCCTTTTTTAATAATTCAAGAATGTTTAGTATGCTACTGTATACCTACGTGTCTATCACACACACACACATCATCAACCTATAAGTGGCCACTGCTGGCCGAAGGTCTCTTCTCGCTCGGAGAAGGTTTGAGCATTAACCACCACGCTTGCTCAATGCTGGTTTGCGATTTCAAACGTGCGATGCGATGCGTGTTTTTAATAAGTCCAAATTCAATACAATTGAATTGTGTTAATGATGAACAAGCTTGCCATCTTTTTCTAATATATATATATATGTAATATAGAACTGCTATAAGAGCCATTAAGACTTACTACAACGTGCACTAAATCTCTCTAAACAATACCAGACGGCATTATAATCACCCTAAAATATGGAAAGATGGCTCCCAGACGCACCGTATTCATAGCCCGAGATAACACCTATCGCAGTGTTATTATTGTGAATAACATCATTTGTTTTAGCCATTCATTGTTATAGTTTACGGAATAAAAACTTGAATAATGGACGTGTGAACTGGCACTAGTTTGCCGTCCATTTGGAATGACCCACTAATGAAAAGTTCTCGCGCGGTGCGAGCTAGCTGACCCCGCCTGAACAAACACTTAGCTTAGCGCCTCTTCAACAAAAACAACGGTATACGGTATACTCATGTTTCACACAATTTTTTTATTTTTTACTGATTTTTAGAATACTTACTTCATATACTAATATGGGAACTATGAAGATTTAAAATTATGGGTAATTTTAAGTTCTTCCCAAATTATTTCCGCCAGCCAAAGCACCTACTTGGTTACTCATTTATTTTGTAAAAAAAGAAACATGTAAGTAACTATATCGGTTGAGAAAATCTTTAGTGTTTAGTAAAATAATTGGAAAGCACTATCACCAAATCAGAGAATACTTAAAATACAGCAGAACGATTTAGTTTTAGGATAGCTCTACCAGTTTCAAGTAACACCGAAACTCATATTCAATGCTTGAAACTAGTAGAGCTTTGCCGTTGCCCTAAAAGTCACGTATATTTCAATTCTATCTATTAATTCAATCTCACGACAGTAATTAAATATACAAAAACTTTTAACATAAATACAAACAGGACTTAAAATCTGCAACGCTACAACTTTCGGAGGCTGAGTCACCCTCGTCCGTAGGAGAGCACCCTTAAAAAACTGAACCCCTACACGTGGCCTCTGGGTGGTGCTAAACAGGTGACACTCAGGTGGTAGGTTTCGGCCGACGGCATTATAACCACCCACCGAGCAAAACCGTGTCGCCAAGCGGCCTAGCCGTGTTCCGCCACGATGCTCGGTGACGCCGCACGAGAGGATGGGTCGAAATGTTTGTTTCACTATGGGTAGACCGATCTGGCGCGCGCTGGTGTGGCTGCATCGGGTGGCCAGTCGCGGAGGGTAGCGGGATCCGAGGCACGGTGCACCGCTGGCCGACCGCAGATAGTTGGGGGCCCAATTAGCGTGCTAGCCACACGTGAAAGGCTGCCCCGCCATCTAGCGAAAAATCCCACGTATACGCCATCGTGCCGGTTGGCGACCGGAAGAGAGGGCCCGATGGATTTACGTGGGGGGGCTCGGGCGTCCCCGCAGTCTCCAGGCTGGCCTCCCATTGATGTGGCTAACTGCAGTGCGCGTCTGGGGTCGCCTGTGTGGGGGAACATTTCACTGCCATCCTCTCAGCAACTTATTTACGATAATGAAAACGAGAGCTAAGAAAAGGGTTCAACAGCGGCTGCACTCCCTCTCCCTCAAAGTGCACCTCTCCAACATCCGAGGCTTGCACTCAAATCTCAATGCGGTCCATCACCATCTGGAGACCGAGAACCCAACGCTCTTGTTTCTCTCGGAGACCCAGATCAGATGTCCGTCGGACGTATCATACCTGAACTACCCAAGCTTTTCTCTGGAGCACAATTTCGTTCCCCGTGCAGGCGTATGCCTATACGTCCAAGGCGGCGTCTGTTACCGGCGTCTCCGAAACTTTGAGGACCCCAGTTTTTCAACCTTGTGGATACTGGTGGACACAGGCATAGAGAAAATCCTCTATGCCTGTGTCTACCGGTCGCACAGCGGAGATTTGGAGACGACCAGATTAGCGCAGCACCTTGTGGAGACGGCGGATGCGGCTCGGCAGAGGTACCCTTCGGCCCAGTTGGTGTTACTGGGGGACTTTAACGCCCATCACCAGGAGTGGCTGTTCCCATACCAGTGCACTGACCATGCTGGGAGGGAAATGCGTAAGCTTGCGCTAACGCTTGGCCTGACCCAGCTGGTCCAGGAGGCCACAAGGGTGCCCGATGTCGACTCGCACACTGCCAACTGCCTAGACCTTCTGCTGACAACTGATCCAGACAGCTACTCGGTGTCAGTATCTTCACCCTTGGGTAGCTCTGACCACTGTCTGGTGAAATCCGTATCCACGTACTCCCCACCGGATCCTTGTCCCAGAGGATCTCGGCGGATGTGGCGGTACAAGTCAGCAGATTGGGATGGGATGCGATCCTTTTTTGCATCCTATCCTTGGCGGCCTGTCTGCTTCTCTACTGAGGACCCGTCAGCTTGTGCGGATGCCATAACAGGGGTGTTGCGTCAGGGCATGGAATACTACATTCCATTCTCGGACGCGACATCTTTCGGTGGGACTCGTCCATGGTTCGATGCCGACTGCAGACGTGCTGAAGCGCGAAAGCATGCGGCATACTTGGCATGGGCGGATGCCAGGCGTCGTAAGGCTGACGACACTCTTCAGAGGAAGAGAGCCTATAACAGGGCTGCCAAGTCATGCAAAAAGGCATTACGGATGGCCCGGTTCAACCACATTGGCCGAATAGGGAACAAACTGGCTTCTTACCCAGCGGGTAGTAAAGCATTCTGGTCCCTGGCCAAGGCGGTTGAATCGAACTTCTGCCGCCCTTCACTCCCACCTCTCCTGGGGCCTAACGGGACGCTGGCACACACCGCGGTAGAGAAGGCAAACCTGTTTGCTTCTCTATTTGCGGAATCTTCACGTCTTGATACTGGTGGCGCTATACCTCCTTCTCTAAATAACGTATGCGAGACGAAAATGTCGAAAATTCGCATCCGACAGAAGGAGGTGTATAAGACGTTGCGTAATCTCGACGTGAACAAGGCCAGTGGCCCCGACGGAATCCCGGCCGTGGTTTTAAAAACCTGTGCGCCTGAGTTGTCTCCAATCCTGACACGCCTGTTTCGACTTTCCTTGGAGACTGGTCAAGTGCCGGTTGCATGGAAGCTGGCCAACGTGCAGCCTGTGCCCAAAAAAGGTAGTCGTGCCGACCCTAACAATTACCGACCAATCTCGGTCACGTCCATACTCTGTAAGAGTATGGAACGTGTACTTAACAACAGGCTCCTGGCATACCTTGAAGGTAACGACCTCCTCAGCGATCAGCAGTATGGGTTTCGCCGCAACCGATCCACTGGGGACCTTCTTGCGTATGCCACCCACATTTGGAGCGAGGCCATCGAGAAGCACGGGGAGGCAATAGCGGTCTCTCTCGATATATCGAAGGCCTTTGACAGGGTTTGGCACGACAGCCTTATCGGCAAGCTTCCTGCATATGGACTTCCCGCTGATCTGTGCAGATGGATTGCAGACTTCCTGAGGGATCGGTCAATTCGAGTAGTCATAGATGGCTGCTCGTCTGACCAATTTGGTATCAACGCCGGAGTCCCTCAGGGGTCAGTACTTTCAGCAACGCTCTTTTTGCTGCACATCAACGACCTGCTTAAGCCCGGTATCTTTGGGTATGCAGATGACAGCACAGTTGTTGAAAGGTATGTGTCCGATGCGCGGACTAGCGGAACACAGATCCAGTCTCTAAGAGAATCCATGGTCGAACGGTTGAACTCGTCCTTGAAGGCGGTCTCCGATTGGGGTGACGCCAACTTGGTCAGGTTCAACGCTACCAAAACCCAGGCGTGTCTATTCTCTGCCAAACGGAGTCAATTTCCGCTGGCTCCTACTTTCCGAAATGTATCCGTTCCAATATCGGATCATCTAGAGCTTCTTGGCGTAACTCTATCGCCAACGCTAAACTTCGGCTCTTATATAGAGTCGAAGGCGCATCTGGCTGGTAGGAAGTTGGGTATCCTCTCGAAGGTGAGACGGTACTTCACACCAAAACAACTGCTGAGCCTGTACCAAGCGCAGGTTCGGTCATGTATGGAGTACTGTTCTCACCTTTGGGACGGCTCGGCTGAATACCAGCTGGATGCGCTCGAACACATTGAAAGGCGTGCCAAGAAGCTCATCAACGATGATGCGCTTGTGGAGGCCCGGCTTCAAAGCCTTGAACACAGGCGCAAGGTCGCAAGCCTTTCCGTTTTTTACCGGATACATTTCGGAGAGTGTGCGGGGGAATTGCACAACTTGATTCCCCCTAGTCCTTTTCATCATCGAACCACAAGACAATCGGCGAGGCGTCACCGCTTCATGGTAGATATCCCACCCACTCGCACGAAGCGCTTCGCTTCAAGCTTCCTTGTGCGAACTGCTAGGGAGTGGAACTCCTTGCCGGAGTCTGTGTTTCCTGATGGGTATAACCTGGGTGTCTTCAAGGCCCGAGTGAATAGGTTGCTTATGGGCAGACGTGCTCCACCGTAGGCCGCATCATCACTTACCATCAGGTGAGATAGCGGTCAAACGTCGACCCATTAAATGTAAAAAAAAAAAAAAAAAAAACGCATGTCTAGTAAAATTAACACTGACTTTTTACCATAAAACAGAAAGTACCTAACTAAAATAAATGTGTTAAGTTTAATCACCATTTCTCAACAGACTGACAGAACAGGATGCTGGGGAGGTAAGAAGATAAAGTTATGGCCATAAGTTCCTCCTCTGAACCGCCTTACCATCAGCCCCACATGATTAAGTACTCACACTAAACTTACTTGTCTTTACTAGATAAAATGAAAATAACTACTTTTGAAACTAAAATTAAAACTTCAACTTTGGAAAACTGGGAACTAACTAGCTGTAAATCATCGGATACTACTCGAAACTAAAACCGTTTTTAAATGGACATGAATAAGTAAGCACTTCTTCGATGTATTTCATAAAATCTCTATTTTTAACCTAAAGCTGCATAAAATAAACAATACCCTTAGTATAAGTTTGCTTTACGTTGAACGAGATCGAAACGAGACGAGACACGTTCGGCGCTGTGATTGGCCGGCTTCAATGAACCCAACAATCACAGCGCCGAACGCGACGAACTCGTTTTATCTCATTCAACGTAAAGTCCCCTAATTGGCTGGCCTCGTACTAAGCCCTTTGGTAAATACAGTATTCATAAAGATTAACAATTACGTTCAATGTAGAGTATTTTACGTATCTATTCGACTAAGTTTCACGAATCGGTTTGCAATCTTTCTGAATCAGTAACAGACTACCTATAGGCAGCTTGCTCCTTTGGAACAATTACAATAGTGAACTTGTAAGCTCTATGATTTATTCCCGTTACTATAGATGCTAGAAAAAAATAACGCTTTGTTCTCTACGTTTCCCGTGAGGGAATTATCATGAGTTAGAATTATTAAAAACTGTAAAACTAGATACTCAGTGTTCTTTGTAAAATATATGAACTTTTTACCACTTAAACAGCAGGTTCTTATTTAAATTTGTCTATAAGTAGTCTACGCAATACACGGAATGATTGAAATAGATCAATGTTATGACTTCCCGATGTTCAAATCCTAACACTGCTTTATTCAATTCAATTTTCCTTAAAGAAACCGAATGACGGATATTTACGAACATAAGATACACACCCAATTCACGAAGAAACCACAGACATCTTACCTTTATTTCAGTTTAAAACAATGCGAGTATTAAATAAGTAATTCCCAAAGCTGGATTTATGTACGAAGTGATTCACAATTTCCCACAATTTTACGACCTGACCGTTATTATGTCAAAATGCCGCATCAACATACAATGTATGTCACATGCTACAACATAATAAGTTACCGGTTCATATTAAACCTAACGTTAGAGAGATTTATCTATGTAGGTACTATTTTACGATCTAAAATATATGTCAACTTTAAACTTTTATTCCATGAACTTATGAATCATAGATCTCCAATAAGGATATCTAAAGATATACAGATTCTAAGACCTCTACAAACCTACATACGTGAGATAAAAAGGGATCCAAGATATATGAAGAGGTATACAATAAATATGTAAATCTCAGCGCGACATCGTAGCCTAGAACCACCATTCAATAGTACTGAGATCTTCAATCCTATTTTATGACGTGCTGTTAATGCGGTAATGCACAAATAAGGAAGAGATGCAATACTTTAGCTCCCACGCCCGTACTCCGTGGGTCATTCCGCCTTTATGGGTCAAACAGATTCAATCGTGCCGTTGAATGAACGGTTTGACGCGAACGTCTCCGTCAAAGCGCATGCGACGCTTCCACATTCAAATCGTTGCTAATTACCGCCATTTCACTTAATTTGAATGTGGAATGACGATGACCGTTAAGGAAGTATTCCTGATTCATTTTGCACTTAGTTAAATACTGTTTTACGAATAGAGGGTTGTAACTGTTTGACGAGGAACTCGACTAGTTTCAAGCCATACTAGAGACTCATATTCCTCGTCAAACAGATACGTGAGTAAGCTGATAACATAATAATTGAATTATTAATTGTGAAATATCGAGGCGTTTATGATAATAGTTATGCCATTCATTATAATAATTAACCCTTCAAATGAATACAGCAGCACTATGTAACACACATACTAGGCATGTATGTACATTGTACACTAGACAAAATATTTCCGAGTTCTATTGTAAGCCAGGCAGACGTATTCAAGTTTAAGTCTGCAGCCACGAGACTGTCTGACAGCTTCAGATATAATATTCACCATTGCAATTCCTGAAATACATTGATACCGAGTTTACAGCCGCGCCGCCGAAATGTCGACACTACGATATCTTAGTGTATTTCAGGCTTTCAGCCGCTTTAATGCATTAATATTTCAAGACGGAGACGTTCCTTTAAATATCGGTGCATGTTAGATAGTATGTTGTATGTGTTGTCTGAAATATCTAATTAGATAATTATCTAAAACTATATTTAATCCCTAAACTCTTCTCCGCAACCGAAAACCGCATCAAAATTGATTCTACCAAACGCGAGATAAGCGCGCACAAATATACAATATACAGGTCAAACTAAAACCTCCTTTTTATTATGAAATTCGGCTGCATCTCTTAAAAGAAACTAATACTCTAACTCATAAAATAAACTCAACTTGTATAGTTGAGTGTAGTTTTAAATGTTATGTAATGACAATAATTGCGGCTGGCTGGTGCACACACTGTGGTTTCCGTGTTTACGATGACATGTAACTAATGTTCAATTAACAATGAAATGTTGAACCCCGTCCTAATGTAATTGCCCTCCCGGGACTAATTCATAGTTCCAAGCGAATTTACTTACTTATGTACTTTAAAATGAATTGTTGCTTTGATTATCAGGTTGTTTGCAAATAAAGCAGGTAGAGTGTGCTCTGTAGTGTCGATTTGTTTACGTTTTCATTGTAAATATCATATTTCATGCTTTAAATGAGATTAGTTTCCATCATTTGTTTTTCTTAAAACTATTTTAAGTATTCGACTGACTTGATTACGGTCATTGAATGTTTACACTTCTCTAGCATTGCATCGAGCTGCGGTTTCAAATGTTCTAAAGACAAATTAAGGTTAATGCCAACAAAAATAACAATTTCTTGGAACAATAACTATAACTTCACCGTTGTAAGCGCGAGCGCAGCAGAGCTTCCGATTTCACGTCTCGCGGTAATAACGACAATATGCTGCGCAGGATTGCATGACTTCAGCCTCGTGTAACGTTAAGCTATACCCTTCCTGGAGTAATCAGACACCCCATCAATGCCCATTACTGCCAACACTTTAACAACCGTCGCTGAACCTGTCCAGCTCCGAAACATAGCCACCAGGCACTCAGGCACGTAGGAGACATTCATACATTAACCGTTGACAACGACGTGTTAGATTTAATTAATTAAATGCCCATTAACCAGCAACGGTCCATTCGCCCACATGCGTAATAACCCACTTACATACCATTTAAGACTCCAGATAAACTATAGTTTCGTTTATCCATCAGGTAAGATAAAGCTGTGATTCCAATTTACGCGCCATGACTAATCTGAATCGCATCCCGCTAATAATTAATATGTTAGAGATAATTATCGGCTGCCATTCATCCGGGCGGTCGGAGATAAAGCGATGGCTCGAGATAGCTCGCTGATGCTGCAGGAGATAGTCGAGGGAATGCGCCAACAATGCTGAGTACACTATGCACCATGCTTTGCTTACCGTTAATTGTAACGATCGTATGTGGAGCGAGGGACCAGCTCATATCTCCATATATTTATTAATCATTTTTCTAGTTAACACCCATACCCACACCAATATGTACATTATACATGTATAGGTTCTGAACTCTGACACATGGAAATACTTTTTATTAAAGTTTCTTTCGTTTTTAATTTCCTTAAGCAAAACTACTCGTATTTAAATTAGGCATTTGCTTGACGCTACTAAAATTTTAATTAACATGCATTTCCTCCTGAAAACACGAAACGTCGTCAATTATAGTAGGTGCCATGTAAATGTTACAAGTGCAATATTTCATCACGGACACTGCGGACTATTTTTAAATTTTGATTAATTGCCGCTTAAGCATGCACTAGTTTGCACAGCGTACGACGAAATTTTCACCAAACTATGTAAATGTCACACTGCTACACTGCGCAGCTGCAGTCGCGTGGAAAATATAAACACGTCACATTGCACGAGATGTGATAGAAAAACTGTCGATACTGCAAGTTACATGGCCGCAGATCTTCATAATTATGCCGTATAGAGATTATCATGGAGTTTTTTCTAATGTTTCCGCGTATAGCGCAGTTAAAATAGTTTGTGGTCATGATACAGACCGGCATGAGACTTTTTGTCACAATTATGAACACAATTTGTATTCACCAATAACTGTTGAAGAATACAAATTACACCAATTAGAAATAATTTGCGTTCGCAGCAGTTATTTGCTCATACACATGGAGTTATTGCTAAGTTAACTGTCGGTCTACATGAACACACGAAGGCTCGGCACCGTTTGAGAAAGCACTGAGCACTCGATCACAACCATTCAAGCCCTATAATCCTTGAGTGCGGCGACATTGTGGCCAACTAAACAAACGATAAATCTGCTTCACCAACAGTTCCGAACAGATAAATAGTAAAAGGAATGACGCTGTACCGTTACTCGTTTACACTATTTCACTTATTTAACTCCAGTGGTATATTGTTGGCGTATAAACACGCAAGCACAGGTATCCTCGAGAACGGTTACACGCGGCTATTCAAACGTCTGCGATGACTTAGCTCGAGATTCCGCGGCTTCTCGTCCGTCAGAGCAGGGATCACTCGAGGTCCAGGACATTACTCTCGGGACGAAAAAGGAAGGTGTTTACTTCTCTAGGATTTATTGTAATTTGTCGCGACAGTTAGCCTTACGACCAGAGATTCCTTAAACTTTTTTTCAGAGCTGATGATTTTTATACAAGAAAAATAAATACCAATTTATAAAAACACTTATCGCTGTTATGACTTTTTGCCGACGATGAATAGTAAGTCACATTAACTAATAAAAAAAACTACTCCTTTAACAAAACAGTCAACTAACAATAATTGCTTATAGTAGCCTAGTATAGTCGAAAAGCCTTCTCCGTGCTTTTCTAAGAAAACCAAACGGTAGATCTCAAATGGACAGCTCATTGTTAGGTCTGTGTCCGACTTATGGCCAATAATTTCGCATGTTTACGTACAAACTCGACTCGCCATATTCTCACTGGCTATGTACACATTTCAATAGAAGCACTATGAGTTACTGCCTACTTTTACGACCAAATATTAGTAAGTTCATACGGAAAATTTACGTCTGGCGTTTCACAGAATAGGTATTTGTTATTATTTATTGCCTTTACCTTTCAAATTTCATGCCAAAATTTAAATTGAAGATCGAGCTTTCCAGGGAAGTAGACACAGTTGAGTTTTTCTATTAAGTAATACATACATCGATTGTGTTAATTTCATTGTAAAAATGCAATTAAAGCAAAACGGTATGAGAATATTCAATTACCCAAATAATGATGAAAGCTCAAGTATCAAATGAACGTGGCGCAATATCATTATCTCCGTAGCACATCGGCGGGAACACTTTCGCGTGCGATTAATGACGCGCCGTTGTCTACACGTGTCCCGGTCCCGGTCCCGGTCTCACGCGACCAATCCCGGACTTCGCGGAATCCCGGGCCACACGCAAAGCTGGCCTCCACAAACAATTCTTAAATAAACTAAAAAAGCTATTGACTCGACATTTCGTCTTCGTCTGGTGCGTGACTCGCGGCGACATCTAACAAATTGTCATATTGGACCAGTTAAGCTTTCGGATCTTTGATTTGTTCTTCGTAGTACTTGGTTTGTTGGAACAACCAATTCATTAGTCTGTTTAAACTTCAATTAGGTGTAATTTTAAAAACAGTCGTTTGTTTTAAGTTGACTCATTAATTGCATATTGTCAAAATACTGTCCATTGATTCATAAGTAATTTAATACCTACATGATAATGCTGAATCTTGGGTTCCCCAACGAATTAAATATTTTAAAGAAAAACATTTACGAAAATTAGTTGGTACACTGAATCCATAAAAATAACTCAACACATGAATGACTGAAATAGACAATGCAATTCTCCGCCAGATAGGTATGAAACCTGACGCAGAAAAGGGGGGAAAATTCAAAAGACATTCATATTAGCTGACACTAAAAATAAATCTAAACAAACAAAGTGTATGGAGGGAAGACGTGAAGACAACAATGGCCATGCTAATAAAAATCCAGTAAAATGTTTTGTATTCTCGTATTGTTCTTTTATTTATCGAAATCAGATAGCAGACAACCAGCCTGTCATTCTTCATGACGTTTCTTTCCAAAGAGTATCTACTTTCGCAAGTTATTTTAAAACTCTATGTTGTCTTTGCTTACCATAATGCACAAGTTTTATGTTTAGTTCTACAGTTCATGTTTTTCTGTGTGCTTGCTATTGTTCTTTTGCTATGATGGATTGTAGCTGGACTTGGTAATTACTAAAAACTTTTCTTCTGAGGTCTTGTAAAAATTTAGAGATGGATTTTCCAATTTAATTAGATATTAGACAAGACAACAATTATAGTTCTTTATGATAATCAATTAATCAATAATAGTTTAAGTACTTTAATATTATTTAAAATAAGCTGATTTAATTAATGTGTAAATGAGGATCAACAAAATGTTAATCAAGTAGCAGGTATATTTACTTTCTAGCGACTATAATCAATTCAATAACTGTTTAACTATCAGTAGTATAATCATAATTGTCGTAAAACATCCTAATGTAGATTAAAATAATTATATCGATTCTGAAATAATCACCATTAGGTTTTATGTAAGTAAGTATATTAAGAAGTGCCTCATTATAATTTAATAATGAGTATAAAATGGGATTCCTATGATGTTATAACGGGTTGAGAAATGTTTTAATAGTCCTTTTATCAATTAACTCAGGGTTTGTTGTGAAGTAGGTATGTAGGCCCAAGATCCTAGGGATGTGCCATAACAGGCGTTACACCATGGGGGCTCCGGAGCAGGTCTAATTAGAAGACTTGGTGCTCCTTTATAGGTGCCATACTCCCTAGTCTTTCTCAAAAAAGGCCCAAGATAACTAAATTTAATTATCTGCTATGTTTTTATGTAGTAGACTAAATGATTGTCAGTAAAACGTCTGCATACTTCCAAGTTCCCTTTACAGTAAATGATTCGATTTTTTGTCATATCATAAAATGTCAGTTATTGAAATCTTTTATAGTTTTTTGTTGACAAACTTTTCGTCATCACAATGGAATTTATATTTGTATAGCAAAACGTTAAGTTTTTTTTTTCATCGATGTCTTGGTAACGGTACGATACTGGCCACTTTTAGGCACATTAACACTTTTTTTGAATCGTTCGAATCTAATCAAAGAAAATTTTATTTAGTGACATATTGTAGGTTTGACGGACCACAGACTACATAAAATATTAATATCTATATTAATAAATAACAGGTACAAATCTGACTAAAAAGGTACATCCTAATTTCCATACATTTTTCCATGATTTATGATGTTTTTATTTCCTGTAATTAAATAAATAAATATAGCAAAATAAAAGAAACTGTCATGTTCGTTTGTAAGAATAGTAATATATTTTTAACTACCTTTTTACATTGTATGTACAATTTACATGATTAAGTTATAACGAATACAAAAGATATGACAGGATCAGAATTTTTATGTACATAACTCTTACTATAGGTATATAAAACTGTAAAGTTTTTTTAGCTGTGGATAGTCTTGTAATCGGCTATAAAATCACTTGCTGAGACACTAGGGAACATAACACGCAAGTGAAAATGTGAAAAGTGTTAATTTTAGTAATAAACTTAATTAATTCCATACCGTTTGGGACAGTTTTTATGCAGAATTTTTTTTGGCGAGTAAGCTACAGTTATAGCATTTAAGTATCTATTTCATAGCCGCGAAGATATATAAGTAAGTGTGTGTAAACGTCGATAATAGTTCGAATCACGGTATGAAAAGGAAATGGCAAATGAATGTCCAATTAATTGATTTATTGGGCTATTAAACACTGAATAACTGTCCGTAAATTATGTGCTAAGCTCTGTCTAATACTGACTAGAGGTTTGGAATACAACCTTGCTAGTTAAACCCTACCCTTAGCTCATTATTAGTAGGTACATAACTGGTTCTTGTTTACATAAACATATAATGGGTACTTTGGTCCTTATAACCTGTAAGATTTTCTTTACCATATTATTTTGTTTACATTATAACCAACATCGTCACATACATTGAAAATTTCAACGCATTCAATAGCATAAGATTTAACTCACATCGTAACTTTTAAAGTTGACTGATCATCTTATTAAAATTCATAAGCATAACATGATAGCTTTCATAAACAACACACGGTCCCGACATCAAAGCTCCGAACCAATCATTATCGAAAATGCGTGTGAAATTATTTTCTAATTACGGAGCACGCGCGACTTTTTAAATTAGTGTTGTGCCAAAGGGTCCGGGGCTTTTGAGCATTAAACCTGGTCCAGCCGAGCGGCCGATAAGATCTCCGTCTCCTCGCAAACGTTGGGGGACGGCTCTAAAATTAATATTTCATTATTCGCGATTATTACAGGGAAACATGTATTACGACGCTAGTTAGTAAATCAAGTGGACGCGTAATTATTGCCAGTGCACTTTGATAAATGGAAGTCAGCCCGTCTGCGCCTCGCTAGCCGGCCTACCAGATACTTTTAATACGAAATTGATTAGCATTTCATGTAATACTCCCTTACTACGTTTATTTTATTTTAACTCGTCGAGGTAATGAATATTTTAGTCTGTTATTTTTATAGAATTATGATAATTACATCAACTAAATACCTAAGTGTAACTTTAACTACATATCCTACATACTATTATTTAAACTAATTAATTATTGTCCATCCCAGTAAGCATTTCATTCTAAGCCAAACTAGTCGTAATTTTATTAATTCTTACTTAGACTTAAATTTTTAAAAGAGCAATTGGCATTGTAACTGGCTGAAATATAGCCAACAAATTGGACGCAGCTGTAGCATATTGAGAACAAATCTTGTTTGACTGTTTCCGCATCTATCCTGCAGTTCGCAGTACCATAGTAGGTAAGTTAATAGTAAACAGACAACACTTTAAGCGGCGCTCACTCAATCATACAACGAACATTTTATGTCGGCTACGTTAATTGCAATTTATATTGGTTTCCATTAAATTTTCTTTAGTTTTCTGCAGTTTTACGACAGACAGCGTATGAACAGGCCCGCACCTCCTGTTGCATTCTATATAGTAACAGTAAAGTATGTTCTAATGAACACCACCCCGCCGACTGCTTGCCTACAATATGCAATAGTAAAGCGCTGCCTCAATCTTAACACCGACTGTTTATTACGAACTCATCGCAGCCATTTTTATCTGCGTGTGAAATCACTAACATTCCATTGTTTTTACACAGGGTAGCCGAACCATTTCGTTTCATATTAGAAGTTTTTAACATTGCCAACTACTTATTTATTCGCAAAAACTTAATAACTTAAAGCCATCCCTTAACTTGTTCACATAAAATTCATAAAAATGCAATGATTGCCGTGTAAACACTGATCACTTGACTCATCCTCCAACAAAACTTGTATAACGAACCCGATGTAAAAGAACTCTTTATCCTCGTCCAGCACAGTAATTAACACATGCATAAATATATCGAAGCTTGCAGAAACTTTTTAAACTTGGACGGCAGAGTGCGATAACTTCCAATAACCCCCGGTCAAGGGTACGAATTATCATAAATCGCGTAATAACAGGGCAACTCACCGTACGAGGTTCCGCATCGTCGCTGTTGCTGCACGTCAATAATAATAGCACTAGGATATTTTTTACTGAATTTCAAGTTCCAACACTCGTGCGTATCGCGAGCCGGCCGTGAACCGCGAGTGACGTCGGCGTGCGCTCCGTACGAAAGCTGCGGCGATTGTGGCCGCTCTTGAGTCGCGTGCCTGCTCTTGAACTTGCGACTTGACAGCAGGTTGCATTGCCTTGCACACCGGTGCATTTTGGACAATGGACTCACTCACCTCTGTCGTCTGTAGCGCCACCCTCCTGACATCTGTCACTCAGTTCCTCACTGGGGGGCGGAGGATGATGTTCTCATGTTCACTCGGGAGATGAACGCGTGTGCAGAGTTTAAACGATTTAGTGCCGCCGTGCCGCGGGTTAGGACTGTGCAATTAAAAGATCGGGATAATTACAGGACAAACAGCTAAATCATGGGTAATAAAATGGAATTGCTTAAACTAATTAAGATATACCTCGGCAGCTGTGTGGACATGTTCCGTTATAGCATGGTTACATTAATTTACATCAGTGCACGTATCTCGTATGTCGTAAGCACGCACATCATCATCATTGTTTTGTGGACCTAAATTGTTTTGACCACGAAATGTGATTATGAGTCTCACACACTACACAAAATGTATATTAAATATGGAATTACAGCTACACACCATTGTTATTTTTTTATTTTATTATCATTAAACTTAATTGTTCGAAGACAACGGCGATACTGTCTATTTCGAGGAATAGTGGCTAATCATTATGGACTAATTAATAATTTAAAATATTTATTATTTATTGATATTTCGTTAAAATACGGTTGACCTTGCTTGTCCTTCAAATGACGTCATAATAAGACGTATAAATTAGTATCGTTGCCTCATGTTTCAAAAATTAAAAAGTTTTAAGTCAAGCCTACAACTGTCAAATATAAATGTCATGTCAGTTTGTTTCGGTTTTGTTTACAAAAAATACAAAGATTCAAATTCTAAGTTTCTTCTGCATAAAGTGAAAATGGAATACAGAAAGTGCTTTGTTCCAAGTTGCAGCAGTAATTGTAAAAATTGTCCAAACAAAATCTTCGTTCGCAATAGGGAAGACTTACAAGAGAAGTGGTGTCGAGAAGCTGGTGCGGAATATTACAAAGTTTATACTATGTATTGTCGCGAAGATCATTTTAATGTAAGTACCACAGAAGTAATAGACTCCTATGATATTATCAGTCCCAATTGTCCATATCATATGTTAAATTACGTTTTATCACATGTTTTATTGTTTACACTTATTTTAAGGTTATTATTATTGACAGTTCTATTCAGACAGCTAAATTGACGTTGTACTTTTTTAATGCTTTTTTAATGCACTATGGCACAGATACTATCGTTCTGAGCCTTATGATGACGTCACCCATATCAAAAATTTGAAAATCTTAAAAAATATTTTTGACGTTGTTTCTGATCCTTTTATCAAAATATTCAAATTAGTTTCTTTAAATGGTCTATATTATCGAAAAATCAATAAAAACACAAGGTTATTTTTTTGAACAAGCCCATTGTTCGAAGACAACGGCGATACTGTCTATAGAGCGCGCGGAACTAGTGGCGAACAGGGATTTGTCTATTGCTTGCAACGCATACGAGATTGATTGATTGGTTGAATCTTGAAATTATTAAAACAATAGATATATTATCAACTTTTAGAAATTAATGCGCTGCCTACATTATTTGGATTATTAGTCTACTTTATCCAAATTATTTTCAGATGTTCAATCAAATTGGAATCATTATCGTATAGGTATCTTTTTAATTAACAGATACTGACAGTGTTAGTCATAATAATGTCTACTTAATAAAAAACACAACAAAAACTCAAGCAGCCGGTACCATTAGGGCGTTACAGCAATTTATCCGAATTATACCAAATTAGATGTGCTCATGAATAGTAATAGTAGCTTTTATAGCAAACGTTATTATTACACTATTATAAGTGCATTAACACACATTCTTGATACTTTTACGGACGTCCATTTAACAGGGAAAGTGCACGTTTACTTTTATTTTCAAAATCACGTTCACTGCACCAACTCGATTTGTGGGAAATAATTAAACAAATTGCACCTGGCTCATGAAAATTCATGATATACTACACTTTATAGTGTTGTGCAACAAATTAAACACTAATTGGAGTAATGAGGAAGTGTTTAGTTGGATGAGATAAGTGAAATCTGTGGATGTCTGTCAGTCTCGTAAGTAGCGTCCATTTACATCGCATCGCTAGTCGTCCGCTCCGCAAACATGAGATTACATGTTCTTACATTCACCGCACTGGGTCTGATTATTTCTTCTCGAAAGGAGGATGCAAATCCTGGTTCCACCTTCCAATAGCTAGGTGTGTTACATTATAGGATAGATAATTTTGAGCAAAATAAAAGTTACTATGACGCCAAGTTCCAAATCTTAGTCCGTTCAGAGTTATTCTTTATTAAACATTGTAGTTTTTGTCGATTTTTCTTTCCACCAGTGTTATAAAAAGGTTCTTCAAATGAGAATTTATTTGAATGTAAGTTTAAATTTAGCAAGGACTGCATACAACATTACAGGCATATTGATAAAATGTTATTTGAATTTATTATTATTAATCTACATCCTAATAAATTCTCGTTACACAAGTAATTTCATATCATTGCCATCGACATGTTAAGATGATTGCAGCTGAGACGTATGTGCCCACATGAGTTAGCGCGAAATTATTATTTTCGAATGAAATACTTATAAGAGGAAAACAACTCCTACTCAAAATATTAAGGATGCATCTTGGTCAAAAAATAATGGAGCTTCCGACAACTTGCACTTCAAGTAACGGAGTTAATTTTCGAAGAATACTTAATAATGGACAATATTTTCTCAATTATAAATATTGAGAAAATTTTACAAATATTTGATGACTTGAGAGTAATTTTATTTTAATGTCCGTCTTGCCGATTCTTGTAAAACATTAGACATTATTTTTTTTTATTTATCGGCTTACGGTAAACAGGAATCGACCATTTTGGAAGATGCTATATTGTCAATTTTTTTGACTCATGTCTCTACATGGACGAGTTGGCTATCAGACATTGAATTCATCTAACATTAGGTTACATTGAGTGTTAAAATCTATTCCCCAAAAGAAGCGAATTAAATCAAAAACCCTCCATGACAGTGCAAGTGCTAACGACCTAATCAACGAGTCGCAATAATAAACAAAATCCTAAAATAACACTTTTCGGTAAAGGTAAAAAAATATTACGAAATTTCACTTAACAACGTACCACTAACAAGAAAAATAAAGAGAACATCATGTGTCTTCCTGAAACAAATTATCACACATTCATACAACTTTTATATAGTACTATAGCTACAACACAATGGAGTGTTTATGGATCAGAAACGCCAGTGCTTACAATTAGAGCTACACAATAATATGTACTTGAATTATACTAAGTATAACTATAAGCCTGTAGGAGGGCTTTTGCAGAATGCAACTCACTAGTGGCTCAATTTTTTCTGTTCTCTTTATCTGCAATCAATCACCAGACTTTAATCAAATTTCTTCAGTGATTCTTAAAGTGTTTATGGATCAGGAAAGGTGTCCTCACTGTCCATTTAGAGCACACTGGTGGATCTTGAATTCGATTTTCAACTTAAGATTCTTAACTTTTCATTTGGTTCTAAAAAGACTTATTGCGCAGCCTTCTGCTCGTAGTTCAGCCTGCCAAGATCCGTTGAGAGTACTGTAGGTCACTGTAAGGCACTAGTCAATTTGTGACGCCTTTTATAGAGCAGTCTGTAAAATCGCTTTTAAAACACCTTTATGTAAGGCTCAGAGGGCATTCAATCAACCCATGGATAAGAAAGCAGGGTATATGTACTCGTACATATCTGCAATATCACAGATCCCTGATCACCTGTTGTCTGTGTAGGCAGTATCAAATGACGCATCTTATTCAAGGGTCACTTACCCCAGAAGATGGCAGGTGACCTATAATTTCACTTAATGACTAAGACCGCTCACTAAACAGTTCTCATGCATACACAAACAACCTGCGAATTACACATGAATCATAACTCTACATACGGCTTAACCTAGAATATTGTGAATTCTAATTATTTTGAATTTGTATAGTACGACTACCGTGACGTCACCTCGGAAATACCGAGATTTAACGAATGATGAATGGGCTATGGAAACCACATTCGCGTTTCTCCGATTTGTTTTATTATAATCCCGTTGTGATAATAAGTGTGTCTATTCATAATATTTCGAGCTGCGGGAGCCGCCCAGTCTACACCTCCTGAAGATGATCCGTGGAGGTACGAAACGAGTGGTATATTGCATGTTGTGTGTATGTTTTTATACTGCACCTCTGCTGCATGAGCATTTAATTGCGGGGTTAGAGGGTGGTGCTGTACACCGCATGTCAAAATACATCCATAGCGGAATGAAAACTAAAAATCTATTGTATTGTTAGTGTCTCCATTCAGCCTATTACGAAAGACACAGTATTTCAGACTCCTTTAATTTTGAACTCAAGACCCCGACCAAAGTTATGGTGCTAATGAAGAATTGAAGAGTCAACAGTCTGATTGAGGTCTCTAACTTGCTGAGCATTACGTGTAGGTACTTACTTTGATTTAAATGGTCTACACTATCTTCTAAAAAGGTTATCCTATAAGTAAACGTGATTTTAATACTATATTTAGTAAATTCTACGGATTGATTCTTAAGTATTAATGTATTCACTTCAGTCCACCGATCCCATCAAAGGTTTAATTACATAAACTAAGGTTGTATAACATTGATTCATGGGAACTAGAATGTGGCGTACCGAGTAATTAAATTCATTTTACTCAAGCAATTTACTTTTATGTTTTCTATTTATGACCAGGAATGTTAAAGCAATGTTCAGTTCAATTCAATAAGAAAATAAAATGTAGATTATATTGTAGCAATAAAAATTGTAATTTCTTTTCCATAAGTTGATCCATAAATTCAATAGAATTTAAAATCTTTGATTCTTTGTAAATGTATGGACAGCTACATAACAATTACTCTAGATATTCTCTACGTAAGAGCGTTTACTATAATCTCCACACAGTTTATGAGTTTCACGTTAGAGAGAGTATCAGAATGCATTTTTAACCTGGCTCCCCAAAATATATGTAACCTTTTCTCTCTTCTTGAAATCCTTAGAATTCTACAATCGCCTAATCTGATGAAGCAAACTCCAAATTCATCATCAGCCAAGAGACGTCCACTGCTGAACAAAACAAATTAAACTCCAAATTATTTATTTCAAATAGACATTTTGCATATATCGAGCCGGAGCTGCGGACTGCCTAGCGGGTTACCTAGGCTCCGGCTCGAAAAGTAGAGCAAGTCAAGAGTCTGACACTCTCTTTATCTCTCTCCCCTGGCCCAAGACAGTAGAAGCGATTGGATGAATTTCCCGTGTCAAAAAATAAATTATAATATGTATTTAAAAGTTTAAAATTTAAAAGTTTTATTAAGTTAAAGCAAAGAGCGATGTTATATAGAACTGTGTTATGTTACTGTATAGTACATGGGTACATGGGGCTAGTTTCCGTACAAGGATTGTTAATTTCGACTGGAACTTAACTCGGTTACCACTTACCGTTACATCCAGCTGGAAAATCTAATCGTGCGTAATTGAACAAGTAGCCACCTACATGTCGAGATACAAACAAAGATAATAATATAACCGAAGTGATCTATCACCTCTTTTACATAGTTATGCCTAGGTTAGGTAATTAAAAGTGTACCATACTTTTTAAATTATTTTTAAGGAACAATAAACCGGAGTCTGAATAACTAAGCAAGCCATTGTATGATTGTACATAAAATGTTAAATAAATAAATATCTCTGGTCTAGCCACTAGTTACCTCATAGTGACCTAGCCCACATTTAGTACAACAATTTTTTAAATAAGAATTAAAGAAATAGACACCAATGCTGTGCAGACCATGTAGTAAATAATTGCAACATCATTTTCGGGGAACCCACCTCTTTGAAAACAATGACGAAATTGACAAGGTCGGATATCTAGATTTCGCACGCTTCACTCTAGTAATCTGTGAGAAGGAAATAGATACTTCCCCGGTCGAGCCAAGTGAGGTGATCCATTAAAGTTGCACATAGCAACTATGGGTTCCACCAATCCAAAAACCTATAAACAAGTCGAGGTAAAAGTTAATTAATTACTTACCAGGACTTTAGTAATATATAACAATACTTATTATACCTACCTATATTTACAATTCAACTTATCATAAATTGATCTTAATAAAATTCACTAAGTAGACACGACTACCTAAAAAGTTACCTACTCAACTATAATTTTACCTACACAAATTACTTCTGTGAGAGCAAAAGTTACTGACAAAGGTTTTGATGAAATAATTCTTATTAACAAATTGTTGATGCAGCTGCATCAGCTGTAACATATACGAAGGTACATACTTTTCCCACAGACCCGTCTATCCGATTTAGAAAAATATACAGGTTATAATTAACATAACCTGCCAATCACAACTGTCAAGCGATGGCGCGAATCAATAAGGCATGTTGGCAGCCTTGATTTAGCCAACATTATCAGTTGACGCGATGAAAGTAGAGCGAGAGTAAAGAGTGACAGCTTATCATGTAAGGGCAATTTATGAAGAGCTAAGGGACCAATTAACGCCAATTTGCTTGTTAGAGTAGCTCTAAAAGCAGGTCTTGAGTTTCAATTAATTTTAAGTATGTGAGGGTTGTAATTTAGAAATCTTTTATCTCTTAACAGATTCTAACGAGCTTTGACTTCAATCAACACTCTGTAAGCACTGCTTTGGTACGCACTCGTTAAACATTGAACATGTCTTAACTCACACACACACTCCTTAAAATCGATCCATTGGTACACATTCGGCAGAAACTTTTGTGATACCCATTACTTTCTCAATATTTGGTATTCTTTACCAATATCCATTGTCCCTATTTCAGCGACCTATGGGGGTGTAGTGGACGCTAACAAGGCGGGCTAAATTCTATACCCTTATACTTAAGTGCCTACTTGAGTTTGGAAACTGTCTGAGCTAGTCATTAATTAGCATTTAGGAACGTGAAGTGATGTCGGTGCCCTGATAGTTAAGAACATAATAACTTGTAGGGTGTTACATTAGAGTTTTGGAAAGCCGTCTGATGGTAGACTGGGTAGGCAAAATGTTTTATCACTACATAGTATAAAACAAAGTTGCTATTTTTGTCTGTTTGTCTGTATGCTTAAATCTTTAAAATTACACAACGGATTTTGATGCGGGTTTTTTTGTAATAGAGTGATTCAAGAGGAAGGTTTATATGTATAATACAGGCATAATATATCACCATTGCCCCCTGCGAAGCTGGGGCGGGTCACTAGTTTATACATATTTTGATCTCGGAAGATACGTAACATCTCATTTTCTCTTTATAATATTACCTATGTTACGTAATATAGAAAACATTACCTATATCATTACATATGCCAAGGCGTACATTGCATACATTTTCTACTTTTCCGAAAATCCTTCGATAATGAAGAGAAATTCGTCGAACAAATACCTATCTTGTCATGAAAATGTAACTAGCTTGCAGTAGTTGCAGCTGGTCGCGCTGGCACTGGCACGTCGCCAGTCGTTGTTCTCCTTTAGAAACGCATCGCCAGTGCATCGTGCAGCCTGCCAACTGCCACCCAGCCGCTGTCTAATTAGGTGACACTGCGAATTCGGAGCGAATTACTGTTCTTGGCACAAGGACATGAGCAATCGAATTTTATGTTCTTAGATTTGTTTTGTCCTACTTTTATAACTATAGCTACAGAGCTAAGCATGTCATGTGCGTATACTCTTAGTAGTGTACTGACAAACGGTAGACTGTAAACTTATGTGTTACTGTATTGTATTAATTGTAGTCTACCTTTCATTGAATATTCTACCAGTTCCTTAGGCCTCGTTGGTCGAGTAGTCGTGAGTGCGACTGCCGAGCAAGGGGTCTCGGGTTCGATTCCCGGGCCAGGCAAAGTATTACAGGGCTTTTTCGGATTTTCGAAAAAATCTCGGTAGCAGCACGGAGCCTGGAATTGTGTCCAGTATATGGCAATAGACTCATTGGACTTATAACACAAATGGTGAAAAGTGGGTGTACATTGTACAGCGGCATTACATGCCGTAATGTGCACCTCTGTCTACAATAAAAGGCGTGACATAATGACATTGTATATATGTATATACGTTTTATATTCCTTGGGCTTCTTGGCATAGTGTTACTTGCAGCTCGCAACCAAATTAAACTATATAGATCTATTTTTATAAAGTCGGCTAAAAGGAAAAGTAATCAAATGACTGGCACTAGACTAGACCATGAATTATCTGCGAATGAATTTGTTACATTGTAAGTAATACCAGAGGTAAGTAGCTAATCTTCAGACATAATTATAGGTAGTCCTTATCTAATGATTTTCATTTGACTTTCACTACATTTTCATGATTATAGGCAGGTATCAAATAGCATAATGCATGGCTAAAATATTTTAATGCATGTACTAAAAAGCGGCTAAGATTAAGTGTTTCACGACTGTTCTGTGTGATGCACCTACGTCTCTAAATACGATTTAATCATATAAGGAAAACTTTACGACATCTTCAAAAGATTTGCGTCCACGCTACGTTTCTTGCTTTTTGTTAATGAAATGTACCTTATATTATGTGTATTACCTATCTGCCTCTCATATGAATGTTATTTAATTGAAGCTCTTTAATAACAAACAGTGAATCATTACGTTATTTGTTTTAATACATTAAAACAAAGGATCGTGTTTAGCTACTGTCGCGCGTCGCGTCATTTTGGTTGTATTACAATTGGGGTTACAGTTGCACTTATACTACAACTAATGCCTAGCTTCTGCCAGCGGCTTCGCCCGCGTTCTTGTGATATAAAAAGTCACAAACAAACATCAAAACAAACAAACTTTCACATCTATACTATTATAGTGTTCATTCAATTATTTAATGAAATAGTGACTTATCTTTTTTGGTTACATTGGAACTCACAAAACAACATGTAAGAATAGGAACCTCATACAGTACTTCCTGCATGCTTCTTCATTGATTCAAAGTAAATCAAAGTTGGTACTCGAACAACAATAGGTATCTGAAGTAAAACCACAAACATCGACGAATAAATATTTAAACGCTATTCATTATCTAGGAAGCCATAATGTGGACTGTGGTTACACCACTGAGGTACGTGTGTGGTTCTAATTCCAACCGAAGATGTTCCATCAACCTGAGATTTCTTCCCTATGTACTATCACTAAATAGTATAAAACAAATCTGCTTTCCGTTGTGTATAACTAAACTAACCTTCACCAATCTATATCTATTGTGTTTCATATACATACAAGAGGTTAATAAACTTAAACTAAAATCATTTATTCCGTTCATGTGTTGGTACATAGATACCTAAGCAGATTAGTTTCAACATGAAACCCATGAAATTAAACATTATAAACAAGTCTGAGTAAATAATTAAATAAATAATCATAATTGAAACGATTTAAAAGCTCGTTTAACTCGCTCAGCAATTAAAATTACTCAGGTTAATCAACTAGTTTTATATACAACTTAAAAAAATAAAACAAAAAACTAAACACAGCCATTAATCAGATCCTTTTCAAAGTTAGCCACGAGTAAGATGCTTAGCATAATTAAAAAAGATTTATCGACTAATTTTTACTATTTCGACAATCCCCATCATCACATGCTTTCACTACTTTCATAAATGTTTTACGTAAGTGGTTAGGAATAGAAGCAGTGCAATAAACTCCTCATCTGAATAACTTATGTATAAATGAGAATTTGTTGCAATAGTAGACATTTCAACACCTTAGTTCGGTAAAATGGGGAATTGACACAGAAGAGGGGTGAATGCATAAGTAATGTATAAATGAGAATTTGTTGCAATAGTAGACATTTCAACACCTTAGTTCGGTAAAACGGGGTGAATAGACACGAATAAATGTTGAGTAAATGTTCTAACATCGAATCATCCCTTTTCTGTATCAGTTCACCCTTTGACTCCTATTCAAACCGTTTTACTAAACAGTATACTTAAGCAGTAGCACAAGTCTGGTAAGTCAGCAAAGAATATCCTATCTTTCTACACAAAAGCTATCTTCAAGGTACACGACAATTTTCCAATACGTCAAATGCAACATGCAACTAAAATGGGTGCCCACAATTGGGGACGTTTACCCCATGCGCCCTAGCTAAGCTGTCTTTCGTTCACCATAGTCTGCAATGCGACAAATTGTGGCCATGTTTAGTTTACACATTACATGTAGGTACTTAGATAGTGTAAGTATTCGAAGTTTGTGTGGTATGCCTCAGAACATCGCCCTACTTTCTAGGTAGAGTATGAACTGCAAACATTCACATAAACACATTTTCTATGAATTGCCACCGCTCTCGTTTAGAAACAATCAACGCGAGAAATGGACGCAAGTTCATGATTAAAACTGGTCTGCGTACACATTAATGACATATGTATGTAGTTGCGCGATTAAGTAGACTTTTACAACAAATTTGTCACACCCGGCGCTGGCGCAAAAGGCACTGCATCTAACCTACTCATATTACAATTAAACGAAGTTTCAATTTTATAACTGCGTGAGTGTTGATTAAATCTAAAATATGTTATGTACTTATGATCGTATCGTAGTAATAATTTCTTATCAACATGGCCCCTTCAGATAATATACGATCAAAGCGCTCGATTCTATTTAGTGTAAGGCTTCAGGCATGCGCGGTACCTATTACCTTCTCCGTTAGTGGATATACTGATGAAAATACTATGTGTAGTTGTAGGAAAGAACTAGAAATATTCCTGGTATTTATGTATTATTATTTTACGAGTGTAGAGCCTTGCTATACATATAATCCGGTAAACGAGCACACGGATCATCTGACTGACGGTAAGCAATCGCCGCCGCCCGTGGACAACCAAAACACCAAAGGTGCATTGCCGGCCTTTTGAGGGTTAGAAATTTAATGGCTGTTGGGGAATCAGGGATTGGGAAAGGTACCCCTTTCCAGTGGGCCTCCGGTAACTTCACTTACACAACGTAAACGTTGTTTCACGTCGGTTTTCTGTGATGCCGTGGTATCACTCCGGCTCAGCTGGCCCATTTTTACCGAAGCATGGCTCTCCCACACGTATCACGTTATTGAATGTCATTCGACCTTCTCTCAAACTTGCAACTTTATATGTGAGGCTAGTCTAAATATCAATAGCCTCAGTGAGCGCGGTTAGCTCGGGTACCTCGTAAATTGATGCAGGCACCATCGCATCGTTAATCGCGAGCTACCGGAAGGCACAACACCTCAATGTTGACTGTAAACAAAGCGCGCGGCAAATAAACGAACGTTCAGCAAGTCTAATTAATGTATTGAACGGTAATTGAAAGACCATGGCCGCGTCTGCAGCCGAGCAGCTATTTATTATTCGTAATTACCTTTTACAATTACGATTTGTGAAGTTCATACCGACTTGGATTCTGTTACTGAATGTAAAGCGAATCAATTGTTCATTATACTTTATGGAGTGACTTAAATCAGACGTATCAGATGGTCCATAACAGTGCTGAAGATTAATTCAACATTAACTAAAACAATCCTGGTTTACTCACGTAAATTAATGGAGAAAAGCTCTACTACTTTTGAGTTACAGAGGGACTCTTCATCATGAGCATGAGCAGACGCGATAAGTTAATTTAGTATGTCTTACGATAGATATATTATAAAAATTAATTCAACAAATCGGTGACCATGAAAATTGGTACTAAAGGAATGTCTTATTCGCAAAACTGTAATAATATGGAATCTCAACATTTACAGGGTAGTCCTGTTGGGTCTAGGATAGGAAATAGGAATATGTATCAAGAGTACTAGTTCCAAACTTAGAACAGTAATGGATTATAATATGAAAAAATAATTAGGAAAACTTGATGCTTATTTTCTATGGAAAATAAAACAATCTCATTATTATATTTTTTAATTTTTATTCAATAAAATTCTTGTAAGGAAAAGTTAATTTACCCATGGAAATAGCAACGTAATGACTTAATCGCTATTGGCATAAGAACGCGTCGATTTGTACACAGATTGTAATACAGAGTGAAACTCGATCATCAGACTACGGAATATAGCAATATAGCACTTAAGTCATTCATCACGGCGACCTATTTACCTAGATTGGTTTATATATATTTGTAGAAAGAGAAACATGAAGAAATAGAATTTCCACACTTTGTAATTTGGACTAAAATCAGTTGTTATGGTTAAATAATTGTTGTAAAAACAATATCTGTGTTTAATACACAATTATAAGAGTTTCAAAAGTGCTCAATGGCACCCTTTTTCTGAATCCTGAAGACTTCTTACACTCCATCGCTCAATTAATTTAGGAACTAACTGCCGCACTTAGAGTAATTTATTTATAACTTAAACTATTCCTTAGTAAAGATTTGTATGGAAAACAATTGCTAAGGGCTGGGTTAAGTAACCATTAAATTACTCTGAGTGTGGCAGTAAGACTATGTAAGGGTTTCCCGGGGCTCCGGCTCAAAAAGCAGGAATAGAAACCGGGTGGTTTTAGTCAGTAAGAGTCTGACACTCTCTTTCGCCACACTTGAGATGGGAGCGGTAACTGGATGATTTTCCCCTGAAAAAAAAGTTCACTCATAATTGCCCAGTTTTTTAAAATGGTCGTGTATCATCATACTAAAATAGACTCCAAGCTCATTTATACTTTGTTATATGTACAATATTATTTTATTACTATCTCGACTCAACTATTTACAACATGATCTTAAAAATGTTGCTGTCGCTACAAAATACCTGAGAGTGAAAGAGATGCCAGACTCGGTTAAGTGCAACTTAAAATTGAATACTCAAGTTTTCAGATTCCTGACGTCCGTGTCTGTCTTCCTGCATTCAAAAAGAAAAGCTATCTTCTGTGTTTTTGGGTCTAAATTCGAATGTATTTTCGAAATCAATCCACAACAATGTAGTGTAACCTATGTCTTCATTCTCCATGGAGATTTCTATCGATAGGGTTATCATGAATATTAATGATTTCATGGTATTAGATCATAATAGTCGATATAGTTTTTTTTTCTTCATTGGCGCTGGTACTATCGAAGTATCGATGCGCAAAGTGCATTTGCCGGCGATTCATTCAAGTGATCCATCATTAGTCACACACCTTGAATGGCGAGTACAGTCGAGAAAAATACTTTTATTTCATTAATACTCCACAATAACGTTCCGATATAACATATGTACAAGGGTGCTCTACTCATACGGTGCATACGAGGAAGTCTCAACTCAAGAATGGACAACCAATATAAACTAGCGCCCGGAGCTGCGGACTGCCTAGCGGGTTACCGGGACTCCGGCTCGAAAAACAGGAGTAGGAACGGGGTACTTAGTTTTAAGTCAATAAGAGTCTGATACTTCTCGCCGCGCCCAAGGCGGGAGAAGGAGAAGTCATTAGGTAGTTTTTCCCCCTCAAAAAATATAAACTACTGTATATATGATTAGCAAAACTTTTGAGTAAACCGTAATCTCATCTCTACGGAATAATCCAATAACACTAATTCAAACACTGCAGTCAAAGAAACGATCAAACATAGCACAAAGGCCTAAATAAAAAATTAAAAATGTTTACTCACACACAGACATGATGTATGTGAGTAAACTTAGACGAGCTAAAACTTGTCTGAGCAACTCATGCGACGTTGGTGACTGTACCTATTAGTATTAATGATAGCGCTGGCGTATTGAGCGCGCCAATCGAACCGTGAAAGATAACAAGGGGTGCTGCTCTTGTCATAACCCTCGGCTCAGAGGGAACGCGCCGAAACATTCGGAACTTCAACACCCTTTGCACAGGACGTACAGACATACATAGTATGAGAGTGATCGTATGGTGCCTTAACACAAGCCATTAAGCTATTTATTTCCTCAAGTATGCTAAAGTCCTCTTGATGAAGGAAAATCTTATTATAAGTATTAGAAAGAAAATGTACTGAAAAATTCAGCAATGGAAGTACACTATAATATGATAACATGCACAATATCTTCATTTGTTTCATCAAAGAGCTAATCACATTTATAACTTGATAATAAAATGGCAACTAATTGGCAGACACAGACATAAATGAAGTTCAAAAAGTAGTGTAAACTTGCTATAGATGTTTTATCTGGATGTGTACGTTCCATTAGACTTGCAGAGTTAGTTCAGTGAGCGCAGGAGACCGGAAGAAGGGAGGCAGCCGGGCCACGCACTGCTACTCCAATACATATTTTCTCTATACTATACTAACATTGATTTAATCTAAGCTTACAAGTTAAACTCCTAAAATATTTTTTACGATAGTGCGTGGTCTAAATTATTTTTTTTACCCATTTTGTGCCATTATCCTTCTTTGACATAAACGGGCGTCTTCGCACTGAAATGAGACAGGCTGAATTTTATTCGACTTTGACAGATATTTGAAAAAAGAACATCACAAATGTTTTTAAAAACGGCTCATCAGCCGTCGCGTCATTGCTGCTACAGACTACACAATCAATTTATTCTCTGTGGTTGCAGTACTTACTGCCAATCCTGATAAACAAAAACTTTTCTAAGGACTACGTATATATAGGTATATATTTTTTTTAAATAACCATATTTTCATCTAACTTATTATACTTTTTCCTTTCCTTATTTATAACATAAACAATACTGTATCGTACTTAAACTTTATTACAAAACCACAAGTAAACTAACAATTATGAAGCTTTTACAGAATCCTGTGCCAAAGCACATGCAGGGCTCTGAGCCAAGTGTTGTAAAACGAAGGTTTATCTTGTATGATAATGAAACTAATTACTCCGTACCAACGCTACCTGGAATTGAGCTATAAAACTTAAGTGTATCAGATAATAATACTACACACAGCGAATAAGAAAACCTTGTAATAACTGACCAGTAGCTAGAGAGGTACTTTCATCACCGCAACGTAAAAAGTGAGAGAAAAGTACGTACAACTTTCATGTTTTAACAACTCTCTTCAATGAAGATTATAATGAACTAACTTTGATTGAAGTACAACCCAATATCACAGCGCAATTACTTGTATTTATAGTATTTTTTATGGAATAAGCCTGTAAACGAGCCGGCGAATCACCTGATGGTAAGCAATCGCTGCCGCCCATGGACACCTGAAACACCAGAGGCATTACACGTGCGTTGCCAGCCTTTTGGGGGTTAGGAATTTAGGGGTTGTTGGGGAATCGGGAATTGGGAGGATTGGGGAGTAGTTTTCCTTCTCAATCAAACATAACATTTATCAAATTAATAATAATAAATTATAGTATAATACTAGTTCAATCATGTTATATTTCATTTACATTTGGATCCTGTACTGGCGTAAAGTTTCACTCATTTATTTACACTTTCCATACTGAGAGACGCCACGGCGTCCTCACCTACCGCCTGACGCAGGTGCTTACCGGGCATGGGCGGTAGGTTTCGGGAGGAAGCACGCAATTTTCATATTCTACAAGTTTCCACAGTTTTCCGACGTGGCTCCGTTAATTAATGATAAAATTACTAAAACGTGTCGCTGATAAATCGTAGAAGGAAGTTGTAAGATAATCTAGATCCAATCACGGCTGACATTCGATTAGCCTTAGTCAAAACATTGGAAAATTTACCAGCTGTAGGTACATTTCGTTTTCCTTTAAAAGCCTGCTATACACTGACTGCTTAAGCCTTAGGCCTCGGCCTCGAATTTTGCGGGCAGCGGGGCGGCGGCGGCGCGGGAGCGGGAGCGGGGCGGCGGCGGCGGACCCGTTCTCGAAACTAGCGGGCAGATCGCGCGGCACTACAGCGGTGTAGTGTTGTGTTCGTGGTTGTGTTGTCGAGATATTTGTTTTTATTAGCGAACGAAATCTTTTTGATTCAAATTTATTCCTAACGCTCGATTTACTGTGGGCAAAAGAAGAAGACCTACTATAGGGCAAGGAAAATAAATGGCGAGTTTTATCGAAATTATGAAGAACAGAGACAAAATCCCGACAAATTCTACGACTACACTAGAATGAGTGTAGAAACTTTTGACTATATTCTTGAAACTATCAAGAGTGATTTCAGTTTTTGCTTTAGTCTTCAATATTCAGTTCGTTTTTTATTTCTTCCCATAATTGGTTAATTTTTCTTCTATTTTTATGGTTCACATCTTTGCTGTTCCGTATGGGTGTCCTCTCAAAGATTGCCGAAATCATTTGCTCTTGCACGTCCGAGGACATTTTGATACGTCACAAAAAAAAATGTAGGTACACATCACTATACTACAATGCAGACGCGCAACGCGGGCGGTCACCGCTTGACTGGAGTGCACCGCTCGTTGCCCGCTCCCGCGCCGCTCCCGCGCCGCTGTTTTCGAAAACCGGTCCATTTGATTATACGCAAAAGATCCTGCCGCTGCCGCGCCGCCGCCGCCGCCGCCCCGTTTTCTGCCCGCAAAATTCGAGGCCGAGGCCTTAGGGTCCGTTCAAATCTGACGTAAAATACGTCGAGTGTAACATCGGTCGTACTGACGAATCATCGGTTTAGTGTGAACGGTCAACTGTTTTTCTGTTCTGATAATACGCTACGCATGTTCCGTCAGATGTGAACCGGGCATAGGCAAGACATAATAAAAGTCGAGTACCTATTGTTTATAACGGACTGAAAAAATCTTTTATTTCAAACCACAGAGAGAAAAAGATACAAGTTTTACACACAGGTGTCGCTAGCTGGTATAGAACACTATGGAATATTATTCTGATACCACAGATAATACAACCACCATACATTCTACAAGGCAATATATTCACTATAAGTTCTACAAAAGGCATTCAGGATAGGCTGCTTAAAGCTGCAACTGCAGTGAACTACAGACTTCTACGTTCGTACCTACATGAACAGCTCAAGCAATTGCAACTCAGTCCGTGTATAACAGGCCTAAGTGTAACGTAACCGCAGCTGTCTGTAACGATATCTGTGACTCATTAATGCGTGTAACTAATCCCCGAGACCAAACCATCTCCTAGCAATGTGGGGCTCCAGTACCCATCGCTAATGCCCTCGTAATTAATGAGCAGACCACTGATTTAGCAACTAATGATACCGCCAATACTAATAACCTAATTACCAAGAAAGTGGAACACTGGTTATTACCGTCTGCGGGGATTAAGGCTGACTTTCTGTTAGATAGACTTGAAAAGTCTCCCATTTCGTATCTTGATGATATGTCGAGTAATTTGTTAATACGAATTACCATACGCTTAGCTATGCATGTTTATTTCTACATTTTACCTCAGAGATATCCAATATCGAGGTATTTGACTTGAAGTATCTACTCGATGTAAGAAGTATTTGTAGTACCACAGAATAAGAAGTACAAGTATACTGCGTTTTGGGGTTAGATCAAGAATCGAACAGAAAAGTATACAGGTATGTATGCAACAATCACGACATAATTATCTAATTAAAAAACTATAGCTCTGTACATAAAAACATAAGAACATAAAATGTCGACGTCGCGTACTACTAATTAGCAGTCAAATATCGGCGCCTGCGCCTAATGACGTCTGCAGCCGGTACAGTTACTGTACCGTACTCCAGTTCCAATGTTTGATTGGTACATTGGTACTCGCGGTGGTCGTTAATGTGCGACCAACGATGTGACCCGACCACGATTGCACATTCAAAGTTATTCAAACGTACAACAAACATATTTTTTACTGCACGGTTGACGCGGCGGCTGGGCAACTGGCTGCCAAGTAACGTATAGCGGGTTTGATTCCCGCACGAAGTAACTCTTTGTGCACACAAATTGTCGTTTCTAGTCTGGGTGTCATGTGTATGTGATCTTGTATGTTTGTTCACGCGTCCACGACACGGGAGAAAATCCTAATGTAGGCCAAAGTTAAAAATAATTTCCACAATACTTAAAGGAAGTCCTAATCATTTTCAGTGAATATGATGACATTTACAGCCAGTATATTTCATTGGTAAGATGATGCACACTGACCCATCTACCGGTCAGCGACGATCGATGATAAAGTCAGACATTGGGGTCTTCTTTTGATGCATTCTCTAAGAGAAATTCCCTTTTGGAAACACAAACGCTGGAAATTAATTCCACTCCTTTTTTGTCGTTATTTTAATGGTCCGCAATTGTTACATGACTAGGTGTAAAATTCCTACGCAGATACAGCTAATAGTCAAGTTCAAAAACACTAGTACACACTAAATATCACGACAATACTACTCTTGTACAGCTATACAATACCACAGACTGAAGTAAATGCATGCACTTAACATTCTACGCCTACATGTCGCAGGAATCTTGTATAAAAGCTCATTTTAATTATAAACAACGTGCGCGAGCTGCTACACATTACATATTAACATTGTTCTCTGAAGGAAAGGCCAAGGAAATAATTAACTCGGTGTAAGTACATCATTATCTACACATAACACCTGATAGTTTCTCCTTTAGATTGGTTGGTTTGTACAAACCTGAAGTCATATTGGTTTCATATAATAGGGATGATGACGGAGTATAATAATTAAAAATATATTTAGTCCGTCAGTTAAGATATGAAAAAATATTAGCCACGTACTTTTTTATTTGTTCATATAAGATAACAATGCTTAGATAAAACGAATCAAAGTTTAGGAGTGGAAGCAAATACGTAATTTCTATGTATAAAAAGTATCTAGAAGTGACGTCACGCGATATTTCAAATCGATGTATCTTCGAAAGTATTTGTTTCCCTAAGAAAATAAAAATACGTGTCTAATATTTTAAAATAATCTTGAAGACGGACATTAAAATAAAAATTAGTCGTCTCCGTATTATACTGCTTTCGTCAAGTTCACAAACACAAAGAGAAAAATACAGCACCGTAAATAAACCAATTAAATCACAAGTCAAATAATTAAGGCCGGATACCGTCATCGTCATCGTTAGATCAGTTTATAAGATAGCGATAATAGAAACACCAGTGATACTATAAGCTATACGCTATAAATGTAAGCAAACGCACACAATTTCCTTTAAAAGGAAATACTAACCCACTGAACGTGTAGACTGTAGTTAACTGTAATCTGTTTAGATAGATTTAATTAAATAGCTATAGGTGTACTGTGCACCTGTATCAAACTCATTTTTTTTTTATAACGTCACGCTTTTAATCCCCGAAGGGGTAGGCAGAGGTGCACATTACGGCACATAATGCCAATGCACACCCACATTTCACAATTTATGTTGTAAGTCCCATGTAATAGGTGGTGAGCCTATTGCCAAATACCGGGCACATTTCCAGACTCCGTGCTACCACTGAGAAATTTTCGAAAAACCGAAAAAAGCCCAGTAATACCCCTTACCCGGCAGTCGCACTTGCAACCACTCGGCCAACGAGGCAGTCAAGGCGGAGGTGTTAGGGTATTACCCAGGTCTTAATTTAAATAAGAATGTCTATCTTAATGTCATGTCTCTGAAGTGTACATCCGACATATCTAATGTTTACAAAAATCCACTTCACTTGTCAAATTAATAAAAGGTTTTCTTCATTAATGAGTTGATCGATGTCATCAATACATGGTGCTATCAATCACAGCTATGATCGCACAAAAACCCGTCGAGACAGACAGACTGACTGACTTCAACAGACACGGTATGCCTTGCTTGAGACGTTTCCGGTTTAAACCGATGTGAAAATGTGCAAAAGGTTTAAGGTTTATGTACCATTCGACCAAGCAGACTATTTTGAATGTGACTGAAGAAACGCACTACTGTGATAAAGTGATAACAATCAAGGTACTATTTTAGAATGCGTTATATACTTAAGAGATAATCATATAGTATACGTGATTATAATTAAAGGACCGGACCGGAACCCTGGTGTCCCGTTACCATAAAACAGATCAGTACCCCTAGTATGAGTTTGGTTTACGTTTAAAGTAATCAACACGAGAGCCCGATCGGCGCTTTGATTGGTTGTTTTATTCGAGCTGGCCAATCAGAGCGCCGAATGTTCTCTCGTTTCGATTACTTTAAACGTAAATCAAACTCATGCTAAGGCTACAGGTACCGTACCCTAAGTAGGAGTTTGCTTTAAGTTATCGAAACGAGAGCGTGTTCAGCGCTCATTGGACGGTTTATACGAGCCGGCCAATCAGAGCTCTTGTTTCGTTTACTTTAAACGTAAAACAAACTCATAGTAAGGATACAGACAAGACTAATGATAACGGAATTACAATTCTTATAGATAATTCCTTTGTGAATTGTAAATATCATACGTGAACGTGATACTTCTGTGGTATCGCTGTACCGTAGCAGAAACCATTCATGGTTTTTACGTTCTGTCGGATAAGTAGAGAGTAAAGTTGCGGACGTAGAGCTGACATGTGTACACTTCTGGGAACCCTGTGATACTTCGGTAATGTTAATTATATCGCGGCTCTGACGACGGATGTCAGCCTCGTTTAGTTCAACAACTGTCAATGGATATATTTATGTAGTTACTCTAAGTAAGAACGATCGCAAATATTTACATGGTTGACCCACCATCCCGCAAACTTTTTTTTTTTTTTAAAAAAAAACGTTGCCCCACGTTAGGATTTTCTCCTGTGTCGTGGGTGCGTTTACAAACATACAATTTCACATGCACATGACACCCAGACCCGAAACAACAATTTGTGGATCACACAAAGAGTTGTTCCGTGCGGGAATCGAACCCGCTACCCGTTGCACGGCAGCCAGATGCCCAGCCACCGCGCCAACCGTGCAGTCGAGTCGCCAACTGATCATCTAAATGAGACACGGTAACAATAAAATGACATATTCGGAAGTTCCTCCCTCTTGAGCCCTGACCGCCGGTAGCTTAGATTTATCCCGTTACTGGTGGGCTACTGCTTTTTAGATAACAGATACATATCGATGTCAAGCCTAGCCTAAGAAAGCTTCCGAAACTGTGGTCTACCTAGCGCGGGCTGATGCCCGATCGGGAGCTGCGAACAACGTAAAAGGTTACCGGGGCTCCGGCTCAAAGGGCAGGAGTAGGAACGGTGTGATTTTTAATCAGAGAGAGTTTGACACTCCCTCTCGCCTCACTCAAGGCATTGGCTGATTTTCACCCCTAAAAATAAGAGCCTGAGAAAGTTTAGTATCAGGTTAGGTACAGTACTATCAATACCTTACTCGAAAGTCTACATAAAATGGCACATCCCCATGATATCGAACTTAAGTACTAGTTCAAAAGTATCTAAGATAGGTATCTCTAACTTTTATGGCATCCGATAAACATCTATATCATATCACATCACAGCCTACCTACTTCACCATAAACACACGATAAAGCTTTTCACAAAATATTACTAACACCGGAATGACCGTGGGTAGAATTTCCCGAGAGATAATAGTAACACTGATGGAGGCCTCAAATGGAGTACAATTAAGTTTCTATTAAGTTACTTTCAACACGTATCATGCTCGAGATCGGATGGTGTAATTATGGATAACATGGCTCCGCTCAATCTACCGATATTAACATAAAACTTTATTTATAGGTCACTAGTCCACTGGGTCGGTTTTAGGGCTGTGCCACAAAGGGCTTAAATATATCTACATACTTATATTAATAATCTATACTAATATTATAAAGCTGAAGGGTTTGTTTGTTTGTTTGAACGCGCTAATCTCCAGAACTACTGGTCCGATTTGAATAATTCTTTGTATAGGATAGTGCATTTATCGAGAATGGTTATGGGCTATAAAACGTCACGCTATGACCAGTAGGAGCCAAGTAGAGCGGGTGAAATCGCGCTGAGTAGCTAGTTTTATATAAAAGACAAACTCTTCAGCTTTATAATATTAAGTAAAGATATGTAGATACGTGACATTCGTATTGTAGAGTGCAGCGTATTTACTATTTTAAGTATTTCACAATGTTATCGAGAAAATATTATTCCGATATGTCACAAATATATCATAGATGGGAAGAATAGATAATATTTAGATTTTAATCCTAGACGTAGTATATTGTAGGTAAAGCCTCCAATTCTCCACTCCTTCGCGATAGAGAATGCTACTAGTGCTACTACCAGTTCCTCAATGGTTGCTCGCAGTTCAGCCGTACCTGGGTCCATTTTACTAATAAATCATAATATTCTGTTGGTTACTAAACCTAAGCATTAGGTTAGCGATATCACATACATTATCATAATTGCCGGCTGTTAGGTACATTAGCTGTAACACGGGTCATTATTGCTCTCTACTGCGATGGCTACACATCAAACTATACAAATCCAATGTAAACTGCAGACAACGTAACAGATTACCGGGGTTCAAGCTCAAAGTAGGAGAAGGAACGGGGTGGTTTTTGGTTAGTAAGAATCTGACACCCCTCTCGCCTCATCCAAGGCGGGTCATTGGATGATTTTCTCCCTTAAAAAAAAAGAGTATAAACTGACAATGGAATATTAGGAAAGATCATACAAAGCGAGACCATGGTAAAATGGTTTTATTAACTCTATGTGTATGTATCTTCGACGCAGGCGCGCAGTCAGTACAGCGCTTACGCATACATAGTGCGCTTAATCAGTATACTTCTTTGAAATGACTGGATAACCAAGTAAAATTGCTGGTCTGGCTATGTTTGGATTTCTGTTAATCACATCGCACAAACTAACGTATTTTACATTATTTACTATTCTTCTTCGTCGAACATCTTTAGGATAAAATGACTTAGGTAAACCGAATCGGAAACAAAATTATGACGATATAATAATTACAAAGAAGTTGTCAAAATAAGATCAGTTACCAATGACTTGTTACTTAGATACGATATTACTACCATCTACCTGTAATAGGTAAGTTTTAATTAATCAATTACGTCACTTTTATCCCAGAAGGGTTAGACAGAGGTGTACAGTACAGCAGGTAATGCCGCTATACAATGTACACCGTACAACGTGCATGAGTTATAAGTCCCATGTAATAGGGGATGAGACTATTACCATTCCAGTTTCCATGCACATTTTTAGACTCCGTGCTACTAATGAGAGATTTAAAAAAAACTGAAAATAGCGCAATAGTACCTACTTTGCCTAGCAGTCGCCCTTGCGACTACTTGTCCAACGAGGCAGTCAATCACCTAGGAAACTAATAAACACTGATTCCCAAACTTTCCTACCGGGGAAGTCCTAAAGGAATTTGTAATTCCCAAAAACACAATAGAATCGTTACCTTTTAACCGCAAATGAAGAATAATTTTAAGTTTTAAATGACTCGAACAAAAATACCACTACTTAATAGTAGCAATTAACAATATCGTTAGTTTATCACTTTAACGGTGAAACTGTTGTGATATAAAGACAAAATTAACTAGTAGGACTATCATAGTTCTCTACGGCGTCAACATGAAAGCAATACGTTTGGTGAGTGTCCTGTCCTATACTATCCTATCCTACTACTAGCCTAAACATAAACATCATACTGTTCGATTCTTAAAAACTCACTGTACTATAGAGAGTTCTGAATAAGCAATATCAATAATTATTTTATATTGAATGTTCCACAATAACCTAGGAGTTTTAGAGGATGCGATTCGGTTTCGTTCGTGCCAATAGTAACATTTTATTTAGGCCACTTCGTCTTGCACTTATTACCTATTCATTTTACCTCCATTGTCCTTAGTAAATAAAAGACTCTCCAAACTATTCCATGGCTAAATATTTAATTATTATGTTTCCAGATTATGGTTCTTGGAGTCGCAGCTGTAGCGTACAGCATGCCGAGTAACTCCCAAGGTAAAAACTTGATCACAGGCGTCTTCATCCCATCTGATGCCTTCCAAGACCTGCAGGACCGAGCCAACGCCAACTCTCCACAACAGGTTGTTCAAAGTCAGCCCAGCTACCAACCGATTGCTTCGAACCAGCCACAGTACCAGCCCGTGAACACAAACCAACCGAGCTACCAACCTGTCACCTCCAACCAGCCGCAGTACCAGCCAGTCAACACGAACCAACCTGCCTACCAGCCAGTCAACACGAACCAACCACAATACCAATCGTACCCGGTTCAGAACCAACCAACAGTGCTGACTAACCAGCCTACTCAAGTCCAACAACCAACAAACAGTCAGCCATTGTTGGTCCAGGAACGAATGGGCAACGATGCACCAGTTTTGACCAACCAGCCTTTGAGTAACAGCCAACCATTAAACGTGCAACCTGTAATCTCCAACCAACCTAATGTGGTGTACACCCAAGAGCCATTATCGGCAAACAGTGACTCGAACCAACCGATTATGGTGATGACTAATCAACCAAACGGACAAGGCAATCCGTCCATATTGTTCGTTCAACAACCATCGGCCGCTTCCAATGCACCAATTTACGTTCAGCAGCAACCGAACCAACAACCTGCTCAAGTGATCTTCGCCAGCAATCCTTCGAATGGGAACCAGCTACAAGGAACTGGCTCCGCAGTGTACACTCTGATACCTCTGAATACACAGAACGCTGTAAACAGTAATCCGGGAGGCTCTTACCTAATCCCTGTACAGCCGAGCAATTCCAACCCGATCATATTGAGCACAGGAAACTAGGAATGTTATAGTCGTTTTATTATCGTAGGTAATATTTATTTGCAATAAATAGCTAATTTAATTAATTGTGAACGACTGTATTTCAACTTGCCTTTATATCTCTAAGCACCCGGACAGGAATTTGAATATGAAATGTGAATTATTAGGATATAAAAAGATAGAGGCTCTGAACCTAACAACCTACTTCGAATTCCAGTACAAAATATAATTACTATAATGATTAAAGTTCTGTATCATATTGGAAGTATCGTGTTTATAATCCGGTACTAAGTACTATGTTACCTGTGGTGTTAAAACCTCCCGCTGTCCAGTAATAGCTTGGACTCCCCGTGGGAAAATGTATAGTTTAGAGATCATTAGCGCACATACCCTACCTCAACATTTTTTATGACTTGGTTTTTGTTTACTTTGTGTTTTATACCTCACAAACTAATGCACTTATCTAACTTAGGTACTTACAGTGTAAGCGTGTAAAATGCAGTGTGCGGTCATTGCCTTTACTAACTTACTTAGGTACCTCGGTAGGTACATACTATACTTACATACTTATTCATTACTTATCTAAATTCTTCAATTCCATATCCTTCAAATTTTGAATATAACCAAATAAGTACCATTTTATTAAATCTCTCGAAAACACTTCGATAGTTGCTGCTTAATTTTTAAATGATGATTTTTTAATCAGTTTACTAATGATTCCATTAACTGTTTTGTTGATTGACAAGTCTCAAAGACGTCTCGCTAAGGGAACAGGAGGTCTCAGGTTGATTACCAAGCCCCAAAACAGTTCCGGCTTTATTAAAGATATAAAAATCAAACTTATTGTTTAGCCTCCAATAAATAAATAAGTATCTACTTATTTTGAGCAAATATGTTTTTTCTTACACATTTAAATTCCGCTAATATTATTATAAGTATTATTTCCAAAGTTCCTACTACATCCTCGCAAAACATCTAAAGCAAAAGCATATTTCTTGAAATGAATAAACGAGCTCCCTCTGTTGATTTTCACTAGGAACTTTTTAAACTAAGTATTGTCTATGCCATTTTAGTCGACTAATGTAATGGAATCCCTAAAATGTCACGAAGAAATGACAGTTAAGTGAACGAAGCACATCACTAGTGTTTAAGCCAACATGGTGGTTGGAGTGCAAGTTATTATTTACGAAAATATTAGAGTTAATTAATTATATAGTGCGATAAAAGAAAACCGTAACGATGTCATCCACAGAGCCTTCCCAGAATAAAACCTGGGAGCTCTCCCTATATGAACTTCACCGCACACCGCAGGAGGTCATTACGGACGCCACTGAAATCGCGGTGTCCCCCCGCAGTTTACATAGTGAATTGATGTGTCCAATTTGCTTAGACATGCTCAAAAAGACCATGACTACAAAAGAATGCCTTCACAGATTCTGTAACGATTGTATTATAACTGCCCTTCGTTCGGGTAACAAAGAATGTCCTACATGTCGAAAGAAGTTGGTGTCCAAGCGGTCCCTGAGGCCTGACCCTAACTTCGATTTGTTGATCTCAAAGATATACCCCAGCAGAGACGAGTATGAAGCTCACCAGGAGCGTCTGCTGACTAAGCTGAGTATGTCGCACTCGCAGGCGTCGTTAGTGAACTCTATTACTGAGGGAATAAAGCTGCAATCTCAAAATAGGCCTCAAAGATCTAGGAAAAATCACGAAGAAAGTAGTAATACGTCTAACTCGAATGGTAACACAGAGAATGCTCAAAATGGTAGTTCAGGAGCGGCTCCTGCTGCTCCCAAGGATGGATCCTCATCAATGAGCAACCCGGCCCCCTCAGGGCAGTCCACTTCCAACCCCGCGAGTGTAAGGAGCACTCCGTCGCCGGTGCCATCCAATATCAGCTCTGTGTCAAAAAACACAAGCACCACTAAAAGAGCCAAATCTATTTTAACATCAGAGCGCAGCGAGGAGAGTGAATCTAGTGACGGCAGGTTGGACTACTGTTTGTTTACTTACTTATCTTTACTTACATCACTATAGTGTTCTGTGTATGTGATAGTGTTTGTGCCAGGTTTAGAGGACATATATATTATTTATATGAATAAGTAGTCTGAAAATAAAGTAGTAATGATGTTATTATAAATCCATCCAGTGTAAACATCCAAACTTATCAACTACCATAACCATAATAATATACTGTTCGGGAGTGTGAGTGGGATTGTGTGGTAATAAACAAGTTTTTAAGAAACCATAATCTGATCCTGCTCATTTTACTTATTGAATCTCAAATCCTCAGGCTTTAGAACAAGGAAGCAGGAAGCATTGTCATGTGATACAGATAGAAAATAAAAAAAAAATATGTTAGTATAATATTTGATGTAATGAATTCCAGGACTGAAGGAGAGAACTCAATGGACACAGAGGGTGAGGGTGAGCCACTGAACCCTAATGAAATAGAGCTGGTGTTCAAGCCACATCCTACTGAAATGACAGGAGACAACCAACTGATGCGAGCCCTCCGAGACAGCTCAGTGAGATACTTGAAGACAACCGCCAATGCCTCCGGTAAGTGTTACCAGCTACTATTATTAAACTAAGCAGTTAATTGCTAACTGTATAAACCGTAAAAAATATAGTATTGCATTGGGTTTCACCATGAAAGTGAGGATACTATTTTTAAAATATTAAACGTCAAAATAGGTTTCTTTTTATCAAGGAAAGTACCCATTTAATTGTAATGATGATTTTATTGTGAATATTTAATCAAATACCTATAACCTTACCTATACCTTACTAAAAAGTAAACTGAAATCCTATAACTATGTTTCCAGTGGACCACCTAAGCAAGTATTTGGCGATGCGTCTCACCCTCGACTTGGATGCAGAACTGCCAGAGGCCTATCGCTTGCTTAACTTCTGTATTTATGTTGCCCCCGCGCCCGGTCAGTTCGTGCCATTGGCCGGCTCACAGACACTGCGCCAAATCAATGATAAATTCTGGAAGGTAAATATTTTCTTGATGGATTTATTAATTTAGAACTCAAATCTCATTTATATACCTAACTAGACCATAACCCTCTGTACCACTGAACATAATAATATATATTTTTTAATTTATACACAATATCATAATATATTCCCAAAATTTTTTGTATTATGCATCCGTAACTCCATGTATGACCCTTTTTTAGAGCCCCAAATAAATCAGGTTGAGTGTTGTCATAAAACAGTAACAGCATTCCTTTAAAAAAGAAGAATTTTTGAAATCCGAAATAATCAAAATACATAAATACTTTGTCAAACTTATCCATGCCTTATTGTTTACCAATGGTGTTAACAACCATCCGCAACTCTTTGTTAAAATAACAATTACAATGTGGTTAATAACCACAATGTAATATGGAGTGCAGTTCTAATCTGGTTAATAACATCCTTTCCTTGTTTATATTCCTCGCTATAAATATAAACATGTTTATTCTTCAGGTGAACAAACCTCTGGAAATGTACTACTCCTGGAAGAAAACCTAGATTTAAGCTACATGTTAGTTACGTAACGAAATGGAAGTGCAGTGATAAAAGTATTTATAAATAATTTTTATTCAACTGAATATGAACACAATTGACGGAGACATGGACTCTTGATAATTGTGATATCATTTAAATAATTGTATCTCAATATAAAGAAATATTTTAAGTTACTATTTAGTTATAAGCTGTCATTTGTTTTTATTAATTGAATTGTATCATAATTTTAAGTATTCAGAATTGATTTTAATGTTTTAAATATTAGAATTCCAATTGAAAATTGTAAATATTTTATAATTCCCTTTCCAATATTGTTCTATTTATTTATTGTCTGTATTGAGCTGAATAAATTAGCAGGCATTGAAGAAACAATTTTATTCCATAGAATATTAAGTCATTTTAAAACATATTCAATACAGTAATTGCACTTGGCAGTTATTTGATGTAATAATATTAATTGGATTTTAATAGGACATTAATCTATTTAATAAATAAGAAATGTATTGTACAATTAATTATTGGGCAATTTTTCATTAAAATGACAGAAATATTAATGCAATTTTATTATTGTGTTTTGAATTTCCATAACAGACCTAGCTCAAGCTGGATAGCATATTATTTGTTGGTTCATATTCTTTGACTTATTTTTCTTTTTTTTTACATTCTGACATTTACGAGGGCTTTGAGGTATTCAAGGTATAGGATACACAACTAGTTCATGAACTATGTGTAAAATACAGTAGAACTCCAATTATCCGAACTCCGACTATCCGAATCGCCGATTATCCGAATCACAAAAAATTGTCCAAAAAAAGTCTAAGTGCGCTATTATTCTCCCCCCCGCGAAGCCAGTGTTTGCAGTACATTTTATTTATGTTTAAAACATGTGAAAATTTCATGTTTCTTTCATTTAATTCAATAAAAAAATAGTGCAATATCAAAACGTAGCTTTTATTCTTTTCAATGGCACTTTCTTTTTTAAATCCGATTATCCGAATATTTGATTATCCGAATGGGTCCCGGTCCGCATTAATTCGGATAATTGGAGTTCTACTGTATAAAAATGTGTTTGGCTCAGAAGCACAAATACAGACAAAATCAGATTTAAAATTGATTTCCTTTTACAATCTAATGTGAAACAGAAATAGTTTTATACATATTTAATTATTTTCCTTATATGTCATAATATATCTATATCAACTGTTAACTATGCATGTGTGACACGTAGCTACGTGGCTATTTCTGCATCACTATTAACAAATATTGGATAAATTGTAATAGTTTATCTTATTTTCTATAAGTAGGTACAAAATTGTGTCCATATACTATTAGACGTTCCGAATTGGTCGGTTGGTCGGGTCCAACCGAATCGGAACGTCTATTATTAGATTTATTAATATCTCAATCCATTACCTGTTCATAACTCGTTAGGTCTCTTCAAAGAAATGGCCTGTAAAATAAACGCACACATAGGTTTTTCACACATTCAGTTGAAACAGCTACACTACTGCCACAGCAGAGTGCCAGATGTCACAGTAGCATGATGAATCAACATAATATATGTACGAAAATATACGAATGAATCAAATCTAACATCAAGTGTGTCTTATTCATCACTATATTAGACGATCATTTGATTTCACAATGAAATGAAAAGAAGTGGTAGGAGTAGGTTCGAAGGGTAGGAATTAGAATTCAAATAAGTCGAAAAGATTTACATTTGCAACGGAATGTTTTATTCGAAACAAAACAACAAAAATAAGGATTGAAAATAAACATCGAAATTCACGAATAGTAGGTACGTAGGTGCTTGCCGTGCCCGCAGCTCATGCACGCTACAATGTACATAGCAGGTACCTAGTGCAAGCTAAAATTAAAATATTTTTCCAACATTGTAGGTACATACCTTATATGTACATGTACTAGATGTATATATACTAAGATATTAAGAAAGTACACTGTAAATTACGCAAACATGTCATAGTTATGGTCAATAAGCTAGCACAACAGTAGCTCTCGCTGCTCCCAATTTGAGCATACAAATCGGCGCGAAGTTTAAATCTGTGATAGTTGGGTCTGTTACATTGAAAAAGAAGATTGTATATTTCAAATGATTAGACAAGAATCAACTCTATTAATATGTAGTTAATGTGTTTTTTTCACAGTGGTGACGACTGATTTAAAGGCTATTTAACACTGACCAGTCACAGAAGGATTTTCCTAGTGTGACGTACTATGATTATCCTGGAGACATGTTAGTCTGGGCGTGGTTTGGGCAAACTTGCCACGCTAGTTCTAACACTAACACAAGCGATATGCGCTTTGAACTATGGTACTTCTCTGTTCTGGATCTAGATATATAGCCGGTACCGCCTGGTACCTAATCCAGTGTAAAATCGTGAATTCGTGAACTACATATTATTAGGCATATTTTGTACTTTATTACTCATCTATTTGTCTTATTTATTATTCTTTTAAAACGATCAAAAACCAGCTGTTTATATTAATACAACACAAGGCACACACAATTTTGTAATCTATATTTTATCTATACTTTAGTAAATGATTCCTTAAAGCCGTGTATTCTCTTCCAAGTGCTCTCGTCGCCTCCACTTTCAATGATTGTAATCCTTCGACAATTCCTTCCTTTTTATCTGCTTCTACAGCTGTAGTCAACCTCTCCATAGTAACAAAACCAGCTTCTACTCTTTCAGCTTTTTTTAACAAGTCTTTTACGTCATCCAGGTAATTCTGGTGAGTTCGCGTGCCACTCTCAGCATCTTCTCTGTAATTAAGCAATCTTTCTGTATGCTCCCAAACAGTCAGAGCTCTTTGTCCAGCTTTCATTTTTGAAGTGCACATAAAATTTCTAAATAATTTTCTACCTCTTTCATCGTTAAGAACGTTTTCGATTCTGTCCGTGAAACGATCTAAATCGGTGTTCGTTATGTCGTTGGCACTGCCGCAGGCATTAAAACAATTATCCATTTTAATAACATTTGTGAGGCACTTCGCTTGTTCTGAATTGTTTATCGATCCAGTATTACATAGTTCCGTCTACATTTAGATATACTTGATTATAACACCTTCATTGTCTGTTTCACAAGTAGGTAAGTAGGTAATAGTCAAACAAAATCACAGGAGTAGGTACTTAACACAACACTTATTTTTTTTACGAAATGGTTAATCACATAAAGGAAGTGAGGTTAACTACAAAAATAGGTTTCTCTGAGACACGAACCGACACCTTCCGCACACGGGTGCACGGCGTAAATAAACTGCGTTTGTGAGGAGCCTGGCGGTCGCGTATTGGTACGAGAAGTCACGAAGTTCACGATGTCGTTCGTGATAACGTAGTGCGCATGCTCGACTTTCATAGTCGTTTGAAAACTCCCGCCACGTACGTATATTTCACAGGAACTCTGATTTTAATAATAAAATCGAAAGTTTTTGAAAATAACACAAAACAATATAATAGTAAAACCAGCTACCGTTGCTTACGAAGGTGCGAATGTGACTTGTATGAAAAATGTAAAGCATTACATCACTAGGTACAGGTAAAAAATCGCCGTGACCTCGGTCGATGACTGGCGTTGTTCATTCATGGGAATTAAATATCACCGAGGTGGAGTCAAGACAATGGTCTTACGCACACCGCTCCCCTACCTTGGGCCGCTTGAATTACATTGAAAATATACAACGGGAACCTGGGGTTATAAAGTTACTAAACAAACTTTATACATGGCTAGGAAGTGTTATGTTGAAGTTAAAAACAGAGCAATTAGGAAATAGGTTATCTACGATATGATTGGTTAAAACTTATTTTCTAAGCGGTAACCTATTTTTTAAACCTTGAAAGGTACTTCGCGCGTTTCACGCGTTTTACTCGGTTCCTATTGGTCATAGCGTAATGTTATACCTACAGCCTATAACCTTCCTCAACAAATGGACTATCCAACACAAAAATAATTATTCAAATTTGTACAGTGTACCAAGTACAGTGGTTTAGACGTGACTTGAGTGAAGAAATACAAAATATATGCAAGTAACTATCTACAGTATGCTAACAAGTACTAGAACGAACAAGAAAGACAAAGAAAGTATATAGGTACCTATAATTCCTATGTTGACTGTTTTTTAACACCTCAAAGTCATTAGTTTTATCAATGCACAGGTACAATGTTTTACTGCATTTTTTGTCAGATAGATTAACATTCCGATAAATAAAAGTAAGATAAGATAGAATGATAAATAACACCTGTACTTATATCATAAATAACAAAAGGATCAGGAATATTAGGTAGGTAGGTAAATAGCTTTGTAAGTTTTGAAATGTGTTTTGCATGAAAATAATAACTAGGTATGATACCTAGTAGTAATATGGTACGAATATTATACTTACCTACCTAGGTACGTCTTAATATGTAGATACGGTGGATTACACGTGGTATAGGCGTTGCTGGCGCCCATAAAAAGGTTTGTGGGTAAAAATTAACGTGCACCAGGATTTTTTGAAGTTGTGGTGTTGCACGGTTGGCGCCGCAACTGGTTAACGCGCAATGTTAGCGGGTCCGATTCCCGCACGGAGCAACTTCTTGTGCTCCGTTGTTTCGGCTCTGGGTGGCATGTGTATGTGAACTTGTATATTTGTAAACGCACCCACAACACAGGAGAAAATCCTAATGTAGGGCAATGTTTCAAGCAATTCATTAAGACAAAAACATGTATCTCTCTAAATTAGAGCGAAGCTGTAATATCATTACAAGGAACGTTAATGAAATTCATGATGATACTGTCGAACGGATGTGTATTTTTGTAATAAATATATTACACTATTATAATAGTCTGGTCAAATTAGATATTTGGCCTCACTTTTTATAACGATGTTACGAGCATTTTCGTCTTTCTTAACCATAATACGACCAAAAGAAGTCCAGCAGAATTTGTATTGCTTAGTTTTAGCCAGGTCTCTAGCCAAGAAGAATAGTCGGGCATTCTTAGGAGTCAATTGTTCGGATATAAATACGGGGACCTCGGCGTCGCTCTTAATCCCGAGATGCTTTGCCTGTAGTTTACTCGTGTTAGCCTTTTTCAGTAAATTAGTTTTGAGGAGCATGGAATTGAGTTCAACAACTACAAGGATTACTTTTGTGGGTAATAAAATAATATAATAGATTCCTTGTCACACGTTCAAATTCGTGCGCTTTCGACGGGAATTTAAAGGTGTGACCAGCACAGTACAGCACTTCGACCCGACTCGGTGCTTTTTTGTATTAAATTCATATCATCATATATGGTCAATTCAAAACCGACAATTTATAATATTTAATAATATGAATAATAATAAATTGTAGGTATACTGACGGTATTGAATCGACCTTCAACATTTTTATCACTGTCTTATTGAAAGTCATACTTATCTATTTAATTGATTGCTTGAAAGTAGGTAAAGTACGACTCGAACGCAGGCTTGATGACTTCCAGCCTCCCGAACAAGCCGGATTCCGAAAAGGTTTCAGTACCATAGACCACATTCATACGCTGCGGCAGGTTATACAGAAGACCGAGGAGTATAACTTGCCACTATGCTTGGCGTTTGTGGACTATGAGAAAGCCTTCGATTCAATCGAAACCTGGGCGGTGCTGCAGTCTCTCCAGCGGTGCCACATCGACTATAGATACATCGAGGTTTTGAAGTGTTTGTATAACAACGCCACCATGCGCATCCGACTCCAGGAAGAGACTACGAGGCCAATCCAGTTGCGGAAGGGCGTGAGACAGGGAGACGTTATATCTCCGAAACTGTTCACGAACGCACTGGAGGACGTTTTTAAGCTCTTGGACTGGAGCGGACGCGGCATCAACATTAATGGCGAATACATCACTCATCTCCGTTTCGCCGATGACATAGTCGTAATGGCAGAGTCGCTGGAAGAGCTGAACACCATGCTCAGCGACCTCAATACCGTTTCCCAACAGGTGGGCCTTAAAATGAACATGGACAAGACGAAAATCATGTCAAATGTCCATGTTGCACCTATACCGGTTGTCGTTGGGAGCGATATACTCGAAGTTGTAGACCACTACACATACCTGGGTCAGATCATCCAGCTAGGTAGGTCCAACTTCGAGAAAGAGGTCGCTCGAAGAATCCAACTCGGATGGGCAGCATTTGGGAAGTTGCATGAAGTCTTCTCGTCAAAAATCCCGCAGTGTCTGAAGACCAGGATGTACAACCAGTGTGTGTTGCCAGTGATGACGTACGGTACCGAGACATGGTCCTTAACTGCTGGCCTTTTAGAAAGGCTCAGAGTCGCCCAGCGCGCGATGGAGAGAGCTATGCTCGGAGTATCTTTGCGCGACAAAATCCGAAATATGGAAATTCGCCAAAGAACAGGAGTTACAGACAGCACAGCTCTCAAAATATGCAGGCTGAAGTGGCAATGGGCAGGCCACGTCGCTCGGAGGACTGATGGCCGCTGGGCCAGGAAGGTGACTGAGTGGCGACCGCGGACCGGAAGACGCAGCGTGGGCAGACCTCCCACTAGGTGGACCGACGACATCGTCAGAGTGGCGGGGAGCCAGTGGATGCAGGTGGCGGCTTGTCGTTCTACGTGGAGGACCAAGGGGGAGGCCTTTGTTCAGCAGTGGACGTCTCTCGGCTGATGATGATGATGATGATGATGATGATGAGGTAAAGTACATCATTTGGTCAACCGTAGATACTTTATTACATTATTAGTAGTATTGTACTATAGGTATATCGGGGCTCCATAGTATACACTGTTGAAGAAATATGTATAGCAAGCAAAAATACTATATTTCCGTACGCCTCTTGCTTAATCAAAATATTTAAAGGCTCAATGAAACTCATGGAATCATATTATTATAATATTTTCACAAAGTTGTTAAATTACTTGAAAGAAATAATATCATTTTCGCATCTCTTTAATAACAGAAAGTGTTAAAACTCGAAATAGTTGTGTATTCTTTATTGACGAATGACGACTTTATTGGCGCATTTTAATGTGGTTCGATTTTATACAAAGTTTGAAATTATTTCATTTCTTCTGTCTATTTTCACCACTTCGGCATTCACAGAAATATATTTTCTGTTAGATACGACTGCTGTATAGGTATAACGCATATATAAAAAAAAAAACAGGAAAAAAATGCAAAACTATTTTTTTCTTCCATACTAAAGTACCTACAATATTTGTTGAAGTGCACTATAGTTTTTAGATCAGATTAAAAAAAACTGTATTTAGAAAAACAAAGGTTGGCAACTCTGTTTAAAAAGATACACGGATATGATTATAGTGAATAATTGAATATCAGCCATCCGTAATCTAGGATGTGGATTAATAAACTAATGAATTTAAAATAATAATTAAAAAAATACTTATAGTTACTTTGTTTTTAAATTTTTATTTAATTTTTTCTTTATTTTAGTTTTAAATAAGTTTTTATTCCTTTTTTTTAGTTATTTTTAAGTTGTATGTATAAAATAAATGTAATTATTTAAAGTGTTTCTTTTTCTCCAAGATACAAAATAAATTGAAATATTCGATTTTTTATTATCTATGCCAATATATAGCAGAACTGCCAACATTATGAAAAATTGACGTTTAAGTCGGCCATTTTGCAGTTTTTACGGTAACTGCTATACACGTGTTTGGTAGGTTATTCGATAAATTATAATAAAATACTAATAGTTTCAACATACAATTGTGTTATAAGTTGTCTACATACATTCCAGGTTGCCGAGATGGCAGTTGCAAAGAAACCCGTGGCTAAAAAAGCCCAACTGCACCAGAAGTCTGGTAAGAAGGGAGTCAAAGGTGGCAAAATCCGCGGTAAAGGCATCAAGCGGAAGATCAATCTGAAGTTCATGATCGACTGCACTCATCCAGCTGAAGACAGCATCCTCGATGTAGGCAACTTCGAAAAATATTTGAAGGAGCGTGTCAAAGTTGAGGGCAAAACAAATAACCTGGGCAATCACGTTGTCATCGCTAGGGACAAGACCAAGATCTCCATCAACGCAGGTTAGTGTGCTTTCTTCTAATTATACTCCTGTTTATATTAGTAGTTTAAGTTAGTTATATGGTGTCGAAACATGCCTTTGATTTTGTTCCATTAAAGAAACACATTGTTTTCAAGTGAAGTTTTCATAGAAAATGTGCACCTATTTGACCAAAAATTGTTGGTACTTCTAGAAGAGATATTTATAAATTTATCTTGGTATTTTGTGATTATATTGTATATTTTGTAAACATAACCTCAACTTGGCTGCAGCCGTACCACTACCACTGTGAAAACCCATTAACCCAGCTCTTTAAGTTGAAGACAAGTGTATTTGATTGTGCATTAAAGATAATAGCTAAAAACTTTGATTAGTGGGTCGTTTTAGGGACCTTAATTTTACTAGATTCTTGTTCTGTTACCCAATTTCTTTCCCGTGACAAATATTGATTATTCTTTCTCTACATGGACTAAAGATAGTGACTCGATATAAGGTTTTTAGCATGTAAAAAGTTCTAATACTAACTATTCTATTTGCAGATATTCCCTTCTCAAAGAGGTACCTGAAATACTTGACCAAGAGGTACCTCAAGAAGAACAACCTCCGTGACTGGCTGCGAGTGGTGGCGTCTGCCCACGACTCATATGAACTCCGTTACTTCAACATTAATGCTGACAGTGACAATGAAGACAATGAGGATTAAGCTATTGATACAATAAAATAGTAATTTACAAAGCTTGACTTTTATTAGATGGTGCCCCATGTTCACATTCCTCTCACTTTGCCTTTCATCCTGTGGTCACTTACTCCCAGTATTGTCATACTGCATCCATTATCACGTTTGGGCTTTGACGGTAACATGTTTTACCATAATGTAGTCATTGAATTTTTCTGTTATTCAAGTAAAATGCACTGGCTTACACACAGTTTATACCCAAATCTTAATAATAAATTCATCTTGTTTCCTAATTTAGTTAGGTTAGGTACAATATTCAGTATCTACATGTTTAGTTTGAATACAAAGCATTTTTTTTTTTTATCACCTGATGGTAAGCAATTACCGCCGCCCATGGACACTTGAACCACCAGAGGCGTTACTCCCAGTATTGGAGCGTTACAAGTGCGTTGCCGCCTTTTTGGGGGTTAGGAATTTAAAGGTTGTTGGGGAATCGGGGATTGGGCGGGTGTTAATTCACAACGCAAACCTTGTTTCACGTTGGTTTCCTGTGAGGCTGTGGTATCACTCCGGTCGAGCCGGCTCATTCGTGCCGAAGCATAGCTCTCCCACACTTAAATGTCTATAATTTGTACTCAAAACTTCAGATCTAAATTATCCTAAATTTAGATTATATTAACATGTTACTGTGCCGCCTTAGATTGTATCGAGCAAAATTTCTGATTGGAATTAATTAACTAGTTTCCTTGGTCGAGTCGTCAGGGAGCTGGAAGCCAGCAAGGCATAGTTTTGTATAAGTATGTATTGAAAACATCGTGAGGAAGTTTGGCCACAATTTCATTTCCCAATCCAAGTTGCTACCTATCATAGCATAGCTAATGCATTATTTTTGTTTGTACCTATGTACCTTTATTTTTACTTTTCATAAAAATACATAAATATCATTTCTCGAACCCTATTACTGTGGAGAAACGAGTTAATTATCTAGTGCTCAATTAGGGTAATTAGTTCATTGATCGGTGGCGAGCAGTTGTGAAGGTATCACCTCTCTTTCTGCGCGTGCTGGTTCTATGCCATCGATCAATATCTCGTTCGTTAAGTTGTCTATCTGTAACAACCAACTCCCCTATATCCTAACGGGGTAATCGTGGCAATTTTAAAATTGTTCAATCCAATTTGCAAGTCCAATAAAGGCATTAGAATCCCATAAATTATTACCCCTATATAATTTAACAAACTAATACGGTTTACGCAATAAATGATTTGAGTTTGAAGGTTTTTTTATTAACATTTTCTACTTTCTGATAAATAACATAAATGCAAGGAAACTGTTTTTATAATGGGTAAAATCATCCAATGACTTCTCCTGCCTTGGGCGAGGCGAGAAGTGTCAGACTCTTACTTACAAAAAACCACCCCGTTCCTAGCTTTTCGAGCCGGATCCCCGGTAAACCCGCTAGGTAGTCTGCAGCTCCGGATATGGAATCTCATAGTTAGATTTCACATAGACACTAGCGTGCGTAGCCATCTTACGATACAACCACGGCCACGAGGCAATGATTGCAACTTTTATAACTTTTTGCTGGGTCTAGATATTAGCGAATTCCATTGTTAGTAGTTTTTCATCGAGGATACGACCCGAGCAGACGAGACGAATACGGTTTCTTTTGTTGCATAATATGAGATTAATTTGAAGTGAGGCTATTTTGACTAGTACTTCTACAGTACACAATAGTTTAACTCGGTTTACTTCTTGGTTGTAGTGGGAATAATAATAAACCAACACATAAATTAATAAGTAACTTTATTTCTCAAGTTTGGTAAATATGTACATAAATTAATATAAAATCATTATGACTTCATGATTTGTACTACAGCTAGTTTAAGATTCATCACCGCCGTGACTAAGTATTGTCTGAATAATGAGAAATGCGCTAAAAGTATATATTTCAACTACATGGTAACAGCTTACTTGCACCGGGAGTAAAGGCAATAGTGTTAACCCTAACATTACAGTACATCATTAAGGCCGGGGTCCAATCATTTGAGAATAATCTCTATCACTGGTGTTTCATTACTGATATTATCACATGTTTGCACGGTCTGTGGCGTACGGATCATTGATCAGTTCATCGATTTTAGCTAGCTTCATAGTAATAAAATTTGATTTCATTCCACTCATTTTATGCTAATACTCAGTAGTTAGTATTTATTGTTACTTCATAATATTCTTGACATAATTAACGCTTATACATAAAAATACATACTAAATTGATGTTCAAGGCAAAGCCTACTGAATACTATTATCTAACTTTATTCGACCGGCGATATAATACTAAAATCGATGTCGATAACTTAGATTTTCCGATATCGATATTAGGTGGCACATATGTATGTAAGAAACGCGGTCGACACGCATTGGTGATATGTCCACCAGCGACATACAAACGCAGCACGTGATTTTTAAATTTTGAATCAATGTTGCTACACTTCTAAAATTACCCTACTTTTGTGTTCGGGCGTCCAGTGCAAGATATATTATTTATAAAATTGGGAGCGAGCGCGTTCACTTGGAAGCGATTTCCTTCATCCTGTTGAGTGCAGAGCCGGCCTTGAACCAGTCGATCTGCTGTTCGTTCAGTGAGTGGTTGAGCTTGATGCGTTCTGTCTTGCCATCTTGGTGCTTGATCTCGCAGTCGACGGGCTGAAAATATTGACTCATGTATTATCAAGAAACTTGATTAAATATAACAACATTAATTAATGTTTCTACATTAACTAGTAGTTACCTTGCCAGGTGCGAGGTCCTTGAGTCCAAGCAGCGAGATCTTGTCTGTGGGCTGGATCTTGTCGTAGTCAGCGGCGTTGGCGAATGTCAGTGGCAACAGACCTTGCTTCTTCAAGTTGGTCTCGTGAATCCTGGAAAAGACAAGGCATTCCGTTGTAAATACAAGTTTGCTTGTACTCTACGTGTTTCATCTCGTTCTTGTTTAGGATGACAGTGAATACAAAATAATGAGAGTTACCTAGCGAATGACTTGACAATGATGGCCCTGCCGCCGAGATGCCTGGGCTCGAGCGCGGCGTGCTCGCGGGAGGATCCCTCGCCGTAGTTCTCGTCTCCGATGACGACCCACTTGATGCCGGCCGCCTTGTAGGCGCGCGCGGTCGCGGGCACGGCGCCCCACTCGCCTGTCTTCTGGTTGCGGACCTTGTTCAGCTCGCCGTTCTCAGCGTTTGTGGCGCTACACATATATTTCATTTTAATTATTTCCTGTTACAAGCATCACACGCAGGTTGCGCTTTTGAGGGTAGGCACTAAAAAGCCATTACTACACTATACTTCTTTAACATCCATTTTAATATACATGCAGCTTATCATGGAAATACGCCAGTTAAGAACTAGATATCTGAGTAATTCTAATGACAACACCTATAAAACGGTAATCACTGCCATTACTTTTATTAATCAGTTATGACATCAAGTCATAATGAAATTACCCGGAGATAATATTACAACTTACGTAATGAACATGTTGTTGGAGATGTTGTCGAGATGTCCTCGGTACTTCAGCCAGGGCCCGGCGGCGGAGATGTGGTCGGTGGTGCACTTGCCCTTCACCTTGATGAGGATGGTCATCTCGGTGAGGTCCTTGCCGTCCCACTTGTCGAAGGGCGCCAGCAGTTGCAGGCGGTCTGACGTGGGCGCCACGTCCACTTGCACCTCTGTATCGCGACAATGATAATTTTATAGCAATATTGCCGAATTTTCTATATATTCAGAATAACGTACAAAGACACCAGATCGCTGTTGTCGATAATTGGGTAGTTTCCTAGGTCAAAAATAAATTATTTTGATATTTCAATATAATAAAATATCCCAAAATAATCGTATTTTTATTCATTCATTTGACGATATACTTATTTATTTAATTTTTCTTGCTATTTTTTGCGTAACAAGTATGCTATTTGACGCAAAAAAATTATGACGTCATAATTTGCAATGTCATACAAAATTCATAGAAAAGTAACGTTTTTGACATATCGATAAAAGTATTGAATTTGACTAGTAGGATAATACCCTATTGTTCACAGACAATCTATGTATGAAGTACGTACTGCTGCCGTCGCTGGGTGGGTGCTGGTATGTGTCCTGGCCGGGGTCGAAACCGCGAGCGGGGAGCTCGTCCGCGAAGGGGTCAGACAGCTTGAACTTCTTGCCGTCACTGCCCGTCAGGGAGTCCGTCATGGGGTTGAAGTCCAGGCGACCTGTAAAGATTAACAAGGTTATACTAAGGCAAGGAATATCTAGCTAGAAGAGCTAGTAATAGATTATTGTACCTAGTTAATTAAAACTAGTGTAATTGTTAAGGGTTGTTCCTCACGAGTGTTGATCATAGCTGACATAAATACAAATCAATTTCTTTATTGACCTCTTGTCTGTTAGCATTATGAGACACAATAGAAAATACAGTGTGTCTCGTGTAGATCTGCGTTCACATACCACGGATAAATATGAAATGGATCAATGAAAAGTTCTCACCAGCAAGAGACAGAGCGGTGACGAGCTCAGGGCTGGTGACGAAGCAGTGGGTGGCGGGGTTGGCGTCGTTGCGGCCGGTGAAGTTCCTGTTGTATGACGTCACGATCGTGTTCTTCTCGCCCTTCTTCACGTCCTTGCGGTCCCACTGACCGATGCACGGCCCGCACGCGTTAGCCAACACCTGCGATATAAATATGTCACATGTTATTAATTTCTTAGCAATACATTAAAACTATATATTCAATTTATAAAGCTTACAAAACCGTAAAAGTAGGGAAAAAGTATTTCATTTTCTTCTCCTTTTCATTTCCTTTACTTCTTAAAACAATAGCTTAAAAACTAAAATCATCAATCATAAGAATTTAAAATCTTCGAACACGAAATAAGTATGACTATTTAAAATTATGTCTTTTGTGTATACTTAGAAAATCTAAATAACAAAAGCATTGTTAAAACTTTAAACAAAAAGAGTTAATGATAACTATTTTCTTATTTATTAGCGTTTTTCTCAGTTTGTTCTTCCTGATATGTCAAACGTAAGAGAGCTCTAGATAATTATGTTAACTAAGTCAGGAAATTATATTAGTTTTAAATATATAGTAACTACTAATTTAATTCTGATTTAAAATATGCGTAAAATAGTCAAGCGTAGAGGTAGTGGCTAAATCATGAGTTTTGTGTTGGGTTTTTAAGGAATAGGCTGGCAAACGAGCACCTGATGGGAGGAGCCGCCCATGGATATCCAACACCGTAAGTGGCACATGTGCGTTCCCAGCTTATTGGGGGTTAGGGAGGTTAGATTGGGAAGGGGAAGAATAGGGCCTTCGGTAACGTCACTCACGCTGTTAAGTACAACGGTTCGGCTACGAGTACTTCACGCCGCTTATCTACTTCGTGGTATCACTCCGGTCGAGCCGGGGCCTCCCACATATAAATATGTTGATGATGACGATATAACAATACAGTGTATGTACTCACAGTGCCTCCGAACTCGCGCAGTGTCTGTGCGATGCCGTCGCGCTCGATGGTGGCGCGGATCTGCTCCGAGCCAGGAGTCACGTTGAATGGAACCTTCGACTTCACGCCGTGCTTCAGCGCCTGTGCACCACATTACATAAATGTTTAATATTCTCAAATATAAATAAACAGACCTGAGACCTATTATATTATATATTATATTATGCTTGTTAGAAACTTATAGTAAATTGGTAGATCATATAGTAGTGATAATAAGTGGCGTGGCTATAATAAAATATTTGTATTTGTTTATAAATTGATAACTGACAAGTTATTAATGCGACATCGAATTTTGGTTTGATCGAATAAAAAACATTACGACCCGGAGATGATAAACTGGATGTAACCAGATATTTATCAAATTAAAGATAACTATAAAAAAAAATCTAAGTTACAATGTAATATATTTAAACTAGAAAAAAATATGGAGTTTGAATGAATGTGTTACCTCCTTGACGATGCTGGCGCAGCGTCCCATGTCCTCGTAGGAGGAGTTGGTGCAGGAGCCGATGAGTCCGACGCGGATGTCGACGGGCCAGTCGTTCTTCTTGGCGATGTCGCCCAACTTGCTGATGGGGTTCGCTAGATCCGGGGTGAACGGACCGTTCACGTGGGGCTCCAGGGTCGACAGGTCAATTTCCACAACCTGCGGATAATTATTAAGATTTCTTAGTCATTTTGAAATTGTTGTTTTGTATTTATAATTATTACACACATTTCCTAACCACCGAGATAAAATCTAATAAAATTATCATTGTGCAGATGTTTGTGATCAATGCTTATTATTATGAGGAAGAAAATTATTTCAAAACTTTAAAATTAGATTTCAAAGCAAATAGTGCTTTATTACCTGGTCATAAGGTGCCTTGGAGTCGGGAGTGAGGAGGTGCTTGTACTTGTTGGCTAGTCCGGCGATGTCGCTGCGGCCAGTGGACTTCAGGTAGGCTTCCATACGGTTGTTGTACGGGAACACCTGTGTAAGTTAATACATACATGTAATATTTGTGACATATTTCATTTTTAAATGTGAAAATATACTCTGACTTATAAAATGCTTAATTTCGACATTCAACAATTCCAGAGGTCATTATTTTTTGATGCCTAGAAAAGTAAAAATAGGGTGGGAGAATTGTCCAATGATGATTCTGACATTTCATATAATACATAAATATCCATTTGTTTTGATCTGTTGTCTAGACAGGAACGTGTATTAGATGAGTAATGCCTCATTAAGATAAACTTATCAATAAGCATGTATAGTGCCCTTGATCTGTCTATCTCGTCGTCGGGATTGCGTGCATATTTTAATAGGCACCATGTGCCACCATTGGCCAAAGGGCAGTTCCAACACGCCTTGTATTAAAATGAGAACAATTTCAACAATTGTTTTATTGTTTCTTAAATAAGGTAACAGACCATGTATAAACAAATTCAAAGGACTTTAGACCTCATTGCTGACAAAATAAACTCCTTAAACATATAATGCGTATATTTATTAACTTACGCTAGTGGTAGCTCCGATCTCAGCTCCCATGTTGCAGATGGTGGCCATACCAGTGCAGGAGATGGAGTCGACGCCGGGGCCGAAGTACTCCACGATGGCACCGGTACCTCCCTTCACTGTCAGGATGCCGGCGACCTTCAGGATCACGTCCTTGGGGCTCGTCCAGCCTTTCAGCTGACCTACAAAGCAAAAGGTGTTGAATTAGCATTATTTCAACATTATCAGCCTGTCAATATCCCACTGCTACTGGGATACTGCACTGCGATATTGCCCAGAGCACAATATCCCATATAGTGATGCCAAAACTTCTTCTGACACGGAGAAGGAGTATTATTTTTATTATGTTTTATATAATATCTGTAATAATATTGTTGAGTACAAAGTTCGTGAATGTCAATTTCAGTTTATTTAATTTTGCAAGTCTGGGAAAACATCTGACGGGTCTGTTCGAAGTGTTTGGAACAGTGCCCATTATGGCAATTGGCTCGTCCTCTCGTACTAAAGAATTTTAAAAAATTATTAAAAAAATGTGTGCTGTCTCTAGAGCATCTTTGCTTCACCTTACAGGGAAGCATGGTGGTTATATAAACCGGTTTTAAGTGGCACTACTATACCTAAATGCAGAATAGCTTATCATTTAAACAAAATGGAGTGTGATATTATGTCATACAATATAAATTATGTTTCACTACCTAAAACACGTTGTTTTATCGGTTTCTGGGTTGCGCCCGCGTCATTCTTATCTACAACGTATGTAATTTTGGTAGTAGGACTTTTTTTATTTTGATTGTAGATAATGAACACCCGAGCTATTAATGAGATAACAGGAATAGGGAATTCCATGATGCAAAAATTTCACTTTTAAATACAAAACATAAGGGTAAAAAAATATTGCATTTAGTTCCGTTTACAATCTCTAGATGTCGTTGCACACGGTACTGAGTATTCAAAGTAGATTTCAGAGAAATCACAGCAATAATAAATTGAACTATGCAGTTGTAATGTAACAGAATACTGATTCTTTGTTAAAGAGCTGATATGAATACATACCTAGTGCTGTTTGTATGCTAAAATAAAAGATCGCATAGTGATGTTCATCAGTTGTTTTGCATATTTTGGTGAAAAATTGGAACCTGATTAGGGATATTTAGGTACATACGCATTTTGTCAACCTTTATTTAACAAGTACCTAATCTCTCTTTACCATTTTAAATCAGAACATGATAATAATTCTGCATAAATAATGTTTATATCTATTTATAAATAAGAAGAAAGTTCTTCTTATTATTATCTTGGCATTGTGACCTACTCGAGACATCTTATTACACTTATATAGTTGTACAATACAATTGTAGGCACGCGAGAAATTCAAAGATCCGTCTTGCCAACTTAGAGACAAGTATAATTTATTTGTTTGTTTGTTTACATCTTTTATTTTATGGGTTTACTTATAGGTACGTGTGATACATTCACTTTCTATACTTGTTAGTGTATTGGCTAATAAATAAAGATGTGTTTGGAGGAAGGATTGATTTTGTAGGAATATCTTTGTCTGCACGATTGGTGAGGTGGTTGGGCAACTGACTGCCGTGCAATGTGTAGCGGGTTCGATTCCCGCACGGAGTAACATCAAATCTTTGTGTGATCTACAAATTATTGTTTCGGGTCTAGGTGTGATGTGTATGTGAAAATTGTATGTTTGTAAACGCACCCACGGCTCAGGAGAAAATTCTAGTGTGGGACAAAGTAAAAAAAAAGAAAACTAAAGAAAATATAGTATTTTTCTCTTGTATCATTAGTAAAATTAAATTAATTCAAGTATACAATCATTAGCGATGTTTGTTAAATATTGCATACTATTTAGAGAATATTTTATAATACTTTTACCAAGAACTGAATAGATATGTGCAGCACGGTAGCATCTACGTGATTAACATTTTTAATGTCAAATAATAATACGAGTATATGTATTTAATCACGAACAGAAGTACCCATGTGCTGAATTCTTACTGATTAGATAAAAGCATTACAGTTTACTTTCTTTTTCGCTGATTATTTTATGCTTTATTTACCTAAGCGTGAGTAATTCCTGTACCATATTGTTGAGACTAGAAAACTGCGCAGATGAAATACATGACTGTACTGTGCGCAAAAGATATTATTATTTATTCTACAATGTATGTACAAGTGTGCTATCTTTATATTCGACAAAATAGATTTTAGGTGCAACATTAAAAGTTTAATACATTTTTTTTATATTATGCTAGGAGTTGTTTTGTTTTGCTTTTTTTTTTTAAGGGGTAATTCAACCAATGACTTCCCTCGTCTTGGGCGAGGCGAGAGGGAGTGTCAGACTCTTACTGACTAAAAACCTCCCCGTTCCTACTCCTGCTTTTCGAGCCGGAGCCCCTGTAAACCCGTTAGGTAGTCCGCAGTTCCGGATCAGGTGCTTTTATAATTTATACTTTAGTTTAGTCTAACTTTAAAATATAAATCTGTATTTGGCATTGGTAATGAAAATAATTATTCAAGCACACTAAATGCGAGGCGCCTAACCTTGACCTTATACTTAGCTGCGTAGTAATGAAATATCAACTCTAACTAGATTTAGCTACAGTCAAAAATACATTGATACATTCTAAATGCAAGTGATTTAAATGTGCGGACATTGATCGGCGAGGCACGTGACATGTGCAAATTATATCAATTGAATGTGTTCACTGCGTAGTAAGGAACTAGAACTCAGATATAGATGTCGACTCGTGCGATCTAGTATTGCTACTCTTGCTAGTCACGTGAAGCCAGAGCTGGGAATCTCGATATGACAAAGCGTTTACTAAGTGACATATTTTGATAATAAACTTTCAACTTTATCACAAAGAAAAATGGTTGAAAATCTATTTATTAAAGGTTTGGTTAAAGAAATTCACCAGATAGTACCTAACTGAATTTTCTCACTATCAATGAGACTGCTTGAGTACTTAGGGATGTTAGTTTTAGTACTTAGGAATAAATATAAACATCTGAATTTTCAAGATAAGGTTTTGGACTCAAGAAAAATATGGAAATCGATCTAACTAGAGATTATTTTTAAATTAAATTCTGTCTTATTCGTAGTCATTTATTGTGTGTAGGAAATTTTGAGCTACTAAGGTTCTGTATCGAAAAGTACATAATTCTGCTACATAACTACTAGTAACATTTTCTTATTGTAATATACCTAGTTTAGTTCGCTGTAAACGTTGACATTATCATTATGAACATTTGGAGGACACCAAAGTGTAAATTAATAGTAAGATTCTTATCTCTCTAGTGTTACCGTTTGTGTTAGGTAACATCAAACTAGTAATACATTTGTACGAACTACTAGATAGACCGCACGCTACATCAGCGGCATCTTGTACATATTATTCTGTGTCTTGTGAGCAAAATAAAGGTAGCCTTCTTTGGAATCCGGAGCTGCGGACTACCTAGCGGGTTTACCGGGACTCAGGCTCGAAAAGCAGGAGTAGGAACAGGGTGGTTTTTATTCAGTAAGAGTCTGACACTCCCTCTCGCCTCGCCCAAGGCAGAAGGAGTCATTGGATGAGAAGGAGTCATTGGATGACTTTCCCCCTCAAAAAACTAGAAAAATACCTTTGGAAAGTATCGGTTCGGGTGTATCTTGTATTTGCAAAAACGATAACTCATCACATATGTATTAAAATAGAAACTATTATCGTAACTTCGTATTATGTAACTTTACCGTTAAATATAGTTATAAAGTGTTGCAACATGAACAATTGAACATAATTTATTAGAGGCAGTAAACGCAGTATCTATGGCACCGCGTCATTAAATTCTTGTTTGTTATAAATACCACACAAATTTGATAATTGTCGAATGGTTCCGTACAGAGAAAAGATCTTAAAATCTATAATTTGGTGTATCGAAATTCAATATAGTATAAAAATAATGGGTAAGCTTCATTTTGAACTGAAAAATAATGAGCTAACATGGGCATTACACAATATACAAAGGTTACATCAACATTATTCAATCAAAAAGATTCCTACAGTTACCGGCGGATCCCTAGAAAGTTCTTTCGCCCACTACACATTGACTTTGGCAGGTTGGCGCCCGGCCACGCGAATCACTCCGACCTATTTTTATATTACACACACATATGCAAACAAACTCGCTATCTATGTGTACATGAAATTTTTAGATGCAACCGAGCTGTAATGAAGACATGATCTTCAGAAAACATAGATAAGTTAAGAAAAAGTATTTTAGATATGTATTGTCGAAATGGTGTGCAATATTTACTGTTCGCGTTGTTTAAACAGACATACCAAGATATTATGTACCTACTATTCTATTAGCTACGTCAACTTGAAAAACTATATTAGATAAATAACTTTCTATTTTCTGACAAAAAGACGACGCAAGGAAAAAAGAAGAGGTATCTATCTCTTGGCACCAAGTTTCACTTTTCCCCAATTGTATACTTCTATTTTTGGTTCAGTTTAATTCCATTTTAAATGTGGGCGGATAGCGAGTGAAGAATTACAATAGCCGACAATGCAACAAGAAAATAATAAGAGTGTTGCTTTTTCTATATAAAGCTAACGTACAGTTTTATACATATAGGACAATGTCACTTATCAATATCGCGTGCAATATTGTTTTATATAAGTACTAGCACTATGTATGGCAGCAAGTACATAGCAAGCTATTACTCTTTATTACCAGTTGTACAGGCGCCGCGCTATCGAGTTTCTTTACAAGGTGACTTGGACAGCAATTGAAATACCGCCGTGTGATTGGCAGACAAGAATTAGTTACCCACATATGTATTGTTCTTAGTATGTACATGTTAAGTGTAACATTTGTTTTCGTCAACATTCGGTAGCAGTAAACGGAACTTGAATGGGAATTTTCCTAGTTACTATGTACTCTGTTAAAAACAAACAAACTTGACGTAGTATGACGTAGAACATAACACTATCGCGCCTCTTAATTCATTAAGACATAGGCAGAATAAATCATAAACAACTTCCTTCTTAGTTATAATACTACCTCTCTTGTAACTTATATGGTGTTGCATGTAATAAGAGCACACAATTAAATGTAATACCTGCATATAATAAGGGTGTTCTACTACTGTATATTTTTAACGTTGATTAGTCTGCGTTTGGCCACCAACCGGCTTACTGCTAGGACGGCGAAGCGACCAATATATGTATGTGTATACAAGACTTTTTGGCCATTTACCATAAAATAAAAAAGTGTTTGTATAGTAAAACTCACCAGTAAGCTTAACACCAATGACCTTGGGGCACTTGAGTTCCCATGGGATGTTGGCCATTACGTCGACGGCGTCAGCGCCACCCACACCTGCGCAACAGAAGAAACATTATTAACCTTTATCCAACATAGCGTACACTATGAAAATAAATTTGGAAAATAACTTCATGAATTCTTAAAAATATAATTATGTTATAGTGATAATACAAATAATTCTGTTTTAGTAAACTCTGTGTGAGACCCATGATGTAAGAAGTTAGATCTGTTTGTTGTCTCTAGGTTAATAGTGCTGACCTGGTTTCCGTCTATGAGAATCATCTACAGCTTCTACTCTTTACAATATACTCATATGAGTATAGAGTAGATATACATCTATGTAGAGTAGATATTATATACAGTTGTATCTATACTATGTAAAGGTACACTTCTTATCTTTTATTTAAATCAAATCAAACTCTTTATCTTTTAAGTAACTTGTTTGTATGATATGTTACGTAATTATAATCTATCAGAAATATATTTATTATTAATTTTGAGTAAATCTGATTCATATCGAACTAAACTGTGGGTCATTATTACTATAACTATTTTACAAATATGTTAAATTAATCGCTATTCAAATTATATTTCATAGAAGCTGATCGAAGTTAGTTAAGCTAGTAATAGTTCACAGTAAACTTTACTTACCAATGCAAAGACCACCGAGACCGCCACCGTTGGGTGTGTGAGAGTCAGTTCCGATCATGAGCAGTCCAGGGAAGGCGTAGTTCTCCAGGATGATCTGATGGATTATACCGGAGCCCGGCTTCCAGAAACCGACGCCATATTTAGCTCCCGCAGTCTCCAAGAACTTGTATACCTCTTTGTTGATGTCCTAGTGAAGAATAAGGTGTATAAATTGCATTAATTAAAATACTCACTATGATCCCTAGAAACACGTCATGTGAAATTGAATGTATAATTTGTTTTACAGTGAGTGTTATAAATTGCGTGCTGGGAAAATGTGTGTGGTTTCTTACTAGCAATACACCCACAGATTATTTTTCTAAAACATCTGTAAGCTATAATAAGTAGTCTAGTAATTTAACCCACTTGCACTAAACATTTAAACAACCTTTGACATCCAAATAATAAAATATCAGCACAATCAGTGACTACGTCAGAAGTTTACGATAATTGGTTTATTTTTAAATTGTTAACTTTTACAATACAACTTGTTTACATTGGGTGCTGAGATATCTCATAGGTACTTATACTCGTACACACTTCATATGACCTCTTACCTGATATTAAAAACAATAGTTAATAAGACAGTAACATATCACTGATTATAGACTATGTTTATAAAAACACATTGTAAATCTGTGGCTTACTCAAATGATCTGGTTTTATGCAAATCTTACTGGAAAAGTTTAATCTTTTAGGCTTCAATGTTTATCAATATGATATTTTCGAGTGCAAATGCGTATCTCAAAGGCTCAAAGGTATGTACTGGCTTATACTGATTTAAGTCATTATAAAGATGTGATACCTTTTTTATGGAGAGAAAATTAACCTGTTAAGTCTTCCGTGGTTCCGAAAGGCGTGATTGTTACCTACGCCTTTTAATCTCCAAAAGCATTGAAGGCTCTTACTTTTTACTATTGTTGTTCACATAATAGAGGGTAAGATTATATCCAGAAGGCAGAGACTAGGGGTCCTAAGTTGCTTATAATAAGACTATTACGTGTAGTTATAAGTAGTAAATATCGGCAAAAATGTTGTCAAATAAATGACTACATATAATATTAAATAAACAATTACTGAAAATCAAATCAACAGTTCTTTTTGAACACTTTGAATAAGCAAAACCTCTTTTCTAATTGACATACATAACATAAGAGTTGTCTTACCTTAGCTCTGGCTAAATCCTTGTCACCACCGATCTGGGCCTCAATCAAGTGGTCGCAGTGGATGGTGGAGGGGACGGCGACGCGGGGCAGGCCTGACGAGATGAACTGCAACATGGCCATCTGCGCGGTGGCATCCTGCATGGCAACCCTGTCGGGCCGCAGGCGCAGGTAGCTTGTGCCACGCTCGATTTGCTGTATAGAGATAACATATTTATTAGTTTTGACTTTCTTTGAAGAACTTACAAGTTTTTGAAAATGACACATAATTTTTAGATTAGATTAGATTTCAGCCATGATCGTCCCACTGCAGGGCAAAGGCCTCCCTACCTTCCTTCCACTCCTCTCTGTTTAAAGCTTTTTGCAAATTTTTTTTTAAGTTTAAATATTATACTGATACTTAATACTTCCAAAACCATATTCTTTTTTATAACATTTATTAATTGTTTTTGTAACAGAAAATTATAATTAAAGCCTTTATATTTAATATGTATTTGGAAAAAATATCACAGAATTAGTAATTTAATGTGGATAATCTACCAATCTACCAATACCTGTTATCTGATAAGAAAAAGTATCAACATTACAATGTTAATTATATAAAAATAAAATATCAGTAGTGATAGAAAACTGCACTCAATTTATTTGACTCCTCCATACATCATGTGCTCATGGTCTTATTCTAGAATCTTCTAAAAAAGTTATTCTAACAAATATAGATGCAGCTATAATAATATGTTAATATTAAATCTAGCTTTATTTAATTAAAATACCACATTTATACTATGTTGATAAATCTTCATTTTTATATGTTAAACTCATCTACCTATGTATGATAAGGTGCTTCATTTTAGGGAAAAAAGTAGGGCATAGTAACATAAATATGTACAAAATACAAATATCTCGAAAAACACTACAAAATGTTCATAAAATAGTGCCATTCATCCGTTCAGTATGGAGGTGATAATTTCAACTGTCAATAGAACAATCATCGAAAAAATAGTAACATTTGTTATTGATAAGCCCACAGTAATCCCCTTTATGATATGTTTTGTTTACAAACTTTATACAAACAATACTTTTAGGGAAAGACAAATACCAAATGTGGCTTTGATTCGCAAACTATATTTTCTTGTGTGCATACAGGAAAATGACTTAAATATTATTTGAAATTCATCTTCTTTTATTTAACAGTGTTGCAAGGTTGATATCCTTGTACAATAAGGTCACATATTCTTGCTTATCTGATGTTCAAGGAATCACAAAATTTTCCTCAAAAGAACAATTACAGATTATGTAACACATACCTGTCCTTTAGGGTCATCCAAGTGAGAGTACAGCACTTTCTCGGACAAGGTCATGTCACGACCTAACCTCTTCTTCACAACTTCCAAATTCTTGGTCAGCTTCTCGTAGGGCAGAGGGCTCTGGTCGAACTTCGACATCGCAACCTACAACACATCATGAGACCCTCAGAAACCATCACACAGGCCCAACAACAGATTTTCATTGTCTTCATGATTACATAACAACATCTTCTTATCAATGAAAACACTGTAAATATCACTTTTTGGCACTTTCCACGTACCTGGGCCGCCGCAGCGGTGAGGGGGGACACGCTGAAGCATCTTTGCTGGATCTCCAAGAGCACAGCTCGTGTCCTGGTTCCCTGATAGAAAAAAATATCAATTAGTAAATTCTTGTCAGGATTATGTTACACAATGCAGTCTCTGCTCCTATTACACTATATATAACAAATATCTTGATATAAATGCAATAATCACAACCCCTGTTGACCTCATATGGCTTAATTTACGTGACCCGACCTATCCATTCATGATGGTTTATCGGGATTTATTAATCGGCGGCAATTGGCGATAATAGCGTAAACAATCGTGAATTAATTGCAGTTATAATTACACTTATTAATAAAAGATAAATATTCCATACTTAAACTAAAACGTGGAATAATGTAGGAACTTGCCTGGCCATGCAAAACTCTCATACAGTGAGCCATGGTTACCGGACTTCACACAATGAATTTAGATAAAAATAACAATTGTACAATTAATTAAATTACGGCAACATCGATTTTGTAAAATAAATAAAAATGCCTTAGAAATGGATCGATTAATAAAACCACAGAAATTACACTCTCCACCACTGCGTCCGCAGGATTGGCACTTTGGCAGTTTTTGACTTGTTCCCAACTTCCCACTTCTAGAGCACGCTTGACGTTATCAGTTTAAAGTTGCCACAATCTAAACGATCGAGCAAACAAGGGAAAATACATGTAAACAGCATTAATAACAAAAAATTAGGGATAAAACATTTTGGAATAAACTAAAGCTTCATTTATATCGACACACTCAATTTAATAAGGAATTTGCCTATTTGTATTTTTTTGTTTCTATTTATAATTAATATTTATATCTAAAACTACAAAACTTTAAAACTAACAAATAGAATAAATAAAAAACGCTTTAAAATAAACTATTTAGAATACATCAAACAATTCACCCGCATCGATGTCAATAGGGAAAGTACCTAGAAGGTTAATGGATGATCAACTCTAATCAGCTAATAAATCTCTTAACATGACGTCTGTAAAGTTGCTTTAAAGAAACGTTTCAAAAAGAAAGCTATGACGACGTGAAATATATATTGAGTATAACGAAAGAAATGGTGTATCCTCCAACTAGACGAGGTGATCATGTACAATAAAAGTAAATAAAAATTAAAATATTGAATAAATGCTGCCTAAACTATTAGGGTAATTTGTATTTTTAATGGGCATCTCTATGCGTTTCATTCTACGTAGATTCTTAAACCATGTACAGAAAACAAAATCTGCATAAAATGTAATACTGTATATGTGATGTAATAATAGTGCACATTATTAGCTATAATAGACATACTAATAAATAATAAAGAAAGTGAATAAACAATGAAAAAAAAAACTAATAAAACGTGTGATCGTTATTTTTTGTCAGTCAACTGTCATTGTCAATATGTCATATATCGGATTAGAAATTCAAAATGTCAAAATAAATAATGTCATTTTGTTTTTGCTATTTGCGATTGGAAAAAGTTATTTTTTAGATATTATTCTTTAGAAAATCATTCAGAAATCACAAGAGCTAACATTAACAAACTCATGGTTTCAATTTGCCCGTAAATTGTACTTGTGTAAGAGGGATTTACTGCTGAGTGAGCAAAAATGACGAACGCTACGATTCAGGTATACACCCACTAACTTATTTAAATATTATTTTTTACTTTATTTATCTAATACGAACTAATAAACATTGCATAATACTATATCTACCACATTCAAATTCTTTTGTATAATACTCTAACAACGTTTTATAAGAAACTTATAATGATTCTTATGTTTCTAGGAAATAGAAGGAATTGATGACTATTGGGGTCCTGCATTCCGTTCGATATACGAAGGAGAAGGCCATGAAGCGTTTGTACAACAATTGGACGAACGGATAAAACAACATGACAAAGAAATTGAGAAGCTGTGCAACTTTCATTATCAGGTAACAGAAATAAATATTACTATAGACTGGTATTGATAGTGCAGAATTCACTGTATGTAATTAAACTAGTTTCTGTCAGTGGCATCACCTGCATTCCCGTGGGATAAAAAGTAGCTTATATGTTATTCTAGTCCATAATCTACCTCTGTTCTAAATTTTGTCACTTTGTACTTTATTTGTTTTCAAATTCTTGCCTGCTTAACTTTTAACTGTTATCACCATCTTTCTTGCTGAGTATGACAGATGGTGGCCAACCCTCTTCTCTAGAGGTCTAATGTCTTGATGTAATTTGTATGTTGGTATAGTAATAAAGAAATATTATATCCTAGTAGTAGTGGCAGGATCTTGTCACAGGGTGGCTTGTTAATGATAGTGATGAAAGAATGAAATTTAAAGAGATTTTATTTGTTTCCAGGGCTTTATTGACTCTATCCGTGAGTTATTACAAGTGCGGTCACATGCTGAGGAGTTGCATGCGGAGATATCTAATGTGGATGCTAATGTCAAAGACACTACAGACAGTAAGTAATTGGAAATTGTTATGTATAACATTATCTTTGTGTTGTAACTATAACATTTAAAAAGTTAGTTTTTATTTTTTCTAAAATATTACACTGTTAACATTTATGAAGTCAGAATAACCATGTTTACGATTTAAAAAAGAAAAGGGTTTTATGTCCAATATTTATTCAAATTTTCATGTTATTGTACCATGGCAATACACAAAATAAAAGTAAAAAAATGCATTGATAGAGGAAAAGAATAGAAAGGTAATTAGACTTTTAAATGAATTTAACTGATTTAGTATATTTTTTTAAGGTTTATGTGCTAAAGCTGAAGAGTTGATCCGGGCTAGAAGGGTGGAGCTGAACATTGCAGCTACCATAGAAAAGATGGAACTGTGTCTGCCTTTGCTGACCACATACTCCAAGCTGAAGTCTCAAGTAGAAGCTAAAAGGTGAGGTGACAAGTGTATGGAAAACAAGCACAGCCTTTAACTGTAGAAAATACTCTTTAATCTTTATGCATATCCCTAGTCACCCAGTGTAATGCAAATGTTAAACATCTTCAATTGTTTATACTTGTTTGTTCTCATCACATATGTGTTTACATTGAGTGGCATGGGCGAAATAACATCAAATTAAAAAGCTAAAAGCCTATTGAATAATGTGGTATTAAGTGGCTGCTAGTACACATTATGTATGGAAATTCGAAATACATTAAACTATCAATCCGTATACCTAACCATCTTTGTTTTCATTTCAGATATTACCCAGCTTTGAAGACGTTAGAACAACTGGAGCACGTGTTACTCCCGCGCGTCGGTCCGTACAAGTGGTGCGGACAGATCTCGGCCGACATACCGCGGTTACGGCAAGCTATACAAGACGCGTCAATGGCGGATCTTAGAGATTTCCTCGAAAATATACGAACACTTAGTCCTCAGGTATTTTGTCTAAGAGTTTAGTTAAGACTATTAAATTTTCTTACCGATTTTGTAATACAGTTACAGTTATTTCTATTTGTTCTGTAGGTGGGAGCGATGGCTTTGAAACAAACACAAGAAATGCTTGGAAGGAATCTTGCTAGTATTGTCAAAAACAAAAAAGGTTAGTTATAATTACTCTTTATAAAACCACTACCTATACCAATAGTTATTGTATTCTAAACACAAACACTTTGCCAGATATGGCAGTTCTAGGAATATCAGCGAAGGAGAGCACTGGACCGCAATGTCCTCACGAGCTGGTCGACTTCAGTCCTTTACATAGATGTCTGCATATCCACAGCGTGTTAGGCGCCAAGAATGACTTCATACAGTATTACAGGTAACAACTAAACGTCGTGAATTTGCATTCCTCACGTGACTATCTAAATTAAACCTTATTGCTTACAAAATTAAGTTAATATTTACATGTTCAATATAAAATTCGTCATTTTCAGAGCTCAACGCAAACAGCAAGCCCGTTTAGTGTTGATCCCTGCGTCGGTAAACTTGCACGACTCGATACAAGGCGTGAAGAACTATTTGAATGCGGTGCTGGGCTTCTTTATACTGGAGGAACATTTGCTGAGCGCGGGCGCGGGGCTGGTGTCCAAGGACTGGTTGCTGGATATGTGGGGGATGTCGGTGACCAAAGTAGCTTCCACGTTGAGGACCAATACATCCCTAATTACGGATCCCACGCTCATGCTCAGTATCAAACACCAGATCGTACTGTTTATTAATACTTTGAAGTGAGTATTCAAGTTTTTGTTTGCTTACACCATGTGAGTGAGTCTACCTGGCGGCTCAGGCCCAACAAATGGCAATAATGTGCTTATAACTTCTTTGGTATTATTTGGTTTGACCACTTACCATTAGGTGATCCATATACCTACTCATTTACTCTCTACTCCATAAAAAAACATACATCGTATACATATTGTCACGCCTTTAATCCCCGAAGGGGTAGGCAGAGGTGCACATTATGGCGCATAATGCCACTGTGTACACCACTTTTCACAATTTATATTGTGAGTCCCATGTAATGTCTCCAATAGGTGGTGAGCCTATAAAATATGCTGACTTTTTCACTGTGATTTAATATGTTTTACATAAATAAAGCCTTTTTAACATGGTCAAGATCTATGGTCCCTAGTGAATAATAGACGAGCTCATAAGTCATGGTTGTTTAATTTTATTCCAAAATGTATCTGCAGATGTTACGGTCTACCTACGGATCCGTTGCCACTGCTACTACAAGAGATGGCGGAGCATTACACTGAAGTATTGATGCAGAGATGGGTGGTAGTCTTCCGGGATATACTCGACAATGCCTCCTTCCTACCTATTGAGGTAATTATTATAATTAGTTCTATATGTACATGGTTTCAAGCTTGGATTTAGATGTGAATGTGTAATAGATATTTTGTCCGGATTACTTATTTGACTGTCAGACAAGCTTCGACTAGTTTCGAGCCACGTCTGGGATCCATAATCGTGAGTGCGGCGAGTATTGCGTAGCCGTAGGGATTAATTTAAATAATCCAAAATTATACACTTTATAGCTACATATGATATTTTATTGTTTTTTTTTTGTTATATTCCAGGTTGAGAATCAAGATCAATACGACGGTGTTATGGACACGTTCCCCTACGATGGAGACGAATTGGAAATGCAACCGTTTCCGAGGAAGTCAGTAGTATTACCTACTTAATTACATAGTTGCGTAAAATAGTGGTGAAAAAAAAATGACTTTGTTTCAATGTCAAAATTATTTATTTCAAATAGACCAGGAAGGCACTTTTGAACGTCAAAGCAAATATAATAATATTAATAACGTCTGTCTGTCGGTCAGTCCTCTAGTGACGCTATTTGCTCGTTCCAAAGTGTAGATTCCTATGGAGAAGAACGAGCAAGAAACTCCATAGGTCCGATAGGAAATGCCGGCCTCATCTAGTTATTTAAGAAATTTGACGTGTATGTAATAGAGTTGCATTGTAACCTATTTGCAAAAATAAATATAATTTATCATTGTTATTGTTGTAGGTTCCCGTTCTCGAGCATCGTGCCGGGCGTGTACGTGCAGGTGAAGGAGTTCATCTACGCGTGGCTGAAGTACTCGGCGGGGCTGGGGCTGGGCGGCGGGCGGCGCGCGGCGGCGGCGCGCCAGTCCGCGTCGCTACTGCTCAGTCGCTCCTTCACGGGCTGCCTCTCCGCGCTCTTCCGCAGGCCGCTGCCGCTTATGCAGCTCGTGCAGGTAATCTTGACATTTATTTATTAAGTGTCACCAACATAAATACAGCAATATTGCACAATAAAAATAACAATTACATTCAAACTAACTTAGACTTATCTGTATTTACAATGACATATACTTCTTGTCGGTATCTATGACTGTCTACTGCCTATAGATGTAGTTAAGTTAGGATTTACTATTTAAATAAGATACCAGCAGAATACCTTATGTTACCGAATCATCAGCTTGAAGCAGAAGTAGAAACTGGGCTGTTTTTAGGCAATAAGAGTCCAACGGGGTTTGTTACGCCCCAGCCTGGGAGCTGTTGGGCCTTTGGTACTAATGTGTAATCCATTAGTCAGCTATTACTCTTAATAAAATGATTCTGTAATTGAAGAATAGAAAAATGTTGGGGGCAAATCCTCCACTAACGTCGGTCACCGGTGATTACCACGGCATTGAATGTGTTAAACCACTTCCTAAAGTGTAATGTTGTCAACGAATCAATAACGTTTCGTTTCAGATTATCGTGGACACGCAGTACTTAGAAGGCGCGACGTTATGTCTTTACGAGTTCATCAGCAATATCACTGGCTCGGAACTAGTCACTACACAGGTGAATATACTACACAAAATACGAAAACTAATACAAAAAGCCCCTAATATTGTTCTATGTTTTATCATAAGGAAACTTTATAATATTTTCACGATATTATAACTTTTTTTAAACAAACTTTACCATAGTTTAATCCCTTTAAATATAGTGTAAAGTAATTTTCTAATATCAGGCAGCAGGCAGCATGTTCCAAGCGGCACGCGACGACGCGGAGCAACAGATCTGTGACAAACTGGAGAAGAAAGTCGACGAGTTCCTCGATCTCGAGAACTATGATTGGCTGCTTGGTAAGTCGAGGAATATCATTAATTAAATGAATTTTTATAATAACTATCGTGAGACATACTAAATTAACTAAAAATCACGGTTTACTCACGTAAATTAATGGAGAAAAGCTCTACTAATTTCGAGTCACCGCGTCTGCGGACGCTGCTCATGATGAAGAGTCCTTCTAAGTAGAGATTTTGATGAAGGACATTGTATTACTATTATTATTGAGCTAAGTCTTCTAAACCATATTATTTCTTCCGTTTTAAAAGTATTTTCTCTGTATTCCGAATCTGTTTATGCAATGCATTGTCATTTGTTTTGTTGTTGTAGTGGAGCCGACTGGTCAGGCGTCGTCTTTCGTCACGGACATGCTGAGCTACCTGTCAGGAGTACTGACGTCTCTGGAACAACTGCCGGAGAGGGCCAGGTAGATATACGTATATTTTGTGGAATGACGTAAGATTTCATTATACAATGTGATGTGTTTTTAACACACATCAAATTTTATACGATTTTTATTATTAAAAACAAGCAAAAAGTTCTCATGCATGTTGATCTGAAGCATAAAACTAAAATCTTTAATGGTCGGCTAGGACTTACGTGCTAAAATGGAATTTTGTAGCCTACTGACAGAAATAAACATCACTTATCATTTATGTACGTTCTAAAGCTAAAAATACATTCAAAATAGTCTTAAATAAGTCCCATTCCTCACCAGAGTGGCAGCAGTACGTGCAGCGACGAACCGCATCGCGACCCGTCTCCGCAACCTGCTGCTGGACCCGGCCGTGAAGCAGATCTCGTCGGGCGCGCTCGACCAGCTCAACCTCGACGTGATACAGTGCGAGCAGTTCGCCGCCGGGGAGCCCGTGCCCGGCCTCAAGGAGGGAGAGCTCTTGGAGCATTTTGCTAGCTTGAGGTAAGGCCCGTATACTTTTATTGTGGGATATATGTATAAGTGCGGGAGAGCCATGTTTCGACACGAATAGGCCGGCTCGACCGGAGTGATACCACAGAAAACCGACGTGAAACAACAGCTTGCGTTGTGTGTTTTGTTATGTAAGCAAGGTTACACTGGAGGCCCAATTACACCCCTTTCCTATCCCCGATTCCCCAATAACACCAAAAGGCTTACCATCAGGTGATCCGTCTGCTTGTTATACGTACGTTTTACTATAGGTACGTTCTCGAAGTTATGTTAAAGCAGGGAGATATGGAAATACAATATAAAATGGAAATATCATTTTACTAATTACAGTTACACCAGTTATTCAGAAGACCATAGATAAATCTGACATAGTCACGCTATTGTAAAAGGCAGACAGACAACAGTCGCTCTATTTAAAATAATGAATAAGCCTATGAGATTTGACTCTTCAAAATCCAACTCATATACAGGCCAACTTTATCTTACAAAATTATATATCAATAAAATTGAAACCTTATTTCACAGGCAACTTCTCGACCTAATAACGGGCTGGGACTGGTCGTCATACCTCCACGACGTCGGTATAGACGGCGGCAAGTACTCACTAGTGACGCCGCGCGACGCCGCTACACTACTCGAGAAACTCAAGGAAGCAGAACAAAAGTCTTCTGTCTTCGCCGTCCTCAAGAAAAACGAGAGAGACAGAAGGAAGCTACTCGACACCGTACTGAAACAATTGAAACAACTCCAGAATCAAGACGGATCGTGAATCAAATGAAATCAATTATGGTATCTAATATCATGTTTATAAAGCCTAAAATGCTCGAGCATTGATTTCTTCTTTTCAAAGTGTCATTTTAGTTATTTATTGGTTTTAAAGAATCGAAATTATGTAATCTATCAGCTATTTTAACTTGCATTAGACTTGTGGATCGCAAGTACTTTTATATGTTAATCAAATCACTTGGAAATATTTGGAGTATATGGATTGGCGCAATAGAAAACTTTTATTGATTGTGTTATCAACGAAAGAGGATTTTAGTATCTTCTTTGTGTTTCGAAAACTTGTAAAGTTCTCGAACCATCCATATTGGAAATTACGCGCCAATTTTGGCCATTTTGAAACGTTTTTATGTTCTCTTGTTTTGTATAGCCAGTGTTTGATTAGGAATCAGTATAATTTATTAATAGTAACTGTATAGTTTAAAACTACTTAATTATATTATTAGTATTGTACAATAGGATTGCCTTATCATGTAGTGATAGAAGCATTTATATAGATGTTAATTAAGTGTTAATATAGTGAAAGACATTGTTTATTGATTTTATTACGTAATATACTATTTATTATAAAATTATTGTGGTTTTATTACATTCTTGTCGCGAGTTGTGATGGAAATTTCTAGAGTGTTTAGTTCCTTACCCTGACTTCGCTATAAAATTATACCTTAAACCTTAAGAATATATTTTATCATCATCGTCAACCGCTTACAAGTAACCACTACTGTCCAAAAGCCTCTTCTTACACGGAGAAAGTTTGAGCATCACCACGCTTGCTCAATGCGGGTTGGCGATTTCAAACTTATAATAAAGTTAAAAATTATAAGTCTAGTTTTCCTCACGATGTTTTCCTTCACCATTTATCAGTGGTGTATAAATAATCTTAGAAAAATACATATAACTTGAAAAAAGTCACATTGGTAGTTACTTGCCATTGTCAGGTTTCAAACTTGCACAATCAAGCAGGAGAAGCAGGCGTCTTAAACCACCGGATCACCACGACATGGGCATTATTCTTATACTGAAACTGATAATCAATTAGCACATGAAGAAAAATTTATTTCTCTTGTATTCAAGTGATATAACAGTTCTGTGTTGTCATTTATAAGGTCTAGTACTTGTAGACCAGAATAACCAGTAATAATAGTAGGTCAGAACATGTTATCAAAATGATAAAAATATGAAGTTAGCAAGAGTTTATTATGACAAGAGACAATCTTGCAAGGCCTTGTCAATTATTTACCCGCTGGGCCAGGGCCGCATTTAGATTCAAATGATAAAAAATGGCGCCGAGGATAGAGGATGTATCTAAGTTGATGTGTCACATGACAGTGGATGAATGTGGTACATTGAAGTAAACATTTTACTTAGTGTTTCATTACATCCATTACAAATGTAGTGATAGTAGTTTTAGAAAACCAAGATTTTTGAAGGGATAGATGTATGTAAAGGATTATAAATTAATATGTAGGTACGTATTACAAGAACCTATAAAGTAGACGTTAGCTAACTGAGTCTTGTTGATGACTGAAGAAATAAAATATTGTTTTGATGTATTTAAGTCGAAATAATGAGCTAATGGACACGAAAACATTAAATGAAAATGATATAACGAGACAAAGGCTGATTCTCAACGAAGTTTTACTGGACTTCCCCCTGTCGTCCCTACGAAGAAAGGAGTCCATGAGATTGCCATCGTGATAGAAAAAAAGGGGTTAAAAATATTACAACATTTATGAAACAAATTGTTCATGAAATAAATCCAACCCTGTACACCGAAACAAAATGAAATAATGAAACGTAAGCTTTATCTATCTTGATGTTGCTTGTTGATTAGTCTCAGTAAGTTGATGGTGAAGATAAATGAACCCGCGCCATGTTACAATGGCAGTCTATTAAATATGAGCGCAGTCGACACTCGTCCATTTCACAAAGGATCCAGTTCTTGCAGTCGTAGTCTAAAAACTACAATAGTCACTGATATGATCAGTGTATTAATATAACAAATAGCGGCTTAGTCACTAAGTGTAATGGGTATGTTACACTAGTCATATAGCATAGACTTAGTTAATGCTTAGGTAAATAGCTTATTCTATACTTTTGGTCTAGCTTTAATACGTTAGTTAATGTTAGTAGTAAAAAAAGAAAAGAAAAAGTTAATGTTAGAGGAAACCTTGTTCCCTCTTCTTTAAAAAAAAAACATTGCCCTACACTAGTATTTTCTCTTGTGTCGTAGGTGCGTTTACAAACATACAATTGCACTTACACAAGACGCCCAGACCCGATAAAACATTGATTACAGAATTGATTGTGGATCATACAGAGTTGCTCCGTGCAGGAATTGAACTTGCTACCCGTTGGACGGCAGCCGGTTGCCCAGCCACTGCAGCAACCGTGCAGTCGACTGTTTCTTAGAGACGACCTCATAGGGCAGGATTGCAACTTTCACTAACTACCTATTCCTATTAAATAAAAATAGGAATTTCTCTCATTTTTTCTTATGAAATTCATAAGAAGAGAGAAACTAAGTGTGTAGTTTGAAAGTGTGATTTAGCGTAAGATCGTAAGAATGTTCTGTTTATTATTAATTTTGTTATTTGGACAAGCCCATCAAATTACTCTACTTCTACTACTCCAGGATGTCACAGTATAGTAGACTATAAGAAATAGTAGAACAGTACCTACCTAGCTTCTGTAGCTTAAGCTAACCATAGCTTACTACGCAAGTCTATAGACTCCTTAAGAAGTGTATTGCACAACGGTATCTGTCGATCTAGATCGGTGTCGATCGTATCGTGCTTATCTGCGCCCGCGCAGTGGCAAGGTCGGCGAGTGACCTTCAGGTCGGGTCACACACGGTACCCGCCATGCGTGTATGTGATATTAGCAACACCTACTTAGGTATTTTTGAAGGAGTATACCTTGATATACTGTTAAGTACCTATATGTAACGGGGAAAGCTTTTAGGTGCCTAGCTTTTAGTCAGGAAGAGTCTGACTCTCCTCAGCCTCGCCTAAGCGAGAGAAGTTATTGAATGATTTTCCCCCTTAAAAATTTCTTTTAGGGAAACGCCCCAGAAGTATGGGTTTTATTGTGATACTATTCGTGAGACATGTAATTATACTAATGTATTATGTTATCCTCTTCACTCATTCGTATCGTATTTGATGAGGAATGCTGCTCATCAATAAGCGCCTGTTTTTTAGTTTTAAAGATTTAAGTATATCCAAGACTTCTCCCGCCATAGGCGAAGCGAGAGAGTAGCAACTCTTACTGACTAAATACCAATGTTCCTTCTGTGTTTAGTGATATCACTAGGTAGTCCGCACTATCAGCCATCAGCCGTACTGGTCACCCATCTTTTAGTCTGATGGCTCTTTGAGGCGCGCGCGGAACGCAAATAGCATTGGTACATGGCATACGGCGAGCTACCCTTGGTCGCTGTCCGCAGCACTTACGTGGCCGGAGAGTACGGCCGTGAGGAGGTTTGTATCTCTACGCCCCGCCTCCTCCTTTTAGCAACTGCTTCGTAGAAGGAGGAGACGGCATCCCAATCCCTCTCACTCCGCAACATGGGAATATGCGCCTCTAGCATGGCTTGATAATAGTCAAGTTCCATTAAACCCCGTATTCATGGTAAACATTTGTTAACAACAGTTGCTACAGAACAGTTGTTGGTGAGCGGCGAGAATGTTCTCGCAACTATGTTTAAATTTCAACACAAATCTGCAACACGCAGTTTGCCAGCAATTGTTGACAGCAACTCCGCAAATATTCAACTTACTTGCTAAACAAATGTTTACCGTGAATACGGGGCTTTCATATAGTAATCAATTTATTTGCCTAAATTATCTCAATCTGTTGTAGGTAAAAATAAAACAAATATTGGTTATTTCGCAACACACAAACATAACAAGCTATGCTATGACTAACCTCCGAAGTTCGCACCAAAGGTCTAACGTGTAATGCTTACTGTTCAAGGGCGCCGATCAAAAAGTAGTTACATTAAAATTTAACCCACATGTAGAGCAACTGGCCGGCCACACCGATCTTGACAAATGGACGACTCAAATGGCAAGCCTTATCTGATAGTGGCTGACGTGACGTGACACCGCCCTCGCCTACTGAAATATGGACCAGGTTATTGTAGCTTTTAGATAATATGTATATTTTTTTATTCCACCTGTGGCCAGTGGCGCCACGATGAATATTACCTATAGCAAGCGTTATTTCACGGTGATTTTGTAAGAGGACATGGCCGTGGGGTCCCGTGCCACGACGAATAATTCATAATTCAACAAGTATTGTTTCACGCTGATTTTCTATAAGGCTTTGGCCGTGGTATTGCTCCGGTCGTGTTAGTCCACCTATGCTGTATATATAGTTATAGGTATAATTGTAATATGAAGTTTAATAAGTGGGAATGTTACATATAGGAATTTTCTTTACACTGAAAAACTTACTTAGTGTCAATCCATAAGTTTACCTTAGGCAGGTAAAGGAAAGGAGGATCAAAAGTCTACAGACTAACTCATGCCTTCGAATTTTATTTAACTCTTTATGCACATGAATTACATAGGTGGGCTTAATGCCGTAGGCACTACTAGCCAAACCTTTAGGTGATGCAATAAAAAACCGTAGGTGCATGCAAATTAAGAAAAGCTCAAGTGGAGAAAAAATAAATATAACTTACACAAATATACACCAAAATATAATTAAATAATATAGAAACATAATAAACCTACATAATAACTTTAATACGCATACATAAATATATACATACTACTTATAGTGAAGATCTGAAGACCTGACAACCTCTTCAAAAGAAGCTCCCGAATTATACTTATTACATTAAATTATTAACCCGTAGTATGCCGAGAGCTAGTCTGACACTCTCTGGCCTAAGGCGAGAGAAGGTACTGAAATTTTCCACCCTTAAAAAAAGTATGCCGACAGCTCACGCGAGACACAATGTGTTTTCTATAGTGTCTCATATAGTGAAATACAAGAGCCCTCGCCAAAAAAACAACCAAGATTAATCTTCATTTTCGAAACCATTGACTTGCTCTCAGTAAAGTATGTAATATATGTAGGTACTCTAAACACCTATTGTAGCCTAGTTTTAAATGCAGTCATTCGTAAAACTATAAAGCACAAGTAACATTATAAATGAACATGTCCAAAACTATAATATCAGATAGTCCAACCTTGTTAGCTCGTGACCTGACTGATCTAGTTCTTTAGATTGTAGCGAAATTAAAACCTTATTGTGTGCACTAAATCCAGTCTAGATTTGTATTGCTTAAGTTGGGTGTTAAAATAAGTAAATATAAGTCTGCGTGACACCTAGAGTAAATAACAGTTTTGTTATAACGAATATGGCTGAGTAAAATCGAATACTGAATAAAATGTATGGCTGCCTAGAGTAAAATTAAAACGTATGGTAAGGAGATTATTTTCAAAATTAATCTCTAAAATTATATTATTTACTAAAACAAGGTTTCAAGACATTTCAAATAAATAATACAGTCTGGTTTTCAGATAAAATAAGTATAAAAAGCCATTTTGATTATAGAAGAAATAAAAAAAAGAACAAACTTTTAGGGCATCTCATTGTTTTTCAGAGGTTCGGTGCCAGTACTAAAGTTTTCTATGTGAAACCTTTCTATATCTTTATATATATAATTCTTCTGTAAGTGTGTATGTCATTGAACTTCTCTTAAACGACAAGACCGATTTTGATGATTTTTTTTGTGTGTGTTCAAGAGGATCTGAGAATGGTTTAGATTCACAATTTTGTCCGCTGGACAATGTTTTTTTATTTAATTTATTAGTAGTTGTTGATTTTGGAAACATTGGATCAGACAGACGGCGCTACCATCGCAGGGTCAAATATTAATGACGTTAGATTTGTCATAACATTTGAATAATAATTTTCATCAAAATGGTCCAGAATATTTTAGCTTATTAAAAAAAAATTAAAGACGTGTAGACAGGACAACGTCTGTCGGGTCCGCTAGTGCCTATATAAAAAGGTTTCATTACCAACTAAAAAGTATGCAACCACAGGAATAAAAATAGAAAAGAGCATACTCCTTTTTAAAAAAAAAGGCCGGCAACGCACCTGTGACTCCTCTGGTGTTGCGGGTGTCCATGGGCGGCGCTGATCGCTTACCAAGGTGACTCGTTTGCTCGTTTGCCTCCTATTCCTAAAAAAAAGAATAAAAATACTGTCCAATTTTGACGAAAAAATATCTGTATATAGTCCATTGAAATGTTACATGAGCTTTACATTTTTTAGAGGACGCAATTTTATTTTTTGAACATGTGGGGGGCCAATAGAAGCTTAACTTGAAGTTTGTGGGGTCGCCACCCTTGTCCCTCGGCCGCCATTTTGGAAAAAGGGATGGAAACACTTTTTTTGCTATATCTCGGAAACTATGCATCGTAATAAAATTTTTAAAATCATAATTTGTAGAAAATTATTTTGCCTACAAATATGTTTATATAACTTTTTGCCCTAAATTAACAATTAAAGAAGTTATAAGTAAAAAAGTGAAAATTTTTTAATAAAATTTTCTCTTTTGCTCTATAACTTTTTTTTTACATTTTATAAATAAATGGCTTCAGACCAATCTTGTAGAATATTTTTCGAGAAAAATTTTTCCCTACATCTGTTTTCAATTTCATTCATTAGAAACTCAGTTACAGCACTCCGAAGTTAACCGTGTTCGTCAAATTAGTCCAGTCAAATAGGCTTAAATTTGGTAAGAATCTCGGAATACGAGATACCCAGCTGTAAGTTTGTATATACTTGTATATTGACCCCCTAAAACTTGTCTCAAAACCATGGTATATATGGTAGGGTGTAAGCAACTCTTAAAATTCAGGGTCAAAGGTCCCAAAAATCGTATTTTTGCGGTTTTTTGGAAATATCTCATTTCCTATGGGTTTTTGGTATTTGTATTCATTATTAATATTGTAGAATACAAAATTCTCTACAACTTTTGTCTAAATTTTTTTTTATACGGTGAACCGTTTTCGAGATAGAGGGCGGAGAACGCGCGGTCACTGCATCACATCAGACATTTTTTTTTTCAGCTAACCTATCCGTGATGGTTGGTTATGGATAGGACATTAAAAAAGACGTTATAGTTTCTAAAACCATTTTTCGTCAAATTCAATTGTTTGAAAGATAGACGCTTCCAAAGTGGAAAATTGACCGTGCGTTCTCCGCCCTCTAACTCGACAACGGTTTATCATATAAAAAAAAATTTAGACAACAGTTGTAGAGAATTTTGTATTCTACAATATTGATAATGAATACAAATACCAAAAACCCATAGGAAATGAGTTATTTCCAAAAAACCGCAAAAGAACGATTTTTGGGACCTTTGACCCTGAATTTTAAGAGTTGCTTACACCCTACTATATATACCATGGTTTTGAGACAAGTTTTAGGGGGTCAATATACAAGTATATACAAACTTACAGCTGGGTATCTCGCATTCCGAGATTCTTACCTAATTTAACCTTATTTGACTGGACTAATTTGACGAACCCGGTTAACTTCGGAGCGCTGTAACTGAGTTTCTAATGAATGAAATTGAAAACAGTTGTAGGGAAAAAAATTCTAGAAAAAATATTCTACAAGATTGGTCTGAAGCCATTTATTTATAAAATGTAAAAAAACGTTATAGAGCAAAAAGAAAATTTTATTAAAAATTTTTCACTTTTTTACTTATAACTTCTTTAATTGTTAATTTAGGGCAAAAAGTTATATAAACATATTTGTAGGCAAAATAATTTTCTACAAATTATGATTTTAAAAATTTTATTACGATGCATAGTTTCCGAGATATAGCAAAAAAAGTGTTTCCATCCCTTTTTCCAAGATGGCGGCCGAGGGACAAGGGTGGCGACCCCACAAACTTCAAGTTAAGCTTCTATTGACCCCCCTACATGATCAAAAAATAAAATTGCGTCCTCTAAGAAATGCATTATTCGGCCCTCAAATTGTAACATTTCAATGGACTAATAACCTTTTATTGAAAAAAGAAATGTAGAAAAAAATAACTTTAATGGCATCTCGCAATTTTTTTGAGGTAAGTTGCCAGTAATATTCAGTGTCTAATAACTTTTCTCAAAAGAGGTTTTATTCATCTCATTTTGCTATAGAGGTACATATTATTTACATTACACCTTGTTTTATCTACATCAACTTAATTTGTAAACAAATGTGTAACCAAACCATTAATTTAATTCATTGACCCTCCTTGTCTTAGAACAATACCATATTTCTAATGGCCAACAAAACGCCCACGCGACAGCTGTATGAGATAATATCGACCATCGCACATTTATGTATCTGTCAAATAGTTACAAGTATGCAATAATACCATTGTCAAAACTTACAACTGATTATCTATGTGTTTTAATAACATACTATGTACTATGATTAGTTTATCATGCTTGAAAGCTATAATTTTCGTAGGGGATTGACAGCATAAATAAATGTAGGTAATAATGAACTTATCGGGAAATAATGCAGGTCTCACGAGGCCATTTATATTTTGGTAGCTCTAATTTACCTTTATATAATTGCAGGATCAGATTAAAATGCATTTAGTTGTTAGGTACATAGTTCATTAATCAAATTATCCATAGTTCATTAAAAATAACTCTGTTTTTTACGTTTATATTAATTTGATTTTGGAGCCATTTAAAAAACAAAACTTAATTATGGAGTGTCAGGTGAAAGGATGTATGTATACCAACGAAACTTTTGGGACAACAATTATAATAGCAAAATTATCAAGACATCCAAGAGGCTGGTCTTGCTACGTTTTTGATATCTAGCCGTTTAAATGGTCCTGCTTACAGAACGGACTCTGGATAATGTTTACCTATCAAGGACTGGACTCCAAGTGACTGGTATTTTGGTCTTACTATTAAAACATTCCCTGGTCCAAGGTCCAAGCGAATATTTTGCGTCTTACTGTCTTACATAATATTTTTCTCATAGCGCCCGTGACATATGATTGACAGTCAGAAGTCGTACCGGGTAATTAAAGGCAACAAGTTTGAACCGTGATACCTGTACCGCATGAGTCAGAGACTGACATTAAACCATCTGCGGAAATATAACAGTTCGTGCTCAAAATGATTGGATGAAAAAATCTAGATTAAAGTTTAAGTATAGAATATATTCCTTTAAGTAGTTTTAGAATACCTATAGTCGTATAAAAACTATGCAACTTGCTGAATCATTTTAGTTATTAGTAGGTCTATTGTATTTTAGGTAGATGCACCTATATATCTTCTGTGTTTATTCATGACTGTTTCCTCATTGGTTATATTGGGTGAAGCAAATTAACTGAATCATTAATAATAGGAGAGATATCCCATCCATGACATTCATTTATTAGCATAAGACTTTTTTTTTTGTAAGAAATAACAAAGAAACACAGTTTATTTGCATTGTTATAAAATATTGCAGGCAAAACAAGAAAATAATTTAAAAAGTAAATAAATAAGCAACACACCGCAAAAATGCCAGTGCTCAAATAAAATGCTAAAATGCATTGTATTTCTTAAATAATAGTAACGTATAATTGCAAAGCTCACTTTATAAACTTGTATCACACATCTCAACATAACATCATAAAGTTCATAACACTCTTATACCTACTCGAAGGTTTTAATTACAGTAATTACAATGCGTAAACTCGATCGGCACGCATTGTTTTGGCCGGCCGCCATTGTATCGTGAAGACACAATTCGTTCCCGGATCCTTGCAGCGTCATGTGTTAAAGTTCTTTTCATTTCTGTTACATATTTGTTCAAGGTCCGACGCCCACATCCGTCTGAACTGAACGTGGGAATACAGCTGTTATTGTTCTATATGTACATGTACTATGGGGGTCACATGCGCCTGACCACCACTAAGTTAATGTTTGGATGCATCTGATGAGATCCGGTCTAGCCCCACCCCATGAACTTTAATTGACGAATGAAGCGGGTGGTGGGCATGCCACCGCTGGCGCAAGTAGCAGAATAATACCAAATGCACCACTGGCACAGGGATTACACATGTTGCATCACAAAGCTGCACGTTAAGGCCTCGGCCTCGAATTTTGCGGGCAGCGGGGCGGCAGCGGCGGCGGCGCGGGAGCGGCAGGATCTTATGCGTATAATCAAATGGACCGGTTTTCGAACACAGCGGCGGCGGAGCGGCGCAGGAGCGGGCAACGAGCGGTGCACTCCAGTCAAGCGGTGACCGCCCGCGTTGCGCGTCTGCATTGTAGTATAGTGTTGTGTACCTACATTTTTTTGTGACGTATCAAAATGTCCTCGGACGATATACCTCTAAATCGTTTTGGATTAATTCTAGACACTAAATCACTCTTGATAGTTTCAAGAATATAGTCAAAAGTTTCTACACTCATTCTGGTGTAGTCGTAGAATTTGTTTGGAAAATAAAAATGATTTGTTATGTCAAATAAAATATTTATAGAATAATTAGTAACTAATGCGATGCGAGCGTTAGGAATAAATTTGAATCAAAAAGATGTTGTCGCCGTTTTTCACACATTTCGTTCGCTAATAAAAACAAATATCTCGACAACACAACCACGAACACAACACTACACCGCTGTAGTGCCGCGCGATCTGACGCTAGTTTCGAGAACGGGTCCGCGATGCCCGCCCCGCTCCCGCGCCGCCGCCGCTGCCGCCCCGCTGCCCGCAAAATTCGAGGCCGAGGCCTAACGCTTTTCTATTTGATGAGACATTTATCGGGTATGGCTTAATGTTTTTGCTGGGTTCAAGCAATAAAATTTTAAAATGATCATTCAGATCTGTCCGCCACTGTACATAGATATACGTACCTGTTCCACGTACATAGGTTAGGTATGTAAGGTGAGATGCTAACACAGGTAGCGACGATCGTTTGGACGTGATTGTCATAAACTGCGTAATCTTACGTAGACATCTTGCAATAAAAATGTTGAATGAACTGTCTCAGTTGAGGGTTTATTTCTTTTTCAGTTTAAGTTAGTGTAGGTTGCTGTCGGTGTCTTTTTGGTCGTTTTATAGCGACTGATAACGTGAATTCTGAAAATAGAAGGAATAACGTTCGAATTTTAAATGTGTGTGTTTTTTTATCTAGGTGTAATAACCAGGACCTACCTACACAAGTATACATACGATGTGGATTGCGCTGCCAATTTTTTTTAGACGACTAGAATATTAAATAAATTCTGAAATGAAAAAAGCCTTATTATATTGTCAAGTTTAAAGAAACTCAATATAGAGTAACTATCAAAGAATTTATTTGCAAAATGAAGCTGACATTGAAGTAAAAATTGAGTAGGTTACCAGGAACAATAAAAAAAGAGTAAGTAAGTGTTGCCTTATTTTACGTCACACAAAACGAGTACGGCGTAAACAAGTCGATTAAGTCATAATTTAATTAAAATGACTCTGGGACAACATTTCTGTTTTATATTAAAAGATCTGGTTCAGATGTAGGCGTCAGTCATATAAAATTTAAGTCTGTAATCAAGGTTGATCGACTTCGAATAATCGATACGAAGTCGCGAGCTGTGAATCGATTACTCTTAATAATTTATATCGAGTTGCAAGGTGGGTCGGTCTATTTGTTATCGAATCGAATGATTCTGATATGTAAAGTTGATGTAACGAGTAATAATCTAGTTACGTATATGGGAAGGTATTATGATACGCGGTTGCTTTGAAGGATACGGTTGGTAATGAGATTACCCGGAATAAAAGGTGGTTATGTCCATACTTGTCGAAGGCTTAGGCGTCGGACTGGACACTGGTCCTTGGCAGTTGCCCACCAACCTGTAATCTTATTAAACCTAAGTGCACAGACTCGTCAACATTGACATTTAGAAGCTGACTGTAAATGCTGCTTGCAAGACATTTGATGGATTACATTACAGGTGAAGCTGAAAAAGTTAAGCTTTTTTTTATTTATTTTATTTTTGGTAGACAAATGAAAGGCCAACTAGAAATTGTAGTCGTTTGGTGACTGGAGGCTTTGTGAATGTTCTCAAGTTTTAAAGGGTCGTTGATCTATATCGTTAACTTTGTCACATATTTTAGTGCTTACTTATTCTAGGATAGGGACTTAGTCGCATAGGCAATGATTATGGAATGTCTGTCTAAAATTGTGAAAGATTCATAGACAACGTTTAAGAGAATTCTCGACTACACAAATTTTTTATGTTGAATGCGAATGAAATGTTCGATATCAACACCGCCCAATTGTCCCGATAACTCCGATCTTACTATCAACATCATATTTGCGCAACTTTGAACTTTATTCACACATTGTGAGAGTATTTAAATTGTATCATTGTGTTAAGAATGCAGGTCAAAAGGGGCAATTTGTTGAAAAGGCCAAACAAGGTAACGAACACCTTGGCTTGTAGAGTACCTGCACCTACCTACTTACCTACCTACCGCGAGCTTTTATTTAGTAGCTTGAGTCAGATTTACTTTACCTCGGAATTTGTATATCATGTTTAATCTTGAAATTCTAAACAATTAATGGACATTTCATTGCATTAATATAATGGAATTGGTGGCAAACGAGTAGTCTGGTCACCTGATGGTAAGCGATCAGCATCGCCCATGGACACCCGCAACACCACACACAAAGACACAGGTGCGTTGCCGGCCTTTTAAAAAGGAGTACGCTCTTTTCTTGAAGGTTTGAAATGAACCTGATTATTAAACACTTATTATAATGAATGTTTCGTAGCCATTAATAGTTATTGAATTAGTTTACAGATCAGTGCCTCCATAAATTAATAAATCAATCGGATGTAGCATGGTGCCGCGCCCGTCACAACAAAGGTGTCCGATTGGCCTCGGATTATGGCCACTCTAATTGCTGTGAGCGCACTCAAATACTTGGATTAACTAAATCTTGGTGTGTGGTACATATTCTGCAGAACTGCATTTGCCAAAGTTAAACATACGAGTGCGATTAAACTTTTAAAATGGGTATACATTTCGTTATTTATTATCCATGTTTAATTTATGTTACCAAAAAGAACTCCAAAAATGTTTGTATATTGTATGTACCTAGTAAAAGAAATTACCAGCAGTTTCGCACATAATGTTCTTTTTTTTTAAGGGGAGATAATCATCCAATGACCAGAGAGAGCGTCAGATTCTTACTGAATAAAAATCCCATTTCTACTCCTGCTTTTCGAACCGGAGCCTCGGTAAACCCGCTAGGTAGTCCGCAGCTCCAGATTTATGTTCCTAGAAAGGCAATTTATCACTAGGAATTAGTCAAAATCCTGCTATTTATTTTACCAAACAATCTTTTAGCCTCCTATAACTTCACTCCGGAATCTCCGATACCTTGCACCACAGCACACACAAACCGGCTGACAGAGCACACCTGTGTGATTTTGCACAACACCGTTCCACTTTAAGTGACAAGATCGCTCATAGAAACGCTATCTATTCGAGAAATTCATAACGTATGTGTACCTACTGTGGCGTGTTGCGACACTACCGTATGTGTACCGAAATGTTACGCCGCTGCCCGGTAACTTGTTACACGGATAAGGTATGAAGTATGAAATTGATCGATATTGTAGCTTTAATCCGATGTTGGTTGTAGATAGTAAAACATTCCCCGCGTTCTATTTTGTGCAATGTCTACTTTTTATTAGTAAATTATTAATCTATGGGAAAGTTCATAAATAGTTTTGGACAGACTGACTATTATTTATTTCTATATTTTTAACCCCCGACGCAAAAAGAGGGGTGTTATAAGTTTGACGTGTCTGTCTGTCTGTCTGTCTGTCTGTGGCATCGTAACTCCCGAACGGATGCAGTGATTTCAATTTAGTCGCCCAACGCGACGTATTTTTTTTTTTAGAATTATTAGTACATTCTTAGGTACTTTAAGATTAAGTTTCTTTCATTATTTTTTACTTTTTAAAGGGAAATTAAGTTTTTGTGTCGGGGGTTTTTTAAATTTTTAATTTAATTTTTTTTGACATGTGAATGATTTGAATTTGTCTTTGACTCGTGGTCAAAGAAGTCTCGGTCTCGGTCGAAGAAGTCTCGTGGTGAAGTTCTAAATAGTTAAAATATGGAAACGTATAATAGCGGAACCGTTAAGTATTTCTAACTGTCCCTGGTTGCATTACATTACATAGGAAAATTATATAATCACACCCACTGAAACTAATTATTACAATTTTAAATGATGTAATAGCGTATTGTTCTACTCTTCTACTTTTTTCTTTTCGTCGATCTACTAAGCCAGTATCAAGGAACGAACTAACTTTTATTGAATAAAGTATAGGGATAAGTAGTTGATTCAATTTTATTATACTCTATTTTAGTCTTCAATTACGCTATCGATAGAACTTGAAACGGGATATTCATCATGTTTATTTATGTCCATGAGTTTCAAAATTTGGTACGTGCAACAATGCCGAAATATCAGAACTCTCATAGACATAAATAAATCATGGTAAATATCCCGTTTCAAGTTCTAATAATTGAGTGACTGATATTTCAGTTTTAACACGGATTCTTAATGAACAGGTCATAAAGTGATGTTAATTATGTAAAATTTCTTCACATGGGGTCTGCATCTTGTTATGGAAAAGTCTCATTAAAGGTAAAGTTAACCACTGTCATTAGTTCAGTGTGCGTGTCCAGTACAAGGCGTTCCCGGAATCGAATCGAGTTCAGCATGATTCGAGTTTCAACGCAACCTGTGAGTCTCGCGTCGTAATTAGCATATTTCTACTCAATGACGAAACTTTACTCGGTTTCTGAACAATGAATATTGGGCTTAGGTTACATAGCATGCAAGATAAATATGTACAACAAGAAAATGTTTTTTTGCCTGTTTGACCAGGTGCTCTATTAAAACCGACTTTTGTTATTATTTATTTTACTTAATTCAACTTCTTATAAGAGCGTGTAAGAGAGGTAACATTAGTATTTTAATTCCGCCCAACAAGTGTTGGCGGCTGTTGATACCCCATGTAGTCACAGCTTTATTTTCAGTCCGCTGTTGTGACGAGGACAGCAAAGATAATGTATAAGTAATGTCAAAATATTTGTAATACATACATTATGCCATATTGTTTCAATAGATATTGTAGAAGAAAAAATACAATTTCTTTGTTCCATTTACCTTGGTTTGTTTTCGTAATTATGGCATGAAACTGGGTGACGGAAGCTTTGCTTTTGAGCACAGTTGCGATGCACTACGCGTTGTAACAAATTCGTTTTGCCGCGACGCATAGACAATGTGGACGAACTGTCAACTGGTATTGGCGCGAATTTTTGACATAACGTTTTTACTTTTGATGTCATTATTACACCACATTATACAATTTTGTAATGTTAAAATGTAAGTATCTGTTACTAGTCGGACCCAATTGCGAGATAACTACTTAATACATTAATGAATATATTAACTTTGCGGTTTTCCACGTAGCCTCGTATTTTCCAAACCATTTACTTTCTAGAAGGTGAGCTACAAGACTGAACACACGTACGTACGCTTTACTCAAGCTTTCGAAAATTTTCAAGCAAATATGAACTTTCATTAGAACATTTTAAAGTTTATATTTATGCAGTAGTGTTTTTAATGATATCATTTTCGGGCTACATGTGAAATGAGACGTCAAGGAACGCACTTATTCCTATTTTCTGATACCGATTTAGGTAACGTAAAGATATGCCTTTGCCCCTGTAGTGGGACGATAATGGTTGAAATCAAATCAAATCAAAGTTATGCATACTGTACCTAGATTGCTTAAGTAAGTATATCTATCTCATCTAGGGAAAGGACATAACTGAACAGGCTATAACTATTTATCCTTATTACCTAATTAGTAACCAAGTCCTATCAATTTGAATCTCGAAATAGACCCACCGGCCAGTCCTTGTGATTCATTATGTTGCAAGATCTATTACAAATTTTACACCAATTATACATTATTGCTACATATTACGCACACTTAAGGTGATATCAGCCCACACCTATGCCATTACTGATCAAGCAATATTCAACTTTATTTTCCTCAATCTCGATTAAATATAAACATTTAGATTCAAGTTTTGTGAAAAAGATTTTGTAATACCATTTTTATGTCTACTTACTTTAGCAGTTACTTAATGATAAAGATTACTAAGTTTCAGAGCCAGACCACAAAGATCTAGATTACGTCTAGACTAGGGATTCCCAAGCTTTTCTTGGTCAAGGACCACTATCATCATTCTTGTTAGGTTAGGGATCAAGACTATGAACGGTGACTTTACTTGAGGAAAATTTAGGAGGAAGTAAAATTATAAATCTTTTAGTAAATCTTATTGATTGTACCTTCCATAAGGAGTTACTATAGATGGAAAGCGTTCCCAATAAGAAGCGCGCGTTGCTTTAATGAGAGAAAAATCGACTTGTTCCGTACCAGTGTAACTAAAACTAGACGCCTATTATTTTAACCATCCTTTAGTGATAATGACATTTAAGTTAATATTTTCTTAATTGTTTCAAATTATATCGTAGTTTTCTTTTTAGGCTTGTAATAATAGCCATCTGTTTTTATTATATTTTATTTTTTTTGTTAGTCTGTAAGCCTTCCGTAAAATGTAATAAATAAATCATTCTATAAAGATTAGTTGTAATAATATCTATTTATTACCTCCGCCTCCATCTATGATTCATATCGATGACAAAACCTACTTCTACAGCCTACAACTGTAAGTATTTACAATCCTTGAAAGTATTAAGCCATTATTCACGGCTGTACCAAGTGTGGTTGTTCACAGAATGCCAAACTTGTGAGCAGTACCGCCGGAGGGTGGCACGCTACCTTATGACATTATATACAATTAAAATTAAAAATAAACACATAACACACCTTGTGTAGTTTTGTAAGACGTAATTTAATACTCGAACTTTTTGTTGTTAATTGATTTTTTTCAATAAAGTACAATCGATGTGTTTGAAAACTGACCCAACATGTGTCGATTATTGATCTTTTAGATAGACATTCAAATACATATGTACGTCTAAATAGAACTACTATTAAGAGTGAAAATTAATCAGATGTTTAAACATCAAAAGTCAATTAGTAGGTACTTAGTAATTACCATTTTAAATAACTGTAGCACGATTAGAATTACCTTCATTATCATGAATACTTTAACCCTGGAGTTAGTGCAAAATCAGATACTAGAATCCGGTTATAAGTGATTTTTTATTTAAGATTAATGGAGTTCCGTAGATATATTTAGCGATTGAATAGTTGCAATATTTACAGAAATGGAATATAGCAACGGTATTCCGTATGATTGGTTCTTCATTTAAGATTCGATTTTAAAGTTTAATCTACTAAATGATTAAGTAATGACGATGACAATGAAATAATCTAGTTTTACTTGATTAGTAGCTAAACCTGAATGCTTATAGCACTTTCAATGTTACGGAACACTAAAATAAAAAAAAAATGAACGATATCAAAACCGAACATACACGTATAGTATAATAATATATACAACAGGTAACATTGCACGTCGCGCCGGGCAGAAAAATTTGGGTCACCTCACGTTTTCGAAAGTAGTCCATCCAGATTCCGCGACGGACAAAAAGACGTAGAGGCCATTGTAGCCTGGCCTGTGACCACTGCCTGCTGTAACCTTAGCAGGCTTAGCCAGGGTGGTCACGTAACCAGAGCTATGGGGATACCCAAGTGAGCCACTTTGTATAAAATGTCAATGTCAGGAGGACAGATGCTGATGTTAAAAATGCTGACGAATTTTCTTTATCAGTGACGTAATTAAGACGCATTTTAGGCTTGACAAAATAAATTGAAAGTTTCCACATTAATGAAGTGAAAACTTTCAATTTGTTCCTCCGGGAATAATTAAAGACTGTCGAAATACTAATCTGATCTATTTCGTTGCTGGATCTAAGATAGTTATTCATATCCCTGGGATTTCTGTGTTCCGGTGTTTTCATAGTTGTATCTACTGTAGACCATGGTTTACAGGACAGGATTTGCAGTGGTTTGGGGTGGTTGTTGCGGGCGTTTACCAAAAAAGGACAGCGAAATACTATCTAAAATATCAAATGCAAACAGAAGTGGACGTGGGTTAACAATTCAACATGAACACACTTTTCTTTGAAGAGGTGAAAGTGGCTATACGTCTAACGAGTTTAGTTATATGTTTAGGAAAACCAAGAAACATAAGAAGCAATTTATTGGCTCTCATTACAAGGACAGGTCAGACCTATTATCCAACTAACTTCAAACTATCTCTTCGTAGAAAAACAAAACTTATGATACAAGTTGGTTCACCAAGACTCTGACTTAATACTGACACCAATATAAATACAATATCTTATGTAATAATGAGAACGCTGTGAAATAGCGAAGCTACTCACAAGCCAGTGTCTAATTAGATTATACGTTAATTACTATCTATTATAGTTGCAACGATCACTTGCATAGCAAAACTTTATAGCTAATAGACTAGATACAATATACAGCTTGATGTTTTTATCACCAGCCAATTTTTCTGAGAGTTAGGTATAAATTTAAATCAATTAAAAAAATACAAACAAATAATTATGTACTGACTTTGCTGAAGAAAGACTGTTCAAAAAACATTAAAAGGATCAAATTGGCTTTGATTTCGAAAGTCGGCGTTTTTCATTATTGTTTGTTCCTTATTTAACACCGACCCCCAAAATTAAAGTTATTTGACCATTTTAGTGTTCTTTTTAACCGACTGTCTTTAGTGAAGTCGATTCTTTTTGTAATTTTGGAATGTTTGAATAATATCTCACAATCAAAAAGAAAAAAATTATAAGTTTTTAAACTGACATGGTCACTAACACTATAATTAGAACTTATGACGGGATATTTACCATGTTTATTGAATTTGGTGAGTTTCCGATATTTCGGCACTGTTGCAAGCGCCATGATCACGGATTAACTTCAGTTAATCCGTGATCATGGCGCTCAACATTGAATTTGGTGAGTTGCCGAAATATCGGAAACTCACCAAATTCAATAAACATGGTAAATATCCCGTCATAAGTTCTAATTAAAAAAATTGGCTGATGATAAAAAAATCAGGCTGTATAATATATCAACACCTATGTAAGTAGTATTGTGTGACCTAAGCTAAGTGCTTATTACATTAATCTAGCAATCAGTCATGCCTACAGGGGTTCCTATTGAAAATATCTGCAATGATATCATACTAGGCATGTTATATACGTATTAGTTACTTAATACATAGCTATCAGATAAAGATATTGCTCACGTTTGTTTAGATATGTAAATTTGGAACCGTTGGACGTAAGGTACGTGAGTGAAGTAATTAATAATGATAAGATAATTCGTACGAAGTTGTGTTAATTGCTTGTTCTAGATCGGAATCGGAATAATTCTGTATCAGGCCGTCCTTGATGTAAATTGTGTGAAATTATTTCTTTTAATTCATCACTATGTTATGAAATGTCGATGAGACGTAACGTTTATGTTCATGTGCGATTGATTTTAGTCGTACTAGTACGGTGTAACATACATTTATCGTCGGCTGCCCGGTATTGGCTATTTTTCTGCTATGCAAAGGCACTAGAGATTTTTCTTTCCATTCATAGGTGCTTTCGCAAGATTCAATTTAAATAGTGGGATATTTGTAATTTCGATGCAACTGAAAAAACGAATTGGGTAGATGACTAATTTTTATTTCAATGTAAAGATATATTGAATTGAATATCGCGCGAAATTACTTCTAAGTATATTTTATACATAGAAATGACGTATTTTCTCCCACTTCTAAACTTTGATTCGTGTATTATATGTCATTTCATTACATACCTGACAACCTACTTTATTTTTATTTTCATGCCTTGTCATCATCTCTATTAACACACAGTATTACAATCTCTATGTATTCAAATGCAGTTTACAGTTTTGTAATGCTCATCTCATCTTCTGTCTCTATAAACAATCTGGTCAAGGAGCTGCCCTTGCCGTTGGCAGAATCTGAACTTGTCGGTTAGTCGAGAGTAATTGCAGTGTTTCTGAATCAACAGCCATGGTCAATGTTACTGCAGACTTCTGAATAACACGACCTCTGATCCATTTCCTTATCAAGCTGGTCTAGACTTTGACATGAATTCAGTATTTTATTAGCAAGGTTTGATTTTATGAGTACTTGATAAAATGAAAGGAGAACTTGTGTTGTGTGTTAGTAATAATACCTCAATAATTGAATAAATTGTTTTAGTTTATCAAGTTTTCTTGATGAAACAATTTTTTTTATGGTTAATGAGCAGACAGATCACCTGATGTTAAGCAATTGCTGCCACCCATGGAAACTTGAAACACCAGAGGCGTTACAAGTGCGTTACCGGCCTTTTGCGGATTAGGAATTTAAGGTTTATTGTGGCATCGGGGATTGGAAAGATTTGAAAGGGAATGGGCTTGTAATGTCTCAATTAAAGTTAGCACTTGCGTGATTTTGCATATTAAATTTTGTTCCTTATATAGGTGATTTGCTTACTCTAAATATAGATTTTAGGAAGGTCGGAGACATTTTCTCGGTTTCTAGACTCCTATATATCCTATGTATCCTATTCCTAGTCCTTCACACGTTAACAGTTCCATAGTTAAGATTCCATTCTTCACCATATGTTTGACATAACAGTAGTGACGCAAGCGCAAGTCGTCAACTCAGTAATCCGGATTACTGCGTCCACTCGTACGCAGCTCGAGCGACATTGATGCAATTGTTAATTTCACTTAAGCAGTAACTAAGTATGTACGTTTAAGGGCTTCGCTTTCTCCTAGTTATGTGATTGGTGACAACAGGCTCAATGAACTTGGCTTTCTTTACGACGGATAGCAACATACGACGTGGTTTAAGTATGTGTATTTATTTTTTAAGCCATCCGAAACTAATTTTACTCTTAGGAACGAGCACTGACAAGCAGACTGACGGACAATTCAATTTGAGGTTTTAAAAGTGCCGAATTGAGGATTAATTGAAATAAATGCTGTGACTTTGACTTTGAATACTGAGATCTGAGGGCTTAGTACGTTTCGGTCTCGTTAAACGTAAAGCAAACTTTTAACTTTTAAGACCTCTGGTGAAGGTAGAGTATACTCTACACATGGTGATACTTTTTTAGATCTTTGAACATCTCTTGGTAGATAGATTTTGGTAGGTAGATAGATGACTATTAAATATTCCTAACCTACGTTTAGTAAAAGGCTCACATCTCATCTAAGGACGTGTGGTTAATGGTGCGGTTTTCCCTAATCCTTTAAAGAGTTTTATTTGCGGTTACTACAAATAGCTACTAAAAGATTTAATTTCTTCTAAGAAACTGAATCTAGCCTACTTTTAGGTTATTCCAATTTTCCGCTATGTTGTTGATTCTATTCTAAGGGCGAGCATATTGCAAGCACCTGACCAATAAGTAATACTTGATAATATAGAAAATGTACATGCAAAACTAAATAATACATTGTCAGTCACTAACATTAGAACTTAAGACGGGATATTTTAATTTTAGTGTTAGTGACCATCTCAGTTTAAAAACTTAAATATAACATTGTCAGTCAGCCGCACAGACACTACGGATTTATGATCCAAAAATCCATTTGGCAATAACTCCATTACTGCCATATCTAGTTTACATTTCCATTGCACATATTACAAGTACATACGTTATCAGTGCAGGCTGGATTTCGACATAGTATTTATAACATGTTCAACTGGACAGGTGTCATGCAGAACGTTAAAATCGCAAGTGCATATGGGGTGTATGTAAAGTGCATTGCGTAAGTTAGTCATTTGGATATATGTCACTAGTAAATTGTAGTTTGTTGGCTAAATTACCACACCTACGTTCTCCATATTAGATTTCTGTCTGTTGATTAGAAATTTGAATATATTTATAGTTATTCTGCATAGTTTGGAGTTAAATTGAGTTGTAGCTTTTTGTTGCACGTGGGTGGGAGATATGTCTTGTGTTGGGTTAGGTTGTGTTCTAAATGATATACTTAATCTATTTAATGTTACTCGTACTCGTAAATAAATGTAATAGATATGGGTTAATGGTGGTATACACGGTCATTAAGGAGTAACTATAACAAGTATTTAGAGTTTGGTAGGTATAGCTAAGCAATCTCGATTTTATGAGTATCTAAGACTGTGCATAAACAATTCGCGATTATATGAGTATCTAAAAGGGAGCGTTTGAATTCGTTTCTTTAAACAATGCAAACTTTAAAAAATGCTTATTCGTTTTATACTTTTGGTAGTAACAAAATTTAATGCACGTAACAAGAGTATCTTATGTAGAAAACCATTTATATGCGCCATCGTTTTTGGGGAGAAAGGTTCACTGAAAATTTTACTGATATAACTGGGAATAAAATCGATACTAAGTACCTAATTACCTCCGATTCTAAAAAGGGATTAAAACATTTGATTGTCAGTACCTATAACTTTCTTTTGTTTTACAATGAGTTTTCCTTGCATACGCAGTTAGATGGTTGTCTAACAGTTAATTACGTTACGTTTACCAAGTCGTGTGGCTACTTAAACAGTTAAACCGTACGTTTGTCATTGTCCGATAAGGTTAATGCCATGATTATGAGTACGCGTTATACGCGTTACTGCAGGGTTGACAACAATGTTGAAAACTTACTGAAAGTTGCTTATTAAGATAAATTGCAAAATAATACATTTTTATATCTTTTTTTTTACTAATTGATATATAATGAGTTACATTTAAAATTATGTGAAGTAAGTAATAATTAGTTTTTTTGCTAAAAATCACGGTTTACTCACGTAATTTAATGGAGAAAAGCTCTGCTAGTTTCGAGTCACAGAAGGATTCTTCATCATGAGCAGCGTGCGCAGACGCGGCGACGACGTCGCACAGGCTATTCCGTATTGCTTCGAATCCTGTGACTCGAAACTGGTAGAGCTTTTCTCCATTACTTACTTTAAGTGAGTAAATCGTTATTTTTAGTTAATTTAGAATATTCTACGATAGTTATTATAAAAATATGATAAATATTACTTGCTTTACGAGACAGTGTACTTATTTAAACTTATACATATGAGTATGTATAGATAGATAATATAAAAAGTCAAATTCGTCTCTCTTTTTTTTCTTATGATAATTTTTTTTTTTTTTACTTTGTTTCTAGCAGCCCTACACGGCTGATAGAGCCCGGGGCGCGGCATGCGTTCATTAAGGCTTACATCGCAGTGCCCGCAAAAGGCAGCACAGCTGACCCACATACTTCAATTCGATGCAGTCGCGTGTGATCTGTACACGACACATTGTTTCTTTATTATGAGTTCATAATATCAAATGTATTATGGACCCAGGTATATACTAAAACTATTCAACAAAAGTGCAGCATCAAAGAGCCTGATAGCTTCTTAATTTTCAGATTACAATCTCTAAGCCGTCTGCTAAATCCAGAGCTGCGGACTAACTAGCGGGTTTACCGGGGCTCCGGCTCGAAAAGCAGGAGTAGGAACGGGGTGGGTTTTAGTCAGTAAGAGTTTGACACTCCCTCTCACGTCGCCCAAGGCGGGAAAAGTCATTGAAAATTGAAATTGATGAAATGATGATGACAATGTTTTCTTTGCTTTGATCTTTTACTCACTGGTAGCTTGATTTACTTTGTAATGTCAGTGTGTCATGAGGAATGAACATGCTTTTGCTCTTAAACCACTTTTATTTTCTTTTTAACCGTTTAGGCATTTTAGTCTCTGTTATTACATACCTTAATGATTCGCAGTATACATGGTAAATTTAAGTTTTGTATTCGTTAAGGTGGATTGATTCTACATTTTACTGCTGAAGCTGAATAAATGGAACATATTATATAATGTTATGTATATTTCTTTAACTAAAACATTTACTGAAAGCACGAAGCGACTTTTGTGTGTGTTACTGACCAATTTATCAGCAAGTTCAATCATTTTATAATTAGTATGGGGTTCTTCAAGAAGGAAGTGGGTAAATCAAGAAGTAAATGGGTTTCTTAAGGGTCGCAAAGCGTTAAGCCTTTGCAATCGTTCATAGGCCACAGTAACCACTTGTCATCAGGTGGGCCGTGTGCTTTCTTGTCACCGTCGTGTTATATAAAAAAAGTATATGTATTAATCCAATATCGTAGATATACTGCAACTATAATGTAGTCCGTAATTCAGTCACATGTTACACATTCTCAGACTACATATGTTGTGTGTAACTTAAACAATAGCGGTGGGCGTGGCGAATAAGCTCAGGTGTGAAGTAATTATGTAAATAACTCGTATTTGTGATATACTACGTCGCCTGTGTGACTTATGGCTCCATGGTGAGATTATAATCAAGCGCTTGATATACAGCGGTTTATTTTTAACACCCTTTGCAGCGAAAATGAGGTAAATAGGGTATTCAGTATGTGGTAAAGGATGTAGGATGTGTTACCTTAGTATGAGTTTGATTTACGTTTAAAGTTATCGAAATGAGAGCGCGTTCGGTGCTCTGATTGGCCGGGTCGTTTAAACGAACCATAAAACAAAGTCGTACTAAGGGTACTGGTTGTTTAAAATGTTGTATAGAATTGTGATGATATTTGTAGTGTATAATGTCATAAATTATAATCTTAACAAATAACGCGTCATTTGGATGACTTATGTAATTCGTTGTGAAATTAATTAAGCGGCTCGTAGATTTTTGGAAAATACTACATACATGAAAAATTATATGAAGTAAACTGTAAAATGAATAACCAAATATAATGTAATGCAAATTATATTTATTTAATTTAGGACCTTAAATATTAAGAATACGCATTTAATGCTATATTACTATTTAATAAGGAGTATCAAATTAAAATTATATTTTCGAGTTATCCATACTTTTTCTAATACTTTTTGTTAACCCAATGTCCTTATATATAACGTCTCGCCTTTTATCCCCGTAGGGGTAGGCAGAGGTGCACATTACGGCACGTAATGCCGCTATACAATGTGTTACAAGTCCCATGTAATAGGGGGTGAGCTTATTGCCATATACTGGGCACAATTCCAGACTCCTTATTAAATAGTAATATGTTTATAAGTTAATTTATATGACACATGATGCTGTAGTAAACGCTATTCAATCTGTTCGTAGTACACTGTCGCTTTTATATCTGTGCCTTCCATTGTGATTGTCTGTGAACAAAAAAAAGCAATTAAAAAATGTTTTTTTTTTTTTTTTAATTACACAAAATACACAATAATACAATAAATAACAAATAGCAACCAAAAAACCACTAAGGTTTAGAACCGTGCTATGGAATCTGCCTTAAATGTTACAATATGGAGGTAGGTACAATAATCTTGCTTAAATAGTACTCAGGTAATATTCCTTAAGTTTACATTTTATATTTTTAGGTGTGATACATTTTTTTTTACTTCTGCGGGTATACTGTTAATAAGTCTTGGTACAATATAACCAATAGTTCGCTCGCCATATGCATTGTTAGCGCGCTGCGTACGGAGCCGATTCTCAGAATTAGCCCGAGTATATATAGGCTGTACAATATCGGTTCGTAGCGACTCGTTGAAAAATTGATCTTTTAACAATAAAAAATTGACATGTGTATGAACTGGCAAGACTTTGCAGTGCTTGAACAAACCGTTTATATTTTCGTAATATTGTTTTTTTATATTAGGGGAAACTATAGTTTTTAGAATGTAAACCTTGGTATGTTTTGTCCTGAGCTGCGGACTACCTAGCGGGTTTTACGAGGCTCTGGCTTGAAAAGCTGGAGTAGGAACGGGGTGGTTTTTAGTTAGTTTGAAACTCCCTCTATTGTCTCCTCAAAAAAAGGTATGATTTGTGATAAACACGTGTCACTTATATGTAAATAATTGGAGTTGAAGAGATGAGCAGGATACTAGTTATCTTCGCTTTCGTGTTGTTTTTCCAGAAATAGGCCAATAGAAGTATGTAAAGAATTCCCGCCCAAAGTGCTACGAACGTCGTAGCATCTCGTAGCGAGATTTATTTATTTATTTATTTACTACTATTAAGGCACGTCAACAGAATAAACACTAACATTAATAAAAAACAAGATGAAGACACGGCCATGTGCTTAGGCCAATTATAGATATATATTAAGTCTTTGACTGCCAATAGAAAACTGTTGAAGGCAAATCCTCCGCTAACGTCGGTCACCGGTGACCACTACGGCGTTCAATGTGTTAATTTTATTATTTAATTTAATTGTAGTTATTGAATAATTTAATTAAACCGCTCTCTAAGAAGCCTCTTGTTTTCAGTATAGTATAGTATATTTTAGTTACAATTGTGAAAGGAAAAGTATTGTGAATGCAACTAAAATTTCGCAACGCATTGCGGCATATACTTATTGGAGTATTCTTTTTACCAATTGTCATGTATCGTATTATAATATGCAGATCTAGTCTAGATAACTAGGTGGCCATATTGTTATCCGGATGTCCGTGTAAGTGTGTGGCAATTATTTGTTATTATGAATGTAATCTTTGAACGTGGTGATTGGCACTGTTACTTATGTTATGCAGTTCTAATTGGTACCGTTACGGACTAATAATTAGGCTAACATTTGGTCTTCAAGTGATCTATTCACATATTATGAGAAAGGTATAATTATTCATTCAGTTTTATCTCATTAAAGAATTATTAAATATAGAGAAAAAAAAATTCAATAAGACAAGTCTTCATTTGACAATCTCTTTTTGTAGTATTTAAAAAAGAGTTTCCATAAAAAAATGCAATAAAATATTTTAATACTGGCTGATTTACACGAAAAATGAGTAAATACCATTTGATGTAATAAAAAGAAAAAAAAGAAAAAGAAAACTTTAATGGCATTTTCTTGATTTTTCGTCTAAAACAGCCAGTACGTTTCTAAATTCACCAATGTACCTTGAAGGTTTTATGCATTACGATTTTTATTAAATGAGTTTGAGGTTTTATATTTTTTTTTCATTAATCTTACCATTTTAGCTTCTTTTTCTCCAAAATCTCGCCTGAAATATGCGACTCTTCCATCTTTAGGTATGATGACTTGTTTTAAAACGTTGTCACCTTCTAACGTGTATGTTACTCTAACCTAGAAAACACAAAAGGAAAAATATAAATATAACACGACGTAAGAATGTAAGGTCTCAAGAACTATATAGAGTAGTTTTCCTCAGCATTTCAAAATATTGTGTATATCATTGTATAATATGTCATAGAGATACTGAACGAATAACAATAAATCTGCCCCTAAAACGACCCACTGACCATAATTTGCACAAGATAGTATAAAAGAAAGTGTTTTCCACAACCGATTTAGATGCGATTTTTAATAGATGGAGTGATTCTTTCACCACGCGCGCGGACAGTTAGTAGTTTATAAGAAAGGAGAAGTCTTTGTCTATTGATTTACCTTGGAGCCATCTCGCCTCTCCATCTCATGTTCCTCCCCCAGCTTGAAGTCGTGTGTCATGGTTCTGTTGGGCATGTGCAGTGTGAAGTTGAAGCGGTCCTCGTCGATACGGGTGAAGGAGAAGATCGGCGCGTTGCTCGTCAACATATGTATTACTCTTTCATCTGTACCTGGGAAGATAATAACAACATAATTAGAGCAGACTCTATTAAAACACATTCCATTTGGTGAAGGTAAATTGTTTCTGTCAAATGAAAAGTTTGTCTAACTGCCGCACTCAGAGACATTTAATGGTTACTTAAATTATTCCTTAGTAACTATTTTGTTCCGAAAACAATTGCTTAGGACTGGGTTAAGTAACCATTAAATGACTCTGAGTACGGCGACAAAAGTCGACTACTCAGCAGAGTAAAGGCAGCACACGCATAATAAGCACGACTCCGGGTTGACTCCGGTACCGTGTGACTTCGAATTGTGGCTACCGCTAGCTGCCAGCGTGCTTACGGCGCGTTGACCGCGTGCTGCAAGCACGTGATGCGACGATGTTTCACTTGTGCCTGGCGAGCGGCTCGTCATCAACCGGCTCGCTATCGGCGAGCAATACTTCACACATGTTTTTTTATTACATTCAATTACATAATTAAAAACGTGTAATAAAACGAAGATAAGGAGTAATATATTTAGCTGTAGGTAAGTACTTAATGTTTGTTATCGTGCTTTTGAAGATTTATGCAGTTTCCGCGTGATGTGAAAATAATCAATAACACCAACGGTAGTTGATATTCTGATAGCAAGTCATCCTGACTCGATGTAGGCCCGTTACAAGCGAACATTTTGTATTTGGTTCATGAATATTATATTTCTTGTTGAATGAAATGTTTGTTATTATGATAGTATCACGTCAAATGTGACATCCAACAAACATTCTTGTGTTTCCAGTGTATGCGTAAGCAGCGCCATGCAGTGTAAGAATGAACATTTTGTAATTCTTTTGATTTTTTGCTCATCATCAGCCCGTGACAATCTACACACGTGGACTTTGGGCCCTATCAGCCCACGAGTGGACTGTCAATATAAGAGAGAATATAACTATTAACTTGCTGACTCATAGTGATCAGTATACGCACATAATAAGAATACGTGATCCATTAAATAAACATGTAAAATAAATATTGAAGGTCATGGTTATATGCTGACTAACCATCCAATTGCTGCAAATGGTTATCAGAAGGAAAATTACTCTCTTTTGGAATTTATAGATTTCAGTAAGTGCCTATACGTGAATAGGTAGGTAGGTTGAGAGAGGCCAAATATGATTCACTAATACCTAAATGATATATACGGATAACTGTCTATTCAGTAATGGTTTTATAAAAAATAGCATCGCACCAAACACATAAAGAATCGTTTCAGTAGGTAGAAGTGCACAGTATACTAAATGAAACACCCACTTTTCACTAGAGGCCAAACCCATACATCAACCCAGATCTAGATCTGGATTCTGTGCTAAAATTCAGAATTTTTAAAACTCGATAAATATCCACTTATCTTTTTGAACAAGGCTCTTTCTTTTTTTTTGTAATTTTCCGCTTTTCGACATTTCTGTCTAAATAATGTTAGATAGTATTATAGTAGGTGAGCGGATAAGATAATACCTAACAATAAGTTAGAAAGGATAAATGTGAGGCGGTGCATTGATACTCGACATTTTTGATAAGACAAGATAAACTTCCATGGATTAGTGATTCATGGGCGAAGTATTTCACAATGGATTACTATTTTTTTTAGAAAAATGTTTGCCCACTATTTTCCCCTGCGTTGTGTAGAATATAAAATTCACATACACATCGCACTTAAACTCAGAACCATAATTTTTGGACTACAAGAGTTGTTCCGTATAAAATTTAACTCGCGATTCATTGCAGAGCAGCCAGTTGCTCGTACACTGCATCAACCGTGCACTCTAGATGTTTTCTTAATTTCCACTATTCTTATTAATTTTTTTTAAGAGGATATGCGGTTTTGTTAGCGTCTTGTACCAACTGATTAGGTGGACTATTTTATTAATATTTGACATAATAAATAGCAAGCAACCCATAATAACTGCTATTTACACTTATACGGAGTATCTAAGTGTACAGCAGTGATTATCTTTGTTCATCACAATAGTTATACTTTGAGGTAGGTCCGAACATAAACACTGATTACATTTTATTTTTAGACTTTGCTGTTAGTTTACCATGAGTGTCACTTAGTCCCTTGGCCACATTATTACACGCATAACTCTTTATTTGTTCAATTTCTAATACATATAGATGTTTTTCTAATACATACGAGTGTTATATTATTGAGAAAATTTATTGCATTTTTTGGATTTGTATTTATTTTTTTAAACATGTAATTTCAGTGTTGATTAACTCCTATATCTTTATATAAAATTGAAAACTATGTTTGTTTCAACGCGCTTATCTTTGAAAGTACAGGTTTCAATTAAAAAAATCTTCTGATCTAGGATAAACCATTTGTCAAGGAAAGTTATGAGATAGAAAACACAACACTACACCCAATAGGAACCTCTAAACATCTAAATAATTAACTTCAAAAAAATGTGGGTACATCTAATAACATGGCCAGGGAAGCAGGGACTGTTTAAACCTTAAAACTATAAGGGCACGATGAACAAAAAATGTTTAGCCCAAAAAAAATTAAAATATTACCGACCAAAGTCCTTTTCACAGAAATATCGCAATCACTATGACTGTCAAACAATTGGAATAAACAAATCCCAACTATATTATATATATTAAATAAATAAACACACAAGTAAGTAAAGACACTCACTGGTAGCATTAACAATTTCTTCAATATTTTCCGATCGCACTCTTCTGAATTTCTTGCCTGAGAACGACATTGTTGTTCTTGTCTAAAAACTGTAATGTCGAAAATATTATTTAGTTTCGTATAATATACGAGTATCGAGATAATTCGCATATATGCGTTGTCATTGCGATAAGATTCCGCGCTAGATTGTAGCGTATCAATGAAACTAGTAACTTATAATAATATATTGGTTTTACACATCACACATCGCTTTAGCTACTAAACTAAATATTTCATATTTATTATGGTTGAATATTCTATGTGTAAATCCAAAGTTCAATTCATTCAATTATGCATCAAATATTATTCTTGAGTAATACCTATTATACTGAGCGCGCGTTCTTAACAAGTTATCACGACACGTTTCGGGCTCATCCGATAAGTTTCGAGCGAGAGAAATATAATCGTTGTTGGTGAGGGATACAATAATCAATAAACAACGTCACTAATCCTATTACATACTTATAGGTACATATTAATTATACCTACTTATGCTACTCTGACTGTGGGCTCCTGACGTGGCTTGAGGTTGGTGAAGTTGCCTTGTCAAATTGTTACGTGATGACTTATGAGAGTGAGTTGAACCTAATATAGTTAATTTATTATTTTTAACACAGTGTACTTATGTTTCTACTTTCCTCATGATTTCTATAAAAAATCTTAAGATAAGAAATAAATGTATTTTTGCAAAAAACGGGACACGCCATTGCGTCAACAGCTAATGATTTAAAGGTATATGTGAAAGAAACATCATTATTCAAGGGATTACCTTGCATGCAGTATAAAGGTACAATTTACGATGTTACAATACAGCCTGTTTTTTTTATCACCAGACAATTTTTATCTGAGAGTTCAATGTTTTTCAATAAAAAAACAATTTTTTACAAAGAAAATAACCGACTTCATCGAAGAAAGACGGTTAAAAAAACATTAAAAGGACCAAATTGACTTTGATTTCGAAATTAATATTTCACATTATTGTTTCTAATTTAACATCGACCTCTGAAATAAAAGTTATTTTAACAATTTCAGTGTTCTTTTTAAACGATTTTCTTCAGTGAAGTCGGTAATTTATTATGTAGTTTTAAAAATGGAAAGATTGAATGATACCTTACTCTCAAAAAAAAATTTGGCTGATGTTAAAAATATTTATTTAATTATTTACATCATAACGCCTTTTATCTACCGAAGGCAAGGGTAGGCAGAGATGCACATTATGACAGGTAATGCCACTGTGCAATGTACACCCACTTCTGTTACACTGTTGATAAAAAAATCAGGCTGTATATTTGGGTTACCGACTGTCGCTGTCGGTCAGCTGGCCAGTCTGCCCTCAGTCTACGTGTCTTGGTTTCTTTGTACTCAAGTTACTGTTGCGAGTTACATAATTATTTGTATCACTGCGCCATTGGGCCCGCGGGCGTGCCGTGACGAAAGGTAAGTAAAAATTGATATATTTTGCTAATTAGTGTAGGTATTTTGAAATTAGAGCTCGTGTTAAGAACTTGTAATTGATTAATAGTAATTTAACAGGTTTTTGTAATGTTAAAACTAAAATAGAATTTAAGCAAGGTATGGTTAAGGTATCAATTTTTTTTTAGCATTGCGAAGATTCATTTTTATTTTAATGTGCGCTGGTGGATTATTTTAAAACGTTAGACACGTATTTTTATTTGCTTAAGGGAACACGTCACTTTTCAGTACATTATATTTGCTTCCACTCCTAAACTTTGATTCGTTTTATCTAAGTATATCTTATATGACAAAATAAAAAAATGTGTGTCAAATATTTTTTCATTACCTAACTGACGGAATAAATAGATTTTTAATTTTCATACCCCGTCATCATCCCTATTATTTAGTCGTAACATTAATTTTATTTTTCTCTTTGTCAACAGAAACGCCTTGCGTATCGCATGAGTAAAATATTACTTTTCATAATTCTAGGCTATGATTCATCAGCTTAAATTATGTTTGCCATAATTTATTGAAGTAAGTAGTGAAAAACGGATTTTTATTATTTTAATCGATGGATCAAATATTTGAGCAAATCGTTTGATAGCGGATGTTCCGGCTTGCATTGAATGTTATGTGGATTTACTTAATCATGGTCTCGTGCTGAGTGCTGAACAAGTAATTAGCCATGTTGTGATAGCAAATTAATGTTTATTTAGTGCTAAAAGTGAGGACATCCACGTCATTTATTGTTTACAAGCTTCTGCTAGCGACTTTGTATGCATAGATAGGTGATTCCCGTTTTCTCAGTTGTAGTACACTTCTTAAAGAGCATAACATGTTAAATTTCAGTTTTCTTCGTCCAGTAGTTTTGGCTGTGCGATGTCTGTCAGTCAATCAGTTTGTAACGGAAGAGTTTTATATATACAGGTGTTAAAGATAGCAATAATATAAGTTCGTTTCATGTTGACTGGACAGTTTTAGGTTAGACAATTTCATTTAGGTATGTACATATGCTGTGTCATCAGAATTCAGCTATTTTATTTATGTACACAAGTAATATTCAATAATCCATCATTTATTAGGTGATAAGTCACAATGACTTTCATCTTCGAATCATTGCACACTATTGACAGATATTTGGATTACATTTTTGGATGGAGCTGTTCAATCTCGATTGCACGGTTGGCGCGGTGGCTGGGCACCGTGCAACGTGTATATGAAGGAACTACTTGTGTGATCCAAAAATTGTTCGGGTCTGGGTGTGATGTGCATGTGAAATTGTATGTTTGTAAACGCACCCACGACACAGGAGAAAAATTTAGTGTAAAGCAACGTTTTTTTTTTTTAATATTTTTTTTGGATTTATTTTTAAACATGGTTGAATTGTATCCAGTCATCTTAGTGATCTTATCAGATTACTGAACTGAAATCATTTACAATTATTTTTAGGACAAGTTTAACCGACGATTATTAATGTATGACATCCACAGCATCGAAAAATGTATAGATATTATTAAGCAGCTTTGAGGTGCATTCAGGATAAGAAAGGCTGAATATCATGGCAGTATCTTACATAGACCCTGTTCCAAGTTTAATTCCTAAATGACCCTAATGCAGCCAATTCACATAGAATATTTTTATTGCAGAAAATGCACATGGCAGGGCGCCAATATCCAAGCCTCGTATTACACACGTGTATGTGGTTTCCATACTTATTTATTTCACAGTTGGACCAAGTGAGACTTTTATTGCTGGATTATTGGTAATAATGTCTTGTAATAAAAGTATTTCGTTACCAGCGCCGAATTTAAAGGAGCTGGTTTGAAATACTTGATCGAAATTTTGTTAATGTTTGTGGATTTTGAAATAGGACCTTTATGACCAATTCCATTGGCTACCTGGCTATGTACAAACGCAGAAAGATAAGTAAGTAAGTGCAACGTCACGACTTTTATCCCCGGAGAGGTAGGCAGAGGTGCACACTACGGCACATAAACCCACTTTTCACAATTTGTGTTATACGTCCCAAGGAATAAGGGGTGAGCCTATTGCCATATACTGGGCATATTTCTAGACTCCGTGCTACTACAGATAAATTTAAAACCGTAAAATGCCCAGTGATACTTTGCCCGACCGGGGAATCGAGCCCGAGACCCTTTGCCCGGCAGCCTCCTTCGTGTAGCAGTAGAGCGATTGACGTAAGGGTCAGACTCATACCATTTCGGTTTAAAAAAAGTTAAAACGTTCAGTGTATAAAGAAGAAACTGACGAAGCGTGTTTAAAGCGGTGAGATCACAGACATACTTTTAAATACTAATATCCTGTTGTTTTTACAAGTATTTAGACCACATGGTGACTTAATGGTTGTAGCTGTTGAGGTATCCGAAGTATTGTGAACATTAGTGCGGTACTTGCTGGCTGCGTCAGCTAATGTCAGGGTTACATGATACGATCAGCATCAGCACGGAACTTAACAACTGATATTGTTAAGAGTTCCTTTTTTAAAAATTCATAATGAACGATATTGTTGAGAGTTCCTTTTTTTAAAAATCCATAGTTTTTTTTGTTATGTGCTGTCTATTGCTCGCTAAGTAATAAAAAGGTTTGAGCTAAAGAGTTTGTTATTTTATAGGCATATAATATTATTTGTTTTTTAGGTTCTAGAGGGGTGTCTAGAGTTATGTGAATTAATATGAAGATTGTGTTTACATATTTAAACAATTTTCAGTATATTTTTATACCTATAAGAAAAGTGCTTAAATATTTTATTGTAGTAACAATGACGCATTGATATTTTTAATTTTTTCATGAGATTATGACAATTGATAAGGACCTACTATAGCATAATACGAGTATCATGCTATATGTAGTTACCTAGTGTTGCAGTTATTTTGAAAGTGTTTACTAACAATGACGATATATTTTTTTCACTTAGTATGTCTTCTTTACCTTGATCAAGTTGTTCCGCACGTGAGAGCTAAACATGATGTACCGAGGTTGATTACCTAGAAAAAAATTGGTTCAATAGTTTTAGACAGGTTAGATATAAGAATATACCTATGAGAGGTACCCATGTTTTTAACAAGGCATATAGTTTTAAAAGTTTTTTTTTTACGTACTGTGGTTTATTATTCAAGCCCCTTGATATTATATTAATAATAATTTGGACTAATAATTGAACTTTGAAGTAAAATATTTTAGTATACAGGTTGTTACAGGTTTAATGTGCGCCAATATATTGAAGTAAACTAACGAGCTTTTTATGATATCCTGTGTAATATCTGATCTATTAATCAAAAGTAAATTTAATCTAGACTAGATTATCTTATTCGCCAAATGATTCACGAAAAGTTCATAAAAGTTCATCGCTAATGTTAATTAAGACATGAACAATAATGATGCAAAGCAACATGTTTTTATCACGGAACAAAATAACATTATAACGTCATGATTATTATTGATGATTTAAACTTCAAAGGGGTAGTAAGATGAAGAACATATAACACATGCAATCCACCACTATGATATGATATGAGTTTCTACCGAGCACATTTCTAGACCCCATACCTGACAAATTCACGGAAGGCTGTACTCGACCTGGTTCTCGAAAACCGAAAAAATCTTAACAACCCTGTCTTAATATGGCTGAGGCCCGAGACACTCGACTAGATAACCAACGAGCAAGGAGATACTTACCTACTAATAATTAAAATGCAAATAAATAGCATCATACGAACACAATAACATCGTGTTCGGTCAGATCTTACGTGCGATATGTGTGCAAGTACTGCCAGTAGCATTAAGTACCGAAACCAAACAATGGATAGATGTACCTTCGTCAGTAAATCGGACAATATTCCCAAGTTATAAGGAAATGAGACAAGTACCTATATACAATAGATACACAGACAGATATACAGACGGTTTTCCGTAAAACTATTGTAATTAATGGTCTGTAATTAAGTTTCGGTACCGTCGCTCTGTACCCTTAGTACGAGTTTGCTTTATGTTTAAAGTAATTGAAACGAGAGCGCGTTTGGCGCTCTGATTGGTTGGTTTATTCGAGCCGGCCAATTACTTTAAACTTAAAGCGAATATAATCATACTAAGGTTATCCATTAGTTTTCATCAAGGTTAGGATGTTAGACGAGTTAAAAGTACGATTCCCATGCTTAAGGAAGTCTGCTAGAATATGGGCCTCCTCTACATAAGAGGGGTTTTGTCCAGCGCTTGGCAAGCAGGTTGGAGAGCGTGTTTAAACTAAATGAAAAATTCGAGCTGAAAAACTGATCTTGAAAAGTTAATTTCATTTTGACAGGTTTTTCAGTCCTTAGGTAACTATTAAATACCTCTAAATACGGATTGGTAGGCCAGGATTTATTCAAAGTCTGAATATGTAGTTACATCAAAAGCTTTCTTTTCGTAACAAGATTGTGTGAAATATTGGATATTTTACTTGTAATATTGAAATATTTAATCTAGACGTAGTTGTGCTTTCTTATCTATCTAGTGTTATGCTAGTCTAGTCTGTATCTGTAAGTAATAATTAGTTAATGGGTGCGGTTGTACATAATTGATAGTATCGAGAGTGAGAGTTCCTGACTAGTCTGCTCTCGATAGTAGCGCACGTTATAAAACAACATTGACAATAATTGCAGTTTTCATTCAAATGAGCTTATAAAATATTTACATTTTGAATTAAACTGTATCAAATCGTTTTGATTTACACAATGTTTTTCAAATATGAATTTCTGGAATATCAATTTATACTTAATTCTATGCAATACAGTACAACAACTAAGTGGTTTGTAACGAGAAGAATTATTCATTATCCTGGCAGCCTTTTAACTCGAACCTTCATCAGTCACAGTAATGTGACACACGGCGGCACACCGCGCGGCGGCGGTGACGCATGAAATGTAACAGCATTTCTGTGCAAGCGCGGCGCGGCGGCAGTGAGCTGGTGCGCTGCAGCCCGCGGGCGACGGTGACTCGGTGAGCGCGCGACCTTGCGCCGGCCACCACCGGCAGGGCGGGGGCGCCTATGACTGCGACCGGCCTGCGTTACTCCGCCACTCGTACTTTGCTAACGACACGACCAACGCGCTTCCAAACTTATAATTCGAATTTTCAAAATACGACGCGTTCGGAATGACAGTTTGATTTTTTAAATCATGTGGCTTTGGTTCGTTTTCGTCGCCGCGGCCGCGGTGCTGTCGGGCGTCGAGAGCGCAGGCGCCGGCGCCGCCCGCCTTGTCTGTTATGTGGAAAGCGCGCGCGCGACCGACGGATTTTCCGAGTGCACACATCTCGTTTACGCGGGCGACGCGAGAGGAGATAAACTTGACGCTTTACTGAAGGAATACAAGAAAATCAATCCCCGACTGAAAGTTATATTGAGAATCTCGGAGGCTGACAAGGTAAGAATTTAATTATTACGAGAAGTATGTCAAAAATGTAGATTTATAGAACAGTATTTCGTTGAGAAGTTCTAACACATGTAGACAGGTTAAGTATTGCATAAAACTAATTACTTTTTACCGATCGTTGAATAACGCTTCCGACTTGTCTCGTCCATACAGATGAGTCCGTATTCTTTTGTTACAAGTAAACGAGTGTCCTACTCGCATGGAAAGTGTACAGCCAGTACTAATTGAGTTGGTACCAAGTGTGCATTGTTTCGTAATCATTATGCTAATTGAAGAACTTGTTAACCACGGTTTGGGAAGTGGACCGTGCCTTATGAGAACATCCTAAAACGTCCAACTTTTCTCTAAGAGCAGTTTTTAAGAAAGTAGATCGCTATAGAAAAGCTTGGAATGCTTATAGGCTTAACTTTTAGTTAGTTTTGTTTTTTAATTTCTGTTTAACGTTTTAATATGTGAACTGCAGTAAACATGTTTTAATAGGTACGTTTAAATTAAATTAAATGTACCTAGGTTGCTCGTAATTATTTAGGGCAAACAAAGTTATTAATTGATTCGTCAATTATTAACTCTATAAAAAATAATAATTTAAAAAAACTGTGGAAGGAAGTAAGAAAAAAAATCATTCGATTCTAAACGAATTATTAAATTGTCAATCAACATCAAGAAAAGGCGCGAACTCGTTCTTTTTAAATTAATGGCGGAAAACCATAGACTACAAGCTGTTAGAACGGAAACTTAAAAAAGGTTTTATACCAGTCTAGATTAGGTGCGGCTACTACAAAATATATTACGTTACGTTTATTCCCACGGTAAATATTATGTTATTGTAATGAATATTAATTGTCAGCTGTCGTGATATCATTATGACAATGACTGTTTACGATTTGTTTAGATTATGACACATGATACGATTAAGTCATACTACTTTTTTCTGAATACAAACTAGAGCTATTAATAACATTGTTTGTTAAAAGATAATGCACTATAGTAAGATTGTATGTAAACTGGTTGGCAATATAAATAACGGATAAAAATGACAGTTTAATAATTGTTCTGTATTTTTCTGTAATACTTATCTGTATAAACTAAAACGGTTTTTATCTAATAAATCCAAATGTCTCACAGAATTGAGTTTATTCTATCTTGATGGATAAAAATCTTCTTATTTCGAGTATTTACAGGTACTAAAGTATTTTTGGCCCTGGCCAATTTGGTTTAGTTTGAAATATCCCTTATCAAATTTGGGTAAGATACGAGTCAAAGTTGGTTCGTATTTGTCTGTACCTTTAAGTACGTCTATTTATACATTTTTACTACTTTACAGTTAACATACAATATGTGTCTAGATATTTTCCCAAATAAAAGTATGCCATTCAAACACGGCTTGTCAAAAAATGAATCATATTTCAACCTCATTTGTCGGCAACATAACAATATTATGTACTTATTTATTACACCGTATGATGCAATGGCCGCAACTTCGCAAAGCCATTGTAAATTTTTTTTTTCCTATTTATTTTTGTTTTCCACGGACTCTTGGTCCGTGCCATTGTCATACATTTTATTTTTGCTTTGTAAACATTGAACATCACACATCACATCAACAGCCTACAAGTGGCCACTGCTGACCAAAGGCCTCTTCTCGCACGGAGAAGGTTTGAGCATTAATCACCACGCTTGCTCAATGCGGGTTGTAAACATTGGTTTACCCGAAATAACTTGATTGACTTGTCAAATTAATATGGTCGACTTGACCTTACGCAAGTTTTTCAGAAATGAGGTCCGTATGTGGAGCACGGTGGCCCGTGGCCCAGCTTAATGTTACCGACATTACGTCCAAACTGGTTGTGTTAAAGTTAAGGCATCTTACATGCGACAGATGTTTTGCTTTAAGTCTTTTTTTGCATTTTAATTGCACTACGTATGTATGTAAAACGAAAATGGCCGTTTAACTTCGATGAAAATCTAAATATTGACTTAAGATTTGTTTTTTCCTATTTAGCATCATAATAAGTGTTCTAGGCATTGGTAATTTTGGTAAAACTAGAAGAGGCCGTGTACATTGTCATACTTTTTCGGTAATTACTATGTCATAAACTTCATGTCCTTTAGCCTGGGAACATGATTATTATTCCGATTTGTTTATCATTTCATTCATAATACATACAAATTCCAATAAATCAGAGACCTATAAATAGCCTTATTGAATCTTTAAAATTTCTCATCACGTTTCTGATTTCGCGGAAATGTCACCTTAAACCTGGTTGCAGTAGGATGACGTCATGCAACGAGTGCGTTCTCACGTCCGCGACCTCGGGCAGTAGGCTGCAAGCTGCAACGTGCGTCTGCACCTAACCATCGGTAATATTCATGAAAAATCGTAAAATCTTGCATAAAATTAATAAAAGAGGCCTTAGAATGGGTCATGTCATAAAAGGTACAAAGTAATACCGTATTATTATTTGGTTTGTACTTGGATTGAGGCGATTTGTAGACATTGATACCGACACAACGTCTGATCAAACGTGTTCATTCTATAGGTCACCATTATTCAGGTCTTTAGGACATAACTAAATGTAAAACTAATAACCAATAGACATCAAAGACTATACATGAATAAAGATGTAACAATAAAAAATGTAATTGCCCACGCAAGGAACACGAGGTAGGCAAAAAGACGCAGGATGTAGAGACGAGATGACATCTGATACGAGAGACGATAAACTATCCGATGGTGGTGCAAGGAGCACTGGACCGTGTCAAGTCAAGATCACTGAACTAAGTACCTACATTGCGGAACAGATGACTGGGAAGAGATTTTTATTTGCTGCATTGGTCGAATTCCAATTAAGATGGAAGCCAATCTTCGGAAAAGACCACAGAACATATAAAGAGAGTAGAAATGAAATAGTTCCTGATTTGTATCAGAACGCGTGTCGCCGTTTCTCCCACCCTTTAATTTCACTACAAGCAAGAGACCAATGTCTGAGCGGATTACCCCCACAAATAAATAACACACATTAAAATCTCGAATTTGCTATTGGTTGTCACACAAACGCAATGACTGCATTTGACGTACACTCTAACACGCATAAAAACTCATGTATGCTAGGGCGAGACAAAGGTCGATTGTTGATATCGATAAAATTTAAGTAATCTTGTTTTTGTTTTACAAGTATTGTTGAATATTGTGAAATTGTATTCATGCGAAATAGAAATCAAGTAATAAAAGTAAAATAAATAAAAAATACATAACTGAATTTTAAAACCAATTTTATTACTCAATAAGTTAAAAATCAGTAAAAAATAAATAAATCATAGGCACTTTTGAACGTCAAAGCAAATATAATAATATTAATAACGTCTGTCTGTCGGTCAGCCCTCTAGTGAAGCTATTTGCTCGTTCCAAAGTGTAGATTCCTATGGAGAAGATCGAAGATCTGTTCGTTCGATCTTTTTCAATCAGATTCACAATACAATTCTTGATAACATTGCTTTTCTTTGCATCGATTGCTTGAACTATGTGAGAACAATGTAAAACTAATATTCAGTCAAAGCGATAGAAAAAAAACCTTAAGAACAACAAAATTAATACAGTCTGGAGCTGACCAGTCCCAGTTGACAGCGCTCGTTCACCAACATGACACGTACACCAGCACCGTCCAACTCAACCATGTTGCAGGGAATCGAACGATCCAATGCCCTTGCCACCGCCAGTGAGACCTTTGAGTGAGCATGACAACTCTAAGCTGACACAAATGCATTCTACTAGTCTAATTTGATTTCAGTTAATTACAGGGCTCTCACATTTACAATAATCTGTATAAAGAAAGTACAGAACACATTGAAATAACATGGTTATATTATTTCATTTTTTAAATTTACGAAAGATGATATTTTAAATATCGCCATTTTTAGACAAAAAAACTGATTTAAAGAGACTAATTTAAAATTTTCTAAAATAAAATCAGTTTACTTACTGAATTACACATTGCGATATTGTGCGGATAAACGCCTAATTTTAAGTTTCTTTTCCCTGACTTTGTTATTATGTAATTATCAACATCGAAATGTTGCGAACGAAATATGCTACATTTAGTAGGAATCCAAGAGCCCATAGTACAGGTTTTCCTAGTTTGGGTTCCTGAATCCCACCACTTGTCATTTCAATTGTTTTAAACCTGGTCGTGTAACTTGCTACATAATTTATTATACTATTAATTATTATATAAGCTTAGTTTTTAAGACCAATGTCTGTATAAATATGGTGGAGATAAAAATATACGCAGTTTCTAATCTGTGGTGGAACTTGAAAAAAAAATTAATTCTACCAGTTGTGTCAATCCACAATTTTGTTACACCTGGATCTGTTGGAAACCTAAAACATAATATTAAAATAAATCATATGTCACATTCTATAAAAAAATAAAAACATAAAACTCACTCAAAATCTATATTACTAATTAGTCGTAATAAATAATACTTATTATTTAAATTATAAAGTGTGCTATTGATTATAATAGACTTTATTATAGTAACAATCGACATTGATTACAAATTTGCCCAACACTATCGATGTCATAGATTTTGTGGAAATGAGCTTTTGTTTCGGTACTCGGGACTCTCGCAATGGACGTCATACATTGCGCGATTGCTCACGTAGTGCAAGATTGTACTCATCTATCGCAAGCAATGTATTACTATTAGTCTGCTTGCGATTATATCGTTTTTGTCTATAAATTTCATAATACTAATGTTATAATTACAAATATCACACGTATTTTTATGTTTTTGGACTTACCGGTGAAAAGAAATTCCTTCTCGTGCTATGCTACACACCTGGTTTCTTTTCCGACACGTTATAATAGCGTAAGACGGCATAATATAATATTTTTGCGGAGATACGTACGCTGTCAAAACATGACAGCGATTGCTAGCCGGTAAGTATGGACATTTGAGCGTTATGACAGCGCGCAGTACGCCGGCTCGCACCCTCGGCACGCGTGGCCCGCCCACAAGGCCAATCCAGTCTCTTTCTTTTATCCATGGAAAATACAGATCTTTTCCTTATTTATATTGGGTTTGAGTGGTTCTAAGTATTAGTCAGATTCAGTAGAATCACACCTTCTCTCAAACCTTCGTCAAACTGTTGATAATGGACTTTCAATTTCTAACAAATCCTATATCAGCATCATACGCTTTATCAACATTGGAAGTTAGATTAGGTACAGATTAGTTTGCTACGCTATTTGAGTGCAATTCTGGCAAAAGATAAGCCATTCTGGCAAAAATCTTAACCTTTTTGCGTTCTGAATTTGCAGAGAATACTTTTTTTTTTAAACTTGGCCTTTGCCTGTTGAGCATATTTGTACTTTTTGGTTGAACTGTGAAAAGGTAAAGACAAAATTGGTGATAAATATGCTGCAAGTTGTATGTAGGTAAAGTTCAGTAGTGCCAAGATTGAAGCAAATTATGTAAGTAGGTTTCGTGTTAAGTGTTAATTTAAAAATGAATGAAACGGTGACGAATTCGTTTACATATAATATGTATATGAGTAAAGACTAACAGGAGAAAGAGCTTTTACCCTTTTTTTTGGAGGGTGGAAAATCATCCCCCACCTTAGTGTCAGACTCTTACTGACTAAAAACCACCCCGTTCCTTCTCCTGCTTTGAGTCGGAACCCCGGTAACCTTTTACGTTGTCCGCAGCTCCGGAAGAGCTTTTACCCTAGCAACTTTTATAGAACGAAACAAAATCTGAAAAGACCCACCAATTTTTTTTTATGACCACTTCTGGCTGCGTAATCGTGAAAGAATTTGGTATTAATAATTTTAAATAACTGACATTAAGTACACACGATGATGTAGGAAATGAATTACGTATAAACATTAGTTTAATAATTGCAATTTTGAAGCTGCACGACTGCACTAAAAGCTTCCTATAAATCGCAGGGTCTCGGGGGCACATTGATACGTTTTGTAATTAAAACATGACCTAATAATGATCGAGGTTAATTATTTCGTTACATAAAAGTCGACATGTGTCGGAAATATTATCGATATTACAAAGGCCACGGTTTAATATTTTAGGGTATTAATTTTTTATTTTTTAATGATGTCATGAACTTATTATATTATTCATACACTTAACTCATTTTTTTTTGTAAGTATCGTAGCAAAAAGTTATATCGTAGTCTTAGTTTTTCTTGGTTAAAGCTATGTATTATTTCCTCAATTCTTTATATAGAATTCTACATTCATCGTCATCATCATATCAGCCATAAGACATCCACTGCTGAACATAGGCCTCCCCCAATGACTTCCAGATAGATAGTTGAAAGCGACCATCATCATTTCTACTTTAACCTAATTTATTTCCAAATATAACTCAACGTCAATTAGGTACAAGTTAATTCTACAAACTTCTATCAGTCATTACCTTATTATTTCTAATTAATTTAAAAAGACAAACAGCCGCTAACAACATCTTTACATCATCGAACTATAGTTTACTCTATACTTTAGTTTTTGATCTTTTTAGTTCATTCGTTCCCAATAACCACATAACAATGGTACGTAAGATATAATCATGGTGTTTCGCAGGTGTTGCGACTTTCATTGGTTCCTTTCGCTACGATAACTATCGATAAATTCACTTTCTTTACTTATCTAAGTTAAATACATAGTGTTAAGTAACTTGAGGAAGGCCCAGTGATAAAATGTGTTTTTTTTTCTTATAAAACATTTCCTATTGCTTTCTTGTCATCTTGTTGTATCGATATCGGTATAGATCTATGGTATGTTCAGGCCTATTGTATAATGCTGGTTGTTTTTGGTTATCTGATTTAAGTATTTTAATTCTTGCCAAATTTATCATGCTCTTACGACAATAGTTTTATCACTTTTTTTTAGTTCTGTCTATAGTAGTTTTCGTATCGTATAGTATCGTCACGTGTTTATATCCCCAAAGGTTTAGGTAGAGGTGTATATTAGGGTACATAACGTAATGCCACTGTACCTACAATATACTCCTACTTTTCACCATTTGTGTTATAAGCCTATTTTCTTACTGGGGCTAATTCCAGACTCTGAACTAGAATTAAGGATTTACTCCTATTTATCTTAATTCTTTGTTTAGAAATTTACATCACTTATTAACAGCGTACGTTTAAGTAATAGTAAGTACTCTACTCTCTGCTAATAACAACTGTTACCTTCAAACCTATGACCCTCGTCTCCGAATATTGATTACAACTCCCTTGAAGGCATCTGTCTCATTGTGTTTAGTTCTCATACCTGTATCCAGTTTCCCACACTCTCATTACAAATTCATCATACAAATAATGAATTGTTTAGCAATAGTCCGCTGTGGAATCTATACTTTAAAGTATTTGTTGCATTGTATATCATATTACATTGTAGAGTTTTATACAAATTCAAATTAAAGTACTTATGTACCCTGATATACATATTATTATGTTACGCAGTGTTGCTGACACAATTTGTCATATATACGAGTATAAAGGTTGCTTAGATGTTTCAGATTGATGGACATATTTTTATAATAACTATCGTGAGACATACTAAATTAACTAAAAAAAATCACGATTTACTCACGTATATTAATGGAGAAAAGCTCTACTAGTTTCGAGTTACAGAAGGACTCTTCATCATGAGCAGCGTGCGCAGACGCGGCGACGTGGCCGCTAATGTACGTAAGTAAACCGTGATTTTTAGTTAATTGATAGACATGTTGAAAAAGGACATTCTACACTTAATAAAACTTAATCAGTTTAATGTATCATAGGCAAACTAAGTAAGAATAGTAATGAATTTTCATAAAATAAAAGACCGTGACTTAAGTAACTAAATGAAACATTAATACCATAACAATTAAGATTAAAATCAAATGCATAGTTACTCATGCCTCCTTTAGTGTGGCTGTTATAATGTGTAATTCTAAAGTAATATAACGATTAATGATCGACATAGGTGACGATGATGTGGGCGTTCTACTTGACTTGTCAATGTCGTACGGCGCCACTAACTTGCTCCCGACTCGCCTACTTGCGCCAGTAACTGGTCTTGTTTGAACGGTCATTAGTTATGCTAATGAATTTGGAGACAGTTTGGTTTCATTTAGAAGTGTTTTAAATGATCTGAATGGTTGTGACATTAAGTAGTTAAGTAATAATTATGGTGTGAAGAGAAATATTTTATTGATAAACTTATGGTCAATTTCAGTAACCTATCTATGTATCTGTAGATTTGCCTAATAAATATAGTGTTTTAGTAAGTTTAATTTTATGGAAGAAGGCAATTGTTTCTGTGCTCTAGCTTCTAGCTGCCTAAGATTCGAAATCGTATTTGGTAAATAGTGCGATACTTTAGGATAATCGTTTATCCTGCTATATTAGATAAATCCGTTTAATTGAGTAAATGTCTCACATACAGCTATGACTCTATTATTAATTATTATTTATCTCGACAATACCAACTACAATAACTATGTTACAGAACCATATTTGTTCCAATTATCGTGATTAAATATCTCATTGTTGAATACTTACAAGCATGTTTTATCATATGAGCAATCTTCGCTCTCGTTCGTTCGTGAATGTGAGAATGAATCATAGCTTCACTGACACCGTTCTTGACCTTGGAATGACAGATCGGGTCAAGGTCACTCAATTGTTATTGGCTATTGTCACATTTGACAGCTGCGTCAAGTTTTGATTTTGGAATGCAGAAAGCACGCGGTGACAACTGGTATTGTCTCATTCCTTGCATGATTTGCAGATTTGAAATGTTGTTGCTATTACGTTTTGCAATGTTCGTTACAGCTACATGTGCTTGGTAGCTTTGAATAAATTTAATTTAAAATTACATGTCTAGCTAACAGTGTATTAGCATACACGACAGTTAATTTTGATCATGTAGGTACCTGTTTATCTGTAGTGCAAAAAATTTAGTTCTACAGGTGAATATTTTCTTATTTTTCTTGCTAGCAATCTGTTATGAAATTCTAATACTTGTTGCTATTCCAAGAATGTTTTCAGTTGATCAGATTACGTAAGCAAATGCTTAGAAAGCTCATGCCTCTATTACGTCTATTGCAACACATGACGTCATAGGCTGAATGAAACCGCTCTGAGCGCCAAAAGCCTTGGAGCCAATTCAAATGATTGTTTTGTTACGCATACGAATAGTTGAAAAGTATCAATTTGTCAAGTGATTCATATTGTAATAGGTACCAAGAATTTCGGATTTGGTTTAACAAGTCACCAGAAAAATGTTATGCTGCTAGGCTTAATGTAGGTTGTTCGATTAAGGTTGGATACGCCCAGCAGTGTATGGTAATGTGCGGGCATTAAAATGATGATGATGGAATCAACAACTAATTATCTATGGCGTCTACCTGGTAACCAAATAACCACTACACACTCCGTAATTTATCCTCAATAAGTGGTGTGTATGAATCGTAGCAATTGGTGTTCAATTGTAGAGACAGGCCTCCCATGGGGGTAGGCCTCTGCCTACCTCCGATGGGGTTACCTCCCATGGGGTTACATATTATGTATTAATATCTTAAAATGTATCAATTACTAACTATACCTTATTATTACTCAGATGTTTATAACAACGGAAGAATACAAGATGCGATATAAATATTGTTAGATATCTTTTCTGCGAAATAAATCCTTAAGATAAAGATTAAGTTATCAGTGTGCTAGTGTTAGTTTACGTGTTTCTGGTGAATATCTCTGAGTAATCTCAAACACTAAGTATAGATTACTTAGTATTTGAGATAAGAGATCGTACCGCTCCATCCTTTCGCTTTCATTGGCTGTTTTGAAATCGTAACGTCTTAATACTTCTTCCGTATCAAATTCTATATCTTTGTACTTGTTTACCAGGTTATGAGTTTGTTTTGAGGTTAAGTTAGAAAGACAAAGCTTTTCTTGCAAAATAAAGGACTATGATTGGAATATCAAGGAAATTACTGCACGGTTGGTGCGGTGGCTGAGCAATCGGCAGCCGCGCAACGTGTAGCGTGATCCGCAAATTGTTGTTTCGGGTCTGGGTGTCATGTGTATGTATGTATGTTTGTAAACGCATCCACGATACAGGAGACAATTCTAGTGTGGGGCAACCTTTAAAAAAAAGTTATTAAATATCAAAATCTGCCTCTTCGATGTAATCTAAGCATCCAATTGAAATAACTAGTTCTTGTACTTAATGAAAACTTAAAATTAAACTAATTACCTATTTAGCTTTATCACCTAAAAATACCTAAGTTCTATTTTTACTCCACACTTAACAAAAGATTATACATTTTAAACTAGCATAATTAGAATTTGCAATTCTGCCGCGTTACACCGACCTTTAACAGTTGTTCTCTGTAACTGCAGTCCATTCGTCATGAGGTAACATCCTCTTTTGTTTTAAAAAAGAACATAGAAAACCGATTTATCGTAAGTGCTTTCTTTAACGACGCCATTTGTCAAGGAAATTTCCTAATACTCGTAACTCTTTAATGGAAAAACCATATGCATGGAGTTATTTTGACAAAATCGTGTGTAAAATGTAAAACTGTTTACTGAATCAAAAGGGCCACTGAAACATTGTTGTAATTAGGTACTTGTAGTCGAAAAGACAATTATAACTTAATTAGGGTCGACACTGGTTAATTTGTAAACAATAACATATTTTAAAACCTTTGACAATGGCAAAGCCTCTAGTAGCAATTCTGGTAAAGTAGAATACACACTATTATGTGTGATGATGGAATAGGAATATTAGGTTTAGTCTTAGCTCTTATTGCGATGTAAAAAGGTTGTATGCTTTTAATCATTGTGCTCATTACCATCGAAAATCATCTAATCATCCCGCCTTGGGTGAGGCGAGAGGGAATGTTAGACTCTTATTGATTAAAAACCACCCAGTTCCTAGTCCAACAACGAGTCAACCCGTTAAGTCTTTTGAGGCGTTAAGACCTATGAAGACTTTCACAACAGTCCGTTTTTTTTAATTAGCTATGTGTAAAGTCTATATTGGAAAATATCTACAATACATATAAGATGAAAACGGCCAGTGAAGTGAGGTGTGAGGGTAACATAATAGGACTGCTGCAGCGCGGATATAGTTACCTGCATGTGACGCTACCACGACGCTACTGGTTCTAGCCATGTGCTGCCCGGTACCTGTTTAGTTGATGTTTATATTACTACCTGACTATATTCTATGCATTAAAAAAATACGACGCAAAAATTTAGAGGTGTAAAAGTGCTCTTTTGTAGCCTATTTACAAAAATAAATTCATTGTTTTAACAAACGATGCTACTACGATTCGCTCTTCATTTCACTTACATATTTGATTGTTAATTCTATACAATGTTTTTTGCTATTCATTTGATTAAACTAGTATCTATATTGAGCTGATAGTACCTAAAGGTATACTAGTAGGAGAAAATCTGATACTACCTATAGATAATACAAATTTATTATAATTAACCACAACTAAATAATATTAAAATCCTTCAATAGACTCATTAAATTCAAGTATACATAACATGTCTGCCACAAACCACTAATCAGCGTAGATACCTCAATTACATGTTCAATAAGTACTTACTTGCAATTAATTGCGCGCTACACTCACGCTGTATGCAAATCATGTGCAGAACTCAAATTTAATGCAAGGATCAGTGAAAGGCCTTATTAGACCGGTCACGATTGGCTGCCATTAATGGATCATGGATCATGAGCCGACATTGAAACATTAACTTATCTGGTTCATTTGTTACCCGTTTTTATTGATATTACGACCTTTGTCACTGGTCTAGCCTGGGGTTATCGGTAGTCAGGTTTTTTTACTTTTGCCTGGGTGACCTCGTGAACTGCGAATCAATGAATGTTGTTTCAGGTTTCAGGGTTTTCTGATGTTTATCATCATTATGGTCTAGCCGTTCCTGCGTTATAGGTGTCCTTCTCTCCTTCAAATAATTTATACATATAAAAATCAATTGCTGTTCGTTAATCTCGCTAAAACTCGAGAACGGCTAGACCGATTTGGTTTTGAATTATTTGTGGAAGTCCAGGGAAGGTTTAAAGGCGAGAATTTTTTTTTTGGAGGCGGTACTAAGTTTGCCGTGTTAGCTAGTAAGTTATAAAACTTTAAGGGAATTTCATAATGTGATAACTATTTCCATTTGTAGCACCGTTTCAATACCCTGACAGTTGTAAGCTAAACAAATCTCAAATCTTACACTTAGTTCACAACATATAAATCCTAAAGTTGTGCAAGTTATCCACTCTGTTCTTGATATCGGCGTGCGCGCAGCTCTGTAGGACGCAGGTTTATTTTTATTCGTTTTATGGGGTCTTGCGCAATCATGGCCGAGATTAACAACTCTTATCTCAGTTGAAGTATAAATTGAGTCATACCCACGTGAGTTCTTACACTCGACGGTCCATTTATGAGGATAACTTGTTATTTGAATATTATTTATTTGCTCAACAGTTGTTGTTGTAATAAGCCGACTTACCTTACACGGTAACAGAGACAAGTGGTCGAAATTAGACCGTAATTCATTATTTGAATATTAATATGTAATTGGTACCCTATTATAGTATTCTGCCTGCGGCATTCCTTGTATAATTGTTAAGCTTTAAGTTGGTGAAATCCACATTCCTATTTGATTGTCTAAAACGTTTCCTGTGTGTGTGTGTGTGCTTCATCTACGTATTAATTTCTGTAATGAATAAGTTTGGGAAGTTATGTGCAAAATCCATATTTTGTATAATTATTGTGATGCGAAATACGCACATGTGTATATTATTAGGGCGCAGTCGCATTCGAAAATTCTTACGAATTAAGCTCTAACCGATGTACTCAGAGTATTCATTTAATGGTTACTTGGTCTATTTCTTCGCAATTGTTTTCGGTACAAAATCTTTACTAAAGAATAGTTTAAGTAATCATTAAATGTCTTTGAGTACGACAGTTAGACTAAATAGCAGAATTTGTCTCTCATGTTGCTACAAAATTACACAATATTTCAATTCTAGTTTCAGCTTTTATCAAGGCACAATAGATTACTTTACAAATATATTATAATGCAGGTGATCTAATTAAAATAATGCACGAATTGCGTGACGAAACTGTCCTGCATATTACAGCAATGCATATTCATATGGGCATAAATCAAAGAATTTATGCGCAAGAGCACAATACGTAATAACGGCCGCGCCCAATACAAGTGCCCTTTCGATATGTGGAGCTTGGAATACTGGAATAATGTTCGAATAATATTTGTATGTAAAGTAAATAGACTAGTTTCCATTAACATGTTACTTTGTTATAAAGGACGTCTTAGTAATAGTTACAAATATTTTACCTATGTATCTTTCTGTAAAACATTACGATAAAACAAATATAATTGTGTATTAATGTAAATTGAAAGTGGGAGAGTCATGCTTCGGCACAAATGGGCCGGCTCGACCGGGGTGATACCACTGCTTCACCGAAAACTTACGTGAAACAAAGCTTGCGTCGTGTTTTGTTGTGTAAGTGAGTTTACCGGAGGTCCAAACCCCTTCCTATGTAATCTTCCCAAAAGGCGTGATGATTTGTAAAGTTTTTTTTATAAATATTTAAACGCGATAAAATATTAAAATTGTTTACCTCTTTAGCTTAATAAAATGTTATTGTTACTAACCCAAGTCTGTGACCAGTAATTATTTCCAGTTGTCACATTAACGTCTACAGGTAATGTTTACATCCGTTGACAAGTACGCTTACTATGTTATTAATAATAATTAAACTAGATACTAACGCAGTCTAGATCTTGGAATTAAATACCTAACCACTTTAGTTCATAGTTTACTTCGACTTTTTTCGACTTCGACTTCGAACTATTTTTTTTTTTTTTTTTTTTTTTTTTTTTTTAATTGTGGTGTTTTAATTTCTTACTTAACTTGCAAAGCTAAGTTGCAATGCTGCTGCGGGCTTCCTAGCGAGTTTACCGGGGCTCCAGCTCGAAGGGCAGTTGTAGGAACTTGGTAGTTGTTACTCAGTAAGAGTCTGACACAGGGAGTGTCAGACTGTCCTCGCCCAAGGCGGGAGAAATCATTGGATGATTTTCTTCTCTTTAAAAAGCTGCACTGCTGCAGCGATATCATAATTTCTTTGGCTAAGTTTATCGACTCTTTAAACCAAATGATTCATTTACGTCATTAATTTAATTACTTTTCTTTACTTCCTATAAATGATAGGAGTTCGATCATTATAGGTAACACTAAGAACTACCTATAACCAAAATGTATGCAAATATAACAGCTATCATAAATTGTGCACCAAACCGCAATAAACATTACCACTGCACCTATTTAAAATCTCATACAAACACTTGCATATATGATAATGGCAAAACAAGATCGATTTCACACCTAATGTCAGTATGCACATAAATTAAAACATGGACCTTAGTACGTATGTAATAAGGGCTATAATAAATGTAAGGGGGCCCATATTACCCTTTCACACTGTTTAAGCTGCAATTAGCGGCAATGTCATTGGCGTTGTTTATGCTCCGGTAAGTCGGTTAGTAGTCATTAAGTTGGTATGACATGACGAATGTTCTGTGTGTTTGATTTAATATGACTTGCATTTATATAACTTTAATAATTTTCGTAAACGCCTAATTTCAAAATGTTGAAATTAATTATAATATTATTTTACTATACAAATGAAGATACGGTACCAAGGTGTAAATGAATACTTTATAGTGCTAAGTAAGAAACATAGAACAACCTTCAAACCTTCAAGAAAAAAGGCGTATTCCTTTTTAAAAGTCCAGCAACTCCTCTGGTGTATCGAGTGTCCATGGATGGCGCTGATCGCTTACCATCAGAAACCCGTTTGCTAGTTTGCCCTTATTCTATAAAACAAAGCTTCATTGGTAGTTTCTTACTATGCTCAGAATTAACAATATAGGGTTAGGTGGCACGAATCATAATAGGCAGATATTAGTAAAAGTAGTTATTAAAGCTACCTGCACCTATGTGAAAAGTCTGTATGAAGCAATATTGAGTTCGACTACCTAGTTCGACTAGCAATATACTGGAACATACATCAAGATAGTTTAGAATTTAGATACTATGAAACGATAACCTGGTTTACTACATAGAGTTATAGTTAGTTTACAACATTTCCTAACTTAACTACTTACTAAGTTAACTCACTTGTGAAGAAGTTAAGCAAAACGCTAATCTAAATTTATTAAAGCCATTTAAATACAGGTTACTAAAATGTCAATTACTTATTATGATTGATCAATCTAGTTTCAAGTTTTAGGCTCGACAGATGATTGATCAATCAATAGGCTATATTTGCTTCACAGTGATTATGAATTTATGATGTATCATTTTGCACATTAAATTGCAAAATTTTCGCACGTGATAGCGATGAGGTTTGTAATAAAATATAATGTGTTACAGTTATTTTATTACTGATGGTTATGTCCTCAGATGATGGGATTACGTCACTTTGTAATTTAAACCTTCTTGCTCAAGATAGACAGTGTAAATTTAAACGTTCAATGTTTAATCTAGTTTTGATGGAGAAAGATTTATATTGACACGATTGGGATGGTAAACGGACGAGTGACAATAAAGTTGTTGGTCGGTAATACTATGATAACAACTTAATCATAAAATAAGTCAAAATTAATTAAAATAATTTAATGATGGATGTATCAAGGTTAGGAAGACTTAACCTCCAAAAGCAGTTATATATTTTTTTGTAAATTCAGTAATCTTTGCAATTAACTCTTGTAAAATTTCCGTGAAGTAATAAAGGAGCATGATGTCATAGTTCAATCATCATTTGTTTCCAGTCTACTGGACGAAGACGAATAGTTCGTCATTGTCCCCATAGTATGTAACTATTATAATCTATACTTATATCTATACTAATATTATAAAGCTGAAGAGTTTGTTTGTTTGTTTGTTTGTTTGTTTGAACGCGCTAATCTCCGGAACTACTGGTCCGAATTGAATAATTCTTTTTGTGTTGGATAGTGCATTTATCGAGGAAGGCTATAGGCTATAAAATATTACGCTAAGACCAATAGGAGCCAAGCAGAGCGGGTGAAACCGCGCGGAAGTAGCTAGTAAAATTATAAAGCTGAAGGGTTTGTTTGTTTGAACGCGCTAATCTCCGGAACTACTGGTCCGATTTGAATAATTCTTTTTGTGTTGGGTAGTGCATTTATCGAGGAAGGCTATAGGCTATAAAACATCACGCTATGACCAATAGGAGCCAGACAGAGCGGGTGAAACCGCGCGGAAGTAGCTAGTATAAAATAATTATTCATTTGTTTTTTTTTTTTTTTTTTTTATGGAATAGGAGGCAAACGAGCAAACGAGTCACCTGATGTTTCTAAGTACAGTTACTATTTTTTTAAGGGGGGAAATCCAATGACTTCTCCCGTCTTAGGCGAGGCGAAAGGGAGTGTCAGACTCTAACTGACTAAAAACCACCCCGTTCCTACTCCTGTTTTTCGTGCCGGAGCCCCGATAAACCCACTAGGTAGTCCGCAGTAAAATCTTATCTGCATACCAAATAACTTGGCTGACTGTACATAATGTTCTTGGCAGGATTTGTACTTTAGACCTAGTTTATACCTCTATAGTTCTTCTTTTTAGTAGTTACTCTCAAGGAGGTTCAGCTAATAAACTTATGTTTTGTATGCCAAACATGTAATTTTTATTACAGTAACCGTGCCTCTGAATAAATGATGTCAAAATTTAGAGGTTTATTGTTTCATTAACATTGCAAACTGTTTTGTAAAAAGGGAAAATGTGCCTATTATTAGGTTATGGAGACAGTGATCCAAGGGCTGCCATACACGCACTGCTTGACATGCTGCTACTGTTTGCAATGTATCGATAGTAGGGAACCCATAGATAGCACGCATCCATAGCACGCATTTTTCCATATAAAATCATAGCTTAGCTGAGTCCGTTTCCACCAGTGCTAAGCTATATATCCCTAGGAATATGATTGGTGGAAACCAAACTCATCCACAGCAACGTGGCATAGCACTTCTTAATCTAACAAGAGCCTGATTTTAGACAAATATCTAAAATTTATCTCTTGGTGTAATTTAGTAACATCGAACCTTTAGTACTGTTGACATTAAGTATGATCAGTAGCGGTATTACCGCCAAATCTTGGCCATTCAACAATTTAACTTGGCCAGTCCCTTACTTCACATAATTATTCTCAAAATACGGGTCAACTCATTAATTGTATTGTGATGTCATCGTCTCCTTGAAAAGCCACTGATGGGGAAACACAAAACCGCGGAAATACATTGCACTGCATACAAGGCTGTTTTTATTTGGCCGATGGATTAAGTAGCTCTATTTAAACACGCAATGGAACATCGAAAAGGCGTAGCTTTGACTTCAAGGGCCTTCTTGAGATATTTGCAGGTCGTTCGCATTGTTTTGTTGTTAATTAACTTCGTAATAAGATTAATTCCCAATTAATTAATAGTGCCTTGTTGGGTCGAGTGGTCGCACTATTGAATAAGGGGTCTTGGGTGCCAGATCTCTGATGGTTTTCGAAATTCTCAGTTGTGGGTAACACGCTTGTAATTTTTATTTAGATTGTTTGTGTTTTTGTTCATCATGTAATTTTTGATTTTTTTAAGAATTGGTCCAACATTCTAAGTGTATAAAAATTTGAAAACTGTGTCCCGTTTCATATATATGTATTTTCACTTTAAAGCTTAATATTAGCTAGATATTAAAGCTCGTATTACCTAGATTTAAAAGCACAGACATTTTTTAAACAAACAAAACTGTCTCTCCAACTGTCTACCTTGTATTAAACTTGAAAGTCCTTCACCATATTTGTAGGTCAAGCAAAAGGACAAAGACGCTTATCATTTATGGGAAACCTGTGCCAAAAATCTAGACCATGTTTAATAAAATGTTTTGTAAAGCAAACATGTCCAGATCATATTTTTTAATGTGTTTTGTACACGAGGACGGAATAATAAGTGGAATCCTTTACAAGTTTACTTCTCGTGATGTCAGACGGTTTTAACGACTGTTCTTATGACTAGTAATATTGAAAGAATAATTATTCGACTAGTAAAAAACATTTGTCAGTACTTAGGTAACAGGTGAGTAATTGTTAGAAAATTTAAGCTATTACATGAGACTTAGAACATAAATTGTGAAAAAGTTTGGTGTACATTGTACAGTGGCATTATATGCCATAATGCTTCATAAAAGGTGTGACGATATAGATTTATTGCAAGTGCGTTGCGGGCCTTTTCGGGGGTTAGGAATTTAAGTGTTGAGGAATTGGGGATTGGGAGGAATGATTGATTTGATGATGATGAGGAGGTATCACTCCGGTCGAGCCGGCTCATTCGTGCCGAAGCATGGCTCTCCCACACTTAAATCAATTTTTTTTGCGCTACTGTTAGACCTAACTCAAATCGAAATTTGCAATAAGTTTACATTTACCTTTAGAGTAAGTACACTAAAGTGTTTGAGTAAGTTAAAATTTATCGTTTGTTTCCTGTCAGTGGAAATCAGGTTACTGCTAACTTGATACCAACTTAACTTATAGTTATTGGCGGACGAAGGCCAGTATTTACTAAACTCTTATAAAATTCTTACGTAATTGTGTCTCAATTTGTAAAATATTAAAGTGTTATAAAAAGAGGTAATTAACTTCGTACATTTATTTATTTAATAATCTTATTGCTGACTGGTTTGATTTTCAAAGGTTCAAACTTATGTCTATATGAATATTTTTATCATTAGTATTTTATTTTTGTTGAATCATATAGGTAGGAACTCGTACTATACATATATGAATAAAAAACTTAAAACTAATTTTATTACTTGACAAAGAAAGGAGAGATCCGCTAACATTATATTTTATTACAATACTTGTTCATAAGACTTTGATCCAATTCTAAACCACATAATTCTTAAAAAATGCTTGAGCCCCCTTTTACAATACCAACGTTTACGTATGTATACTCAAACATTATCATTTTAAGTGAAATTAATTCTATTGATAATCCCTTCTAAATAGTCCACGACACGACCAATGCAGAACAGGTGTCCTATGTATCTAAACTCTGAATGGAAAGGTATATCCTCGACAGACACGCTCCTATTAGCACAGAGCCAGCTATCCATCACTCGTGATCGGAATCTAGCAGGCAGCTGTAAAATACTGGGGGCCTACTCTAATTCAACGGAAAACGAAGTTTCGTCCGAAACTTCGCAGATTGCATACTACAATTCTATTTATTGCAAACTTTTGTGAACAAAAATGAACGAATAAAATGAAGATAAATAAATAGGTTTTGATATTAAATTAAAAATAAAACGTTATTTTAAGTAATTTCATTAGTGAATCCATAAAACCTACGGCCGAAAATTAAACAAAACTTCGCATTCGAGAACCGGAGTAGAACAATAGGGGATTGTAAAAATTTATCAATTATATAAGTAGCTGGACATTATGCAAGTGTGTGTGGGAGTGTGTTGATACAATTAACTGCCGATTTCAATAACGAATCTCAATCTAAAATCTAGATAAGATTAGATTAAGATCTATTTTTGACATTAGTTCTATAGTTTCTGTCAGAAATGAAGATCGATCTATTCAAAGGTTTTATTTAGTTGCACCTGTTTTTTTTTATATTGGTCTTAGCGGGTTTACCGGGGCTCCGGCTCGAAAAGCAGGAGTAGGAACGGGGTGGTTTTTAGTCAGTAAGAGTCTGACACTCCTTCTCGCCTAGCCCAAGGCGGGAGAAGTCATTGAATGACCCCTCAAAAAAATAAGGTTGATATCGACGGTAAGTTTCACTCATCTCATACCTACTCGTCCACCGAAGCCCACAGAAGAGCTGTAATGTTGTAGGTTGTCTAGGCATGTTACGGACATGTGGCGCGGCTGTTATGATGTCGTATTTGTAAAGACTATTCAAATTAGTTTAAAGAGTAAAATGCAATTTTTGGCTTACCTTCTGGGCCTATTTGGCTCATTTTTCGTAAATTGTTAGCCAAAATGATAACAAATATGTCGTTTGAATTAAGTCATATGTGTTTGCTACATATAGTATATTGGCTAACCCTGGGCTTACACCAAAATATGTCAATGATATGCCAATAGCCATAACTTTATCCGACTAAGTATAGCCAAGAGCAATTTTTGTAACAAATATCTTTGCTACTCAATTACATTGAGAAATATCACCTTTAATACATATTTACTCACGTAATAATCATGTTAACCTAAAATATGAACGACATTAGACTAATTTACATTATAATCTACTGTGAAATTGATTTGATACTTTATGTCACTGAGTTAGGTTACAAATTGGAATGATATATGAATTGTAATGTTTTGGTCCGCACCAGTGGTTCTATTGTGAAGCTGTCTCAATCAATCAATCGTAAGATAACGACGCTTTTCAACTGTCAGCAAGTTGTTTTTCTAAGCCAATTTATGGTTCGTTAAACCTATTCAATATTGCCGTGGTTTTAGTAAAGTTTTTTAAAATATTTCTACCATTGTTTTTAGCTTATGGATGTCTGTCAACATTTTGTCAGGCTCAAATAATATTTAAGAGTGAAATGAAATTTAATTTTGTTACGTAATTAAGAACTATCTTAGCATTTTGAAGTTTTCTTGAACCATTATTGTCTTGGAATATTCACAAAATATATTCCCTGATGTCATTTACCTATCCATAAAATTCTTACGTGTTTAACTTTAATTCCTATTTAAATGGCAAAAATAATCAAAAAGATTTATTAAATTCATAAAAGGTAAGAAAAAACAATTGTCGTCAAGAAACGAAAGAATTAAGAAAAAGTCTCACAGCTCCATTACCTACTTGTCTAGTACCTACAGTGGCTTGTAACTTCTAACAGAGCTACACTAGAATTGGTCATACACGCAGTTTGGTCTAGATACTCGTAAACTAAGTCTAGGCACTCCTATATTGTGACATTGTGCTAAATTGAAACCATTTTTTGCAGCCTGACTCATGTCTAAGAGTTTGTTTGTAAATAAAACGAATTATAGAATTTAAACAGATGAGCAATTTGTCATCTGACGTAGTTGTAGTTGACTGAAAAAATCAGTTTTATACAGCGAAAGAAAGATGCTTAAGCGATACCCATTGTGTTATTTTTTGGGAAAATTGGGGCCAACAAAAAGATAAACAGGGTAGTAAAGTGGTGTGCGCGACTATTATGTGCACTATTTTGTATTATCACTTTAATCATCAAGAAACATATAATTAAATATATTGAATAAAAGGTCTTTACAACAACTTAATATTCTTAAAATACGAAATACTTTTTAAAACCGACCTAACTAAATTGATGTCTATGATTATTAAGGATCATCACTAGGTAACGTTGGTTTGGTCACTAGGTTTCACAATACCATAATCACCTATCTCTTCTATCTAAAACCTGTATCTATCTAGACCAATAAATAAAATGGGAGTGTCTGATTGTAATATTGAAGAAACCGCTTTTTACTATAAGCATCATAATATATTATGCTTGGTGATTTAGTGACACACAATTAAGTTTTTTTCGTCTCTCTGTCTGCCTGTACGTCTGTCTGTCTGTCTGTTTGTTCCGGTTTATCTCGGAAACGGCTGCACCGATTTTGACGAGATTTTTACTGCCAGGTAGCTTATATACTAAGGAATAATTTAGAATACGGTTATATTAGATATTTTTTTTATTAAAAAAGAAAAGATAAAAAACTAATTCTGTCAGAAGTCATTATTCTACGCGGACGAAGTTGCAGGCAACAGCTAGTCTTTATTTATATTTCTAGGCTCATAAATAAATCTGTCTCGCTAGACAGTGACAGTGAATGGCACAGTTTACCTACACGATGCTGTCACTCCCGAGTTACGACATTGTACAGACCAATCATTTTTATCATAATATGTAATGTTATGTTATGACTCACTATGTAATATGTAAGGCATTGTGAAGTTAATTATTCAATTATATTGTATAACGATAGTCTAGTCTAGCGGCTTAGCGAGATCTAGTTATCCTATTAAGATTTTCTAATATGCTACTAGTGGTGCGATAATATGAGGTAACAAGGATTGTAGATAAGAATATAGGTAGGTAAGTAATAGAGAGTTTTTGTAAAATGCGTTTTCTATGGACGGATACTTGACTTGACTGCGCGGTTGTGGCGGCTAGGCAACTGGCTTCCGTGTAGTGGGTTCGATTCCCGCACGGAGTAACTCTTTGTGTGATCCACAAATTGTTGTTTCGGGTCTGGGTGCTATGTGTATGTGAACTTGTATGTTTATAAACGCACCCACGACACCGAAGAACATCCTAGTGTGACTAAGTGTGTTTTCTAAGAAACAGCAAAAAGAGCAGAAATAATCTTTCACCATATCAATATTTTAGTCGGTCTCGTGGTACTTACCAGGACAATCACGTTACCAAAAATATGGCGGATACAAAAAGTATGCCGGGGCCGGCCTAAGGTCAAAAACAGCCTAGAATAAAACAAATCAATTACCTATTAACTAAAATGTAATAAATACTTAAGAAAACCTTCATTAAATATTTTTTACGTCGATACCATTTCATTACTTGTTGCGTCAACCATAATAAAAATAATGGTTCTCATAAATTACGCTAAACGGGGCAAATGTGACTTAAATTGTTACTAACTTAAGGACATTTTATAAATTAACTGTACTTTTAAAAGGGCTGTTGCCCTTCATTGGCTTCAGTAAACACTACTTTCATTAATTAATATCCTTTCGAATTAATAAATAAGCAGAAATAGAGTTATTCAATAATTTATTTCATAGTAAGTAGGAACCTTGAAAAAGTGATTGACCGATTAAATCATTTAGGCACATGCTAATTACTTAGGTATTTTTTTTAATAGCTACAATTTATTACCTAAGGTTTTTGTACAAGTTCACGTAATTCTCGATAGCTGTCAAAGACATAAATTGGAACAAAATCAGGACATTTTCGTGTCACGAAACGAGTTAGCAATACTAAGTTAATAACGAATTTCCTGCCAATGAATTATTTTATACGAATTTAATTGGACCGCCGTCCGTTTGATCTTATATCTGAAGTGACATGCGTGTACGCATGTGATTTATGTTCAGGTCACAATATATACAGAGATACGTTTATCAGGTCATGAAATGAAATGGAAACAAGATAAAATATGTAGATATGCAGGTCATATGCAGGTGCGACCTGCATATAGATGTTATATGGCATGTGATAAATATTATGGTTTACAGTTTCAGCTTACATCTAAAGTTCAACTCTTCTTTAACTTCGTTTTTCAACCATGTTGGGTTTTCTCTTGTTCTTCTCCTCACCTCTTTTTTCCACTGAGATTATTACTACTACTACTAGAGCTAGGTAACTGGGTCCAATTCCAAGGCTCAACCTATATCTGACTATTTCAAGCTCACATGGTAGCTTAAGAACCAAACTCCAAAACTGTTATCAATTTTTAATAAACAAAATCTCTATTAAATCACAAAATACACAAAACTAATTCCACCCTCCTTCTTTCCAGGATCTCCGCAGCCTTCTAAAATCGAAGCACGTCCAAGGATTGGAGATCTACGATGCTCACAAGTCTCTCAACAGGACCAAGGTCCTGGAGACAGTGGAGGCAGCTCGTACTGCCATCAGCTCCTCGGGAGGTGGCCCACTGTTCATGGCACTCCCCGCCCACCCTGAACTCCTGGCCAAGTACTACGACCTGAGGACCTTGGTGAAGAAGGTGGACCTCCTGATGGTGCAGACCCATGCCTTGGGACTGGTGAAGAAGATGACCTACCATCCAAGTAGGCTGAGCGGCATGTGGGACATGATGAATACTGTGAGTAGTTTTTTTTTATACTTGAATTTTGTTGCAGATCAATATTTTTAAAGTACGATCGTAGCCTAGTTGTTGTTTAAAAACAGTAGATTTTTTTATGTTTGTTCATGTAACTATGAAGAGTGATAGTGAGACATACTAAATTAACTAAAAAATCACGGTATATTAATGGAGAAAAGCTCTACTAGTTTCGAGTCACAGAGGAACTCTTCATCATGAGCAGCATGCGCACACGTGGCGACGACGCGCAGCCTTGTATTTTTTTAGTTCATTCTATTTTCAAATTCTGAATTGTTAGTTACATTAATTGAATGTAGCTAAAGTAGATTTAATATTATAACAGCATATTTTTAGTTCGAATTTCCTCTGCATCGCACAAATGAAGAATAATAATTCAACAATTTTCTATTTACATTGTTCTAAATAAAATCAAAGCCCAATAGTAAATTACACTAATACAATTACCTAACAATGGTTGTAAACAAGAGTAATGAGTACACAATTTGTGAATAAACAATATGCTATGTCATAAGAAAGTAATTCAATATATGTAATCTGATACAATAGAGTTATGTACTGCTCGTTATATAAAGACAGTAGATGATTGAACGCTGCTCCAATTGTGATTGAGAAATTGCATACTTGAATAGGATGTTATCTTAAACATATTAATATCAAGTAATATATAATGTCTGAATTATGATGCTTAGTTATTATTATGACTTTATTGTAAGCAAAGTTAGTTAATACAGATATTTATACTGGTAAATAGACATATAGTATTGTCTTTATACAAAGTTGCTTATTCCAAACACAATTCTGACAGTGGGAAAGAAATTCTGGGCTTTGTGGCTTTGAGAATACTGCTAACTTTACTGTTCCTCCTATTTTTATTGATTATTTTAATACATACTTTCATTGGTGACCGGTGACCGACGTTAGCGAATGATTTGACTTCAATACTTTTCCATCGGTTGGCAGTCAAAGACTTAACACATGTTATTATTTTATAATTTAATTTTATGATATCGTTAATTTTAATACTTATTTGCCATAAATCAGTACCATTATGCAATCATCCGTGAAACACATTTTGCAACAAAATTTATGAAAATCGAATTAAAAATCATATATTATTAAACAACTACCTAAATAGAAACACCATACAGTATGAACAGTAAATAATTCCCATCAATCTTTAGAACATAATTACCTGACAACTGTTTAATTGCCTACACGCATGCTATTTCAATAATTAGGAATCAATCATTCGGATAAATCTGTCTATCCATCACTCGTATTTCGGTCACGTATAGAACGCACATCTGAAGGCTAACTGCATTTGAGAAAAAAATAACTAACAAACTTAGCAATTCATACGAATAAACCTTGAGTTTTCAACGTTAAGGTTGTAATTGCTTTGATTGGAAGGCAGACTAAAGATGGTTGAATTTGATCAATTTAGGCTATGTAGGACAATTATAAACAGGTGCATCTCTTTTGAATTGACAACGGTGTAACTTGTATGGCATGTGTGGGATGCTGTGTCTTGTAAAAGGATGGATGGTACTTAATGAATGCTCGTTGTATTAATTTTATCGCTTGGTGACTGATTGCCATGTCGCGGGCAAAAGGCGTGTAATAGGACTAAGGTCGTTCGATGCAATACGTTTTGTGTGAATGTAATTATTGTATGCGATGCTCTACGCTTTATTTGTTTAATTAGGACTTATAATTACAAGTTTAAGTAGAAATTATTACATACTTAATTTAAACCTAATATTTATTTAAGGTAGGTAGTTTACTGACGTACTCAGAGACATTTAATGATTACTTACTTATACTATTCCTTAGTAACAATTTTGTTTCGTAAAACAATTGCTAAGGACCGGGTTAAGTAACCATTAAGTGACTTTGAGTACGGACAGATGCAGTTAGAGAAGTTTTCAATTCTTTCTTGGATTGTAGTTCTTTAATGATTTTCAAGGACTTGTTCTCTTATCTTATTCATTACAATGCTCAATGGGTGTATTATTACCTAACTTTGTTAATAACTTTATAACACATTTCACAGGACTCCGTAGTAGACCTAGTCATTGGTCTCGGCGTGCCATCATCAAAGATCGTCATCAGCTTGCCGGCGACTGCTCGTCAGTTCACCCTCGTCAACGAGACCCTCAGTACTCCTGGCAGTCCTACAGTAGACGATGAGCCTAAGGAAATAGACCAGGCTGAACTCTGCAGACAGCTCAGATCCGGACGGTGGACCTTGGAGCGAGACCAGGACCTGTCAGCGCCTTATGCTTTTAAGTGAGTGATTGGTAGATCGTTTATAGTGTATTTGGTTTTCTGTAGGCGCTTGTTACAGAGTTATTTGCTTATTTTTAAGCTAATAGCTAAATTAATTACTAAAAAAACTGTTGTATGTATGTCTTTAATAATTAATTTGCATTCACAAATTTTCGGACTAACACTAACTATTAACACATACTGAACGAATATTTCTTTAAATTCAAATACAAACATAATCTACTTTACATTGCGAATCAATTAACAAGTATTTTTAACTTTCTAGGAACAAAACCTGGATCTCCTTCGAGGACTCCTCCTCAATCGACGTGAAGGGCAAGTACGCGAGGGTCCGTGGCCTGGCTGGACTGGCCCTGCACCAGGCTGAACGTGACGTGGAGACCACTTGCGGCCCCACTCTCAGAGCCTCGCTCGCCAAGGTGCTCAACCAGCAGAGTCGAGCGCCCAGAGCTGCTGTACTAAGGTAAATGTGCTTTGAATGTTCATTTTACATATAGATCTTGATCTTTCTCGGAGTTTGGAATGATTTAGAATAATTATGCGAGATGGTTTCGGTAGCGGTAGGCTTGTAAAGCCTAAAATGAGATAAAACATCTACAAAAATTCGCCAATTCGGTAAGTGCAATTAAGGAGATTGTGAAAACCTTGTTTTAGATAGCGAAAAGAGACTTGATCGCCTTGTCATATGTTCCTATCTATTTCTACTCTTGCGTGTATGTACAATTAAAACAAAGAACCCGAAGTGCAACAGAATACTAAAAGTAGTGTATACTTATTTTCCAGGTCATTGGAACACGAGATCCTGTCGGCTCCTGGTCATGCTCGCGCCCTGGACGCGCTGCAGGTGTCGCCCTACAGAATCACACAGGTCGTCGACTCTGACGGTGTCATACACTCCATTAGAGAGGTAAGATCCTCAATATACGACCTTCAAACCTACAAAGAGCGTACTCCTTTTTAAAAGGCCGGCAACGCATCTGTGACCAGTGTCCATAAGGGTGCTGATCGCATATCATCAGGTGACATGACCCGTCTGCTCGTGTGCCTCCTATTCCATAAAAAAATTATAGATTGTAATTAAAAAACAATGTATGAGAGAATGTAAGGTGTAAAGAGAAAAAATCTTATTATCTCGCTAATTTTGCCTTGTCGTGAAATAATGACTAAGATGTTTACAATGTGTACCTAATAAGTGATGATTACATTTGTGGCTAAAACGATGTTTATGTTCATCAATTCAAGTTGTACCTTTACATATTCTCTTGTGGCTGACTGTGATTGGACGCGAAGACGCAAATGAAAACGAATTGAAGATATACTTTAATGTCGTGCAATAATAGAGGGTTTACCTCAAGTAGTACGGAAACGGGCCAATGATGATTGACTATATTGCTTGCATTGTATTTATTCCGCCATTTCTTACATTGCAGGACACTCGCACTGAGTTCTCTTGCTCCCGTCAAGGATACTTCGTGCACCCTCGCTCCTGCGCCCGCTTCTACCGCTGCGTCAAGTTCGATCAGCTTTCACCTGATTATACCGTTAGTATTGCTATCAAAACATTGAATAAATATGTATATGACTAGATCAAGTAGACTAGTAGTACCTAATACGTCAGTTACTTGATCAGAAAATACCAGAACTTGTGATGAGATTACAATACTAACCAGAACCTTATACTTTAAATTATCTTCATAAAACCTATTGAAAAAAAACATACTGCAGTACTGCAAAACAAAGTATTGTTTATAATCTCCTCGTTCTATCCATATTTCTATGTATATAATCTATTTTTACTACACGATATACTTTTTTCCAGGTGTTCGAATTCGACTGTCCCGCGGGATTAGCCTTCGACAATCGTTACGAGGTGTGTGTCTGGCCCGGCAGTCTGCCTCACTCACAAGCCTGCCCTGGATCCTCTGAGATTGCACCTGTACCAAAGACCAGATTCATCTGTCCTGAGCATGAAGGTATATTGTCTTTTTTACTTAGGTGATTATTTAACGCTGATTTTGGGCGGTGTTGTCGTTTCCTTTAGCAACAAACATAAAGTTTTTGTTTAGAAAATTTAGATTTTATTAGTTCCTACTCATTTCACAAATGATCAACACTAAAATGTTAATAATGTAGGTCTAAATTTTTCTATTTAATAATAGAGTACTAAACATTACTCAACAATGGGCCTCTTCTATATGAGACAGATATGCCATAATTCTAATGCTCAGACGTTAACATTAATCTTAAACAGATTCATTTTAGCTTCAACCATTAATATTAATATTAAAATATCCCTTCCAGGTTACTACGCCGACCCCGAGAACTGTCGCTGGTTCTTCGCGTGTCTGGACCATGGAAAGTCTCCTCTGACAGCGTACGAGTTCCGTTGTCCGTTCGGTCTGGGATTCGACGCCGACCGACTCAAGTGTGACTGGCCCTGGTTGGTGCCAGCCTGCGGTAACATCGCCAGATACGAGGCTGAGACGTACGGGTACTCTGCTGCTACTCTTACTGGTAAGTTACCCAGTATCAGAAATTACTAGTTTAATAAAAATTAATATAAATAATGTAACTTAAAAATTTCTTAGAAATGAGCTATAATATTTACCAGAGAATAATGAAATGACTTTATTCCCAGGTGCAGCAGGCTATCAAGGTCAAACAGCAGATGCTATCAACGTAGCTGCCCACCAGAGCCTCGTCTCCGGCGCGTCTCTCAACAACCACGTCGGCATCCAAGGAGGTTTCCTCACCAATGACGACGCCTTGAGCTCCAACTTCATCGCTTCCCAAGAACTAGCTAACGCTGGACATTCTTACGAAATAGGCCAAGGTTCTGCCCAAACTGATAATGGTTTAGCTTACCAAGGAGGTGACGGTGGATCTATCTATTCTGGGGCAGGTCTGGTCCAACCGACTCAATACAGAGAACGACCTCAATATTCTAGTGGCTCCATTATCTTAGATGACTACAGGCTGCCTACTAAAGATGAAGCTGAAAGACAAGCTGCTCATAAAATTAACATTGCCCAGAATATTAACTCTGGAAATGGATATCAGCAATCAGGACAGACTGCTGGCTATTCCACCCAGACTGGACATACCGCTGGATATACAGCTCATGATTCAGGTCATGCTACAGGATACACCGTCCAAGCTGGAGGAAATACTGCTCAAAACAATAGATACACGGGCTCGTATTCCACCGGAAACAGTCTAAAGTACCAAAGTTCAAGTTACTATGACGATAACTCAGGAGCTTACGTCCACGATCCTTCAGGAGACTACGCTGAACCCTACAAACACATCGACTCACCTGTCGAACCTTACGTACACGATGATGCTGCTTACAAACAGTCCGGAGATTATTATGATTATGGAAAATATGCAGGATCGTCTGCAGGATCGTCTCAGAGCGGTTATGAAGGTAAATACACTGAAGATAACGCAGGAAAATATGTTCAAGATAATTCTGGAGCGTATGTGGAGGGAAACATTGGAAGCAACGGTTACAAGGGAGGCTATTCTACTGGTTACTCCATTGATTATAACGCTGATAACTCTGGAGCATACAAACACGACAACTCTGGACAATATGAAGCTGGAGTGTACAGAGCTGATGGCCACATCGGTGGAGATAAAGCTTCGAGCCAATCCAACTTCGAACAGTACCACGGATACAGCGAAGCGAATGCTGGAAACTACATCAGTGACTCCAAGGCTTACACTGGTTCATCTCACACTTTGACCGCAGGAGCTATCAATGTTGGATTAGTTGGTAAGACAACTCTGATCGACGCTGATTATAACGACCAAGTGAATTATTACGCAACTGACTCTAAAGCCTCAGGTCAGGGCAACTATCAAGGATCACAAGCTTACAGTCACTCCACACAAACATTACACCCAGCCCATGTTTCACTGGTGTCTCAACCAGCTGTTGCTATAAACCATGTTGGCACTGATGGTAACAACCTTGACGGATACAGCTATGTGACAACTCCTACGTCTTCTGGAGTGCCAACCACTGCCACTCCATTCGCAGTTACAACATCGATCCCGACTGTGACGTACAAAACTACTTTCGTTCCCGAAGCACCTAAAACAAGCATTAAGCAAATATTTGGCGTTTCTCAACCATCTGTGACCTATGTACAACCAACAGCCATCGCTGTTAAGCAAGTCACACCTCAGGTGATTGTTACCCATCACAATCAAGGTGTAAACTACCAGCAAGAGAACAAGGATTACTCGGGCAGCTACAACGGTGAAACGAAAGTTCAGTCTGGTTACGAATACTCCAAACCCAGTATTAAGTTTGAAGATGGTATCTCCTACACTACCGCAGCGCCAGCAATTTCTGTATCTACGTACCAACCCGAAAGTGTAAGCCATAGTCAACAAACCGTTCATAATGTTGAATCTGTAGGCTTTGGTTATTCCACTCCTACACCCGTTTATGAAGAGCCTTTCAAGAAGGTCGTAGCTTACACAACTGGACCATCAGTGTCTACATACTCTCAACCAACCGCTGCCACGTACACTCCACAATCTTTCAGTCATCAGACTATCCACAAAGTAGAAACCAGCAAGGTTTATACTCCATCTGTTGAATCTGCATCCGTTGAAACTGGTTATGACTACTCAAAATCTGGAGTGACTTTCGAAGAACCTAAAGTGGTTCAGTACACTACAGCACAACCCGCGTTGGCAGTGCAGTCTATTGTATCAACGTACCAGCCACAAGTCGTTAGTCACCAAACTCTCCACAAAGTGGACGCAAACCGCGTCAACACCTACTCTGGAGAAACCTCATCAGGAATATCAGGATACACTTACGAACAACCTTCTGTTCAATTTGAGGAAGTAAAGAACGTGTACTCAACTCCCGCACCGATCGTATCTTCAACATACAGTCCTAAAGCATTCAGTCATCAGACTATCCACAAACAAACCAACCAGTATGTGCCTGTTTCAACCACACCTAAGTACGAAGTTAGCTACCAATCGACTCCAGTCACAGTTTACGAAAACCCGATCATCAAATATACACAGAAGGCAACACCTGTTACTTACGTAGAACCTGCTTATAAATCTCAATCATTCAGCCAGCAGACAATACATAAGGTGGAAGACAATAAATCTTACAATGTCGATTCAGGATACGAATACTCCAAGCCTGCTGTAGCTGTGAACGAACAGGTTCGTTACACTACTGTCAAGCCTTCTGTTTCGACCTACGAACCACAAGAGTACGGTCAGCAGACCTTACACACCGTCGATGCTAGTCAAGTTCAGACATACAACCAGGAGGATGGTTACGTATACAATAAACCTGCCGTGAAATTCGTGGAGGAACCTAAGACTGTGTTCCAGTACTCTACTCCATCACCAATTGTGTCTTCTACATACAGACCACAGACTTATAGTCATCAAACTGTTCATAAGGTGGAAAGCCAAAACTATGTTCCAGTTTCTTCCACACCTGCTCCTAAGGTTGAATTATCTTACCAACAAGCCGTTTCAACATATGAAAATCCTATTCTTAAGTACACACAGAAGGCGACTCCAGTAACATACGTGCAGCCTACAGCGACAGTGTACACGCAGACATACAGACCAGTCATTCAGCAACACGAAGTGAAGCACATTGTCAGCCAGCCTGTACAATACGAACAACAGCAGGTACACATAAGTCAAGAAGGATATTCGTATAGTCAACCTGAAATCCAAAGAAACATCGAGACTAAAGGTTATTCTGATGCAAGTGCAGTATCCCACCAAGTCTATCATCAATCCAATGTGAATCATAATTACAATTCTGGTAAAGGTATTGTTCATGTAACGACTTCACCCGCGACTCTTGTCTACGAGAATCATTACACTGATGTTGAGTCACCAAAAGTAGAAACATACCAGGCTCCTGAGTACATTCCACCAAAGAACGAATACAAATCCTACTCAGTTTCTACCGCTTCAGCTCCTGTTGTCCATCAAAGCTCCGTCGTTCATCAAACACAAGAGTACGTAGCTCCTAAAGTGGAATACCAATCATATTCCATTGGATCAACAGCCTCCACACCCGTCGTCCAACAGAACTCAGTTGTTCACTCAGGTCAGGAGTATGACTCTTCAAAGACAGATTACAAATCTTATTCCGTCAGTTCAACTGCTTCAGCCCCAGTTGTTCACCAAAGTTCTGTAATTCACAAAGCTCAAGAATACGTATCGCCTCAGACTTATTCTGTTTCTACAGCTTCAAGTCCAACTAACCAACAAAGCGCTGTCTACTATCAAAGTCAAGACCACTTCGATTACTCGCAACAGTACGAAAATGTTCACAATTCAGCGCCGGCAGTGCACCAGCACTCTTTCAGCACATCTCATGTTGAACAGCCTCAGAAAGTAGAGTCCATTCATATTTCCTTCCCCAGTTCTACGGCATCACCTGCGTATCAACAGGTTGAATATCAAGCTCCTGAGATCCAAGTAGTATCAAAGGGTGAAGAATATTTACCACCCGTAGTATCTACAAGCGCACCGGTTGTAACATCGACTTACAGGCCTAGAACTTACTCCACTGTTTCTACAACTCGGGAATATCTGCCACCAGCAGAACCCAAAAACGAATACCTGCCACCTTCTACCACTGCTAGACCCATTGTCAAGTCCACTACACAGGCCTACAGAGCAGATTCATACAAAGCTGCAGAGTATTTAGCTCCTGTAGAAAATATTGAATCTAAACTGGTTAATTTCGAAAGCTTTGGTTTCAATGACGCGAGTGCTGATACGAAGATTCAATACAACCCTCACCAAATTTCTGTATCCCATAATGCTGCTCCTGTAGAAAGAAAACATAACATTGTGGTAGAAACTGCCAAGTCTAATTTACTTGGTTTTGGAACTGTAGGGCCTGACGCTGGGTTAGTCTCCCCAGTAACGTATACGACATCCGCTCCTGTTGTATCCTCTACATACAGACAGCGAGTAAAATCAACAGCTAGGCCTGCGTATAAATACAGCACCACCACTGAGTACCAAGCTCCAGAATACTTGCCACCTTCAGATGATTTGGAATCCCAAGTCAACTATGAAACTTACAAATACAACGAACAACAATCTGAAATCAAATACAATCCATACCAAGAAGTGTCATCCACCTCAGCCCCAGTTCAAAGGAAACAAAACATTGTGATTCAAAAAGCTAAATCTCAACAACTTGGGTTCGGTACAGTAGGTCCTGATGCTGGACTCGTTTCGTCTGCCTCATACTCCACCTCTGCACCAGTTGTCGTATCCAGCACCGAATCTTACTCATACTCGCCGAAGACAGTAACGTCTACATACGCCCCTGTTGAACAAGGATTGTTCGAAGTTGTATCATCCCCAGTACCTGCTAGAAGAACAAAACCTAAAGTAGCCGTTGTAACAAAAATCAATGATTTCAATCCCTTCCTCGTCCGCAAACTAGGAGCTGTATGCAGCTGCCAGTCACCTGTTCTAATATTGAAAGGAAAGAAACCAACTCAGGCTCCTCAGGATCTTGGTGACTACAATGACTACGAAAGTACTCTGCGCGGAGATATCGGTGACGAAGGTTACGGTGACAGATATAGTAAATTACAATCACAAGTAGATTCTGTAGCTACCGCAGCTCCAATTGTATCTTCCACGTTTAACCCCATAATTGTTCCCGATGACTCTTACTATCAAGACTACCAGGACCAAAGTGGGTACAATGTGGCTGTTACGCCTAAGTCCAAGACTGTATATTCTGAAAACTATGTATCAAGCACACCCGCCGTGGTGTCGTCCACAGAAAAGTATATTAGAGCTAGACCTCGCGTTAAGGCCGTTACTGTTGCTCCAACATACCAAACTGTGTTGTTGAACCAAGAAGTTACACCATCTGTAAATGTTAAAGGTGAATCTGGTTCTGAATCTGCGATCGATTCTCAAGCCTTTGACCGCTACGGTCCTGGTGGATGGAGAAGCAGAGACGAGACGTTGCAAGGTTCGGTCGACTGTCAGCGGGCTGGTTTGTTCAGACACCCGAAACAGTGCAACAAGTTCTACGCGTGTAGATGGGACTGTACCAAACAGAGGTTCACGCTTCATGTGTTCAACTGCCCAGTGCAATTGAGCTTCGACCCCAGCATAGGCGCGTGTAACTGGCCCAGCCAGGGCCCCGCGTGCCAGGGAGACACACTCCTCACCAACGCTCTTTAAGTACCTTAACATAGTTGCCAATCTCGTCGTGCCATCGAAATTGTGATAAAAATGTGATCACGAATTTTCCATAACTCTCTCCTCGAAACAGTTGGACGATTTGTCTCTCTCTCTCTTGTTTAAGTTGCTTATTTATTTGTTCGGTTTTGTTAATGTTATTTCATAGTTATTTATTGCATAATCATTTTCAGCTTAAAGCTTACTAATGCTAAGCCTAGTGAATTTTCATTATTGGAATTAGAGTTACCATTATCTAGTTCATGTTATTGTAAAATAGTGAAGTCATATTTTTGTATTTTTATAAAATAATATAGAAATAATACGCTGTAATTTGTAAATATATGATTTTATTCAATGAATAACTTGTTTTTTATTTAACAATGTTTAAATGTGTTATCATTTTAAAAGCATAAAAAGCTAAGCTTTAAATCAACAACGCGACAGGTTTAGCTACTTCAGCCAGAGACTGTTTGTACTTGTTAAGTACAGGGTTGACTTCCTCTTCAATAAACTCGGTCACTTGTTCTGGAGCTCTACCAATAAATGTGGACGCATCCAGGATCTTATCTAGTTGCGAGAGAATGGGAGCAAAGTAGCTGTCGTTCTTTACACGTTCGATCAAATCGTTATCTTTTCCGTGCTGCTTCACTTGAGCACCAGCTTCGTGCGACAGTACTCTTATTTTCTCATGACACACTTGACGGTCTCCACCAGCCTGCACCATGGCCATAATAATATTCTCAGTGGCCATGAAAGGCAGCTCCTGAGCGATATGACGAGCAATCACTTTAGGATATACGACCAATCCCTGGCAGATGTTGAGCAGAGTCAATAAAGTCGCATCTGCGGTTAGGAAGCCTTCAGCGAGGGTAATGCGGCGGTTCGCAGAGTCATCAAGAGTACGTTCAAGCCACTGTACGGCGTGAGTGTTAGCAGCATTAGCATGTAGAGTAATGAGGTGGCGAGCAAGGGCGCAGCAGCGTTCCGACCTCATCGGGTTTCTTTTGTAGGGCATAGCACTGGAACCAATCTGGGAGGCTTCGAATGGCTCCTCTAGCTCCTTGCGAGAAGCTAACAGACGAATGTCTGAGCACATCTTATGGACGGTAGCTCCTAGTCCAGACAAAGCAGCAATTACTTCCAAATCAACTTTTCTTGAATACGTTTGTCCGGTGACAATGTACCGTTTGTCGAAGCCGGCAAGTTCAGCGACTCTTTTATCGAGGGCTCGAACTTTTTCGCCATCTCCTTTGAATAGTTGTAGGAAGGAGGCTTGAGTGCCTGTGGTTCCTTTGACTCCTCGGAAGCGGAGGTCATCTCTGGCGCGGGAGAGGGCACGCTCATCCATGAGCAAGTCGCTTAGCCAGAGGGAAGCTCTCTTACCGACAGTCGTCAGTTGAGCTGGTTGCAGGTGGGTGAATCCGAGCATTGGGAGCGACCTGAAATTAGTAAGATTAAAAATTTGTTACAAATAATCTAAATAAAGTAAATCGTACATTGATTTTTTTTGGACGCCCTTAAACTCTAACACAAAAATAGGTACTATATAAACGTATAGACGCTGATATATCACAATAAGGATGACTTAATATACGTTAATAAATCACGTAACAGACCATGAAGTTTCAAAGGACATAACTTCATTATAGATTGGGTCTCTCATTACTTAGCAATACGCAATTAATCAGGAAGTAGTTCCAATTAATAAGATATTCCTACGTATGAGTGTGTCAGTAGATATAGAATAGTTCGTACGTTATAAACAGTGGGTAACGATTATTGCTTATTGTTCCAAGTTATTTATTGTATGCTAATCACATCTGTTGTAATCGATGCGACGACGTTTGAACTCCTAATTTGTTTAGCTGTTGTACGTTGTACCAGTAGCGTAACTTTTGGTACTCATACTAATGCGTTTTTAATTCATTAATATTTCGAAATAGTCCTTTTCGCAAGTACTTTGTTTATACTGAGACAAACATTGTTTACCCTAATCGAAATTGATCAGATAACGACAATTTTTTTATATAAAATAGGTGGCAAACGAGCCTACGAGTCACCTGATGGTAAGCGATTAGCGCCGGCCATGGACACCCGTAACACCAGAGGAGTCACAGGTATTAGATAAAGCAGAAAATATGAACTTACTTGTACTCATCAGCGAATTGGGAGAGTTGGCTGATGATGGCAGCCAAGCGTGGCAGTAGGAGGTCTAAGCCATGTCTCAAGACGATGAGATCAGTATTGTCTCCCACGTAGCACGAGGTGGCTCCCAGATGGATGATGGGGGCAGCTTTAGGGCACCTCTCGGCGAGGGTGTGGACGTGGGCCATGACGTCATGTCGGACCTTCTTCTCATGTTCCGCTGCTGATTTGAAGTCGATGTCATGGATGGCGGACTCCAGCTCCGCGATCTGCTCGTCGGTGACGTCTAGGCCGAGTTCCTGGAATTGATAAGAGTAAAATTTAGTTTCAGAGACTTCTTCAGAAGACTCTTTTAGAATCTTCATCGCATCGCAGTTGCATTTGATGTTTTTACTCAGTATTTTTTGTTATAACCATTATACCACTTATGATTCTTTTTACTTATTGATGAATGAATTATCTCCTATATTCCGTTTACTAGGTCAAACAATGCATTTCTCAATATGTTTTCCTCCTTACTTTATAGGTAAAATAAAAACAGCACTAACTCTAAGAAATGGCGCCATAAAGTGATCTAATATGTTATTTTTGTTACGAACCCTTGATCTAATTGTGCCATGTAAGTCATTGTAGGTTTTATTGAGAATTTTAATTAAAAACAAAGCTATTTTTAGGTTAAATATTAGAAGCTTATTTCATTCATGAAATCATAAGTAAATAGGTACATAAATGGGACAAAGTAAACAATGTGTTGCGGTTAAATTCTTTAATCTCAGTTTTTATTTGCTGTAAGTTTTTTTTATTTCAATTAACTTCGGTTTTATAAACTTTTCAGGATCTTACTATCAAAAGAATGAATCATGTTTCCGCGAATTGAGTGGAACTTTATTTATATTGTTGTTATGTTATTGTGATAAAAATAAAACTAATGAGTATACAAAAAAAGTTTCTTTGGGAAAGTTGTTTGTAATCATGAGTACAATCATGTGTTTAAATATCCTTCACTAATTACCAGTCACCCTATATGCTACAGCTGAGCTGGAAGCTTCTCCAGTCTTGTCATTGCATACATATGGCGTCTTAAGTCATAAATATTTAAAATAATACCTATAAATTGATGGTGATCCATTGAAAAATAAACTGTAATTGTACCATGATATAATAAATCTGTTGCACTGTGGTTTGTGGTTGACTAAGTGACAATCAACGTCTTTGTTTTCGAGAAAAACTTGCGTTGCGTTTGTAACGTGGTGGGTGTCTAGGTAAATATAGGTTCATATTTATTTTCAGCCCCATGACCCGTCGTGCCTGAATGAATTTCATAGTTGTGATGTGATGTGAATCTACCAATTTTAAGTGTCCAGTCCGTATAAGACTGGGGATCAAAACTAAGCTAACTAAAGAGTCATTTTATAAGCACATGGAATGAAATGAGATAGAAATTTTACTACAAATACGTATTACTATTATTGAGTAAGCACATGACATTAAATCTTTGTTATCAACACCTGCAAGTCTTACAAGTACAGATAATGCGTCACGCTTCGTTTTAAGGCATCCGGAAGGTGTTTACGAAACATAGAAATGTTTCCCAACTCTAGTTCTGTAGTTCCCAACCATTTTGGTCTTTCACAAGAACCCTTTGTCTGTATTTTGTGACTTTATTATGTATGTGTTATTTAGGACTTAACTAGTCGGTTAATAAGCTAAAATCACACACACACACTTCTGAAAACCGCATCAAAATCGGTTCAGCGAATCGCGAGATAATCGCGGCCAAACATACATACATAGATACATTACATACATACAGGCCAGAATGAAAACCTTTTTCATTTTTGCAGTCGGTTAAAAGTAACTCGCACTCCGTACCCTGTAGTTGCCAACCATTTTGGTCTTTCGCAAGAACCCTTTGTCTAGTTAATACAGTTTTTGTTAGAAAATGAGAGTCTTGTTATTTAGGACATTGACTTCATAGATTTCCAACCTTCGATGTGTCACGGTTGTCCGTTAATCAGCAGTTGGCCAATTAATTAATTATTGCGATTTATAAGTAGTTGCGCACGAGTGCTGTGGTGGTCTCAAATTAAATACTAAAAGTCTTGCCAATCTATAATGACGGTTGATGTTTTCTATTCTGAAATTGAATTTGTTGCTTTTTTACCGTTTATGAAATATTATTGTGTTCAGGTTGTGGTTATTTTATACACATAGGTAGGTGCCTAGGTACCTACTAGGTATGTAATGTAATTTGTATTACAGGGGAAAATAATTAAGGAAAAGGTTTCTATTTTGTTTTCACTCGTGCAGGTCACATACCTAAATAGCAGGCAAGGAATCGATGCACAAGTTAGGTATTTCATTTGAAGGATACACTTTTTTTAAGGGAGAAAATCATCCAATTTCTTCTCCCGCCTTGTGGGACGCGCGAGAGAGAGTCAGACTCTTACTGACTAAAAACCTCCCCGTTCCTACTCCTGCTTTTCGAGCCGGAGCCCCGGCAACCCGCTAGCTAGTCCGCAGCTCTGGATCAGTTGAAAGATACACTTGCATCTGGCTAGCGTTCTGTTTAAAGCAAAATAAAATAGTCTACATTCTTCTAAATCCGAACACAGAATCAATACAGAACGATGTTTGTGGTCTTACTTAATTTAATGATGCTATGTCATTCCATTTGTTATTAGATTAACTATTAAGGAAATGGACATGAATATTTTATGGCTTCCACCATGTTTGTTCATTCACTACCCTGCACGCACGGGCACCATTAAACCTATGGGTACAGAACAAAGAACATGGCGTCAAGCAGTTGCTATTTTCCCGCGCAAATTATAAAATCAATAATGGAGAATTGCTTAGAATGTTATTCCAGTAACTACAACATTTGCATTTAATTAACACGCTTCGTGCTATGTTGATGGCGCTACAAAGAAATAAAAATGAACGTTCCAAAGGTTTAGAAAAGAAAATAATACATACTAACAATTATCAAGAAAGAATTGATTCACGCTCTAATGTATCACAAAAAATAGAATAGTAGCTTAAAATGTTGATAACAGCTTGGATCAACAACGAAAACCAGAAGATAATACAAAAATAACATCTAAAAATACTACAATAAGATCACATTTCAAACAGCAGGTGTAAAAAGGTACTGCAACCTGCCCTACTAATTCGCTAGAGATAAGATTAGAAGTCGAATGTGCTGATAAAGCCATACAAAAAGATAACCAGAGTCATACAGTGACGGGCAACGTTTTGGCGAAAACGGACACAAAGACAAAAGAAGTGTAAATATAAATTACTATTGTGGTGAATACTGAGTGCAAGTGACAATGGTGTCGGTGCAAACTATCGCGACGATTGTCGTGAAGACATTCAAAATTGTAAGTACAATTACTGAGTATTACTTGAAAGAATGTATGTCATCATACACGGCAACATTAAGGTGCGGCACCGATACTGAGGCTCTTTAGTTCACGGATGGAGTAAAACAATTGCTATCCATTAGGATGATTACTACAGCATTTCTGTAAATCAATATTCGAATATTGAAGACATGAAAGAATGTCTGACGAAGCTAGAAAAGAAATTGGTCAACTACAATATGGATAAAACTAAAATAGTAGTTGGTTTTCTCTAATAGGATATTTATTAAACATGTCATAACAAGTCGAAACAGTAAGCAAGTAAACTGCAATAATTGCATGTAGTTGTAGGTATAACTGATGGAAAACAATGTGGCATTAGGTCCATCTACAAGAAAATAAATGAGATATTAAAGTACGGGTCAATAGTACAGACAGAGCAACATTTGCCTTGACACCACACCAAATGCCTATTACACTTGATAAAGAATAAACTAAAATAACTATTAATTGTAAAAGGGGTCATTATTCCAAGAACAAAGAACATGATTCATTTAAAATAAACTTTAAACTTGAATATTTACTTAGTATTAAAGAAAAAACAAGTAATTTCAATTTTAGTCCACAATAATGTACCGAGTGATGTCATGGTACTGATAAAAATATAAGTACAGAAATATATCTATCGAATGATATTTGTAGACAATTATGTTGAGGAAAATAAAGTAATAAACATATTTTCATTGAAGACGAATCAAACAAATTAAACGATAAAGAAACTAATAAAGGAGTTGATGAATATGGACTGGATGGAAGTACAGTATATCAGTTAGTCCAGACAGATTAGGACGAGTAATCACAAATTGATACGTTGGTAGATTTAGTTGTAAGCATAGCATAAGATAATCTTGAAGAAGACTTAAATGACAATTAGAAGCGTACAATTACGATCTCAAAGGCAAAAGAATGAAAGTATCTGTTGAAAACTACCAACAAATGAACAAGCAAATGTAATACAAGTACAATAATTTAAGGAGAAGAACAAAATAGTTGTGTATGGAACAAGTAATTTATCCAGTAAGACGGACTAGAAGATAAGAAAAAAAGAACGTGCAAAATATTTAGAAAAGTGACTCATATATACAGTTAAAATAACGTCACCAGCAGTAAATTCTTTACCATTTGTTAATTTCTGTGCATCTACGTTAAGGTTAATCGGCCCTAGCGGCCTCATTCCCTATCAAGCTGATAACGAGATAGCCACACCTACTTGATACAACGCTAACTCATACTTTAATTAAAGTACTTACATTCGTTTGATCATGGTTGACAGTTTTTTCGGAATCATTGAAATGTTCTACTGCTTTCTAATTTATTTCTCTATTTTCACCTTTATTGTTATCAACTTTAAGATTAACATGCTTTAGCATTCATTCAAATTCACATTCATATTTTGTTACAAATATCACAAATTCTTACTATACTACCTTGAAATTATTACCTCAAATTAGTGGAATTAACACTAGCTGGATTGATAAATTTTACATCGACATTAACAAACAGCTTCCTTAAAGCGTTCTAATTATCTTTGAGCTGTTCATTTCGTCTATGATTAGCAATTACAAAGTCAGTTTTGTCTTCATTAACGAATATATCATCATCAGTATTTATATTTGCTTTAACTTTGTTGCTTACAATAAGATTTTTTGCTAGTTACACTACCTAGTGTAGTCACGTATACAAAGTTATGATGTTAGCTTGTAACATTACAATATGAATAAGGGTTACATTATTGTAAAGCCAAGTCACCATTCACGTGTTCCTCCTACTCAGTCTGCGGTCCTTGGTCCTCCAACCGCAGAGCACATTGCACAAACAGTAGAACAAACAAATTTATCAGATAACGCTTTACTCACCACACACCACACAGCTAAAGGTACATTAGAGTACCAATGAGTAATGCCATGAGTAATAAGTGCTTAGTTTCAATGAAGTAATAACTCGGGATGGTTTTGGACCATAAAGATTGAAATGAGTCAGTTTTTGCCTTTTGTGGGAATAACTGAAACCAAACATAGGATGGGATTTATTGCTAAACGTTTTGAGAGAATGTGCGTCTTCTCATAGAACATCAAGATTCATAGTTATAGGTTCAGATAATCCAAGAAAGGTTTTATTCTTTGAGGGAAGTCAAACGAATGATTGAAACCACGTTCTTAAACAGCGTTACAAAAGCATTGTATCGGTATCTCTTCTACTTATTCGAATGTAAGCACACGCATTTTCTAGCTCGCATTACAGATGCATGACATCTCGATCAAGTCGCGCGCATACAATGGCTCTCCCAGGCGACGTGGACAATCAAATCGTACGCTATTTACCTTGAATGCGCCCATTATGTGCCACATTATGTACGTGATCGATCCGCTCTGTGACTTCTGAGTATTCAAGTACTATAATACGTTCCTGATTGTTGATTTAGAAATTCATATTTTCTGGTATCGTTTACTACTGGTTCTGATTATTTTGAAGTTAGTGAGAGTTATATTCTAATCTTAGACCAGATTGCGTTTTTAATGGAAGATGAAATATTTCGTACTTATTATGAAGTTGCTTCACCATTCGATGCAGAAAATGTAAAGACAACTTGTTATTTTAGACCAGTAAATAATTTGTGAGAAGCGATGGATATCTTATCGTGTATAGATCAAATCTAATATGTAATCCAATTTAAACAACAGAACTCTAACAAGCAAAAGTTCAATCACTATTTAGTAGTAAATTTTCACTGAAAATTGTCACATTTGCTTGGACTAACAGTAAGATACATGCATAAATAAAGAAAAAGGATGACAATCGGTACAAAATTGCCCCCGTTCTATAAAACCGGTGACATATCTCAAAAATCATGTATAAAAAATATAGCATACTTCATAACTTGACTTTTTTACACCTTGAAATGAAAAAACTGCTATGAAAATAATTCAGGCGCTGTTATGAAAAATTCGTTCGTATGAGTATTAGGCAGCCGTAGGACAATTTTGATCCATCTCCTTTCCCCATAACTCTAATTCACTGGACAGCTGTTACTAATCAAGCATCATCTTCATCACAAAATGTAAATGAATCACAATTGACACCACGATGAGACTGATTACAATCACCACAATAATTGTTTTGATTTCAAAGGAAGTTGGCATTGTATGGGATCCGTCCTGTGACGTCATTGGTGCAGTTATTGCTTATTGGTCGTAATTGGCAGCTGCAGAGAGCAGCAGATAAACATGTGCAGGATGTTAGCAGCGGTAATTAGACGGTGACGGGAAGAGATTGTAGACTTGCTGTGTGTCGAGATAATTTTTATACCTATTCTAGTTTTACTTTGGTTTTGTTTAACACATTGAACGCCGTGGTGGTCACCGGTGACTGATGTTAGCGGAGGATTTGCCTTCAACAGTTTTCTATTGGCAGTCAAAGACTTAATCCGTGCGCAACGGATTTGGACACCCTCTCTTTTTATTAGCTGCGTAACACAAACATTAATTTTTGTATGAGCTAACAGTTACGCTTTCTGTATTGAAAACTCTTTCCATAGACCTAATCTTATAATAGTACACCTCATCAGGGACCAGCATTTGATAACTGTTTCACATGTTGCTTATTTGAGGAATTGGGATGAGAAGGGGATTATTTAAATTGCATCAAAATAATATTAGAGTGGAAATATTTCTTTTATTGATTTTCTAGTCTAAAATATTAATTTAAAGCGCCTGAATAAAGTGTTGTTACTTCGTATTGATTGGTAATCTCGTTAACAAAAGAACAGATGACAGTTGAATAGAGTTGGCCTAACAAGTCGCACTTTCAATACTATGGACAATATAATCGTGTCAATTTTAAGAAAGAAACAGTAGCTTTCCAATATTTTGTAATTTAGACTCTTTAAAAACTGCCTAAAGCAGAAAACAGATTAACAGACTGAACCTTTATTAAAATAAACATTGAATTTAAAACACTACTTGTATAATCCCAAAAAATACTCCAGCATCCTCCCTCTATTCTACGACGTCCTGAGCGAAGTCTGTGTTCCTTAACCATTGACTCCTGACTCCTGACCCATGAGTAATGATTGTGTCAAGTAATTGTCGTTATCCGGACCTTGGGCGCGTCACAAACGAGATGAGTAGACAGATGCAGTTCCACACATTACGCTCCATTGAATAAATTTTGCTAATGATGTGACTAATGTTGGAGAAGATTCAATCTTGAATCGGATCTGTTAAATAATGCATATAGACAAATAAAATGACTGCATGGCGGGCGCGGTGTCTTTGCAGCTGTCTGCCGCGCAACGTGTAGCGGGTTCGATTCCCGCACAGAGCAACTCTTTGTGATCCACAAATTGTTGTTTCGGGTCTGGGCGTGATGTGCATGTGAACTTGTATGTTTGTAAACGCACCCACGACACAGGAGAAAATCCTAGTGTAAGGGGGGCAATGTTTAAGAAAAATACCAAGAAGTTTTTTGCTTGGTCTTCTCCATAAGAAGACGATTAGACATATTGTTGTTCATAGTTATGATTTTAATGATGTTAAAGCCATTTAAAGAGAATATCACGTTGAAAGGGCGAGTTGCATTAAGTGGCGCCCTACCTACGGCCATACCTAAAAATAGGTCATAGAAGGTCATGCAAATGAGTAGATAGATACAATAGAGGGGCTCACATTTAAACAGTAAAATTATAATACTGTGGACTTTCTATAAAAATACATAATGAACTATTAGAAAAAGTGTACATCTTTCATCACAAACTAGTTTTTTCGTTCGGAAAAACGACGTAGGTATATTTTCTTTATATTCCTAGCTATATATACCACAAAATAATCTAAAGTAAACATATTTCTCTACACGACTTTATAATAAGTGACGTAGATATCCATCTGGCATCACAACACGGGTCAGTAACGTAACGATGAAATAATTCCGACGCAATCCATTGACTGATGCGAGGGGTCACACAATGTCAAACAACACTACTGGAACTCACTGAGTTATCGCAAGATTATTGTTTTTGTTCATTCTATAATATTGAAGAGCACATGTTGAAAACTGCTGAACGATTTCAGATGCAATTTCACTTAATAATCACGTATTGAATACGTAATTCTGTACCGAATACGTACGATCTTATGATCTAATCAATTTGAAGTGGATTATTGTATGAAAATAGATGTTGATGTATTTTTGTCCATTAATTAAGACATAAATTCATTGGTGCTTACATGAAAGTAGTTGTAAATTAGGTGTATTTTTGTCCATTAATTAAGACATAAATTCATTGGTGCATCGAAATAGCAATAACTAAAATGTTTGCGTAAATTATTACCTAAAAATAAACTAGATACCGTGACTCATGTAAATAATCAAATGAACTAGAATCTTAATTGCATATAAATAGGATTAACATTAATTTACCTCGATACACAGGGAGAGAATGTAGAGATAAGAGATTGTGTGTGGTCTAGGGTTATCTAGCACATGCCAATCTCTACGGAGATGACTAAGATCTTAATGGGAGTTGCATTGAAATGGATTATTTTGTATTAAAAGGACCGAAATTATTGACCGCCCTTTTTTTTGAGGGGGAAATTCATCCAATGACTTCTCCCGCTTTGGGTGAGGCGGGAGGGAGTGTCAGACTTTTACTGACTAAAAACCAACCCGTTCCTTCTCCTGCTTTGAGCCGGAGCCCCGGTAACCTGTTACGTTGTCCGCAGCTCCGGAATTATTGACCGCACTTAAATCTAAATCTCTGCAACAATCTGACTATTTGATAGAAACCTAATATAGAGCATTATCAGAAATCAATCAATCAATCAAAAATCTTTGGATAGTCACATACACAGGTTTTAGAACAACGAAATATGTAATAACTCGTACCGGCTCCTCAGTAACCGTAGCGTGCGAAAAAGCACTTAAAGTTGTTATGTTATGGTATTACGTCCTAAATGGCAATGAAAAAGGATTGCCGATCGTGCTAATTTCTGTACCTAATGGGGGTAAGACATAAAATCGTGAGCACGTGGATAAAAATGGCGGAAAAGAACTAGATTATGATTAATTAATTTAATTGTTGGTATGCGGAATACGTGTTGAAAATATTACCTACAGAAATTGTTACTGATGAATTTAGTTTTTTTTTTTTACGTTGCTCCACACACTAGGATTTTCTCCTGTATCGTGGGTGCGTTTACAGACATACAATTTCACATGCACATGACCCGAAACAACAATTTGTGGATCACACAAAGAGTTGCTCCGTGCGAATCGAACCCGCTACACGTTGCGCGGCAGCCAGTTGCCTAGCCACCGCGCCAAACGTGCAGTCATTGTTCCGATTCATCATTTGTTCAGAACAGATGTTCATATTTCGTTTTGCAAAAAGTATTAGTATTAGGTATGAATATTTTTTGGAAGTCAACTGAATGGAACTCCAATTGACCACAGGCCGTTTTTCTCACATTCCAAGCTTTGTTTAGCAAGATTTGTTTTTTGTACAAATGGCAATGATTTCAGTTGTTGACGTCAGTTTGCTATCGATACTCAATGTCAACAAATAGTTCCGATAATACATAATGTCTCAAGAATAACTTACTTACAAGTTTTTATCAATATATTTTACTTTGAAATATTAATGATAATAGTTTTTATATATTTTTAGCTATTCTTTGGTACTGAGATGGTTCGCTAGTTTCATTGTTAGTTGCTAATCAAGTATTGAAGGTGAAAATAATGATTGAAACGACAATTTTTTAATGATATTAGAATACTTATAACTTAGGTGTTCTTTCAAACTCTGGTTTCTGATTACGACTTTTGACTTGAAAATTCCTCACAGATCACTTATTTAAATTTTGTCTGAACTTTAAAAGAGACAATGACCTCTGAGTTTGTTTCGGCATTTTTTCTCAGAGTAGTCCGTTAGGAAATGCCGACCTCATCTAGATTATTTTTATATAATAGTATTTTTTGACATGTTAAAGTGCTCTTTTGAAGCCTATTTACAAAAATAAATTCATATCAAAATCTAGAATAATTAAGGATACTTAACTTTAACTAGGATAGCAATGCAGTTCTGGGTCGGAGATACCTACTTACAGTAAATGAATGCACCTACTTTCCCCATAAAAGTCCATATGTGCAAAGCTCCACGTGGCAAGGCAAAGTTCAAGTAAGCAATTAAGTAAAGCAATTAGAGATTCTAACCTTGTCATTAAAAACGAGTCTTACATTTCTGCACGCTTTTTCTCAGAAACTATTATTTGCATGAAACTACATATATAGCAAATATTTGCCTGTGTTATAATTCTTGTATGCTTTCTTTTTTTAGTATAGTTGCAATGTTATATAGAAGTACATTTTCATGGAAAGAATTGACGATTGATTATGTTAAGCATTCATTTTCTTGCATTTGCGACTTCAGAAATGTCAAAATGAGATGAGGTTCCGATTTTATTCTTACTGCCGTACTCAGAGTAATTTAATGATTACTTAACCCAGTCCTTAGCAATTGTTTTCGGAACAAAATTATTACTAAGGAATAGTTTAAGTAATCATTAAATGTCTCTGAGAAAAGCAGTTAGACGACGAATTCGTTCAAGTGTTCGGTTCTAGAGGTAACGGTTTTTATTTCCGGGTAGTACAAACCACTATTGTTTTGACTAGAGGTACCAAAAGTAGCAGTACAAAAACTAGTGATAGGATCGCTTTTGTTTAGGAATGCACCTATCACCAATCAGGAGTCCTAGAAACGTGATGTACCTAGGTAATAGAAATCAATTTAATATTTTCCTATGTTTTCCTTGATACAACAAAACTGAATTTAAATAAGTAAGGTTATGTAACTTTCTTTATTCCCGAGGAATCTACTCATCAGATTATTTTCATTGCTCATGTAGGTACTGACTGAAGAGAATACAGAATCAATTAAGTGATACTTAAGTTAAGAATCCTATGTAATAAGCGAGAAAGTCTATTATTTTTAGTCTTTTATCAATCCCGGTATCTATGCAATCACTTTCTCAGTAAGGAACACCTTCTAATTCCAATATTTACGCAGTTCCGTGTTATAGCATCAAAGACAAAAGGTGCCATGTTTCTTATAACTGGAAATGACTGTATGGGCGATTATCGAGAATTCTACGATACGGTATCTTATCGATTCGTGACACACAAATAGTTGATCGATGCCGCGCCAATATTTTATGCCCAGCGTTATTACTCGTACTATACTTATTGCGAATATTTACACAAGTTTTCACTTTTATTGGCAATAATAATAGTTTTTAGGGCGATGTCAGGTGTATGTACATTGTACATTCTTGATAGAAGTGTAATATTGATGTTATCTAATACTAAGTATGAAATAGAATTAATGTTGTTAATGGTAACTTGTCTGAACTACTTAACTAGTGTTACTTAATCTTTGCTACTTATTTGTTAGCTTTCTTTTTAATTTTATACGCCTTTTATTCCCGATGGGGTAGGCAGAAGGGGTAGGGGTGTTCAGGTGAATCAACCGCTAATGTTTTAGAAGTAAAATATACGAATACGAAACGCAATCAACCAAATAGATACTAAATCTTCATTGAGATGTATCAATAAGATATATTATCACACTAGAATATTATAAATGTGAAAGTTTGTTTATTTGGATGTTTGTCCGCCAATCACGCTGACACTATTGAACGGATTTTGATGAAATTTGGTATACAGACAGGGTATAAGCTGTCTTGGGTGATAGCATACATTTTATCCCACGGGAACGTGAACGAAGCTGCTGGCAGAAGCTAATAAACCATAATAAAAACAAGTCTTTAAATGCCTAACCCCACACCCGGATACAAAGATAACAAAAATACGAGAAACTCTAAACAAACAACCTATCAGACAAAGATTGTCATCAGCAGAATTCGTCTTAATCCTTGTGATATCAGTGACTCAGTGGATGTCCACGCAACAGTAGCACCCAGCGGCCACTGATTAATCCATCGGAAGTGGTGATAACAGAACAACAGGAAATACTACCTACTAATGAGTAACATTGTTTGGACGAAGACTGGGAAGTCGTTACTTAGAAATTAGTTTACTCATAAATAGTTTTGAACCTTATCTAAGAGGATTTTTGGTTCAATGGCTTTTATGTTTTTTTGGGAGGAATGTTTTAAGAATGGCGTGGCTAGTTAATTGTAATCTATATATTAATACGTGATGCAAAAACTTTCGGAACCTTTTTACGAAAATTGCGCGGACGTAGGAGCATAAAATTTGGTACACTTATAGTTTATGTGTAGGAGAAGTGAAAAATGCAAATATTTTTCAAAAATAATGCTTATAAAGTACATTTAATCAATAAATAAAACATTACACACACTACCATGCATAGCATCGTATGTGACAAAATGTCAAAATTGACAGACATTGCGATGATATTCTCACGTTTCATATGAAAAGAGGTTTCTCATTGAAGAAGGTTATTCATGATCCGCCGGAATATATTAATTTGAATTTCACAAAACTAATAGCAATTCGTTAAATAAAAATTATCCTTGAACGTATGGAAAGTGGTATTGTAAATTAAATCGTATATGGTCGAATTTCGACCACTAGGCGACCACTAGTTTTGATTTATTTTGTGTATAGGTGAAGTACGAAATTAACAAAAAGAATAATAATATTATTATATTATAAGTATATATCCGAGCTGCAGGAGACGCCGAGTCAACAAGGAACATGTGTCGAGTGTTTTGTTGCGTTTCGTGTGTGTGTTTTTGTGTTGCACCTCTGTTGCATGAGCATTTAATTGCGAGCGGGAGGGTGGTGCACACCGCATGCTGATAATACATCTACAAGCGGAATAAAAACAAAAAAAAAATATTGTTAAAAAATATTATGTTGTACTTTCAGACTTTCAATTGTATAAACGTTTTTTTCTTTCTCAGGTATTGAACATAGTAATTCTGGTTCTTTACCGAACTGGTTACAATGGAGAGTTCCTGGGAGTGGGAGGTACGTGGAACCTCAATGAAGAGAAGAACCCGGACGCTGAGATCGTTGCCTCTGGAGTCATCGTGGGCTACCTCATCTACACACTCGTGCAAATGATCACATTCCTCTTTGGTACCACTGAGCATAAGAGGTAATGTGCCTTTATTGTTGATTGTATGTTTTATTTTTAAAGTAACGTGGTTACGTTTACAGCACACGTATTCACAATAGATTATGTATTTCGCCTTTAAAATGGCTTTCGTCTGTGTTACGATTATTCTTCTTAAAATAGAAATAATATCTTCTATTTCTTTAAGGTCTAATAAAATTAACAACAAGTGTTGGTATAAATATGCCAAAAGAAGATTTTTTTCCAAAGCTTAGTTTAATTCGATAAATCAACAAACATTTATCAATCATACAACTAATCCGCCATTTTCTCTAATTCTATACGTTCCTAATTCATCGTCATCACCAGCCTGTTCTCGTCCACTGCTGGACATAGGGCTCTCCAATCATTCCGTTCCTAATCACCATCTTAATATTTCCAGGGCCATGTCAGAGATAGTGATGAACTTCGTGGGTGTGTTCATGTGGATCGCCGTGGGTGCCGTGGCGCTGCACTACTGGGGCGGTTACCAGGGAGAGCACCAATACCAGTTCGTCTTTGCTGAGAAACAGGTACACTGTATTCAGTTTTATTAGTGAGCACCGTTACATAGGGTGCTTTTCCACCAGAGAGTCAAACTCAAAGTTAAAGCATTTATTTCAATTAACACATTAGACGCCATGTCGGACAACGTTGTCCGACACTAGTGGAGGAATAGCCTTTAACAGTTTTTTGTTGGCAGTGAAAGGCTTAATCCTAAATAAGGCACTTTTGAAACGTCAAATTGAGATGTTCTATGTAACTATGCTACGAAGATGTAATAGCTAAGCTGTGAAACTATGTGACCGATTCCACTGATACTAAGCTATGTAGCTGTGCGAGGAAGATGCGCAGTTCGAGTATGCGATGTATCGATAGCACAGAATCCATCCATAACACACATTTATAGCACGCATTCATAGCACGCATCTTCCCATATAAAAACATAGCTTAGCTGAGTCCGTTTCCACCAGTGTTAAGCTATGTGTACCAATGAATATGATTGGTGGAAGCCAAATGCACCCACAGCAACGTAATAACCGCTAATGATTTTGGAAACTTTACCTAGATTTAAGACTAAGGACGTAATTAATTACATTTGCAACGGTTTTTATAACTTTAATGCATAATTCTTAGTTGTTACGGCGATAATAGGTAATAATAATTAGTCGACTTTAGTAAAATTTAATTAGGTAAACTTTCTCAAAACGAAATGATTTCATGATTTCACGAGAATGTCAATGAAACTTGATCGATGATGTCGAGGTTGTTCATGATCAAAATATAAAGTTTTTTTATGGTATAATCCGGTAAACGAGCAGACGGATCACTCGATGGTAAGCAATCGCCGCCGCCCATGGACACTTGAAACACCAGAGGCGTTACAAGTGCGTTGCGTTGCGTGCGTTAAAGGTTAGGAATTTAAGAGATGTTGGGGAATCGGGGATTGGGAAGATTGGGAAGTGGGGTAATTGGGCCTCCAGTAACCTCACTCACACGAGTAATTTGAGATCTAGTGTTTATGGTCACACATATTGCACATTTACTCAACTAAAAGAGTTGTGGATACATGTTTTTGACGTTTTAATAACTACTCCTGAATCGATTTTTGATGAAACGTATTAGCACCTAAGTATATAACTTTTAAGTCTAAAATCGCCCACAAGCATAAAAGTGGTGATAAATGTTGATTTCGTACGACCGATACAATAACTTATTTATTTATATTTTTTTTCTTTGTAAATTTCAGGTGGGTATTGCTGTCGGTGCCCTCTGCGTGATCAACGGCGCAGTGTACCTCCTAGACACGGCACTCTCCGTCATACATTTCACTAAGGAGATGTAAACTTAGCCCGTACTATAAATAAACTTAATTTTATTTTCTAATTTTAAGTATTATTAAGTGTTTTACGAACGACCCTCTATTATCCGAGTATTTACAGTAAATAGTTGCAATCCTTTTATATTTTGATCTGAGGATTTTAGTATAATAAGGATTATGACAAACGAATAACGATTATGTTAATTCCTACACGAATTAACTGCCGTACTCAGAGACATTTAAAGATTACTTAAACAATTTTGTTTAAGTAATCTTGTAAATGACTGGTTAAATATCCAATCATTAAATGACTCTGTGTACGGCGGTGAATGCTCATTGGCAGTGTGTTTGGGAATCCCGATTGATAGTTTTCGTAGGAACGCACGTTTACGCGCGTCGACGCTCGAATTGCAGCGCGTTAACGAACGTTTTCAAAGTAAACTGTGTACTATAATGAAGAAGCCATTTTGAAATAAATCTGTATCAATATATTATGCTCTCGTGCAAACATTTTCTATCATATTTCCCACCTTCTGTATAAGTTAGTTAATGTAGACCCTGTTTTATATGTCAGTTATGATTTTTTAAAGTCTAATTATTATTTTGAAATAAATTAATTAATGTGGAGTATAGTGTGTGTTCTTATTTACCCTGTAGATAAGGTATTATAGGAAACCAGTAAAAACAATTTGGATTTGCGGAATTTATCAACCATGAATGGATGATAGGGAAATTCAATGACGTGAGCAAAATGTGGTTATGATAGCCATAGCTACACCTAGATATATTATTGCAGGAAAGTCTACAGTAAGTCATTTACAATTACAAGGAAATATTTGCCATCTCCTTTTTCGAAGTCTCTACATCTTTGTCAACTGGTGCCAATTGGGCGTTGTCTTCAGTGACATTATATATGTGCTACTTAGCAAATGTAGATTGAAAAATCTAAAGGCTTACAACACTATCCAGTAAAGAGTTGTAGCAGTTAATATTAAGTTGATTTATTTGTTTTACCGAGGATTTACGTGCCTATTGTTGACCTATATAATGTAGTACAGTTAAAATATTCCCTGTAAGTGGTAATTCCTGGTAGCTACGCATGAATTATAAAACAAACAAACCTTCATTGTATAAACAGAGGAAAGTACCTACGTATGTATATAACCTTATGGAGCATAATTTATGACGTACCTATGTAGGATAATCAATCGTACTCACAATCCCATAGACTCAGAGAATTTGTTTACGTCCTTACCTACTATAAAATTTACAATTACAAATGTACACACAAACTACGTCATAATTAGTTTTATCCTTATTCCGTGTTTATTAGGGAAGTACAGTTCATATATTAGGTATGTACCTTCGCATCCTATGTACCAAAGTATAAAATCCCCTACAAACCTACAACAGATATGAAAACAATAATTTGCATTTGTTGTTAAATTCGTTTCTTCTTATTATAACCTAATCACTTTCAACGAGTAGAAAGTTTTTAAATGTTTAATGAATAAGTTCCAGATTTTTTTATTGAACAGGAATGATAACACATTGTTTTTAATAGCACTATACTAGACATTTGTTCAAAAGATTATGTAGATTTGACAGGAAATATCAGGTATACAAGCATGGGATAAGTGTCCGGGGTCAATGCAGTCAAATTAATGTCGGGGCTAAGGTCACAGGTTAAGTGTAATCAGCCTGTTGTTGGGAACAACTGACTCACTGCTGTGATGAACATTGGATTAGTCTCCTATTCCTCGCATAGCAAACTTCACGACAACTAGGCAGAAAGACACTGTTGCCTTACGAGAAAAAAAAAAGAAATTGACGCATAAATTTCCGATTCGAAAATAGAAATTAGAATAGCGCGCGCTTTTTTGACATTACATTACAATTTGTGTAATTTAATTTGGAAAATTACGTATTTTTGTTTTATTTAAAATAATAAAAATTAAAAGTGGATCATCTGTACGAGAATTGGGTAACCATAGCGCCGGATTCGAGAGAATTTTTGTGCGAAGTCGACGTGGAAACCGCCAAAATTGCGCCCTTAACGGATTCCGTAAGTGAAATATTTTAAGATTTTTTTTACAATTTAGGAAAACAAAAGCAGGTATTCACCGATACCAAGAGCCATGGCTACTCATACTTAAATTACTTGCAGTTAACATATGAAACGTGTACACACAAACATAAGCTTAATTCGTACACAACCGTGACCCCAAAACCAGTACATAACCAACCAAGACAAATAAATCCCTTCGATATCCACTGCTGCTTTTGTAAAGACTTTATTTTGTAAATTCCTTGACAGACGAGCAATGGAACTTGAACATAGTGTAAGAGTCGTAAAGCACAGAGTAAAAATATAAGGCGTGTCACGCATTAGCCGCGTCAACGCACCCGGTGTATGGTGCATTGTTAAGGTGCACACGAAATGAGTACAACGTAGTGATGCCACTAATATTTAAGAAAAATATTAAGTACTTAATTTATTTTGAGCAGAAACGGCTGCGTGCTGATTTGATGATGATGTGCATTATCAAACACACACAGACACACACAACATAGATTTACCATCGGCCACAACAATTTTTCTTTCTACACATTTATGCATAGATTTTATAAATGTTTGAAGAAAAGTTTCCCAACGAATAGGTTAAAAAAAACTGGATATTTATGTTCAAAAACTCAAACGCTACACAATTTCAGGAATTACGACGCTCTCAAAAATGTATATGTCGCTACGAATCCTTTACAAAATGACAGAGATAGCAAGATATTTAAGTTGAACTTAAAATTGAGTAGCATTTCAGTATTCGGGCGTTAGCGTCTTATCTTGAACATGCCATATTTAAATATTTAAATAAATAAAGAAAAAAAGATTCCTAAAAAATGGTGAATATTTTTGAGTGAGGAGCCTATTGTTATTCGATATTTTTATAAAACTATCAAAAAAAAAAAATATTAAGACTAAGCCCAACACTAGTGCTCACAACAAAACGTGAGTTATTAAAACAATTAATACAACACATGCATACAAAGCTTATGAATTTAAAAGCTTTTAATCAAATAGCTAATCGTAAGTAGAGGCCACAAACACGACGAAAGAACAAAATAATTTTCGACTGAAATCTCAGAAAATCTACGGACTTTGTAGTAGAGTACCATGTGTAAGAATTTTTCAAATCAAAATATCTAGTATCAGCCTACGATTTTAGGACAAAAGACAAATCTTATTGTACTTAAATGCAACGTCACCCCTTTTATCCCCGAAGGGGTAGGCAGAGGTGCACATTACGGCACGTAATGCCGTAAAATATAAAATATCTTATTGTACTTTTCAAATGACAATTCGGCAAAGTCGTCGGTGTCAAGCCAACCCAGTTTCGTCGGTAACTGTACTGCCAGTGACATTACGGAGGCACGCGCGTGCGCATCTAACTGTAGCCCACTAAAGGGCCGGGTCATTAGCATACGAAGTAGGTGTCGTTACCTAGTTTCTTATCTATTGTTTTGTGAGCCTCATAAACTTATGACAGAGGAGATTATACATGTCATATTGTATGAACGTATGATCCATTAACTCTTGTAGAATTGTAAGAGCTAAAAACCTAATTTTGTTGTACCTGTAGCCCGCAGTGTTTCTTTCTGCATATTATCTGGTATGCAATATTCAACGCTAGTGAAAAGTAGCATAGGGATTAGGTAGCTACGGACTGCCTAGCGGATTACCAGGGCTCCGGTTAAAAGCAGGAGTAGGAACGGGGTGGTTTTTAGTCAGTAAGTCTCACACCCCCTGTTGCCTCGTCCACGGCGGGAGAACAATTGGAAGATTATAACGACATAAAAAGGTAGGTATACCTAAACCTATGCTTAATGCTACTGGGGAAAAACAGTAGCAACTTGCGACCGCAGTGAAACTAACATAGTACTTTCCTTTCCTCAAAGGAAAAGTTAGGTGCGCCCAAGTGACTTAAGTTCAACGTTTTCAGAGGTTATGTAATGAGTTTATCCCTAGTTCTGCACTTGCAATTTGTATGAATATTTGATATTGATGTTTAAAATTCCTCGAAAACCAGAATACTAGCTACCAGCAGCCATGATTAAATAGTTAAATAAGCGCTGGATATTCCTAAGACCCCTCTCAGTTACACAAAGGTAAACAAAATGCACAGTCATTACAAATCAATACTTTATACTACTTACGTAGGTACTGTGAATTACAGTTGTAAATATTCCTGTTAGTATTTTTCTTATTCCATTCAATAGGGGGAAGTTTAACTAAAATCACAGTTTACTCACGTATTGTTAATGGAGAAAATCTCTACTAGTTTGGAGTCACAGAGGGACTCTTTCCTTCCCAAGAAAACGTGATTTTTAGTTAATTTAGTATGTATCACGACAGTTATTATAAAACTAGGGGGAAGTCTTTTCCATCTTAACGAAAATTAATAATTCAATGAGAGCCATATTGGTTGAAAGGTGACTCTTCAACAAGGTTTCAGTGTATTATAAAAAAAATTGGAGTGTAGAAACTGTACTCAAAATGTTCATAATTCCATTACATATGGAAGTAGAATTAAATCATACACTTCTACTTCTTAGGGCGAATAACAGTCAGGATGTTACCGAATAAAATAAAAGCTCCATTATTACTAATATTTAATTCTCTAATTACCATAAAACAACGGTGCAGTAAGCACGTGCATTGTGTAATGTTTAAGCTCCACTCATCGGGCGATCACGCGAGAACCTACGAGTATGTAACGATGTTATGTATACCTACCAGCCAGTTGTACTACACTATTATGTTGGCTGCGGTTCCTCTATTGTTTACTTAATATCACGTGAGAATACTCACAAAGTATAACAGTACCTTCTTTCACACAGTCGGGTCTCTGTCAATGTAAGATAGGTAACGTAAACATACGCATGTATAATTAAGTAGCTACTTATGTATAAAAGAAACGCATACATACTCTTATAATCGATTAATGAAAATTAGAACTGCATAGCGTGGAATCTCTCGAAGTGTGAAATTATAAAACCCTTTTTTGGATGAGGAAACTTTCAAAAGGCGACTATCTTTATGGGGATAAAAGACTAGGGAGTGTGGGATTTTTACATCACCAAAGCCATCCTCAGTGGTCATTCTCAGCACCTGTAACGGGCACCGGGTCCTCTAATGGACCTGCTCCGGAGTCCCACGATGCGAGTGATTATAAGCCTACCTTCCAAATTCAACATTTAAATGAGGTAATCTATAAGTTAATATAGAGTTAAAGTACGCACTTAAATAAAATTTAAAGCACAAAATCAGCTAGTTAGGTGCAATAGCACCTATTGCCTCCAGGTACTATTTATTGACTCGTATAAAACGTGTGTAGAGCTATCATACTCGTAACACAGTTACAGCAAAATTACGTTAGTACATTGTTAAGTAATCGTATATTCTGCATTTTTTTACTTCCCTCCATCGACTGCTTGGTCCACCTGATCTCATAATAAGCACTTAGAGCTTCATTGATCAATCCAAACGGGATCCAACTACATACTTATTTAAAGTACAGTAACGGCACACGCATTCTTTGAGAATATTAGAATTCAACGTGAGTTAATTAATAAATAAATAGAAGTAAAAAATAAGTTTTCAAATTAAAAAATATACAAAGCGATTTACAAACAATGTTAACAAGTGGAAATAAGCTGAATGATTCAGTTTGAAGAATTTACAAACAACGTAGCGTAGTATTTAGCAACAACTTGAATTCTAAATTACAATTGCACTTCAAAGTGAAGATAATGCTCTTTACAATTCGACCTCTTTCTTACAAAGCCAAAGAATAGAGTGTGAACATATAAAACCTTAACGCTTGCTATACAAGGATATTGACATAACCTACAATTTTACACCAGTAATTACAAGCTGCGTCAACATTAGACACTAGGGATCTTGTACACACAATCTGGTAATAAAGGAGGACGTTCAGTGTCATTTGAACAAATAGGTCACTGTAACAACAGCCTGGGAGCGCACCCCCAGTCGCGGGCACCTTGGCGCCAAAACTGGCGACAACATGGCGCCCGACGCCGCCGACTTGGCGGGATACTGCTCTATTTCATGCATTTACGGGATAATATTAATGCTACTTGCTAGATACTACAAGATTTCTCAGTTGAAATAAACAAATATGGGGTCGATCACATGAATAGGGGTTGTTTAGTCTGATAATATCGATTCCATAACAAAACAAAGTCTGGACGGAGTCCTCGACCTTCAAATGTCATCTACAACTGAATTGTGATTCAAGTCAAACACAAAATTCTTAAAAATTCTTCAGCGATTAAGCAACAGCTGAAATATGCCAAAAATTCGAAATGTCGTCGGTTGTGTTGCTTGTTCGCAAGTATTGGTCTCAAAACAATGGCCCATACTTGCGGCGGACGTCTAACAACATTAGCCGTGAACGCGACAAATACTCATTGTTCGTATTGCTCACTCTTGCCTGTACCAATAAGAGACGTGGTTATGGTCTAATATTTCATTTATATGCAGCATACGAAAAGATTTCAAGTTAAAACAATATTCATGTTAAGGAAACTCGACGTCTTATTTCGTTGAAATACTTGAAATGACGTTTCCTTCCATAACTACTTAATTTTTGTTCAAAGCAAAAACTTGACTACCTTTTCATGAAAACGGTTGTTTTTCTTTAGTTACAGGAATTTACTGTTTATAAACCACTAACTATAATAATTGAATCAATACAATGATTTCGTATCAATTTTTTATGGTTTTAAAACTGAAAAAGACTTACATAGTATTATTATGTGAAGACGGAATTGTGACTTAGTATGAAAGTTTACAATCTGTATATTCATATTAGTTAAGAATTATATAAAACAAAACAAAACTGTCTATAAAGCTACGTACTAAGTAATTGATTCTAAATGATGATCTCAATTACTATACCCAAAGATATAAGACAATATCCTGAACTACAAATCAGTATCTTCTCATTATTCTACTGCAATATTTACCTGCTCTACTTAATTAACAATCTCTATATAATAACGTTATATTTCACGCTTAGTCACATTCGTTTTTCCATTGTACGTAGACAGATCTGTAACGCGTAATTGTTGTATACAATGTCGGCCTTGCGTATGCGCAGTTTTCATGGCTACCGTGAAGGTTAATCCTTGTAACTACCGACATTTGTGTCAGTTATTAATTAGATGTCTGGTTGACAGTTGACATGTAGTAGAACTTATTTAGATTTAGTCAATTATTACTCTAAGGGGCTGTTTCACAATGTCTGGATAGCCGCTATGTCCCAGATAAATTTGAGTTTTTTTTTCAAAGTTAGTTAAGGCGAAATTAATTTGTATGAACTATCTGTCATATAAGTTTATCGGGCACTTATATGAAGGTGGTGAAACAGGCGCTAATTCAGCACTGTATTGGAGATTCGGTCTCGGTTGCCACTAAAGAAGAAAAAATAACTTTTTTTTTATAACGTCACGCTTTTAATCCCCGAAGGGGTAGGCAGAGGTGCACATTATGGCACGTAACGCCACGAAGAAAAAATAATTGTTCTAATTAAATTAGTTATGTTATGACAGTAATGCAAGTAGGTTGTCATCTGTTATTTTGTCCTCTTTATATTTCGATTGAATTTTCCTTAAAAATTGTAAACTCGGTCAACTTGTTCCGATTAATCAACTTATTGAATGGAACCATGAGTCCCATAAAACAGTCCTTGAATTACGTAGGTAATTAAATGACTAATGGACCTTTAAACAATTATTATTCTACAACAATTAGTCATATTCCGACGAAATAAATGACAATTATTATGAATAAAACTGCTGTAAACAAGACTTCAGTCTTGTTATTGACGTCTGAAATACGGGAAAATGTTCTGGAAATTATTTTATTCATTAATCATTATAGTGGGTGGTACCTACGTTGTATGTGTAAGATGGACACTGGTTCTTAGCACCAAACATAGCAATGTGCCTATTTTTTCTAATATCAGGAATTACCACAATTTTAGACAGCTCCGTTCTTTCTAAGTTCGCTTAATCCCGGTGTTGCTGACTACCTAGCGGGTTACTGGGCCTCAGGCTCGAAAAGCAGGAATAGGAACGGGGTGGTTTTTAGTCAGTAAGAGTCTGACACTCCATCTCACCTCGCCCAAGGCGGGAGAAGTCATTGGATGATTATCCCCCTAAAAAAAAGTCGTAATCGTAGTTTGCACTATTCAATGATATACCAAAAGAAAAGATCTTTCTTTAAATCCGACTAAGAAACTAACTAATACAAAAGCACCTTCGTACCGTCAACATATTAGCAATCTTTAACGAGCCTCAACTTAAAATAAATGTTGACACTGAACAAAATTATCGCATTTATTCATCAATCTCGGCTATTAATAAAGATCACAAATGGCATGTCTGTTTATAGCGATCGTAGCTATAATTTCGCATAGTTATCGTCGTCCATCGCGGTGCGTGCGAGTCGCATGCATGTGTGCAGTTATGCGCGCTGACTTCTAGACCGGAAAACGCTAGAAAGTGGCTTTTCAATTCACGAATAGCTACATAATAAATAAGTTTGCGCCGATTCAACGCGCGTTGATGTTAATTCACATTAATGTTTTGTGTGATTGATATCCTTTCAATAAATTTGTGTTATTTTTAATTAAGTTACAACAGAACTAGGTACTTAATTATGTATTAGTATCTGGGGCTTGGTTTTGTTAATGTAATCATCTTACTTTTAAATAGTCTGATCTTTAATCAAATCGAAAATGAGAGAACTATGTAAGATACATTTATCTACTTCAGTGAAAACTTGGCATAGGCAATGATATTACTGTAAAACAAAACTGGATCACTAGACTACTTTTTAAAATCTTTAAAAACGTTTAGTTTACCGAAGGTGTGGTCAGTCAGAGGCGTGGCAAGGCACTGCAATGGAAAGGTATCTACGTTCGTAAAAGAAAAATGCATTTCGTTCGCTTCATGAATAATAATATCGATATCATACGTTTCGCGCGTTTTTCACTCAAGTGACAGTTGTAAGCGTTTACGCATTCTTGTCGGCCATTTTCTAAATAAAATTGACGTTTATGTATTAACAAAACATGTAAATAAACATGTCTGTAAACTGCATTTGAAGTTGTGAAAAATTTGGTGTTCGGTTTATTATTGTGTTTATTTATGACTCTGTCACGCATATTGTTAAACATACTGAAATATTAATTTCGACAAAATTATGACCATATTTATCACAACTTGGGTTTAATAAAACAATTAATTTATCCATACACATCACACATATACCTATACAAGTACTTTCAGATAACTCAAGCTATTTATTTTTATCCACAATCAATAGAAATCACTTCAGCTTCCAAGCAAATAGTTTTTAAAATACTCTTAACTCGATAAAAATAGGCATCGTAAACTTTGAAAGAAAACAGCCTACTTCAATAATGGTCCAAATAGATCTGTTCCATTATTTAATCAATGGGAGTATTTCGCAACCAACTCTGGGACTTGTAAGTTTTTTGATGGCTGATTGGACCGATTGCGTACCAAAATAAACTGATCGACCGCTTAAAGGGAATTCGGTGACCATACAACTGCAGATGAAGGGAAATTTATTTATATGATGCCCTAGTAAACATCATGTTACAACACTCGAATGTTCTTAATGTAAAAGTATCTATGTATATGATATCTCTTTGCAGAATTACTTATGTAAAAGTGAATAACTGTTTCGGTGCTATGTTTTATGTAACTAATTATAAAATAAATTATAATTAGTGTAATTAACTCGATGTTTCTCCAAATATACAATTTCGATTGTGTATTTCGTTTGTAGATGTTTATTTTGTGTATAATAAGTATCTAATTACATTATAAGAAAAAAAAAGTGTAAAGTTTTATTTAGAGCATGCAAGTTAAACTGGCAAACTTCCATAGAAGTACCTACTTAGAATTTCATTGTAGAATCAGGACAAATTCTCAGTTTAGTTCAAATCACCATGGTTTGAGCACACAAGGATAAAGTTCTAATAATGTTCTAGACACTAACTTTACAAATGAATGAAAGCTGTTTACTCATATGCTACGCATTACTACGCCATCGCACCCGGTTCTACGCTTCAGCGGCCAATTTTCCTTGACCTCTCATGGCTCCCTCAGAGCATTTTACGAAGGGCGACATAAGGGAAAACGGAAGGATAAACAGAGGCCATTAGTTTATTTTCAAATGAAGCATAGAGGAGCGCCGATTGTCGGGCAAGCGGTAGTCGCATCGCGCGGTGGGCCGAACGCACTCGTGTCTGCACCGAGCTTAGAAACTACTCCGCGTCACCGAAAGCGTCCATCGTTTTGAATTTCGAAGTGCAAGTGAAATAAAAAAAAAAAAATCAAACAGTGCGTTCAATATAGCAGCTAGGAGCTTTTAGTTTTATTATCTTTGGTAAGATTTTTTTATTTTTGTTATTGTAATTTACTACTATGTTAGCAACTTTAATTTAACTGAAAATTTAAGGATAACAAAAATGGTATAAATTTATTCTATGAACAGGCAATTAATGCATAAATTAAGGTTTTCGTTTAAAATTTCAACAAAGGGATAACGACTATGGTATAAAATGCATAAACTAATAAGTTTATGCATTAATTGCCTGTATATAGAATAAATTTATACCATAGTCGTTATCCCTTTGTTGAATTTTTTACTTTTTGAAAATTTGTAATATTTTAAGTTAATAATTTACAACAAATACCTACGGTACTGATATTGGCCAAAAACAATGACCTACTTCAAACAGGATACTACGTAATATAACGTAATTTATTATTAATTGTTACTTTGTTTTAAATCATTATTAATTCATATTTATCCATTAAGTGATTTTTAATGACTGAAAAAGTTGGACAACTTTTCAAAAGCTTTCATGATATTTTTTTACGTGGCTACATAAAGTATGAAGGTTCAATATTCAATTCCTACATAGATTTGTTTTTATTTTGTTTTCTTTGACTTCTATTAAGTATGGATTTTCATTAAGATGTTTATCAATATTGATATCTACGCAATTATTGTGTACCTACTTAGATCCAATACCATAATTTACCATATCACCTAAAAACCATAAACTTTGTATGTTACTACTAAGAAAGTCTATCAGATCCGAAGAAAAGTAATTAAATACAATAATATCCAAGCTTTCATCACATACATGTACCATTTCAATCAATTTCTCACACTCATATTGATTAGGTACATCAAGTCCATTAATGGTCACGAAAGTTATTACATTTCATTCGCTGTCTGCCAGCCAGTAATGTTTGTAAAAAACAACATTTGTTGGGAAAGCATAACGCGCGGTGCGTTCCGATTCAGCGATCGGCATCCAGCCTGTTTATGATTTATGTATTGTCGTCCAACCAACATACTTTTACAATATTTAACAACACGCCTCATTAACACAACCTAGTATTAATTGAATTAATTACACTAACGTACGAATGTAACCGATTCAATCACGCTAAGCTAATGTTTACTTGACACATCATTCACAGCCAGATATGTTAATTATTCTATGAATCATTGTTCTAATTGCGTTATAAAAAATAAGACTAGTAATCACGCAAACAGGAGCACAATAACAGTCATTACTGACTAGAGTATAGTTACCATTATAATCATGGACGCACATAAAATTGGACACCATAAGTGCCCTGTTAATGGCCCCGCAAGACTTCCTTATGAAATAGAACATAACATTGTTTTTATAGCCTGAGACCTTTTTAAGAAATCTTTGTTCTGAAGCGACGCGTTTAGGTACGGTCGGAATAATTTTTAAAAACTTCGCAATTTGCACAGAAATTTTACAACAAATTATTTGTTGCTGTCAAGCGCATTTAAGCAACAATTGATACCAAGTTATTACAAACTTAATTGCATAATTCTATTGATGCTAGCTTAAGAACTAATCATAGTTCTGATTGCTTTATAGAAAGTTTTAAATCTGCAACCCGACTAATGTCAAGTCAGATCAAATAATTTGTCATTGTCACAAGTTGGTCAAGGGGAGGCTAATTTGGGGTTTGGTCAATGATCGTTTAATTAAATATGATTTCCATCAGGTCTCTGAGTACGGAGGTGGCGCTCGAGTAGTGTGGGCGATGTCGGCGGGAGACCGAGAGGCTGAGGCGCAAGCCAAGAAGGGAGATGAGGCTGCGTCCAACGACCGGGACAGCAGGGCCGCGGCCGCGCTGAAGCAGTACTGGTGCGTGGGGCTGCGGGCCTTGGAACTGGTGAGTTATGTCGACAACAACTGGTAGACTTAAGTTTTGAAAGACATCACTTTGAATCGGTAGACTAGAACTGCACGGCAAGCTAATCTGACTCTGGAGGTAATAAAAAAATAAGACGAGATCTGGAACAAGATTATGCTGCAGCATTTCTAAAGACATTAGAATAATCAACCGAAATGAGAAATATCAAGTCGCAAATAAGACGAGAAAGTATATAGTTATACGCCAATAGGCACAAAGAAAAACTAGAATCACGAATCAGTAGAACATGTTCTACAAAGAACTAGTCCGTCTAAACAAAACCATTTAATACATTGTATAATTGGAAATCGATACAACTGGGTGATCGCTAGGCACTCGGCCAGTAATTGCCTGCAATCATGGCGCGTATGGGAACAGCCGTGTTGCGATTCAAGACATGATAATTTGCAGCACGACACACTGCCCTTGAAGTCAAAGGATCCCTTGTGCTCTTGTACTTGTGTTTAATTAATAGTACACTCATCTTTATGCTACCGTTGTTTGTGTTCCTAGAAAAATAGGTACAATGCAATATGTATACTTTGTACCAGGTTTAATATTATCTAGATGCTCTGTAAACAAATCATCATTATGTATGCTCAAATGTTAGTGCAACTAACAGACTTATCCTTTTTCCTTTAAAGGATATGTAGGGCTTCAAAGACTGCGCTTAAAGCCAGGAACGGACCGACTTATAAGGTTGAAGTCCGTGAAACAGCACAAGCAAGTCTTTGTAGACTTGCTAATGTGCGAAAAGCTAATAAGTATAATGGAAACACAGCTCTAACATCTAATCATTTTACAAATCATATCACGACCTTTGCGGCGAACTAAACGATGCGTGAAAGTGAAAACCGTGTAATAATCATTTACGAAGATACTTGTGGTATTGGAAAATCACTTGCTTGCGGTATTCAAGAATAACTAAAAGGAGAAAACAAGTGTTTGACAATGCAACCACTAGACCGACGTACGGAAGATACTTTCACTAAAATAGTTTACAACGCTTGTTTTAAACGATCAAGCGTTTTTATTCGCGCACGTGAGCTTTGTTATTTAGGAGAGTTGCTAAAAGAATTGCATGGCGTTATGTCGAGTATTGGCGATGTAAAAAGTTAATGAAGACTCGCGAAAACGGTTGGAGAGCGGTCTAACATTAGAGTGTCAATTTCAATTTATTTTTTTAAAGATATTGTTAGGTAGTATGCTATATAGTAAAGTTATCTAATTAAAGTTACGTTGTCTTGATATCAGGGATATATCTTTTTGCGATTCTAATTTTCCTATTTATTTTCAGATCATCGCAGTGATTGCTATCGGTCTCATTGTCGGGGCTCTGTACTCCCCACAAGTTGTGCAGTCCGACCATAGGCACATTGCCGTCATCTATTCTGCCTACTCAAGTAAGTATAGCCTCAATAATAATTGATTAATCACTTATTGCATCAACGTCGTTGATTTCTACAAACGAAAAAACTTCAACAAAAACTTCAAGTAAATCTCTTTTGTTTTTGCTCAACGACATTAAGAGGATAGATCTGAAGCCATGACCCGATTCGTTCCATAGGAATTTGTTCTAATCTTTCAATTTACCAATTGTCACAGAATTGATCAGAGTACTTTTCATGGCAAATTCACAAGCAGACAATTAACGAATAAAGCAAAGTGGAACACAATACATACTAAATACGATGGATAACGCAAAATAATCGTAGAGTTTTAAGCAAGCTTAGTAACTGAAAAGCCCTAAATGTCCTATCAAATGATTCATAAAGTTTAATGTCAACAGACTCTTCGTTAATTAGTTTTTAATTCAGTGTGTAATTGTTATTCAAACCTCACCATCCTTCACCATCCTTCGAACTTCGGATGTACTCAAACAACAATTTCATGCATAAATGGACACAATGTACTGTCACAATGTCAACGTTTCTTGCTACATTATTCTTTGCAAACTTTAACCTTACCATAACATTTATTGTTAAACTAAACCACCAATAGCAAAAACAACATTACGACGAAATCGATTTTTGAACGAATAAAAACGATTCTCGATTCGTGTATCGATATCGATTATTGATCACTGAATCGATTTTTTAGTTTTGAATTAATACATAGATGAAAATATGAAATATCGATGAATGATATTTTGCATTATAATCGAGTAAATCGGTTTCACTTAAATACTCGAGTGGAAAATTGGTTTCATTGAACTTTGTGTGTGAAAGTGAAACCTGTAAACACTTGTAAACGTAAACCGTCAACCGTAAACCGATTTATGATAACTTCCTGAATGCGAAGCCGACGCTCGAATTGTGTTTCATAACAATATTACTGACATTTTTCCTGTTTTTTAATCCATGTTATCATTCAAGTCGCTAATGTTTAGTATTTTGTTCTCAGTACAAACATTTATTTGTAATAGTGTGTTCAATGCTTCTTCACACGCATCATTAATTAATGTTCTAAATTCTAGATTAATGTTATCTAGGTATCCTATAATCCGAAGATTACATTGTAACGTACAAATTATTTAGAAACTCGCTAAAATTGAGTTTCACGTCATAATAATTAAATCATTGGTATTAATCAATTTGTTTGGAAGCCACCGGATGATTGAAGAATTATATTATTACCGTTACCGCGAAATTGCTTATAATAACTTTATGTTACGGATTAATTGTCAAAAGTAGATTACTCAATACCAACATTGTACCAATGCTAACTTTAGTTTAAAACTGTTGACAGAATACTTAAACATAAATAACGGCAAGTTTTTGGATGGAACGTGAAACTATCGTAATATAGAGTTCACCTACTGCACTTACGCAAATAAACTTCGAATTTTTAAAACTTCAAAAGTCAAATCATTTATTCCAATTAAACCATAAATACTTTTGAAATGTCAACAAATAATGAAATAAATAATAGTCTGTTAGTCTATCCGTTAATGAAGCTATGTGCTCGTTTCAAAGTGTAGCTTTTGACAGAAGTCCTATTACTATTTACCAGCTGGAGTTCCCTACATATTTAGTTAATGTCATCAAAATCTACATTATCTATTTCGTTGTGTTTAGGCTACATCATCATCACGGGTGTGCTGATCATCGCGAGGCTGTTCGGAGAGTCGCCCGGCTGGAGGACGTCCATCGGCTTCTCAGTCCTGGGAGTCATCATGTTCACTGCGGCTGCTGCCGTTATATTCTATGGTAAGTCTTCCTATCCTACATCTAGGTACTCGTAAATAGACTAATTAATGATGTCACTTAATATAGATAATTAGGTTACTGTATCTTAGCTCAAGTATTGAGAGTCTAATTTTGGGTTTGGTCAAAGTATTATTTGAGTTTGTCTTTAAAATTCAACCTGACGTATGGATTGGGCTCGATCCCATTAAAGGATAGATATATCTAGGGAAAAGGACTTAACAATTAAAATATTAATATGTATCCCTGTTTTCCAATTTGTAGTAATAGGGTTCACAATTTGAGGAAAACATTTCATTCATGTTTTTGTGTCGGCCTGATTTATTTTTTCCCGAATTACATGCGTATCAACCAGTAATTACGCGATTTACTCAAGAATCAGACGAATGGTAATCTAGTAGTTTCCATGAGCAGTGATCCGATGAAGCGTGTATAATATCGACGCAATAGATCCATCCTACTTTACGAGCAAACTGGTCCTACACGAGCCATGTTCAAATGTGTGCTTGTTTACTAATTAAACAAATACTTTGTTTAATTATGTAAGTGGTATGCTATGTACGGCTATTAAACTTGCCTTAAAACAAGCTAAGACTAGAAACTTTGTAAGTACTTGTGTATTTTCAATTCAAGGTATTGTACCTATGTCATTTGATAGCCCACACTTAGGTAGGTAACTATTTGTTGTAACTGCATAGTTTTACGATGCAATCAAGCGTTTGTTTAGAAGTAATAACAAAATGTTTGCTACTAACATTCAGTATCTACTTATTCAATAAAGATTTCCAGTCACGGACAGTTGTTAAATAAATAATTGATATGCACAGTGCACCTATGAGCCCACTAGGCTGTATAAGGCAGAGCCTTGGCGTTGCCTATTAAAAATGTAGACAATTAGTCTATGGGGATTGGTGTGAAGTGTAGCTTCCGTTCCTTTCTATTACAAGTTGTGTTTTAAAATGAATTGGTCGCAGTAAAATCATTGTTTAACATAACAACATTCATTCTTTGGTTTTTCAAACAATTTTCTCGACTTTACTTATTTAGGTGTGGCAAATATATTTTAGGTTATGTAAATTTTCTTTTTTTTTCAGACTGGCACAGATCATACTACGCAAACCTCCGTCCGAACAAGCAAGCATACGACCTCCTGATATCTTCGGGAGTGTTCGCAGTAATCAACGTGGTCGTATTCCTCGTCCACGCCTTCATCACCTTCAGAGAGGAAGCCGACTACTAAACAATGGAATCTCTAAATTAATTTCTAAATTCGGCTGTTCTTCATTCCTTTTATTATTCGGTCATTCATTTTTGCTATCAAAACCAAAGCGTTATTGTTAAGTCACTTTCATTTTACTTAGTTTTTTGATTTTCACTACATTCTTTTTAATGACAGTTTTTTTTTAATGGCTCTCTCTTCCAAGCCCGTTGCAAAGCCTACGTAATCAAAGATCTTTTATTTTTAGGTTTAACCTTTAAGAGTATTATTTTAACATAATCGTAGTTAAGTGTTTGTATCCATTTATTTTTAAGTGTACCTATATAAGTTTATCGATATGTTGCCTCATTGTGTAGCTAATGCTTTTTATCTTTAATACAATATCCCAATGTTGCCCTCTGCAGTAGCTACTTTAAATTTTGATAATTATTTTATATTCAAGCTAATATTCTATGTAAGTATTTTACGAGCAGCTATTTACTTATTTTTATTTAGAGTTTATGTATCTAAGTATCTATTCTATTGACAGCTATTTTCTTTTTTATACATGGCAGCATTTCTTAATTTTTTAATTTGGCAAGGCCTCTATTTAGATATTTGTGGGAAGTGGGCAACTATTTTATTTATTCTTGTAAATCTAAAAGGCAGCACTAAAAAGGCAACTTTATAAAAATCTGTGAAAATCGGGCAACTAATCATTGTATTTTAATTTTATAGTCGCAGTCTATTTAATTTAGTTTTATTAATATAAATTAATGGCAGCTAAACACTGGCAACTAATTAGCAATTTATAATATTTAGGCAACTTTAAAAAAGACATGGCAGCATAAAACAGGCAGTTTATTTTTAGGTAATGCAATATTTTTTAATAATAATGGCAGGATAATATTAAGTTATTTTAAGCAGCTATAACTTTCTTGAAATAAATAACATTAGACACGCAAAGCACACCAAATTGCAGACCAAAGTTGCTCTTCATTGTAGCTTTTTTAAATATTTTTTTTTTACATTGTGTTAAGGCAGCTTTATTATTCAAGATTTTTTATTGTGCAGCCAATCTTCCAGCAGCTAATTTAGCTATTATGATTACAATCACAATTATCAGCTTTAATTTATTCACGGCAGTTAATTATTTCACAGCTAACAATTAATGCAGCTATTAACCATACAACAAACACTGCTATGAACAGGCAGCTTTATGGTTTAATAGGTAAATAATTATAAGAATTAAGCGATAACTATCAGGCAGCTATTTACCTATATTGTATTATTTACCTACAATCAGTATTTAAGTGTAGTTTCACGCAAATCAGCTATTTAGATTGCAGCTTTTTTTCGCAATGGCAACTTATTTAGCTATATTTTTAATTGGCAGCAGTAGCTTGTTATTCAGCCTATTACAATGCAAAATATTTCGGCCGAAAGTGCAAGTATAGGATTATGATTTAGTTTTTTTTATTTAATTAGGACTGTGAGACAGGTGTAGATCGCAGAGACTAGGGATCGAGTAGAATGCTAGGGAGTAGAGTGTAAACAATAAGATTTTTTGTTAATTTGCTTTTTTGACGAAAATATTCTAAATTATTGCGTTTTTAGTTTAATTGACGTTAGATTAAGATGTTTATCCGGTTATTACTGTAACATTCCGCTAAATTCTAATTTAATTAGATTTATTTTTAAGCTTTTGTGGCTCTTACCATTTTTAAAAAGATTCGTGTCAATATTTCGTTAAAAGAAAAATTTTGATGTCTTTAATTTCATACACTTTCACTAATATCAATAAAATCTAAAGATATAATTAATTTATAATGGTAAGGGCCGCAATTATTCCATATTATTACTTAATGAAGCAAACCACCGTGAGTTGTTTTTAATATCTAAAATTGTATTCTTCAAAAAATTATTTATCCTGGCAACCATTCAAAAAGATACGTTTTATTTGAATTTGAAATTATTGTTACGTTAATTAAGTTGTTTATTTAGTTAATTGTAAGTTATGTTTAGTTATATTTAGAGGATAAACCAAAGCAGTAATCAGTATCCGTCCAGTGGTAGTTAAGTTTTCTCTGACAAATTCAGAAATATCCTTTCGCCTTCAAAAATAGTAATACCTCTTATAACTTCACTGTAGTGATCTGATTAAACTCATGTCTTCTTATTAATATTTTCTTGTTCACATTAGTTTATCTTTAGGAACTTTAGTTAGCTTTTTCTATTTTATTTCTTCGAAAAGTATTTAATAGGTCTTCTTCAACTATAGTCGTAGATTCGATTGGTATAGAATGTAGCATAAAATAATTTTCATCATCATAAGATTAGTTAATATTAGTTTTAGTGAAATAATTATTAATTTACGTGTGTATATCACATGAGTTGTGAAAGTTTATTATAAGGCAAATAAGATTTATACGACATTATGTAAATAAAAATATATAACTTATGTAACCGGCGCTAATGTTACCTTATTTATTCCCCATTTTAATAACAAAAGGTACCCGCGTCACTCACAAACTAAACTCTTTCGGTAAGAATATAAATAATTGTAAAACCCAATGTATCTTGTATGTAACAATTTAATAAATAAAAGCATTAAATATTGTTTTATTTCAACAAATAGACAACATTGAAATGCAATCATTATAAAGATATACAACTTCATAGACTATTCAATGGATAAAATTAACAATGATTAGATCGATTTTATTTACCCATTCAGTCTGAATTAAAAACACGCCATTGCGATTGTGACTGACTCCCCAAAGCGTCCAAGTCTACTATTTACACGACATATAAACAACGAAATACCCGCAATTCATAATTTTTGACGCAGAGTTATGAGAACCAGAAGGTCCTTCGTATATCTGATGGAATACCAGCTGATACTCGTAGGAACGCACAACACCCTGTAATCTTTCCAGACATGCGATGTGGATCATCGCGTGCCTGATAACCAAAGCGAATTCTACCACCCATTCGTGACGAACCCACAGTCTGTTGTATTCATTGTGAGGTCACGGACATCTACAAAATGCAAACAAAATACACCTTCGTGTTAGGAATGCTTTACAAAAATGTATCTGACTTTCGCAAAGTCGTAGTGGCTGGAGTTAAAATATCGTCAATTTAAGAATATAGATTAAACGAAGGCTTTAGACTTATATTATGGCCAAAAACTAACGTAACGATATTAAAATGAAGCGACGAGATAATTATCTCGTAGGTGGTGTCATATAACGTTAGAACAACTAGAAATTCCATTTAATCAGTTTGATTATTTACTCTGCATCTGCTTAACAACTCGTAGTGACTTGGCGTTCCCCAGGGATGTATAATGGGACCATTTTTTATTCAATGGATTAGGGATGGATCTCGTCATTATTAAGCACAAGATAGAAATAATAAATAATTGTTCCTAAATCCTTAATGTACGTTCAATGTAATATAGTACAATATTGGGGCGTAGCCGCCTTTTGTGTTGTATCTGCCATATCAATGATACATGTACAAGTACATAAGTCATAAAAGCCAGTTCTTTTTTACCGCGTTAATCATTTATCCAGCAGGCCCCAACGAGATATATTCATAGGTGATAGATTTCCATAGAACATAATTTTGTACCAACTTAAAGACTTGAGATTACACATATCATTAGTACGTTTTTACAATAATACTCAAGTGAAACTTGTTATTAACTAATTGTATAAATTCATAGATGGTAAAAGAGGGCTCGAGCTCATTAAACTCAATGATTAAGTAAAAAAATAACAAATAAACAATTTTATCACATAATATTTTATGAGTAACCTATATTTTCATAATTTTATGCGGGTTTAGGACGCCAGTGCCCTTAGACAAGCTGCGTAAAATAATATTAATAAAATATCTACATCGACCTTTATGACTAAAAGACTTTGTACCAAACTAAGCCAAAGTTTAAAAAGCTACAACACTTGAACACTTCACTTTGAATTTTGACAGATCCAATTAAAAAAAACAATGCTGCATTAACAAGAAATAATTTAAGCAAGAAATGAGGAAAACTAAATAAATAATTATTAATAAAATAAGCTTACCTTTTCAGCTTTCGCCAAATAAATCCACAGCTTTCTCCATGTCGAAAACTTCTTCTGATCGCTGAAATTATATTGCATCTCTTTGGAGGCATATCTTGTGCTCAATGGGGACCGATAATTGCAATATTCAGAATTTTGTATCTCCACGGGGGCGTCAATTGAGAACATTTTGATCACGGTTAATTATTATTATGTCGTAAGAATCACTGTAGTTTTCTTGGTGCGTCAATAGCCGCATACAGCTGACACTTAAATGAACATAACCTAACAACATCAAGGTCGGTCAAACGGCGGGAGAATTCGATTCCGATAACAAGGTTATCTTAATAATGTTCGTGGTATGACGAAATTAGAAATAACTTGTGACGAAAGTAGATTGGTTGTTGTGCTGTTAACACAAACAAAATGTTACTTCATTGTTGAAAGCAACCTAGTTTTATTTCTCAGCAGAATATGTACTTATAATATTCTAAGTTTAACTTTGGTGCCAAAGCGGCACGAATGGGCCGGCTCGACCGGAGTGATACCACGGCCTCACCTAAAACCGATGTAAACCAAGGCTTGCGTTGTTTCGTTGTGTGAGTGGAGTTACCGGACGCCCAATCCCCGATTCCCCAACGATCCTTAAATTCCTAATCCCGAAAAGGCAGGCAACGCACTTGTAACGCTTCTGATGTTTTAAGTGTCCATGCGGGGTGGCGATTGCTTGCCATCAGATGATACGTACGCCTGTTTACCGGCGTGTTCCATAAAATAAAATATCTAGTTGCTACTGTTTTAATCGATTTTAGCAGAAAGATACTTAGATGTAGATAAGTGTAAAAAATTGTATGTGAAATCAACAAAAAATATTAATAATTTATGAGTCTAGTCTCATAGCTAAAAAAATTAAGTGGGGAAACTTTTGACTACCTTGACTACAATGGTGTGATGTTCTGTACCAATTTTTGAATTATTTGCCAGTTTTACGAAAAATACAACCTTATAACTAAAAAAATAATAGAGTTGAATTGTAAAAATACTTTTTATTTACAACATTATAATAATTCAATACATGTTTGGTTTTAAAATAAAAAAATACTATTACTGCATGAAACATATAATTATTTGGCAGTTATATTTAAGGCACCAGATAGTAATTAATTTACAATGATTGCATTAAAACAACTTTCATGATATTACAACCAATCAGTACATAACATTGTATAAAACGTTTATATATAACAACTCCAATTCTTTGTCCAATGTACTTACAAATATACAAGTTAACATACATAATATACAGTTTTCAGTGCAGTCTGTTTATTGTCTTGCTTTACAACGAAATAATAGCCACATTATACCAAGGATCTGTACAAAGACTTATTTATTTGTAACCAGTAGTTACATAATTTAATGCTTGTTAAATCCTCCTATGTATGTGTGTATAATTAAAATATTCTTATGATAACAAAACGCTTCCTTTGCAAGAACTTGTTATTCTATCGTACTATATCATAGTTATATACAAGTATGCCAAGGAAAGTTTAGGGGTCTTTACTTCTTCTTTTGGAGTGATTTCATCATTTTCTCCAATTTCATTGCCTTTTGGATGTCTCCTTTGATCTTCAATTTGCCCATCATGAATGCTGTTGTTGGCTTCAGTTTGCCTGAGGAAATATAAAGAAAATTGTTGAACTTTATAACAGTATAAATATACAATTATGTTTTAAAGATTTTTTTATTATTGAAGTTGTAAATTATAACAATTATTTGAGACTGTAATAAAATGGTGTCATGTGGGATGTCGTCGTAGCTATAGCTAATTTTGGTCAATCAAGCTTTTGGTATTCCATTGCCAAGAGTGTTATGGCTGTGAGTTTAATAAAATACCGACATTCAGCATTTTAATTAGTAAAAGTAATACAAGAAAGAAAATGGTTACAGAAAAAATAGTGGGAATATCTATATTATAAGTACCAGCAAACATCTCAGCGAAGTGTTGTCCATCCATGGTAAGGGTCGCGTCTGGTGGGTTCTTGGGCTCGCCCTGTCCGCATTGTCCGTCGCCATTCTTCAGGTCGATGTGCCATACACCCTCCTCTTTACCTACATAATAATAATTTGGAGAAATTAGTACAGTACACTAAAAACTCCCGTTCAAAATAACTTGGGAAAACACGTATTGTATGTATAAACTACTGCTCGTCAACTGCATTGACTAGAAGAACGATCTTATCTGTTTGGAATAGATAAAGTTTCTTCAGATAAGTCTCCTTTAACATTCTGATATCAAAATTACCAAAAAACTTAATAGCAAAAATTCGCAACACTACATTGCTATAAAATAAAAATATTTAAAAAAATATACCTTTGACATTGAACTGGTAGACAGCTTGGGTCTTTTGTACCAGGTCTGAGGAGAGCACTTTGCTGATGGAAGCAAACAGGGTCGGGATCTGACCTTCTGATGAGCCTTCCTGTAAATTCCAGATTATTTCATGATTGATTGTGTCATAATATTTTTTTGATATTTTACATATTGTTGCTATTGTAGTACTTATATTTTACCAGTTTTTTTTTTACTTTCATAATAAAATATAGACTGATTTCATAGGCTAGTATTTTGAAACCATGCAACGGTAAAGACTATATGAGAAATGATTTCGAGCAAACTTGTGAGCCAAAAATACCGGTTGACTCACGTGCCCGCTGCTTATGAAGAAGAGTCCCGTTGTGAGTTAACAGTTATTTTTAGTTAATATAGTATAGTCTCACGATAGTTATTACAAAAACACCCATTGACACTATAAGACCACAATAGAAAACACATTGTGTCTCGTGTAGATTCGCGTTCCAGCAGACGAAGGGTTAAGTACAAGTCCAATCACCACCACCAACTCAGTATTATTTAAAACAAACTTCACTAAATAACTATTTAAAAATTAAGATTTGATTCTGTTCTTGTTCTACCATGCACTACAGTGTAATTAGACCACATTGCACCTTCTATTCCATGTCTCCTTCTTTTTGATACTTTCAACAAATAAATTCTACACAAATTGCTCAAAAACTAATCTAACATATAGGTTAAAATACATGCAAACAGAGATAGACAAACACAAAATAAATAAAACCAATCATGCAGAAGAAACAAATGGTCATAGATCAGTTTATTATTTTTAATTTATTCACACCGGTTTGGCTTTGGATTTGATTCCCTCTTTCATAGTAGGTAGGTCCAGGAAGAAGTCGGGTAGCAAATTGTTTACGTTATCTGTGAACAAAGGGAGATTCCCAATTTGAAAAACGGAACAATTTTGTTTTTTTTTGTATCGAAATTTTGGCCTATTGTGTTTTTGGACTGGTTTCCTGGACCTTGAAGCGTCGTTTTCACCTTTGACCACTGATTTTTTCTGTTTAGAAAAGAAAATAGCATTCGATTATATACAAAGCTGTTACATGCTAGTATACTCAAGTCAAACTAACATAGATACATAGAAATAGAGATTAACTACGGTTTGAAGTCTTGCTACCAATACACCATATTCCAAGTCTACCAAAGGTTTCATCAACAAACCTTCTCCTTGTAGTGGACAGCGGATGTGTGGTACTGTCTGACGCGGTTAGCCGACGTAATAGTTTTCTGGTGCTGTGAAAGTGCTTCGGGGACATCCAAGAAACCATCCAGTAATAGGTTATCAGCATTCTCTGTGACCAATCATTACTCTGTGTAATTTCTCTCTTAACTACAGTACCGATATTATAATAATAATAGTGTAAATAGATTTGCACAGAGTAATATGTTAAACAGAGATGGAAGTAAATGTTTCATAGGATGAAATAATGTTGAATGGGACACCATTAGAATGTCGAAGGTGTAAAATATTAAAACATGTAACATGGGAGTGGATAGGATCACAGGGTATTGAGGACCCCTAAAAATAATGATCAGTTTAGTCCAAAATGTGAAGAATGAAATTCAAATGTAGTTAGGAAGTCGAGATTGAGTTCTTTGGAGAAAGGATGGATCATTTCAAAATCCTTTAATTGTGTTATTGAATAGTTTCAATTCAGATCAATTAGAAATCGCCAACACGCATTGAACTAGCGTGGTATCTTTGGCCTGCAGTAGCCGCTTATTCGCTGATGATGTTATGGCATGTAGTAGTAAGAACATACGAGATACTCTTATTGTATCGCTGTTAGTTTTCTAAAAAAGAAATACATGTCACGGGAGGAGATAGCTGGAGGTAAAACGATTCATATAAAATGTGATTAAAATAATAACATTTGGAACTAAGGTAGTAAGTAACATTATATTTTATACTCACTGGGGTCACAAGCATAGGGAGTCAAGTCCTTGACGCCGACAGACTTCACAATGTCCTCATCTATAGCAAAGTTGCCCGTGTAAGTCTTGGGATCCCTGTAAACATAGAGAATTGGTTACAAATACCACTTTCTTATTATTATTTTTTTATGGAATAGGGGCAAACGAACTGTCGGGTCACATGATGGTAAGCGATCAGCGCCGCCCATAGACACCCACAACACCAAAGGAGTCACAGGTGCGTTGCTGCCCTTTTAAAAAGGAGTACGCTCTTTTGAAGAGTCCATTAACGGCAACTGTTATTAGTTGTTAGATTGATTTAACCACCGTAACCCTCAAGGGAACTGTAGAAACCCTTGTGGGTGCTAGCTACTTTTAGTACAAAGAAAAGCTAGTCGAATCACCTCGTCAAATAGTTACGTAAGCTACCCATTACAGCATAACATCCGATTAAGCGGACGCTAGAAAATTCTATATATTGTGAATAATTAATTAAATCATAATTTATTGAATAAAAATCATGATAAGTGCTAATAAAATCTATTGATTTTATGTTGTAATGGATTAATAGCTAGTACAATAATACAATACGTACTTGCTAAGGATGACGTAAGCGGCATCAGAGACGATGTCCACCTTGCGGCTGGTGGAGCTGGTGCCGGTCAGCATCTCGATGGCGGCGGTCGCGATAGCTGGAAGTTAATGTTACTGCTGTTAGTCATTGTCGTTAGTATATCACATCATATCACATTATCATGTTTTTATTGTAACTTTCGTGAGACATACTAAATTAATTATTATGTTATCGGCTTACTCACGTAATGTTTTGACGAGGAACTCGACTAGTTTCAAGCCATGCAAGAGGCTCATATTCATGAGCAGCACTAGTCGAGTTCCTCGTCAAAACATTACGTGAGTAAGCCGATAACATAATAATTAACATTATCATGTTGTAAAATAAAATGGTGTTCCCTAATGTCACGCACATGATTATTGAATATCTTTTTTAAATGCATGGCAGTTAAAACAGTACCCTTAGTATGAGTTTTTTTAAGTTGAACGAACACGAAATGTAAGCGCGTTCAGCTCTGATTGGTTGGTTCATTCGCGCTGGCCAATCAGACCGCCGAACGCGCTTTTGTTTCGTTTTCGTTCAACGTAAAGTAAATTCGTACTAAGGGTACAGTTGAAATAGTTTTTTTTTCGTAAAACGTAAAAAAATGTACTTTAAAGATAAACTCCTATGGCATCAAAATTATAATAAAAAAAGAAACATTCCATTGTGATGTGAAAGCAAGATGTCTATCTATAGTTTCACAATTAGTAAGGATTAGTATTAGTAATGAATTACATACCAGTCTTGGGCCAGAGAGCGTTGACTGCGATGTTGTCCTGCTTGAACTCTTCAGCCATACCGAGCACACACATGGACATGCCGTACTTAGCCATTGTGTAAGCTACGTGGACGGAGAACCTAGAAAACAAAATAATATATTATTATGTACTTCATTTTAGTTATCGTTTATCTTAATTATAACTTCAATAAAGACATTTTTAGATAAAAATAAATATTTTAACTCATCAAAGATAAATATAAAAACCTACATCAAGAAACTAGCTACGAAATATCTATACAAAATTGTTTTACTACCTGTGAATTTTATCCACAATAAGTTATATTTAACAACCTTTGCTACAAAATATTAGAATTAAGTTACAAAATTGTTTATAGTTGTACTCACCAGTAGGGGTTCATGTTGAGGGGAGGAGACAGGTTGAGGATGTGAGCATGGTTGCTGGCCTTCAGGTACGGCAGGCACAGCTTGGAACTGGAAGAGATCACATATAGAATAACACACGGTAACCGTTTTCTAAGGGGCTGTGGTATCACTTCGGTCAAGCCCGCACATTCGTGTCGGAGTATGGTTTTTCAATAGCTTTTACATGAACGAACTTTAGGTTTCCTATCATCCTTTCAACAGCTTATAAGTGGCCAGCTTCTCACACGGAGAAGGTTTGAGCATTAATTACCACGATTGCTCAATGCGTATTGGCGATTTTAAACTTATAATTTAGAAATTATAAGCTAGTTTAATAATCTTAGAAAGTACATATAACTCGGAAAAAGTCACATTTCATGCATGAGAAGCGGGCGTTTTAAACCTCTGGCCACCACGCCATTCCCTTTAGGTATAATTAATAAAAATTATAATAAAAACGTACCATAAAGTTGTTTATTTATTAATGGAAAATGTTTACATCTATGTCCTTCATGGTCAAAGCAGCCAAGGCATGACTGATTACTTCAATTTGATGAAGGGAAATACATTGAAAGAATTTACATAATTTCAACAAGAGGGCAATTTATTAAATTACGGTACTGCCGCTATTTTGCATATTGTTTGTGTTGGTTTTTATATTCTGCTGGAGTAGATATCATTCAGTTACTAAAATTGATTCAATAGTAGTCAAGAATCAGGAATTAACTAAGCTATACCTAATGCGCTCTAAGAAGGTGCGGCTGACAGATTCAGTAACGTTTCGTATCATTCTTGAAAGTTGCTGCGATTTAAAAATTATGCCTTAATATTTTAGCTGTATCACATTCGTATTATGTTAAATCATTCGGATGCGTAGTTAATTAAATTAAAACCAACCGGAATGTTCTAGTATTCAATTAAAATCTAATGAAATGAAAAATAAAGTAAAGTGTTATGCGTATAACGTAAAGCCATAGTCGTGTTTAGTGATGGGATGTACGGCTACGATGGATAGGTAGTCGATGTTTTTTTAGAATAAAAAACGAAAATCGTGCGTCGTTCAATTATCATTCTTAAAAAACCTTTAATTATGTGGGTAAATCCACTGTAGACGCGGCTCTCTCTGCCCAAACCACAGTGACATTATCTAAGCAGAAATATGTAGTAGGCATTTTTCTAGACATTTCCGGCGCCATTGATAATGCGTGGTGGTACTTAATCTAACATATACAAACTAATATATCCTTGTTTTCTTCACGGTTCTGTAAAACTGTAACTCTGAAACACCTCAGGGCTCGGTCATAAAATATTTATTTTGACAAGTATATACACGTAGTTAGACTGCACAACTAAATAACACACACATTTAATAAAATAATTCAAGAGAATTAAATGTATACTGCGAGTATCGATAGCGATAAAAAAAGATTTTTCTAATGTCCATCCCTAAAGAGAGACGTCAACGTCATACTGGCATCTGTCAGCCGCACCTTCTTAGAGCGCATTAGGTATAACTACAGTTCGTTTCACATATTTAGAATTATGGATGTAACAACAGTAGTCTATATCAAATTGGCATCTCAGTTTAGTCATTTTCACCTCAATAGATTTCCGACTTTATTACAAACCAACAAGAAGCAACGTCACGCCTTTTATCCCTGAAGGGGTAGGCAGAGGTCCACATTACGACACGTAATGCCGCTATACAATGTACACCCACATTTCATCATTTGTGTTATAAGTCCCATGTAATAGGGGGTACATTTACCAGTCTTGTGCAGTGTACTCACGCTAAGAAAGTTCCCCTGGTGTTGATGTTGTGCATGAGGTCGTATCTCTTCATGTCCGTGTTGGCGGTGTCGGTGAGCACAATGGCGGACGCATTGTTCACTAGGATATCGATACCGTTAAACTGGAATGAACCAAAAAAAACCTTTATACATACTTAAAACAAGCAAGAGGCAAGCTCATTGCCCAAAACAAAGTATGTATTTCCAAGTTGTAAAACAAAATTGTAAACAAGTTATTGAACAAGCATTAGATAACTTGTTCTTTTACATATACTACTATCAGTAATAATAAAGCTTAAGGGTCATCACTAGCAATACCAAAGGCATTAGAAATGTATTAGAATTATAACAATAAGGGTGCTTTTCCACCAGAGATAGGCTATGTAGCTATGCTACGAAGATGTAATAGCTAAGCTGTGAAAGTATATGATTGTTACCACTGATACTATGCCATGTAGCTGTGCGAGGAAGATGCGCAGCTCTAGTATGCGATGTATCGATAGTAGGAGAGTCATCCATAGCCCACATCATTCCATATAAAAAAACATAGCATAGCTGAGAATGTATCCACCAGTGGCTAAGCTATGTGTACCAATGAATATGATTGCTGGCAGCCAAATGCATCCACGGCAACGTAACATAGGATGTATTTAGGGGTAAAACCCCTAATACACACATCCTCTTTAAATTCATAAAGAGCTTAACAGAGGAAGAATATTATCAACAGATAAATACATATCGGATTATACATTACAATTGTAACCAAAAACAAACTGTTCAAAGATCACTGCTATTTTTAGTCACTATTTAAGACTACAGATAATTCATTGAGCATTCAATTCTGTGGACTTTGATCACATATAATCTAAAGTCCAAATGCATAATAATAATTTAATCTGACAATTGTGTAACTTTATAATCATTTGGAAAAATACTGGATGTAATATTATCAACAGCAGTTGATTGGATTATTGGCCTGTTTTAAATAACTAACTAAGATGATAAAAATACAAGACTTATCAATACTTTAACTTATTAGTGATTTGAATGAGTTGATTGACCTAAAGGTTGACAAGAAAGAATGCCTGTAGTATTATGTCCGCCTTTGTAACATTATTGGGCAATAAGTTTAGTAAAAGAATTTAGTCTCAGCATCTTAATTTTTGAACGGTATCTAGTTACTAATTATTACACAATTTACGCATACATAAAGATGCAGACAGATTAATGAAAAACAAACGAATGAAGCAGTTGATATCAGGACAAATAAAAGGAGAATGGAATCCATGATATCCATCACACTAATTTTATAAATGTGCAAGTGTGTTTGTTAACCAGTTATGACTTAGTAATGATGTAAATTTTACAAGTATGTATTTGCAAATAAGTAAATATGTACTGGATTTTGTATGTGTGTATAGAAAATCACATATTGCACACGAAAACTACTATCATACAACATTACTACGCTGAGTAACGTAGGTAACATGACCTGTTAAAAATTTGTGAGATAAAACAATCAAATACAGAAGATAAAGACTTTACATTGCTCGTAATTGCCTACTGTTAATTTAATGTTTTGTTTATCTCACAGTTACATAGATAGCTACATGACATTGCAATTTATTTATTCATTATGCCTGTGAAAATATAGCTACATTACACACAGTTGAGCACTATTCTAAAACTAACTCACAAAAACATTTAGTGAATTTTGGCAACAAACAATTTTCAACAATAATGATATTACCTTCTTGACGGCCTCATCAACAGCTTTCTGGATCTGCTTCTCATCCCTTACATCCACAATGCAGGGCAGGGCCTTGCCTCCCAGCGCTTCAACTAAAATAAAACATAATATATTTAGCTGAGTATATGTTTAGTCAAAATACAGAATGGAAAATAAATTGAAAGTAAGTACCTTAAAAATAAATAAGAAGTCTTGACTTTGACTTTTTCTACTCTTAAGTAGAAAATGCTAACAATAATGGTTTACTCACATAAATATATTGAGAAAATCTTAACTAGTTTCAAGTCACAGAGGAACTCTTCATCAATTCATCATACATAGTTTCTTATAAAACTTTCTATGATTGTGTACAGATGCATATTATACAGTTATAATACATTCTAAATCAACAATTCTAATTGGTATATTTTAAGACTGCTTTAAATTTAAAATGAAATTTAATACATTCCAATTTAACAATTCTAATTGGAATATTTTAAGACTGCTTTAAATTTAAAGTTTAACTTGAGATTTAAAACAATTAATTTTCATACCTAACAATAAATTATGATTATGTAAGGAAAACTTATACATAAATAATTATGACTAGTAGGTTGGAGTTTTATTCAGAGTGCATATATAATAAAATGTATGCACCAATAGGTTGCATTTAAAATGTATAGATGTACATACAAATTATGTACAATAGCCTAGTTATACAAAATTACATAAATGATGCCATAAAATGATCATGTTGTTGTAATGTAGCAGATTGCGGCTGATTACAGATAAGGTACCTATGATAAAATTTCAACAATACGGAAAATAATATTGTTGCAAAAATATCTTTACTTCTCAGTACATATGGATCATTATTTTCTAAGCAGTAAGGTAAAATGTCTTCTCTATAAATAAGGAAGGAAATGACAATAATATTTTATTATGTAAATGTAAATAAACAAAGGTAATTAACCTCATCAACAATTTAAATTAAACCTTTAAAGCAGACTTTGAATATTCATTGCAACTCAATGGTCATATCTACACATATTTCTCTAGATCGTTTACAAAACAAATCCATCTAGGTCAATAAAGTTGGTCGAAGTCCAAAGTAAAATGGAGGGCAAAGTCCAACTCATAGAAACCATCAAGCAATCATACAATTATGAATGAAATACAATTAAACACTATAAATACAAGTTATGCGGAGTTACTAAAGCTACTTTCATCACTTACTTTCTTCAGCTGCCGTGTAAATAGTGCCAGGTAACTTGGGATGCGGTTCAGCTGTTTTAGCGGCAATAACAACGTTGGCGCCATCCTTCGCGGCCTTCAGCGCTATAGCCTTACCAATACCACGGGAGGCACCAGTAATGAACAGTGTCCGTCCAGCCAATTTCCTAATTATACAACAATTCGAAAAATTAGAAGAAAGTAGTTCACACAACTGTACATATTACAATACAAATATCTTACCCGGTGTTAGCCACTAAACTCATTTTGAAATGATTATTTTATAATCTTAAAGAAAAGAAAAGTTTAAAAATCCTAAACTGAATAATAAATTCAGTTCGATGTTATTTTTCTTTTTTAAAATAATTCGCTTGACAATTTGACAACGTCAACCAACACCACCAGCAATGTGAATGATTTTTTTTATGTCAATTCGTTTTGACAGCAATCAGTGTCAACTTCTCATAAACATAAATGACGGCAAAGAGTATAATTTAAGTATATGGGAATATGACGGCATGAGACTGTATGAAGCTGTATCTAGAACAGAATAAAAGGAAAAACGAACCGATAGAAACATATAAGTATAATAATACAAAATTACAACAGTTGAAAGATGTAGAGGAGGAGAAAAGTACGCCACTTTTCTAATAAGTTATCCATAAAATGTTATCTTTGTTGATAACCTTACTACATTGATCGTGGTTGAATAGGTATTTAGTGAGATTTGATTCAGTATAAGTAAGCTAAGTGTTTGGTAAAGAAATAAAACAAGAAGGTACTTATTGACAGAACTTTCTGAACTTTACAAACGAATCTGGTTGGCAACTGTCAAAATGGAGCTAGCGTCGATGGACCCATTATACTGGATATTTTGTATGAGAAAATATGTTACACGTGAACACGAAATGATTCCGACATATTCTAGAAAAAATTGTTTGTAAATTATTTTTTCCTGATGTATACGTTTCAACTAGAGCAGGCGATTGATTTTATGTTAGAGAATATGATGTACTCTAAGTTTATAGCATTTTCGTATACTATAGCGCGTAATTTTATTTGTTAAAAAATAAATGTATAGTTTGTAGGACCATCGATGCTAGCGCCACTTTGACAGTAGTCAACCGATAGATAATGAAAGTGACAAAGACAAACGACGTGAAAGTGTTGCCAGCATCCAAATGGCCTAGTGGGAGTTTACTGTTTTTATAAGGCAGATGGTGGTGGTGACTGCCTCGTTGGTCGAGTGGTCGCAAGTGCGACTGCCGGACCAGGGGTTTCGGGTTCGATTCCCGGGTCGGGCAAAATATTACTTGGCTTTTTTCGGATTTTCGAAAATTTCTCTGTAGTAGCACGGGTGTATGGCAATAGGCTCACCACCTATTACTTGTGACTTATAACACAAATGGTGAAAATTGGGTACTACTGTATTGTTTTGCTGCATTACGTGCCCTAATATGCACCTTTGGCCACCCCTTTGGGGATAGATGCATAAAGGTATGGTTTATACAATCATACTTGTTATAACCATTAACATAGCTCGGTAACTTAGAAAAGGTCTATGACGTCAAGTTTTAGAAAATGGTACACCTTATCTAGATAAAATTCAGGAACACATTTAAGAAATGTGACTTTATGGTCATTGTCAGGCGACTGCCACTATTTTTAAGTTTGAATCGAGAAAAATTCTCATTATTTAGCTAATTGTTTATTCTTACCCAGAAATATATCTAAGGATAATTACAAAAATAAATAAAAAGACAAGGAAAGATTTGAAATACATTTATTTTTGTGCATCATTTCATATCCTCACTCTCGCTAACTTCTAATGTACAACACCGGATAGGGTGAATACATACAATGATAATCTAAAATAAAACTTTAAATTATTATATATATCATAAGACATTCAGTTAGGCTTTATTAAAATTGCAATATATCTTTATTTATTTTATGGCTCGAATCGTTGATAATTTCATTTAATAAATTTTATTCTGTTCTAATTTACACTCCCTTTTGTACATAGCAATAAACTACAGAATTTACAATTATTACATTAAGTATCATAAAATCATTGTAAATTACAGAACTCTTGAGTATTATAATATATTTTAAATTAATTTGTCATTCAGTCCTTTCACAAACATGTCTATAAGATAATACTCATTTAAATTAAGTTTTTAAATAACAAAACAATTTGTTAGGAGATCTAAACATCTATGAAACTCATTAAAAATAACACAATCCTACAAAATGTAGGGGAAAATAATTTTGTGGCTGTTTACAATGTTAAATCATAATATTTTAAGTGTAAACCTAGACGTACTTAATTTCTCGTAAGAAAACAAAATGTGGATAACACGAGTTATTTACAAAATAACTTTTCGACATTCACACATTTAAAATTATCAAAATATATCTACACAATTGATTATTATTATTTAAGATAGATTACATTACATTCAAATTATTTACACTTACGCTACTCCTTTATTCGTTTAGAAACTTTTTATTCATAAAATTGCCTGGGATAAGTTGTCCTTATCATATTTATCACTACCAAAGTAGATTATTTAGCAACGGTGGTAAAATATTGATGATAAAATGAATGAATTTCGACCACGATGATGCAACAAATAATACTCAGTACTCATCAGGTTAATATTTTGGATAATCATTTAATCTTTCTGTCGTTATCTTATTGCTTTTAAATCCATAGGGTTGATAGAACTGTTCACAGTAGGTATCATGGATTAGGTAATAAATGTAACCCTGTTTTCCTCAGCGATATGATTTTTTATCAGTGTTACCATTCGAAATATTAATGAGAAGAAAACGTATGTAGTTATGTACCAACCGAAGAAAAAATATGAATGCGTTCGGTTATTTTTTAATTTGAAACTTTTAAAGTTTCATATTTACTATGACGTAGAAGAGAAATGTACCATTTTTTTTGTTAAGGTATCTGAATTACATTTAAGATAGGTAAGTAATTGAGTTTATGATCTAAGATAGATTAAATTGATTGATAGAACTACGTAAACAGCACGACGAGAATTAGAAATTCATCTAAACAGGAATAGCTATTTCTTTAAGCATAAACTATGTACCAGTCTAACAAATAATCCAAGGAAATCTGATAGACATTAAAGCGACAATATTTTACAGTGAAAAGCACCATAAATTCTGGAATATTCACTATTATTACTCACAACTTCCACTTAACTATTTAAAGCATTAACATAATCAGAATTGGCACCAAAATGAAATTAATAATGTAACAAAATGTTAGTCACTGTAGAAAGTAAAATAGTTTAGGAAGTGTCTAGTGTCTTACTTATTGAAAATATAGAACCGTATAATTGACAAAACGATGACCGATCGGAAGCAGCTAGGTATAAGAAATCGTTAGTTTCATCACAACTGTGTGGTATGTCTAGGCGGTAAAATATTCAAACGGCTAAAATTCAAATTTGTTTATTTACAAGCGCTAACTATCTTCCTACGGTGACTAAGTTTCAACACTATATTCTATGCCACGAAAAAATATCTCTATTATTTGCCTAGTTTATAAAATCTGTTCAAATGTAGGCAGGCTGCTTGGCTGAATGTTGCAGTGCTGCCAACACATCATGTTTGAGCCTGACGTACAATCTTCCTTTTCTCCACGGATTTTGAAGTTGCAGAGGTCTAAAGTCGTCTCGGAGACATCTTTCGCGAGCGCCGATAACGGCTACAAGACAGAAGTCCTGTAGTTTCTCTGGGCCATATACGGGACCTGTTTTGCCTTTTAGCACGGCGGCCATGTTGAGTTGTTTGACAACTAGGTCGATGACTTCCCGCGCCGATGTGCGCGGCGTCACGTGCAGCTTGAGCGAGGTACCCGCCGCCAAGCCGGTTTCGTATGCAGCGAATACCTGGAAAAAATTATATGTATCATTCATGCATTCATAAATACAGATTGATGTAACACGTATTTACATAAATGCAATCGTGTTTAGGTATGTCTACATCATAAGAAGTCGCTTGATTAATTTGTATCATATCTATCAATTCAAGTAAAAAGTTAACAACTCGATAACAACGGAAACTTTAAATAATGTGTACCTGCAGTATCCCCGCCTGGTCCTGCGCCCGTTGCTCCTGTGTCTTCACATCTTCGCTCTCTCTTCTCTCATCAGTCTTTGGAACTTTATTGTTATACTCAGCGTCCTCCTGCGTCTCCAACAATGGCTGACGTTTGACGCACAGGTTCGACTTGGCGTAGTCCTGTCCTGTGTCAGTGAAGTCTACGTCTCCTTTTACATTCGTCATACTCTTTGATGCTATGACATTACAAGGGCTCCTATAATGCTTCCCTTGAGGACGGACTTTCAAAGGAACTGTCGTCAGTGGACAGGTTTGACTTTCGGAATCACTTGACAGACTCTGGGCGGACTCAGAAACATTGCCTTTAGATGTTCTGACACTTATCATGCTTCCAGGATAATATCCTTTCACTGTCAGCAGAGGACTTGATGTGGTAGAACTAGCGTTGATGCTGTGCGGCCTGGGCTTCGGTTCTACGTTTTCGTTTTGGAGTACCAGGGTGTCTTCACTTCGAGATGGTGGTAACCGATTGCTACCGATGCTGTTGTGGGAACCAGCTGAAGACTTTATATCGAATTGCGAATTACTACTCATGAAATTGTTGCTCATAGCACTGGACTGTGTGTACTGGGAGTCGGCGCTGCCTTTTCTAGGAAACTTATCCGAGTCCGGGTTTAGGAATTGTGAGCTGCATAAATTCATAGTAGACACAGATGTCTGCCGAGGGGAGAGACTTAACTGTTGTTCGGATTTACTGAATTCAGGATGTAAGTTGGCGTGGTTGCCGTTACCGGCAGGACCAGGCCACGACCCTCGACCAGGGGAAGTTTTGGTAATTTTGCCGTCTCTCGAAGGTATCTGAAGAAAGTCTTTAAATTTGCTATCTGTCTCATTGACCTCTACAGGATTCTCCGCAGACTGTGAAGGTGTTTTGTCTAAAATGTATTTGAGCAATATACCAGAACTCGGTGCTGCCTTGTCTTTATCTCTCGCGAAGCCTATGAGGTCCATGAGCCATCGTTCTGCCTTCCACACCGTATTCAGATTATTTTGCAAGTCTTCTAGTTTTGTAAGTCTCTCTTTGGCTGTCTGTAGCTCTGTGCACGAGAATGCCTCTCTATGTGAGTGAGCAGCTAGAGCCACATCCAATTCTAAAACACAGCTGAGCTTTGAGTATTTGTTCAGAATGTTTGTGTGATACGTTTGTAGGTGGATCATTTCGAAAGCTTGTATGGGTAAGCTGAGTAGATCACCTTTCTGCAAGAGAATTTCCTTCTGACCTGGTACTGAGCAGGCCTGCTCCGCGGGTGGACATATCATGATAAAACTGACGTCGTTGTTTAGTTCGACCACTTCAAGGTCGTATATTCGGTGGGATATGACACTTTCTATTGGAATGTCCATCTCCTTGAAGAGTCTTCGTGCGCCCGAGGCGATAAGATCGAGGAACATTTCTTGAGATTCTGAGGGTTTCTCCTGGCCACTGATGACGAGGCTGTTGATCGTTTGTTGGTCTTCAGACTTGCCCGACTGGTTTTTCAGGTATTCCCATTCTTCACTGTAAAAGAAGGAAGAAAAGGTTATTTATTGATAGGAATTAATAGGAAATAGAAGTATCTGGACTTTATGTGTGTAATATACTTACGCCGATACATGTGGATTGTCTCGGACGCGAGTGTGTGGCGGCACGTTGGGAGTGCGCGCGGGGGCCACGATCCTCACGACCTCCACCGACGACTGCAGCTTCAGGTAGCCCAGGTACAACCCACGAGGCAGCTGTACGCGCGATACCTGTAAATCGTACGAATTTTTGTAAGTAAAAGACGCTAATAAAATCACTATTTATAAAAGTAATTAGACGAAAACAATTTTAACTGAATTCGACTTTTTTGGGTTTTTCTATTGAAAAAGACGTAAAACTGAAGGCAATACGCTACCCACTACATCTGATATTTTTGTAATTAACACTTTTTTCTGCTTGCTCACCTGATGATAAGCGATCTGTTCATGAACCGAAGCCATGAGCAGTTCTCCGATGGTGTTGTCCTCGCTGAGCACCCTCCGCCGCAGCCTGGACACGGCCGCCCAGCGCGAGTTCAGGGCGGACACTGACTTCACAGACTTCACGCTGTTCACACACGACAGAACGATGGTACCGTGAGAGTCACGGAGAGGCTTGTGGTACAGTTGACCTGGAAATGTTGAAGATACTGGTTTAGTCTATACATAATTCTCTGTACATTGAAAATATTGAAAAAATAAATAGCAAGGGTGTTACTGGAGCGATACCCAAATATGTGATAATTTTTTTTGTCTGTCTGTCTGTCTGTATGTTCAGGCATCACGTGAAAACTAATGGTTCGATTTCGATGAAACTTGGTATAATTATACCTTATTATCCTGGGCATAAAATAGTAAAATATATTATTAGAAGTTCCCCTACTTTCCCTAAAGGTATCTCCACTTTAACGTTACAAAAATACCTATTGTCATAATGATTATGAAAGAACTTAGCAAATTGATTCTTACCTAAGTCCTGTATGCACAATGCTGACTGCATCTGAGCTGCCGCTGTGAGGAGTTTCAGTCTGAAGTGTATGGAGGAAGACGTGTGTTTCTCCATATCCGACCGCAGCGCTTTCACGTCATCCCAAGAACATGACACCTGGATGAACGAAAAAAATAATTTAAATGTCAAGAGAAACCGATTCATTGTAAAGAAGAATGAAATAAGGGAATATTTAAACAATGCAATGTTTTGCGATGATAAAATTACCTTCATGAGCCAATGGAAGTCGTTGTAAATGCAGGTAGGGTAGGTCTCATCCACTTCGATGACCGGGAGGAACTCTTCGCTGGTGACCAACACTTTGTCTTCGTGGTATAAGATGCACGCAAGGTAGACACCCCTGGAACATTGTGATAAGATGGTTAACCACAGCAGAAATATTTAGGGAACGGAAATCTTGCTGGTAGATGAGATAATTTTTTATACAGCAATTCCCTCGTTGGCAATATTGTTCAAAAAATAAATTGTTGATAACTTTGACGAAGTTTCAAGTTTCAAGAAAACGGTTTTTCATATTATTCAGAAGACAAATATCATAGAATTGACAAGGTACCTTCTGAGGTTTTTCTGGAACTTGCTGGCTGCAGTGAAGAGCTGTCGGATGGTAGCTGTCTTCTTCCTTGGCAGGCGCGCGTGTGGTGCGAGAGGTCTGGCGCGTGCACTGGCTGCCGCCGCCGTCAGGGCTTCCAGAGCAGCCGCCGCACCACCAGACCCACGGCAACCACGTGCGGATACGTCACGCCAACCTAGAGATAGGCAATGCATATTTAGATTTAGGAGCTTGCGACTTTGGTTATTTTATTTCGAAAACAAACAGATATTATATAACAACTAATTACGATCACATAGCCAACACTTAATCCAAAACATATATTGATGTCAGATACTGTTTCCAAGATCTCGATTATAGAAAAGAGAAGTGCAACATAAAGAATATTTAAGAACATTAATAATAACACAACACATTTCAATATAATTAAGTATTAAGGGAAAATTAAACTTACTGCTAGGTACCACACTCCTTGGAACAGACACGGTGTAGGTTCCCCATCCCTTGATGTTCCCTGCAGCAGCTCTGAAGAAGTACCGTCTGCCTCGAGTCAGGCCGGCAGCCAGGACTCGGGTGCCACTGTTAGTGCCAGACGCGGCCACCTCACGGCAACCACACACGTTGGAGAAGTCAGCTCGAGACGACCATTCGACTGTGGAAGATGGGCAGGTTAAAGGGACATTCTTTTAAGTACTCGTAGATACGAAAATATTCTTCACAAAATGTATAGACATAATTTTATAATAATTTTCGTAAGACATGCTAAATTCATTATTATGTTATCGGCTTTGATTTCATTATCGGATTCCAGGCGGAGGTCGCGGAATGCTGCTAATGAATATGAGCCTCTAGGATGGCTTAAAACTAGTCGAGTTCCTCGTCGAACAGTTACATGAGTAAGCCAATAACACAGAAATTAATGTACCTATAGACATGTTAATAAAGGATATGGATCAGCAATAAGAATAACATTTAAAATATTCTTGATGAAGCCAAAAACTATTTGCAATTTTGCAGTACCTACATAACAGAAATGATACTGGCCACTAACCTTTATACTTGGTGATGATGGGCTGGTCCTTAGGAATGGGCTGCATGGCTCGCGTGTCCTTCAGTCGCACGGTGACGGCATGAGCTCCACATACTTCGAGCTCCGGAGCTGGTGGCGCTGGTGGTACACGGGTTTGTTGCCAGCCTGCTACTAGACGTCTGGAGACAGTCATGATGATTTATAAAAAAAAGTGTTAAAGCCTTAATTTTTGATATCTTCAGGTAACTACGAATGGTAAGTATGTATCAAATAATGTGGGTGCAATGACTGACTACTTAGAAGACGTTTTAGCACAAAATATTTATCGGAATCACTTGAATCAATCGACACGCGATCAGATACAAAAAGATAATCAACTTTATCACCTTAATAATCTAGTTCATTTTGTAAAAACATTTAATAATATTTTTTTAATGCCACAATATTTATAATTCTGTACTTTAAGGGTCACTCTTCAATCAGAGTCAAACGTAAACTGAGATCGAATTTTGCGTCTGTCCAATTGTGCCCATCTGTTGATTTTAATTCACTTCTTACATTTATGTCTTAAAAATAAGTTACATCACACTATTGTCCTATGTCATATGGAGTTTTCAAAAACAAATATCCCAAACAAGCCTAAAATAAATCTCATATCACCTATTATATGCGAGAATTGAAAAGGGGATTGTCCATTTGGGCCATTTATCAATGTTTGTGACAGTACAGAGCCTTCATCCAGTTCTGTCCGGTCTTAACCAGTTTTTATTTACACGTAAATGTTTTTCAATCAGAAGTATACACGCTTCTTGGAAGTAGTGTCGTGATTGAGCAGATTGTTTCAATCAAGCAGATAATGTAAACGTAACATCACTTTCTTCGACTAGGTTCATACCCGTACGTATCGTGAGTGATGTAATCTCTATGATAATGCCAGTATCTTCTTTCTTATTAGAATCTGTTACAAGGTTCTTTATAGATTTCATTCTATTGCAGATAACAATGTAATTGCGTGTTTCTACAATTGTTTGTTGCTGTGCGATTTTTAACTTTATGGAAAATACAACTAGAAATTATCTATTTATCCTCTATCTATTCGTGATTTGGATGTGCAAAGTTTAGGATCAGTCATTAGTTGACAACGTCTACTCAGTTGGTACAGTTAATTTCTACTGATCAATCTAAATTGAGTTTAGTTCATCAAACTTTAAGATCTAGTATCTATTGAAGACTTACTTGAGCGTCCTAACTCTCCTCTCCCAATGCTGTGCTTGCTTGTCTTTCTCAGAGCCGGTGCCACCTGCGCATCCCGTCGTACCAGCTTGGTTAGCAGCTGATGATCTGCAACAATAAGAAATTTATTAACATCTATGGCGTTTTGGAACATCAAAACATTTTTTTTTATATTACGTACATTATTGTGGACAAACCCTCTACTTCTACCAAAACTCCTAGGACCCAGCACCTGATAATAATCTGCTTTTGGTCCTGGTTTTAGTTCAGGTTTAAATCCTTATACCCTTACCTAAATGACGTAGGTAGCTACTAATTTTAAAAATATCTACAAAGAAGGCACTCGAGTGTCTGTGTTGTCTCGTTAAGCTTGTTAATTCTTACATGAAGTTGATTAATATTCGCATACATAGCATCTTGTTAGGTCGTCGCTTTGTGAAGCTCTCTCTTCACCACGACGCCACATTTTCAGGGACTTTATGCCTTCTACGTAAAATAAAATTACTAAGTCCAGATTTAAATGAAATGGAAATGTATATTTTTTTGTTATTTATAGAGAAAAGTAATTTATTCAAAAGATTAACCACCTAGATTATTTGTTGGTAATGCTATTTGGTAGGGTTAAGTTACACACATGTATTGAAATGTAACACAGATATAATAAACGTATGACGTATAATTCAGAAAATAGATACTTTAAGCTGAAAATAGAAATAATTTTAAAGTGAATAACGATTTAGCTCTTCATTAACTAAAGTGAAAACGATGGAAGATAAGGTTCTATTCGTACCTGGTGCAGGCATCTTCCCTGCAGGTCCTCTCAGGTGCACAGCCGGTCACCTCATGCAGCTTGGACTCCGCCTCGCGAGCCAACCGCCGCAGGTGTGTTCCCAATGAGTCGGAGTTCTTGACTGTAACAAAGTTAATTAGGATGAGAATAGGAATGAACCTAATAAAAGGAATTTACAAGTCCCCATTAGTCCCCACAAGAACTTATTCAAAGGTAGATTCCGAATTTAGCGTTAATATTTCTATTTCATACTTTGAATTAGGGTTTTATACATCATGAAATTACGAAAATATTTACGTAGAAAACACAATATATTATGTAGAAAGCATTGAATATATTAACCTCAATTCCCGAAATTACTTGAAACTCTCTCTAAAGCCCTATTTCCAATTTAGTAATAGAATCATCAATTCCCGTACCCAAATATTTCGCTCAAACATCGCACGTAACATTCCAATCGGAATAACAAAAGCGTCACGCATTCAATGATGGCTGATCGAACAGATCGTACTGCAAAATGTATTTAGATCAATCAGTTGAATACCGACCAGCGATCAGTACCAGTACCCTTAGTACAAGTTTGCTTTACATTGAACGAAAACGAAACGAGAGTTTTTTTTTTTTTGAGGGGGGAAAATCATTCAATGACTTCTCCCGCCTTGGGCGAGGCGAGAGGGAGTGTCAGACTGTTACTGACTAAAAACCACCCCGTTCCTTCTCCTGCTTTTCGAGCCGGAGCCCCGGTAAACCCGCTAGGTAGTCCGCAGCTCCGGAAACGAAACGAGAGTGTGGTCGGCATTCTGATTGGCCCGTGCGAATGTACCAACCAATCAGAGCGCCGAACGCGCGCTCGTTTCGATCTAACACAAAATAAACTCGTACTAAGTCCTGCTAACTACGGTTAATCGTGGATTCAAGTCCCGTTTGCATGCTGGTCGCGTTCACTCATCACAAAACTGATTAATTTGCTGACGTACTGCCTAATTGATTGTCCACGGTTCGACGGCTAATTGGTTTTATGCTTTCGTTTACAATTTGATGGGAATTGATCGTATTTTCCTAAACAAAACGTTTTGTATAAAGGATTTAGGGGCCTAGATTGAAAAATATTGCCTCGTGCTAGCAAGAGTAGTAAGCCCGTTAACCTAGAGAATATGAAAAATTTTGTTTATATCAGAGTTAAGAAGAGAATGGGGAGTTAGGAACTGAATAATTTTACCCCAAATGCCATCCATAAAAAATACCGTCATGATGTTACAATATCTTTTAGGTAATTTCAAAATCAAATCCAGAAAGGGAGCAGATATTGTAATAAGACGCGAGATTTTATCAGAATAAGCGGAATTACTCTTCCATGTAAACTCAAGGTAAAGCGTCTTAAAGGTGGGTACTTAAGCGTCTTCTATTACAGCCTTGTTTGTTTCAGAGTAAGTGAAGGCATTATAGGCATTATTATTCATGATCATGGCCTCTTTTACGGTTGCTTTAAAAAAAAAACGGCAACAGTATTTTTGTGACGTGCGATACAGCGATGTAAGATCAATGTTTATGTTCCAGCGGAGTGCTTTAAAGCGCTTTGACACAACGCGGATAATAGTCTTGGCGCTGGAAAAATAAATGTCACAGTACATTCTGTTTCCTCTCGTAATAATAAAACTTATTCGGCATTTCCGTCGGAAACATTTCGAGTTGTCGGCTTTTGAGAATATTGGGTAAAGTTACCGTAACTTTGTATTCTACGCAATAAAATTGATACAATATAAGTATTGAAGTTCGAAAGCATATTATATTGTGTGGGAGTTCTATTTACGGTAAGAACCTGCGGGATTTTAACGGCGAAACTTTGGCGAAACTCTTCAAACTTTTTATAGACGTTCAAGAAATTTTATGTAAAAGCCATGAACGGTTTCGTCATGTTTGTCGCTCATCTGCTCGAATACAAAATAACCATGATAATAATTATTTATTTAAACTTGAAACAGTCACAACATTTCAACCAGTTGTGGTAAAATAATGACGCTAAAGTACCAAATAATAATCCGTCATAACAAGCATTATACCTATCATTAAAAGTTATATAATAACCTTATACCTACCACTAAAATATAGAGAAAAGTCCGCAGACCTTTTTGCTACAGTTTTTTGCGACGAACATGGGCGGAAAAACACATTTTTTCGCGTACCTATACGTTTAAGCGGTCGTTGAACCCAAGCCGTAAATATTTTTCTCTTAGCTTTATAGAGTCTATACGGGCTTTTAAGTTATCAATCTTTTTGGAGTGACAGTATTCATGATCTTTATTTAGCACATGTGGAAAACTGGATATGAAATATGTTATATAAAAATTGTGTGGGTACATTTATATACTATACGCCTGTTTCACCCACCCACCATACATAAGTACCCGATAAACTTATGTGACAGATAGTTTACACAATTTACGTACCATATTCAAATGTATCTTTTACATAGCGGCTATCTGGACATTATGAAAAAAGTCCTTAATGTCACCTCTTCATAAAAACCTCATTACTTGACTAGATATACAGTCGTTTGTAAAACCAACCCTATATAAGTTATACAATACAAAATACCTGAAAATTATTCATTCACCTTAGTAAATTATAATATGGGGGCGAAGGCGTCGCAAAACCTCGCAAAGGTTGGCTGTTTTACATTTTGAAGGAATACATTGACGCTACACGCAATGTTTGGTCGCCTAGAAGACTTGAAATATACGACCCACTTTGATAGTTATTCATAAGTTAGGAAACAGACTGTATTTACGGTTTAAAAGCATTATTTGGTTACTAATACCAAGTATGTATGTCGTGGTGGAGGTTCAAAACCTATCAACGGCAAGTATTAAAGTGACTTTTTTCGAGTTCTATGTATTTTCTAAGACTATTTAGACACTAGTGACGTGCTGGAATTGCATGGAACACGATACTGCTGCATACAACGCTTGTACCCAACCTATGCAATACAAAATGTTAGGAGGACAAGGACTTTGTTTCATAGTACGCACGTTGTAGCAGAAGTATTAGATTCTTTACTTTAAGCTTTAAAAGCATCATTACTGTCAATTTCTGAATAAAACCGGTATTAAGTAATAATAAATTTTTGAAGTCCTATCAAACACCTATACTTATTATAATTTTAAGTCTCAATAATCATGAAGATACCACCTAATATCTCATTCTCGTCTGATCTGTTTACTACTGAAAAAGATTTACTACGAATATTTGAAAAGTAAATCTCCATTCCAATAATATATTGAAGAAACACCACAAGTGTACGGCCGGGTCGCGTCGTCGCGTTTGAAAGCAATATGGTGCAAAATATATTTTTGTTGGAGCGAATACGTCTCGATTGTGCCTCCCGGGCGCTCGCTGGCAATTCTCCCAATTTTTGGTGCATCGAGTGTATAGCTCAAGGGGTGAACTAACAAGCTGTTTACTATCGCTGCCAATGAGAGGTTTTGCTGGAATTATTTTTAATTGGTGTTGTTTTTTTTTTGTTTTGGAGCTTGACGGTTTTTACGATGTTTTTGCAGACATTTTGGTTAACACTTTTTACCATTTGTGTTTTAAGTCCCATGTAATAGGGGGTGAGTCTATAGCCAAATACTGGGCACAATTTCCGTGCTACAACTTTTAGAAAACGATGTTACTTTGACCCAGACCCATTGTTGCATAAAGAAGTTATGATTTTATTTAATATAACTTAGCTTCCGCCTGCAGCCACAAGCTTCCACACAATGCTGCAAATAACTCCTGTTGAGCCGCTGGATTAAAACTGAAAAATAGTAGATTTTTCCTGTATCCTATTTTATGCCCAGGATAAAAGGTATAATTATACCAAGTTTCATCGAAATCGAACCGTTAGTTTTCACGTGATACATGAACATACAGACATTGATAGTATCCGGTGCGTCCCAGGGACATGAATGCCTATCTTGGATCCCGCAAGCATGGAAATTAATCATTGAAGCGTGATGAAAAGTATACTATAACCTGCCCAGGAGTATGAATAACAATTGTACCAAGTTTCGTTGAAATCTGTCGAGTGGTTTTTATTTCTATAAAGAACATACAGAAGACAGACAGACAAAAATTTTTCTGATTGCATTTTTGGCGTCAGTATCGATCACTAATCACCCGCTGATAGTTATTTTGGAAATATATTTCATGTACAGAATTGACCTCTCTACAGATTTATTATAGGTAAGTATAGATTTCGACGATGCATTTTAGTTGTTGCTTAGTTTATGTAATACAAGCTTTACCTTGGTATAAATAAAACGTATCCAGCGTTGATTTATCTCACTGTTTCCTAAAGAAACCGAACAAAATCGTGGAAGTTTGGGCTTACAAAGCTTACAGGATATGTTTCGATCACCGGTCTTAAAGTTACCCGGGTCAGTTGCTTGCTTCACATATAGATCGGTAAACTTCGGGTGTTCCTCGGCTGTCCTCGGATCCCAAAGTTTTGCCGGAGGCCATTGAGATCCCCCTATTTGTTTTACTTTTTGTTCTTTTTCTATTTCCTATCACTCGTTCGTAAAAAGTCGTATTGACTTATGAGGGTTCTAGCGATTTGTCGTTCGTGCCATAAATACGTATTATGTATGCTATGTAGGTACTGGCATAGCTGGACTGAAGGAAATGACAGCCGGATGGGAAGTTGCATACAATTTTTTCTTGGTTTTATTTACTGATACTGATACGTAGCAGTTTTACCAATAATTAGGTACTACTCTAAGACAAAGGTTAAAATAACAATCAAGTGATGTTGATCATTTAAAACTTTCAGACATCAGCTACAGAATAACAGACAAGTCGTTTAAGCATGACACGTGCAGACATACATACATTTGAATAGAAATAAGATAATTCTAGAAAAACAAATCACGCCCACTAAGTGGAAGCGATGAAAACTGTAGATATCGTATGAAAGTAATCGAGTAATCAGTTAGAGATAGGGACAGATAGTAATAGTGTGTCCTACCGACAAAGCATTATCATAGAATATTTGTTTGTTGCCCCGATTCGCATTAAATCTGTGTGTCTTTATCTAATTACAGATAATCGTGAAAGCGTTTATAAATAATTGGGCTCAATTTCACCGATTTTCTTTTTGTTCTGAAGGTGATAATGGACATTTTAGTTTTAGCATTGGGTGCGTTTCACCAGGGATGTGTTGTGGATGCATTTGGCTTCCACCAATCATATTCATTGGTACACAATAACTTAAGACTGGGGGAAACGGATTCAGCTAAGCTATGTTTTTTATTTATATTACTATCGATACATCGCATACTCGACCTCCGCATCTAGCTCAGCTTAATATCAGTGGAAACGGTCGCATAGTTTAACAGCTTAGCTATGACATCTTCGCAGCATAGCTACATAGCACATCTCTTTTGGAAATGCACCATTAAAGGTACGATGATAATATATTTTTTTGCGTAAACTAAGAAGTAAAGAATCCATTGAAACTAGAATAAACACTAGACATCAACAATAATACCAGCACGTTTTTCGACCCAATTATAAACACATCGAAAATCCCTCGCATGCATTTACCAAAATTTAGTTCCACTCTACTAACAACCTTACGCCTCGAAAATAGGGTGGAAAATTGAAATTACACACTGAATGCGGTTAAATGCATATTTGTAGTCCAGATTTCGTGACATAACTGTAGTTGGATGTATAGGAGCGTCACGAGTGGCGCATGGTGTCACGCGACGTAACAAGTAATTGTCCGTCAGGCGAGACAGCGCGGCTGGCTCGGACAGGGCTGTCCGATGGCCAAATGTGGTTACATTATGGAGAGCAATATACAGAATGTTTCTTTGATTTAAAACAAATTGTTTCTACTTATCGATAAACTTGTAATCTAAAACCCGCTCCTAAGTGTAACAAACACCCTTTGACTCATGAAAACCACATCATAATCCGTTCAGTCAATCGTGAGATATTCACAAACTATTGTTTTATCCGACTAAGAATTAAGTTTTAGGCAAGTTTGTTCCAAAATTCATATATAACAATAATTTATTTAATGTTTATAAACACAGTCCTATTCGCAAACATCCCTGTTGTCTGTCAAGCGAGACAGCTGGGCTGGGCTGGACATGACTGCCCAAAATGTGGTTACATTATGACAGAGAAATTCCCATGAGGCGTGATATCACGGGTTTATGTCGTCGGCTTAATAGATAATTGTATAAGGAAGAAATGTTTGATGTCTCTTGAGGGAATCATGGATGTGAAGAGATTGGCGTGAGATGAAGATTTGAAGAGATGGTTTTCAGATTTGGAAATAAGGAAGTATTTTTGCAAGGGACTGCAAGTATTGCTCAGGATAATCTTGCACGAAGTCGTTAAGTACGTGTTTAAAGTCATCCTAAGCATGTACTACTATGGTGTGTGCATTGCACAATATTTTTAAGTCAGTGACATAACTTATTGATGCACTGTCTGGGAGATAAAACGTCAAATTAAGTAAGATCGATCGGTTTTTCGTATGCATGTATTTCAGACAGATAATTTCAGATGTCTGCAGTCGTCGATGTAAGTTATTGAAGTCATATGACATTTTTTTACTCTAGGTACACTTAACTATTTTTTTGATACGGTACTACCATAAAACCGGTAGGTTGACAACCCTATACAAGGCTACTGGTTTGGCGACACGTTACAAATATGGTATCGCCGGCAGCGTAGGGTTGCACAAATGCACACGCCGATGTCCTGATAGTCAATTAATCAACACACAACACGAAAACCTCTCCGGTCACCCGCACATCCGTGATAACAATATAACGTTTATTACAATAACATTAAAGTCTATTTCAGTGTATCAATGCAATAGTGTCTGTTTTAATGAAATCATCGTTTATTTACCTACTTCCAATTCCAGTCCGATTGTGACTGGACATCAGCATATGTAATGGCCGGTAAACTGTATTAGCATTCTGCAGTTCCGTCGTCATTGTGTTTCAGTGACATTTACATGATTTCAAATTGCGTGCTTTTACAATTGTACGCATTGCGTGGGTGTCCACTGTCCATTTACGTTTCCCAGTTTTTGTCATGTTTCCGTTTACTTTTTTCACTATTTCCTTATACCAAAATTATGACTGTTTTTTAAAACGTTCCCTCACACTAGTATTTTCTTCTCCTGTGTGGTGAATGCGCTTACAAACATACAAGTTAAAATACACATGTCATTCAGACCCGAAACAACAATTTGTGGATCACAAAGAGTTGCTCCGTGCAGGAACCGAAACAGCTACACCGCTACACTTTGTGCGGCAGCCGGTTACCCAGCCACCGCGCCAACCGTCCAACCGTCAAGTTAAAGAATGCTCGAAACAAGAGAGTAAGAAGTATAAGTCTAATTTATTATATAAGGACCTCCTTTTTTTATCCAAGGTCGTAGACCGAACAAAAACCTAAAATTTCTATAACGTGCCTTAAAATTCACATTCACGCGAAGAATTCCATAAAAATCGTCTGAACATTATTCTTTGCCACCAAATCACATTTCTTGAAGCCCGTAAAAATCTCGTGAGGAATGCAAATTATAAAAATGCCTCAGGGCTCAGGGATGGAATGACAGGGCTAGCCAGGCTCATATTATCGATTAAAGGGATACGTATCTTACTTATATACTTATTGTAAATTTTTACTTTGATCTTGGACAAAACAGAAAATTAACAATCAATCGTTTTTCATTAAAGAAAGACTCAACCTTTGTAGATAAATTGCAAAATGAAAGCTGTGGCATTAAGTAAATTTAAGCAATAACGACTTGTCGATGTATCTCGTGACTAGAGGTGCCAGAGGGCTGGTTTGTTCCTCAGTCAGAGGATAAGCATTGCCATACAACGTGGTAATGCTGCCAATCCTTCTGGGCACTTTCCCTATCGATGCGGACTTTTGTATTTCTAGTTTAGTTTTAAATAGTATGTTTTATGATGTAGAATTGATTTATAAATAAAAGTAAAAAAATAACTAGCAATAACAAACTTTAAAGAAGCTGTCTTAAGAAACGAAATCGAAAAACCAAGTCAGGTAGTGAATGAACACGGAAAACATAATATGAATGGTACAGTGGCAGAAATTGAAAAATGTATGAGTTCAGTGAAGGGATCCAGATATTGTGCATTTGCTCGAATGCTCTTCATATTGAGGTTGGGTTCGAATTTATTCTATTCCACATTCAGATTCGTATGAGGAACGAGCAAAATGGAAAAATGGTGTTATTTTTAATATGATACTATTACAGAGATGTACGTTTCAGAGTTTTTTAGTTTTAAAAGCAGTTACGGCTTGAAACTAGGAACTTTCAAAGTATTTTTAATATTTATTTACACAACAACAACAAACCCATAACAACAGACCCATTTGTGAGTGAGGAAAAATAGAGTGACAAAGGACAAAGTCCTAACATCTAAATAAAATTCAAATACAAGACATAGAAAACTAGTAACAGATACCAACTTAGAAGTAAACAATGAAATTGTAGCTTCAACTTAAAGTAGCGAAGAAAGAACAGACCTATAGAACTAAGAACAATTAATAAAAAACTAAAAAACCCGACTGCGTTTCTTTATAACATGAAAATGAAAAAACCCTAAAACAAGAAAGTCATTGTAAAATTGAAGCAGTCGGGACCCATTCTAAACATTTAGTGAGGGCATATACTGCTGGCTTTCTAGACTGGGTCCCGACTGCTTCAATTTTACAATGACTTTCTTGTTTTAGGGTTTTTTGATTTTCATGTTATAAAGAAACGCAGTCGGGTTTTTTAGTTTTTTAAATTACCTTTTTTATTTCATTTTCTTTTAGTTTTATTATTTTTATAGTCTCTCTCACAGTAAATACGAATCAAACGACCCCTATCAAGCTGAAATCCATCGAGTCGTTCAGGCTAGAGAGTGAGCAATATTCGAATTTGGCGCCAAAAATCCGCCATTTTGTTTTTTTATTATTTTGATGTACCCAGTGTCACTCTCACAGTAAATACGAATCTAACGACACCTCTCAAGCCAAAATCCATCAAGCCGTTTAGGCTGCAGAGCGTGCCAAACAATTATACATACATACATACATACATACATACATACATACATACATACATACTCGAAAAACATAACCCTCCTTCTGGCGCAGTCGGGTAAAAAGGACAAACATTAGCACACAAACAAAATGAAGAGAAAAGATTCAACAGCAAGGTTATCTCGTTTATTATCAGTTAATGCCAACTCTAAGAGCACATGACTTGGAAATATTCTGATTAGATCTGGAACTAGTCATTTCGAAAGTGAATCATTTGTTTTGGCTACAGATCATTACCTATTAGAAAGGGTTATTGGCATTGTTGAGATAAATATCGACCTAATAATGTCGCATAAACAAAAACAAAACTGACATTCTAAGTCCAAAATAATAAGAACAAACAAGATTTCTTCTTGTTTCGCAAAGATTTAGGTACAAATGTTGAAAACAAACTGTTTGATTTAGATAGCGGGAAAGATGAAGATTGTGTTATAGTAGTAGTCTAGGTTGTAACTTTGTAAGCGAGTTTACACAGCAGAGATTTCGATAGTGGAAGTTTTATTTGAGATCTTAGCTTGGAAAATTCTTCGTAAAAGTCTATTTATAGATCTTACTTAGTTTGCAAAGCTACTTTATTTAGACCTGTTAACTAAAATGCATTTGTATCCAATTGATAATCTGTAGCCTGTGAAACTTTGCGTTCATGATGCCGTCGATGTGTCTTTATGGCGTGTCTGCCCTTTCCGCATGTGTATTGCCTGACTTGATTTAAATTGATGTTTCGAAGATATCAGATTGTTTCACGGTAGATTACATAGGGCAGAGAAAGGGCAAAGACAAAAGATCATAATTGCTGTTGCTATTATCTTTTTTGATTTCATAAGTTGTGATATGCAGACTATTAAAGTATGACTTACATTGCGTTCCTTCCTTAGCTCCGAATTCCATAAGCATTTTCGCAAGTTGTCTGTTGGTTGCCAGCACCGCCACGTCCAATGGTGACAAACCGTCTGCGTTGAGACTGGAAAACCATATGATCCATTAATACCTAAAGTCAAGATATTACCTTTATCAACACAAGTACCTATAAAGATAATAAAAATACTTGGTTTTATTCAAATTTCTGGTTAAAAGTATGATTCATATTATTATTTGAATTTGCAATTTTACAGTTTTTGGAATAGCTTTGCTCAGGTTGATTTAATTTAAAAACCCAAAACAAGAAACCTTGAAAATTCAGGAGGATTAACGTTTTACGAAAGGAATTTATTTACATATGTACGAATTAGATTGATGAGAAAACATTTGTAGTTTAGGAAGCTTTCCAAATCAACTTTGCAAAGGTCAATTTCATTAAACTAACGTAACTTTAAACGAGTAGGTATGGTACGCACAGCCAAGTATACGGCCCAACAAGTTAATGCCTCAGAGGGAAGGGCAAAAGGGAATCATGATTAACTTTTGTAAAGTGGCTCGCAGAAAGAGGGCTTTGACTAACAATATCATGCAGAAGTTGGTTAATTTAATTTACAAGTTTACGTTCGTAAAGCGGGTCCGCCTATGATAGATCATTGTTATAATTATGGTCTTGATTAAGTTATGAATGGGATTTGAGTTTCGTAAGGATATACCGAACTTGAACATAAGGCTTATTATTGCCTGAAAGTAAGGTTTTAGAGTTTAGTGTTTATATTGGGGGAGGTCTATGTTCAGCAGTGGACGTCCTGTGGCTGATATGATGATGATAATGAAGGTTTTAGTGTTTCGGTAGTTATGATAGGCAAAGAACATGTCTAAAATTTAGCTAGTTCTTTTGTATTGACCAGTAGATTTATGAATAATTACGAGAACTAAGCAGTTTATATTGATACACGTCATCCACAAGCAACTAAACTTTTTAATGATTAAAAAGGAGAATCTACAACGTTTAATTAATTCGATGGCAATAAGAAAAAGTATATTAACAGTGTTACTGCAAACGAAAAACGTACTACAGTCATCGATAGTCACAAACGAAATCCGAAGGAGATCTCTCGTAGACCAATGCTGAATGTGTAAACAGTTTCAGATCGTTTGTCTCGTGACAAATCCAGGTGTCCTGAAGTGCACTCGCAGTAACAGTTGGACAGGGATAAATTCCCGGTGGATGCATTTTGTTTTATTCTGCATTGATCGTTAGTTCTTATTCAAGTGAGCTTTACTGTAGTAAAGTGAGGTACTTGGTCTTTGATGGACGAGTTTTGTTTCTGATTTAGTTTTGTTTGGTAGTTTGATTTTTGTGTGTCAGCTTTTTGTTAAATATCCTTGTGTCATAGCTTTGGTTTTTGGATTTATCAAATTGTTTTTTGTTGTTAGCGTCATCAGCAGATAGTTTATATAATTAGGTATAGCCAAATTGAAGGTCGTACAGCCTTCAAAATTAGTTACAAGAGAAACATGTGCTTACTAGCAGTTTATTGTCGTCTATAGATAAAATCGAATCGAATCAGTTGAATAGCAAAACTCTGATATGAATACTGACGTATTGGAATAGTTGGGATTTGATAACTGGATTTTAAATAAATATTTGAAATTGATTTGTATATAAAACCCAATCTAAGATTACTAAGTCGATAAAGCATACAAATCAGAGTTATCCACTCAAAGTTGGGGTTTTCTATGAGCAATGATTGAGGAAATGATGGATGAGGGAGAAATAGACGGATGTATCATTAGAAAAGAATTGGTATCTGATAAGTTGTACTACGTGCGAATTATGTGGTCAGTGGTATACCCTATCGGGTGATACTTTTTATCAGTGACGTAGTAATAAGGTGTGAAGATGGAAAAACCGTGTCATATGTCTGCCTACTGGGGGCTTTTAATAAAAAGAACAAAGCTCTAATTGCATTTTATGTCCTGATAACCTATTAGTCTATTACTAAGTCAGGATTATCGTAGTTTTGTTTATAAACTGACCACCATTCAAAATAATCCATATTAATTTATAACTGAAATACGATATGACCTAATTTAAAGGAGACAACTTGACTTACAGCGAAGGACCAAAATAGTTACTGAATATGAAAACTCCTATTCATCTTCGAGAGGAAACAAGTCCTAAGTCAAGTAACGGTAAGTAAAGGTGAGTAAATGGTCATACCTGTTGACGTCGACATCAGTGGACTCCAGAATGTTCCGCGCCTTGTCGAGGTAGCCATGTTCGACGGCTGCAAACAGGGCTGTAACAAACAGAACTAAGATTCACTTTAAAGAACTACTGCGGTACTGATATTTGTGGTAAATATCAGTTTGTATTTATTCTAATGTTGGGGCCACATTAACGGGAAATGCCTTTTAATTATCGCGATAATGGGCATTGACGTTAAACGTTAGTGTGGCCCCACAGTAAAGAAGAAAAGATTATTATGTTAGTAGATAGTTCGAATAAAGTTGAACTTTTATTTCGCGACCGGCTTTCGAAGACTTTTTTGAAGAAGGTAGAAATAGTTAGAGAGGTTTGTTTGAATACATAAAGTTAGTTGTTAAAGTAAGGAAGTAAGTAGATTAGGTATGTGTGAGTGGTGTGAGTATGTTAGTTAATTGTTGTTAAATATTAGTAACAGTGTTGTGTGAGTGTAATGTTAGAAAGAACAAAATGATAGATAAAATAAAAAATATTAAGAAAAAAATATAACATATCGTTTAGTAAAAGGTGGTAATATGAAGTTAATAAATGTTAAAAATAAGAAACAAACACAAAAAAGAAATAAAAGAAAATAAAAACGAAACAAATACCGTGTAAATGTATGTTAACTTGTGCAATTTTGTCTTGTTGCGCGCGCGCATCCTTCTGTTGTCGACGTGTTGCCTTATCGAGGTGCGGGGGGTGGGGCGCGCATGCGCTCAACGACGGCAACTCCCCCCCGCACCCTTCGAGAAGCGCGCCGTACTGCAGCTCTAAGGGAGAAACGGGATAAATGAACAAAATGGAAACAAAAAAATAAAAGATAAAAACAATAACACGATAAAAAGGATTTTTTTTATGATTGGCGTTAATTCTTCTACTTAAAATATGTTAATAAACGATTTGATTCATTTTGATTAGTCTTATTTTAGTCTAACCGTCGTACTCAGAGTCATTTAACCGTCCTTAACAATTGTTTTCCGAAGAAAATCGTCACTAAGGAATAGTTTAAGTAATCATCAAACGTCTGTGAGTGCGGCAGTAAAACACTTAAAAATAACGTCAATTTACCTACATATTAAGACTGACAATTCAACCCAACAACTAATAACTAATGAATTCATTTGATGAAGCGATTTCAACGCAGTTTGATTGCTAAAACATGTCAAGATAAACAATGTTTACAAATGTTCACTATAAATTACAAGTACCGTATTCTCTAGAAATTATTCAAAGTTCAGCGTTCCTAGTCAAATTATGTCACTTTAACTACAAAAGGGGTTATTTATTGTCCCGTCCGTAGTACAACAGCGATTTAATGATTAATGGTGCCTTTGAGAAATGGCGCTACATCTGATCAATATTTTCTTGTAAAATACTAATTACTTTGGTTTATTTTGAGAATATCTGGATTTTGTGTCAGGAGGACTATTAATCACCTTTATTGTGATGTGATTTGAGTCCCATTTTGAATGTAACGTGATCAAAATTACATTTTAGGTTAGCTTTTAAATGGTTACAGGTGATTAGCCTATTGTAAGAGAAAAAAGAATCGAGTCTTTCGTAGGTATACAAATTATATAAAAAAAATAATGCGGTATCTATACCCTTACGTTTAAAGTAATCGAAACGAGAGCACGTTCGGCGCTCTGATTGGCCAGCTCGAATAAACCAACCAATCAGAGCGCCGAACGCGTTCTTTAAACGCAAAGCAAACTCATACTAAGGGTACAGTATTCCATATTTATTAAGAACTTCCGATCCACCTACATTAGTACAGTCAATTTATCAAACTGCCCACGATATACCGACACCCAAAGGTTAACCATTTAACAATGAACATGATTACTTCAATGTCAAACTGTTTCTATGCCAACATATTATTATAAGTAACTAACTTAATACCTTCCGATAAACCAGGTATACAGGCCACATTTTTTATTAAATATTCTACCTTATGGTTTTGGTCTAAAGTCGGAATTGCAATAAGAAAAGTTGAAAGATGGTGTAGGTTGATCTGCGGGCGCCAGGACCTGATAATGAGATTTGAAAGGTACTTCATTTAAAAGGATTTCATTAAGACGAGTTGTGCAATTAGCAGCTTTCAACAGGTCGGTGATAAATAGCTGCTGATTGATTGTTGGCAGGTAAAATTTGCTTTATTCATGTCTAGTCCGTAGCGACCCAGTTATGAATTATTGTAATTGCCTTTGCTTTGAACTGAGACTATTGTTTCGACTAGTCTTAATCGCTGTCTGGTGTCGATTGCCAATGTAGCGCTAATAACTCTTTCGAAAAGATTTCTTAAACATTCTAATAAAATAAAAGAAAATTTGGTTTTGTCAGTCCAATATTTGGACTATCATTAGTAGAAATAGCGTTTTTTTATCTTGAAATCAAAAGGATTTATTATGTAGATATTTCCAGTTCAAATTAAAAGAGGTGATAGTTCAAACCTTTTAAAATTTTAAACCACACTACAAAGCTATACTTTATAAGTCATGATATGTTACTGACAAGTATAGCAGCTCACGAATTGCCCCAAGGCACATCCGAGGTAACGCTACATAGCCTTATCCAGCAGCTGACGGCACAAACATGGTGATTAGGTGTCGAATTCGATATAGATTACAAATTGAATTCACAAGGTGACATGCGGCCCTGTCAGAATATTAAAAAGCTTACATTCACCTCAATGTCATTGTCGGATATTCGGAATATTCACCTTGTGGAGGGCTGTGGAGTGTAGAGGTTATTTTATAAGGCGTGCATAATTCATATAACATTGCTATACTCCCAGGTTTAAAACGCCCGCTTCTCGAAACTACCAACGGCAAGTACCAATGTGACTTTTTCCGAGTTATATTATGTTCTTTCTAAGATTATTTAGACACCACTGGCAAACGGTGAAGGAAAATACTTTCAGGAAACCTGGGCTTATAATAATATTTTTGAAATTGCCGAATCGAAATCATTAAACAAGTGTGATTGATTAATGCTCAAACCTTCTCCGTGTGAAAAAAGACCTTTGACCAGCAGTGGCCACTTATAAGTTGATGATGATGATGACGCGGTAAAAACCCACATTATGATCAGGATCATCGTCTGGATCATCAGGACCAGATGAACAAGAGGTTGGCTAGTAGTAATCTCCTAATCATATAATGTAAGTTAAAAGTTTGCTGATTACCAATAAAAACCCCTGTATATTTGGGCACATAATCAGAGAGTTCTTTTCAGACAAATTTCTTTCATCCATTCTCTTCTATAATCAAACCACCGTGACATTCCTGTCTCAATCCTTGTCACTACGTTTGTTCAAATTTCAGTTTAATAAAACTTCGACAGCCAATCGGAATTCCTATCATAACAAGCAAAGGACCGGATGCTTGCGAAAGGGAAAGCGGAAAAACATTATCTTGTCTAACTTTAAGATCTTAGATTTTCTTTCTAATGGCGAAAATTGCTTTGGGATTTTGTTTGAAATACGTATTATGACATGAAAATTTTACTTTTAAACTTTCAAAGATAAAGATGCTTTGTTACATGTCATTGTCATTTAAAAGGTTTATCTTTATAATGCTTTTCTACCAGAGATGAGCTATGCTACGTTGCTGTGGATGCGTTTGGCTTCCACCAATTATTTTTATTGGTACACATAGCTTAGCACTGGTGGAAATGGACTCAGTTAAGCTATGTTTTTATATGGAAATATGCATGCTATGGATGGCTTCCCTAATATCGATACATTGCATACTCGAGCTGCGCATCCAAAACATGTCAGCTTAGTAGAACAAGTATTATTTTTAAATTGGATTATCACTTTATAAAGGACTGTAGATGATGACGATGATGTGTAGATAATTGACGAAAGCTCAAACCAACAGTTAATACCACAAGTAAAATAATAAAGTAGGTATTCATCTAATTGCACGGTTACATGTATTCTGTGGAAAATTCACTAACGAGATATAACTAACTGTTTCAACAATTTCTGTTAGTCAATTCGGTAGTTCCCTAGTTCCCAACTATTGTTCTTACAAATGTGTGCTCATAACATAACGAGTACTGTTTAGTTTATTACTCATACATACAAGAATTTAATAAATATCTTCGTATGTTAGACTAGGCTTATTTGTTTTAAACTTATTTGTATTGAAAATAATTTGTGCATTACTTATGAATGGGTACGGTAATGAGTTAGTAACTTAGTTAATAGAAAGGTAAACAATTTCTGTAATTAGTAGGTATTTATGGAAAAATACGGAGTTTTATCTTATCTAGCCATGGTTTTATAGTAAGAGGCGTAGTCTGTGTGGCTACACACGAAATTAACTCGTAATGCAAATGTTTAATCGTATTTCAGCATCACTTTTAATAGATATTGGGTTTTTACGCGCTTTCCTTCATACGAAGTAGAAAGAAAAGTATTAAGCCTCACAGAAAACCGACGAGAAACAACACTTGCGTTGTGTGAGTGAGGTTACCGGAGGCCCAATTACTTCCCTTCCCAATCCCCAATTCCCCAACAACCCTTAAATTCCTAACCCCCAAAAGGCCGGCAACGCACTTGTAACGCGTTGGTGTTTCAAGTGTCCATGGGCGGCGGCGATTGCTTACCATCATATCCGTCGGTTGTTTATCGACTTAACCCATAAAAAAAATATAATTTGATGTAATGAACTTGTTCTTATTACCCCATTTCATTCTATTGACACCTAATTTCGAAATTTAATTAATAAAATCTGCCAACAATATTGCAATTGTTTAATTCGCATCTGTACTAACATTAAATGTGGAGTTTCAGTAGCCATTTTCATTTTATTTTGCTTAGAAACTGTCTGTCTGTACCTCAGTACCTACTAAACAAGTTTAATGATGACATTAAAGTCTTGTAAGAGTAGTCACGTAATTCTTTAAAACATTTGTCATCATGATTTGACGAAATCTTTGCAAAGAGAGAAACACTTGTCAACTTTCACCTCATCAATTATAATTACGAGTTACTTGTACTTGTGTACTGTAAGTCATAATATTTAAAGATTTAAGCAATTCTCATTATTACTTATTTGCTTGTTGTGTATAAGTTTTACTTATTTGCTATAAGTAAGATACCTAATGTAGTTTGTTTTCTTTTGTTTAAGGTTTTAGTATTGATATGTTTATTTAAAACCTTTCTATTACCTATCATAATTATGTCTGCAACTACGTACTTTTTTATGGAATAAGTGGCAAACGAGCAGACAGGTCACTTGATGGTAAGCGATCAGCGCCGCCCATGGACTCCTGCAACACCAGAGGAGACACAGGTGCGTTGCCGGCCTTTCAAAAAGGAATACGCTCTTTTCTTGAAGGTACCTACTACCAATCATGGTAACCGATTTCGAATGTAACTATTTATTAAAACAAAATCCAATTAAATTTGGAACGCAAATCTGCACACCGCCAAAACCATCACCACCCATTGGTCTAAAATTTAAAACACAAAAATTACCATCGACAATTTATTTTGAAGCGCTATTACGCTTTAAAAAGCGCTATTACGCTTTAAAGCGAACCAGCGCGAATGTAACGTAACGTAAACAAAGGAAAGCGTCACGAAGTAAATTCCCAGAACGAAACGAGGGGAAAGGTTCCCATCATTGTTGGGCATGCGTTATTGTTCCAATCACTTGAGACCCCAGGGCTGGGGCTACTAATTATACTGCCTAAGATATGTAAGAACATCTATTTCCTTAAACGTTACGTAGTCGTTTTGTTGAAGACTTTTTGTATGATTGTTAATATTTTCTTAACTTTTAAGAACAATTATTGTTCTCTATAGATCTGAAGTTATCTAAAAAGTAAGGTTATTAACAGATTAAAATTAAAGGACTTTTAATCTGGCTTCACAATGGTTTTAGTTTAATTTTCAAGCTCAAAAACTTCCACAAATGGACAGTATAAGTCCGAAAGTTTAACAAGCACCTGTAAGTATATTCTCACACATATTATTTACATAGGAGAACACAGGCAACCCTAAGCATGTCTCCAATGACGTGCGTCGACGCATCGCGTGGGTAATCATTACTCAACGCGTTTAAAAAAACATAAGAAAGCAACAGTGATGTATCGTAAATCGTTTGTATTGGACAGAACGCGGAAGGATCATGGAACAACAGCGACGCGGAACGTAGCATCGAATAAATCGAATAAATTTGTAATATGGTCAAGTGTGAGAAGGCTGTTTAAGTTCTGACCTTTGCTGCATCGCGTGTGAAAATTTATGGAGGGGTGACGGCCATGGGGTCATCGGTTGACTGATTATTGCGCTTGACAGCTATTTGTTTATTTATGTTAAAAGCTTTCATTTTACAATAGCTTCTGTAGGCATTGTGTTATGTCTTGCGTAGGTTCTACAATGCCGTCAGAAGTTTTGAAATACCTTAGTACAAGAATCCAAATATTTTGTGCTGGTAAAAGACGATCAAAGTAACTCACAAACACAATTACACCACATATCAATTTTTATTCAAGAGAAAGCAAGAAATATTCCAATTCGATTCCCATAAAATGGTTAAACATGGTTTGTATAACTTGAAACCATTTTTGTAGGTACTAACAGACACTTTTTACGGTAAAATAAACTAAAACACGACGCCACATACGAATTGGAATAAAAAGTAAAAAAACACGACTTAAAACACTGGCCGAAATTGACCGACACCAAAGAGTAAATCGATTCCAATCACTTCACTGGCCACCAAATAAAAAAAAAGATTTTGAAAAAAGAACTGACCGCAGGTTATAAATTCTAGCATGTCGCTCCATTGCAGTATCATAGTTGCAACTGAGGTGGTCGCACGAATCCGAGTTTGGTCATTGTGCGGACTATCTAGATCTTTTTAATTAGCGACATCATAATTCGTGTCTGTGCCCACAGAGTATTGTGTAGTCGCGGATTAATGAGTTTTACGCAAACATTATTCTTTCAACTTATTTTTAGGACGTGACTTCATCATTATTTTGTACATTTGTGTATTGTACCGTTTTATGTCGTGCAAAACCTATTTATACGAATAATTAAACAAAAAAATCTATTGTTTATTTTTTTTTATTTATTCTAAGAATTTTGATCGTTTCCCGTCAATAAAGCCCCAATTTTTAAATATATTGAAATTAATATCACAGTTTTCTGCATTCTATTAATTGGTTATTAATGACATAATTTTAGTCGGTTAGTTGTAACAGAAATAAATTATTTTGAGAAACAAGACTTTAATAGTATAGGAATATCGAACATGCACTCTATTTCATCATGAGATCAGTTGTTGTTTCGTGCGAGTCCAGTGTGTTCCCTGCTTTAAAACCCCGTGAGTCGACACCTCCCTAACTAGGTTGAGTGGAAGTTCAATTTAGCTCTCAAATTAGTTTAGCACTGATGGCAAACGCAAATGGACTCTCTTCTTAACTAAGAGGATTTTAATAATTTTAGTTCAGCGAGCAGACCACGTTTTATGCTTTTTAGTTAAACTTTTCTAACTTTAACGTTGGTATTGCTAGAAAATTTAATATACGCTTTTCATTTTCTGATCAAGGATATAAAATATGACATTAAATTCGTATTTTATTGAATTACGAGAACATTCGATCATAAAACTCTTCGATACTCTTAATAATTGAATGTATAGCCCGCTTTTTATTTTAATACGGAAATATACTTGACAATAGTTAGTAAATTCATAGTTTTTTCAGTATTTTAATTATAAATAACAATATAAGAGCTTTTGACTATTTAGATCAGACATTAATTGTGACAAAAATGAACTAATGGCGCATTCTTACATAAGTTCAAGTTATTTATAAAGTTCACAGCTTCCGAGGAAACAGAACATCGATAAACATTTATGCAAATCGAATAATAAATAAAATATTCGATTCCAATTACACGACAGAAGTTCATCTCTAGTGGCGATGACAAAATATCTCAGAGAAAGTAATCGAATCAACGGAACAGTAATTTGAAATGGAAATAAACGGAATTTTTATTCGACTTTTTGATCTAGTTTCGGATCGTTTGATGAATTTTTATCGACCTTTAAAAGTGGTAAGTGCCCATCACTATTCGAAATAGTTGGTATAACAAAGATGGAGTGCCGAATAAAAATTATATTGCTTGGTTTATAACCTGAGTTTTGAAGATCGAAATAGGTTGCACTCTGTGATGTGATTCTGACACAGGTTTAAATCAGTTTACGAGGAAAGGTTAGAATGAAAATAGCATTAAGTAGGTGTACTTTTATCCGGAGCTGCGGAGTGCAGACTACCTAGGTTTACCGGAGCTCTGGCTCGAAAAGTAGGTGTAAGCACTGGGTGGTTTTTAGTCAGTAAGAGTCTGACACTTCCTCACGCCTCGCTCAAGGCGGGAGAAGTCATTGGGTGATTTTCCCCTTAAAAAAAGGTGTACATTTGAGGAGAATACTAACTAGTTTTTGGTATTGTAATGCAGATAGCCCTGGTAGTTTTAAGAACAGTCCAAAATAACTAATATGAAGATGTAGACGTAGATCTTATGATTATTTCAAATAACCAGCGGTGTCATGATGCAATTTGTTAGTCATTAGGCGCTTCAAAGAAAAGGTCAATGTCTCAGCTTTCCTCGTAATATTTCGTAACTGGTACTTTTGTTCGAGATTCTCCCAACCATTGTCGGTTAGGTCGTTATGTAAGGGGTTATTATATTCTCAAACTACATGTACCTGCTTGTACGCGACGAACGAAAAGTATTTTGATCATCTATTGTTTGTAAGTCATTAAATTAAGAGTAATTTTTAAATATTTGTGCCAACTTTCCATTTTTTGGAATTTTTCGAATTTTTTTTGCGAACCTTTGACATTATTTGGGTCGCCATTGTGTAATGTTATGTTATGAGAGTTTTGTAACAAGTCACATGTTTTGGAAAAGTACGTAATATCTAGGTATTGTTCTTTCACCAAAATTTTCTCAATTGTTTTAAGTTAAGCGTTAAATCTTAGGAAAATTGCACGGGCAAGGGTAGAGTACACACACATGTATAAGCTATTGGTATTTATCTTATTACACACCAATAGGTTGTTATAATCACCCCATAATGGTAATATACATAGGTATTAAGTATTTGCCTTTTTACTTAAAATACATTCAAAATAATGTATTGTATTATTCATGAACCAATTCTAAAGCTGCAGAAAGTGTTAATAGTTGCCTATTATCGGATTTAACGTAGAAAATCAAACATTTTCACTCGGATGGGAATTTTATTAGCACAATGGGCTCTTTGTTAGATTTATCTCTAAAATGTAAGACATTAATTCGTAGTCTGATGGAATCCGTTTTATACGCTGCGTAAATGACTTGTAGTTCCTATACTGGTTGTTAAGTTAAAATAATTTTGTAATATTTAATGTGTATGAGAACCTTTACAAGAATATTTTGTAACTAGTTAAATTAAGTTTATGCGTTGATATCTGTAATTTGGGTTTTCGAAAAGGCTTTTGAAAATATATTTTTTTATTCGGATAAGTCGGTTAAGTAAACGAGTATGCGGATCACCTGTAAGCAATGGCCGCCGCCCATGGACAGAAACACCAGAGTTACAAGTGCGTTGCTGAGATTTTAGATTTTTTCGGGTTAGGTTATTTTAAGGGTCGTAGGGGAATCGGGGTTGGGATAAATATATCATTGTTATATCACAAAAACCATTAATGGTTGCGAATTTACCAAAATTAGTAACTAAAACTACATAACATTGATGTTCTAGAACATTGCAATCAAAAAATAGAAGTTACAGTGCCTAAAGTACTTGATACACCTTCGGATGAAGAAGAACATCACCCTTTACAGTAGTTGGCAGTAGAGGATGTTGCTACATTGATAAATTGATTGATACAAGTACTACCAACATGAGGAAGGAAGATAAATGCATTATGTGTTTTTCTTAAGACTTATGTTGCCTGTGAATTTGTTTTTTGTACCTCCGTTTGCAATTAACTTATCTACCTCATTTACACATGTACGTTTTGTTCCATGAATAAGATTTTTTTTATAAAAAAGAGATATCTGATTTCGTTATTGTATGGTAGGAATTATTGTTTTTTTGTAACTTTCATGAATAATTTAATGAATTTTTAATTTCTCTATATAGATTCGTATAAAACAATCTATAAAATGGTAATTTAAAAAACTAAAGACCCGACTGCGTTTCTTTATAATATTTAAATGAAAAACTAAAACAATGAAAGTCATCGTAAAATTGAAGCAGTCGGGACCCATTCTAAATATGAAGACTTAGTGAGGGCACATACTTATGGCTGGGATAGAATGGGTCCCGAAGTCACATTTTACGATGACTTTCTTGTTTTAGGGATTTTTCATTTAAATATTATAAAGAAACGCAGTCGGGTTTTTTAGTTTTTTAAATTACCTTTTTTATTTTATGGTATTTTGTTTTATTATTTTTATATTTTGATAATATCTAGTGTCATTCACAGTAAATACGAATCAAACGACCCCTATCAAGCGGAAATCCATCGAGTCGTTCAGGCTAGAGAGTGAGAAATATTCGAATTTGGGCCAAAAATCCGCCATTTTAAATTATTTTGATATATCCAGTGTCACTCTCACAGTAAATACAAATCTAACGACACCTCTCAAGTCAAAATCCATCAAGCCGTTTAGGCTAGAGAGTGAAATATTCGAATTTTGTACAAAAATCCGCCATTTTGTTTTTTTATTATTATGATATATCCAGTGTCACTCTCACAGTTTACGAATCTAACGACACCTCTCAAGTTCCATCAAGCCGTTTAGGCTGCAGGGCGTTTATTTACATAGATACATAATACATACATAGATACATACATACTACATACATACTCTCGAAAAACATAACCCTCCTTCTGGCGTAGTGGGGTAAAAACTAGTCAGGTATTCTTTCCTGACGCCTTAACTCCCGAACGAACTTACGATTTTACGGTTTTGCATTCGTTGGAAAGGTATGGGTTTTTTGAGGTTTCAGGTAGAGGCAAAGAAAATTCAAGAAAAAATCAAGAGAATAGTAGAAAATTAGGGAAAATCATTGGTGGTAAAACGGAGTTTGACATATTAGATGTTTAACATACAAAGGCTGAAAAATGCTTCATATACCTACGTCACTTCAATGACTCAATTTCATCTAAGAATCGTTGTGCCCAATAAAATCACATTGTTTTGACTAAAACATACAATCATGTTTATCTGAAATATTTTGTTCCATTGTCAAGATATTCTTTCTTAAGTATTGCTGCGTCAGGATGCATTGGAAAATAGGAATTGAAGTGATTGATTCCTTTACTGTCTGATGATACATTCGGTCATCACGAGCAGTCCACACCTCTTTGGGGGATGTGTCTTATTGCACTATGTTTTGTTGTGATACTGAAGTGAATCATTGTTAAATCTTAGAATAGAGGGAAAATAAACAATTTACTTTGAATATTGAATTCTATACCCATTGTAATGAAGTGCATTTTGTTTTGTTTTCCTGTTGAAGACTGAAGACTCGAATGAATATCTATTGTGATCATTAGATTTCAAAAACTTTAACAATCAATTCCATAAGATTATTATAATTCTTATGGCCAGATTACTCTACTCTTACTCTTTTTTATAAATATTGTTTAAAAGAAGAAAAAACGCACTCTCTCGCGTGCAAACTAGGGGAAAGAACCTGTAAATCACGATATTGATAAGCTTTTCAAGTGATCAAGTTATCAAAACATTCGTAACGGCCTAAAATAAAATGTCATAGGCTTGCATCAGGCACGAATGCAAGTTGATTATGTAATGTAATGACAATGTCATCGGTCAATGTCGTCTTAGGATTATCATATCCACACAAATTGTCTTGTTAAAATGAGCATTTCGATAAAATGACGCCAGCATTCTGATGCATGTTGCTTTTTGGTTTTTAATCTTAAGTGCCATTGTGTACTTGAACTTGATCTTTAGGTGTATAAGATCTGCGGACTGCCTAGCGGGTTACCGGCTCGAAAAGCAGGAGTAGGAACGGGGTGGTTTTTAGTCAGTAAGAATCTGACATTCCCTCTCGCCTCGCCCAAGGCGGGAGAAGTGATTAGATGATTTTCGCCACTCAAAAATAAAATTTTATAATATTAATAAAAGCACTACCTACTTAGGATGTGCTAATAGATAATATGCATTGTTTTTTTTTGGTTTTAAATGAAATGCATATTTAGTTTAAATATTACATTTTGCTTTCAAAATATAGAACTCAATGTGTTAGAAATTTTAAGTGAAAATAAAATACTTTTACGTAACACCACGCAGTTTATTATATTTAACTAAATCATAATTATTATTTTTTTATATAACTTGCAGTAAGTGAGTGTAAATTGGACTCAGTATCTAACTACGCCTAGTTCTAACTAGGTTTACAACTACAGTAAAATGTAAATGTTAAGAATAAGTAGATACGTTATGGTTGCGAAACAATAGTTAATTGGTGGCTAGTTACGCGGGTGTTAAGTAATAATGGCTTGTACCAAAAAACACATCACTTTAACACTTACAACAGTGCAACAGTACTTAATGATCCGTTCACGGCGATCAGTTTTTATTGTATAAAGGTGCAACGCATTATGCACGCGTACGACACGACCTCAACGCGTGTTATTCGATACAAAATGTACCTACAGTAGCTGTAATATCAATGAAAATAGTACTTTATTTATATGGAAACCTAAAACAATCAAATTCAGTTTTATGAGGAACATCGTGAGGTTTATTAAAAAGGTTGCGGCGCTATTTGTTCACATTTATAGGTCCCTGGTGAAGTTGAAATTAGTTGAGTAACATTGTCAAAAAGTTATAACTATGGATAATTACTACGGACTACGGACTAAAAAATAATTAGTATTACTTTAAAAACACAATTATAAGAGGAAATAGGAAAAAAAAGATCTATGAGATATTCTACCTAATAGATTGGTAGTCAATTGAATATCCTTATTTCCTGCATATTCGTGGTTCTCGTTTGAACTGGGAAATAAACAGAGGGGTTATTTGAATGGCTGTAGATTACTTGTGTTCTCCCATTTCACCCTTTATGGTGGTTTTTGATTAAGCAATACACGAGAATAAAGAACATCCGCATCTGTTTGTTTGTGCGGGCGTTTCGTTCCGCGCCATTGAACTCCGTGCAATTTCTGTTAAAAGCATTTTTATGTACATTATATTTTTTTATTTGTTTTCTTTTTTTATGGTTCCATGTTTGAAAGTTAGAATGATAAGCTTTCTAAATGTGTATTTTTTAAAACTTGAAATTAGAATTTAATTAGATCAAGGATTCACTAAAAATCACGGATAACTCGCGTATTTTTAAAGAGAAAAGCTCTACTCGTTTCGAGTTACAGAGGGACCTTCAGAGTTAACCGTGAAAATATTAATCTAACCAGGTAGGCATAAATATCATTTACCCAATAAAGACATTTATTATAGTTTAGTAGGAAAAAAATAATAAATAAAATATTATAGAAACAGATTAAAATTATAACATTATTTCAAAAATATCATAAGCGTATTCTCGCAATCCAAAACGGACGAACGAAGAACCGCTGAAAAGCACTTAAATCCGGTCTTAAGAATTAGCACAAAGATCAAAGTTTATTGTTTAATTATTGTCGGATAACAACGACTAACAAGCCGGAGATTTCGGCCATCTTCCACTAATCTTTGGTTAATTTAAATATAAACCTAGATTACTGGCAACTTCGGCCAGATCGTTATCCTAACAAAAAGCATTTGACATGAATGGAATTAATTTCAGTTTAAATTATTGGTCAAGGTTAATGAGTTTAGCAAGGAGGATTTGTTATTGCAAATATTTTTTTTATTGATTGCTTAAGCTGCTTAAAGAAATGTGTTGAGAAGAAAAAAATATTTAAAAAATAAGTATTTGGGACATACGTGGCCATTTATTATTATGTAATGATGAGATAAAGACTGCACTATTCGTTTATTTATTCTTTTTCTTTTTTGTTATCATAAAAATAATAATTTTAAAGGTGCTTTTAAGGCAATATGTTTCTGAACTTGGAAGGGCATGCACTATTGGCAATCAACTGGGCGGATATATAGGCCACGGGAGGTATATTTCTATAGAAATGTGGAGAAACTGTGATATAAATATGGCATAATAAGAATAGACTAAGCCTTTGTTATTAATATCAATACGCTTGTCGTTCTACGTGGAGGACTACTAGAAGTCTTTGTTCAACAGTGGACGTCTTCCGACTGATGGTGATGATTAGTATCAATAATATATTATGACGGTTGAATTTTAAAAACAGCAGCGACTCAACTACTAATCGAGCGAACAAAACGGATTACCAGTTTGTTTAGAAACCTGTTTGCGTTTAAAATTACGATATTGATACACCTACTTGCGATTCTGACATGTATTACTGTTTTTGCATTAAGTCCTCTAGTCCTATCCACCCCGCCCGCGCTTTTATTCTAGATAGATAAGCAAATGCATTTGTGTTGACTTCATTATCTTATTATTATCTAAATTATAGTTTAGATTACGTATTATTAATTGAACATTTAGGCATAGCTTATTAGGTAATGTTTATTCATTATCATCTTCAACAGCTTTTAAGTGCCACTGCCACGGCATGTCGCGTTCTGCGCGCGTCTCAAAGACCTATCAGACCACCGCAGATAGGTCCCAGTAGGGCTGATTAGGACTGTCTAGCGGTTTACCGGGGCTCCGCTCCGGCTCAAAGAGCAGGAGTACGAACGGGGTGGTTTTTGGTCAGTAAGAGTCTGACACTATGTTTGGCCTCATTCTAGGCGAGAGGAGTAATTGGATCATTTTCCCCACTTTAAAAACGTATCCATTGTTGAGCAAAGATCTCTTCTAAAACGGAGAAGAAACCATTGCGAATGTTTATAATTACATATTTGTTATTAATACGGGAGATTTCTTTGTTAAAGTAAATAAAATGTGTGAGGATTAAAAAGTATTTAGCGCGTGTTCGCATAGTCATAATTTTTAGCAAGTTTGTTACGAAACAGCGGAAATAATAAATTTTATGAGCATTATACTCGTATACCGTTTAACTTGCGTAACGAAAATGTCAAATAAAACGTTTTAATCTGTTAATTTAGAAATACTAAAGAGTCTGTTAATTGGTGGTAATGCTAAAGAGTTTTAAAAGCAAATCAAGATTTAAATATTCAGGTCAAGTTTGACGTAGATAGCTTTATTAAACAGTTAGTGATATTTAGGGAGTTACTAAATTATGACGCATTTGCTTCGGTTGTTCGTAACGTAAAGCCTTTAAGGCATGTTTGGATATCATTTATGGCTGAAGGGCAAATGCAATTTTTCCATTCATGTATGAACCTGACACAAGAAGAAAATAATTGTAAAAGTTTTATCGCCGTACTCAGAGTTATTTAATGGTTACTTAACCGAGTCCTTAGCAATTGTTTTCGGAAAACAATTATTGTTACTAAGGAATAGTTTAAGTAACCATTAAATGACTCTGAGAACGGCTGTAAATGCATTTGTTTTATACATGCATTATAATATCATTATGTACCAGATATTATGTTTGATTAGAAACACAGAATAGTCCATTAGTATATAAGACTAGATAATCAACCTATTCCGTATTATTTTTCAGGTGCCTCTGAAAGAAGTGAAGTACAATCGCGTCAGAAACAACCCTATGAATGTTATAAAATGAGAACAAGTTACATTATGCAACGTAATTAATAACTATATTATAATGTCGAGTACTAAACTGATAGCTCTTAATCACAAGTACAAGTGTACCGTGCTAAGTACATATTATATTTAGTGACACTTCACAACGATTGTTGTACACAATGAGTTTTCCAACAGCCTAAGCAAACTTACAGAGGGGAGAGGACGTCTCACAAGATGTGACAAACTGACAAGATTGTTGACTAACTTTTAGTCTTAAATTAGACTCTGTGGCGGCAATCTTACAACAATAAGTAGCAAATGAAAATGTAATATACGTACTCAAAAACGCCGTGGGAGACAGCGGCATTTTCCTGTCCTTCGGCGGCGTACTGTACACAAACGCAGGGTTCACACAACCACGGGATTGGTTCGGGCACATATCACTCTCCGAGCCCCGCCGCACGCGCTTGTGAGTCATCAACTCAGTCATAGATTTTGCAGACTCCGATTTTCCCATCCCTTTCAACTTCTTCTTGGTTTTGTCATTCTCCGGCGAGTGTATGTGTAAGATGGCAGCTGCTTTCGGTGGTATTTTCTCTGGCACTATGAGTTCCTTAGCTGACACACTCTTTTGTTTTTTATTTGAAAACAAGTCACTAAACTTTTTTTCCACTTTCCTCGGCCGCTGCGGCTTCAGACTTAAGTCGATGTCTCCACTCTTCTTCCTCTGTTTAGGCGGTTCCGGCTTCCGTTTCGCCATGGCAGGTGTCTTTGGTTTGTACGTTCCTTCAATACCCGTGTATGCGACGTCGTACTCCTTCTCCGTCCAGATCGTCGGCTTCGTGAATAAGATTCCGTTGCCTTTGATCTTGTCGATATCATCTGTGGTATCCTCGTCCTTGGACCGCCAGCGGTTGCCGATCAGTCGTAGGGAAGCGCGGACGGATCTGGAGCGTCGTAGACCGCTTTGCTCCCTCTTGAACTTGTCGATGAGGGTATCCATAGCCCTGTTAGGGGTAGCGGGGCGCACTGGGCCCTGGGCATTGCACGTCACGATCGACTACGCGCACTCTATTCACTAACGATAGTTACGTGAGTCGCTTCCTTCCCGACGTTCACTCGGTGCGGCGTCGGAGTGTTGAATGCGGCCTGCAACAACGTGGTAAATGGTAGGGCTGCTGTGACCGTAGACCTCGCAGTAGCCCGGCCCGGACCGACGCGCGCGATGATAAACTGTTCTCGTTTGCACAATCATTTGATTTGATAAGATAGGATTGTTTGGCATACGCATTCACGAGTCAGATTTGTTGTGACGTGAACTCTCAGATAAATACTGGAGACACGGTAATAACTTGATTTGAATTGTTAAGTTTAGTATAGGTGCATTGGGTTTTAAGGTTATTATTGATTCTTTCGCAATGTTCGTGTTAGTGGCGCGGATTGATTTACGACAGCTCGAACATGCTGGCGGCGCCGAGTGTGCCGACAACTGTGCCATGATCGATCATTCATTTAATTTATTGGACATTGCCAGCGAACGAGGCTAAACTTTGTCTTAGAACTTCGCTGCTTTGAGAGTTAGTCGTTAGGTAATGCTCACTGTTCTGCGATCGTTACATGATTCTCTGCATTTCCGATTGAGGTTTTTGGAACATAATTATGTTAGTGAAAGTTTTTAAATTGAGTACAAATTAATAAAATACATTACACTTGCGTTACCAGGTATATACTTTACCCTATTTTCAAATGTCCTGAACGAACCGTTCTAGATAAATTCTATCTCTTAGTCATATATTTTAATACATACCTACATATTGACGTATTTACAACGTAAAATGAACTTTGAATACGACTATAAATATGTCAAGCTACAATAATTTGCTTGTAAGGCAAAATATTATATCTTCTATCGAGAAAAGCTAATTTTATCAATACAGTGTCTCATACCGTTACAGACTCAATATCTATAAACTATCTAACTTACAACTTAGTAAAACCTTTATTAATAATAGTTTGAAACTTAATAATGAGGCGAAAGTTCCTAAGACGCAAGGAGTGCTAAACTAGAAGCAAGTTTCATCACAGTATGACGTAAATTAACAATAACACACATGATCTACAGACCTTGTGTCGGTTTCTCAAACGAAAATATTTAAACAAGATCTTTTTGTTATGCACTCAGTTTTTAGATAACAGATATTATATTGAAGTGAAAGTTTAAAAATATTCCTCCGTCCTACGTCAGATTTCAGTTTACAAAATATATTTAGAAATGATCCCTGGCTACGTATGTGTAGTTCCACGAAGTTGTTACAACCTTTTTTGTCGCCATTTTGCCGAACGTAGTTGCAGGCAACCGGACGATTTCTAAATTTGAAATTGGACCTTGCTTTGAATTTTTAGCGGGAAACAATTGAATGTCCGACATTTTTATTTCAGGATTCCATTCCGTTGTCATTTTGTCATATTGATTTACGTACACAAGGTTTTTCAGTTTTTAGATTGTGTAGGTACAAGTATTTTTTCTAAGCGGGCAAAGTCATACGAAATATACATAGCATTCTGAACTGAACAACACAACTCAAAAAATTAAGTTAGAATCATGTTTGTGTACCATACAACTCCCAAATCTAATTGGAAAACCGCATTTCAAATCGCAATCATCAAAGTGAACAAATAAAATATTGTAAAATGACCTTCCCTAGACAATAACATAAAAAAATACAGTACAATATAATAAATAAATTTTATCTGTGAAACGGATACTCTTTCCATTTTCGAATATAATAAAAAAAAATATCGCACAACGAACTGGCCACCCGGACATTATAATATTCGCCCTTCGCAATCCACAACGCAATAACTCTTCGATAAGATGCCGTCGAAGATACTTGAGATATTTTAAAAAAGGAAACAATTTAATTAAACGATCGCTGTCATTATTGTAATGGAACGCCTATAATGGGCGCCATATTGGCAGACAATTTGTCAGCATTGAATTTATAGAGAGTTGACTTTTAATTGATTGTGACTTGTTTTCTGTAAAAAAGCTAGTTGTAAGGCGAGTACGGATAGTAATTAAATGTTATTACATAGGTATTACTTTGTCGGAATATTTTGTTTGAGTGACAATTAATTTTTCTTTATGTGGTGGAATGGTCACGCAAAACTGTCTCATAATTTTAGAATGCGTCAATATTGTACAGAATTTCTCTTTCAGGAGTTATAATTCTCTTGAGTTGATTTTTCTAAGCTACGCAACTGTGTAACTACTATATTCTATGTAACTGAAAGTCAAAGTCATTTATTTCAATTAATCCTAAATTAGGCACTTTTGAAACGTCATATTAATGAAAGCATGACCCACGATTTGTAGTACAGATATTTTACCTTCCCGTCTAACTTTGCTGGCTGTGGCTATACTTATTACTATTCTCATGTTTAATGGAGTAGACTAGGGGCCTAATACCATGCTTGTACTAAACAGAGTATAGACTCAACTTAATGCTACGAATAAACTAAAAAAGAGGAAGACAAAAAATTTAATTCGTGCTAAGCAGTCGAATTTCTAAGAAGACGTAGTCAATTAAAATTAATAAGATTTCTGTTACTGTGGCCTAATAACAGACATTATTAGTGAGTACGTTTGTATGTTGAGCATTGTTATTGATAAGCAAAACCGTTAAATATTTAATAAAAGAAGTAAAAAGAGGGCAACCCGATAAAGTTTCCGTAGTTGACCCAATTCGATTTAAATATTTAACTTCACTGTAAACACAATAACGTCTTTGTCGATACCCAAGGACTGTTATACAATACTTTGTGGCTCGATACAAAATATTTGCTTACACAATTTTATATGAAAGAGTTTGTTTGTATAAAATAATCGATAAAATGGTCATATCATAATTTAGTTTGTTTCATTGCGAAAAATTTCAAGTTAAACGAATAACATTCATTCATTCATATTTTTTTGCCGCTCTTTTAAAGGCACAGATTGCATAAAACCATAAAGTAATCATTTCAAACAAAGCGTCCATCTTGCTTCTGTCAAAAAAAGTTTGAATTTAAACTTGGAACCGACGTGAAGTTAGTCATAGGTCGGCCGTCGACCAGGTAGCAGGTGCTTCGTCCCTAAATTTAAGTGAGGACCCTTCGCACTTAAATTCTTTCATTCTTTTGTATCTTTCAATAGGTTTCCGGGTGTTTTTGTTACGTTTCGGCGTTTGCAAATAAAGAGTTTCGTTAACTTTTCAACAGCTTTTTAAGATTATGAAGTTTTTGCTGGGTTTACACGTTTTTGTTTTTGTGAAGGAAAAAAATTGCGCCCTTAGAAGTTTGGTTTTAATGAATGAACGACTTGAAAATACTTGTAAATATTTGTGGGATTGTTTTTAATTATTTTGTTTTTATTTTTATTGATGTAAAACGACATTAATCATAATCACAAATAAGAATTGATACTCGTTCTTTTTACTATGGGTAACTTGCACAATAATATATTAGGATCACGAACAATTTGAAATAGTTACCTGCCATGATATCACTTTATCACTAACTCAACTGAAAACATTTATTCAACTGACTACACCAATCCCTCATGGCACCTGCTTATGAGAGGACTACTATAGCATAGCAAACACTTCGATCAAAATTAATCATAAAAAATATCTACCTGCTTGCGTAACACACCCAATTTCATTCATTTTGAAGCCAGACACGAGTTCTTTAAGGGTGCTTTACAACCAAAGATGTGTTATGTAGTTAAGCTGTGAAACTATGTGACCGTTTCCACCGATGCGATAGTAGGGAAGCCATCCATAGCACTCATCTTTTTATTTAAAAAACATAGCTAAGCTGTGTCCGTTTTAACCAGAGTTTAAGCTATATGTACCAATGAATATGATTGGTGGAAGCCAAATGCACCCACAGAAACGTATATAGCACATTTCTGGCGAAAAATAACCTTAATAGTTACATACGCACATAACCCCCAAATACATACCTACGTGCATTCCGATATTTAAAACTATTTAATATTAAGCATGACCAACATAGGTACTTCGTAAGTTCGTAACAGTAATCTGAACATAATAATTAATGATTCCATAACAACTAGACGCATTTTATACGTCTTTACCGTACCGTGAAAGAGGCTGGTAATTAAAAACATATGTCTCAGAACACGGTCACTTGGGGAACTTAATTACAGAGGGCTCTGCATGTGACAACAATTATAATTAGCCAAGTTCAAAGGACATGGAGGCTTTTAAATTAATTAGCTTTTTAGGTTTATTATTATTACCTCAAGTTTTGGGTTAAATGTTAAAAACGTTACTGTAATTTTTTATGTAGCTCTTTTTGCGTAGATAACACAGATCAAAATATTATGCCTAATAACTTTCTCTCGTTAATTCGGTGATTATGTTTATACATTCCACAACAGCCTATTAGTGGCCACTGCTGACCAAAGGACTCTTCTTACATGGAGAAGGTTTGAGCATTATTAACCACGCTTGCTTTTTGCGGGTTGGCAATTTCTAACTTTTACGTAATTAGAAATTATAGTCCCAGGTTTCCTCACGATGTTTTACTTCACCGTTTGACAGTAGTGTTTAAATAATCTTAGAAATTAAATATCATTTGGAATAATTCACATTGGTACTTGCCGGTGGTAAGTTTCAAATCCGCACCCTCACCATAACTTATGTTTATTACATTAAGTTTATATAAATTTTGTTGTTTTGATAGCATCTCGTCTTACAATATTTTATTAGAGCTTTAAATAGCAATAAATTTCCAAATAGGGTTATATTTTATGGTAAAATTTACTATTGGAATCGAAGATGAATTAAGCGAAGACAAAAAGATTGAGGTAGTGTTCTGTGATAGACCTAGTACGACTCAGTATGACAAGAGCACAGGACAAGAGTATCAGCAACTACGTTTTACGTTGAGGTCAAACACCATATTTTTTTATCACTTAAATATTACGCTAAGTACACATGTCATAATAGTACTTAGGTACAACAAATGAATCAGTAAAGTATGATATCATCATAGAAACTTAACTATGTTGTTATCAGTTAAAGTGCCTCGAAATCATTATCAGCTCTTTCCTTTCTATGTTCGTTCTATCGTTCCTAATCTTTGGCCAAGTACTTAAAGCCCTCAGTAATTGAGTCAGTTTATGTAATATTTACTGGTTTTAGGATAGTTCATTGCACGTGTTTGTGTTTCATAATATCTGCACGGGTTGCTACGGTGCCGGTTGCTGGGCAACAGTCTTCCCAAAAAAAGTTACAGTGACATTACGTGCCATAATGTGCTCCTCTGCCTACGCCTTGGTTGTTTCGGGGATGAAAGGTGTGAAGGTATATAGTGGAGATATATTATATAGGAGATATAATAGAAATTGTAACATACGGAAAGTATATAATTGTAAGTAAATAATTGGGAGGAGACTGTTGTCAAATCAAACCATCATTATTATTTTACCTCCATTATCACCGAGTTATTAGAAATAGGAAACACAATTGAAGAAGTGCAGTCGAATAATCGGTACTTTTACGACTATTAGGTAACCAATAATATAGCTTAAAAACTAAACCTAAACTTTTTAGCGCCAGTTTTGTGAAACCCGTTTTAAATCATTGTAGTCTCGTTGATATTGTTACCTACAATAGGCGATTTGATGCCATTTATCCGTTACAGCGTGAAATTAAAAATAGAACGAGACTATGTTTTTATATAAAAATCATACAATAGACGAAGCTTTAGCTATGATTGAAATAAAATGAAATATAAACGGATGGTTGAGGAAAATGAATGAAATGATGATTATTTCCGATGACTGGTTTTATGTAACAAAAAGTAAACGGGTACTTACCTAGTAAATGTATTGTAGCTATGTAAATATTAAATAGGTTTCAGTATTTAAGTACCGTACAATGTTTTTATTAATATGTTACCTACTTAGACTATAGCTTCGATCTAGCCTAATAAATAAAATTGGAGCGTTTTTTACTATACATATTCCGAAACAACATTTTCTATTCTATTTGTTTATTCTGGCTAATCTCTGAAATAACTTAACCGATTTTTGCAGCACTCTTATTGGCAGGTAGCTGATGTACTAAGGAGTACCTAACTTAGGCTAATTTTATTTTAGAAATACATAATATTTATATTTTATTTGGCAATTATAGCTCTAATTATGTATAGTTAGTTATATTAAGTAATTTTAGGACATGTTTACAGCTAAATACTACCTACTAATATAAACCTAACCTAATATAAACTACTTAAGGCATTTCAATAACAATATTGAAGGAAAATAAACAAGTTAATTATTGTACATCATGTAGATATTAATTGGTACATTAGTTACTATAAGTGAAAACAATAAATAATATGTAGTTATTACAAAGTAATAATATTATTACATAATGTGAGAATGTATTATTTACGACGTATTATACAATAAATTGGTTTAATTTGCATATAAACTGCTATATTTAGTATGGAAATATCCATATAATAAATTATTAAATGGTTCTAGAATTTAATTTATAAATAGGAACGATAAAGGCGCATGAAAATTAAAAATCTATTATTATAATATAAATATAGACATAACGAATTAAAGTTTAGGAGCGGGAGCAAATATGTCGTGTATGCTACTCATGATAAAGACCCCTAGCGTGGCTTGAAACCAGTCGTGTTAACCTCTCTAAACAGTAACATGAGTAAACTACATATATCTATATAATTTAAGTGCATAGATATTTTTATTACAAAATTCCTTACAAAATTCCTAAATAGGTGTTATACATATTATAGTCCTAGGTATTCTCGATCACATACGAACATACTTAAGATAGAATATAGGAAAGTCTAGGAAGCAAGGACTCAATGAAGAGCATTGTGTCAAAACCAAAACAAAATACATATTTACAAATCCTCAATATAACTAATCTCAGAATGTTACCGCAAAAGTTTCTAAAATATATATTTGAGCAATGGAACCGGGTAAATTGATAATTTTCTTTAATTAACATTTTGTTGCCGACGCCAGAAGTTGCGTATTTATTGAGCAAAAAGCCTCCAAGTTAAAATTGTTTTCGCATGTTATTATCAAGATTGTTTGCTGTTCAGCGTCTTCATAATTTCATCTTGTTTGTCTCAAATATCAAGATATTCTATGATTCCTCGAAGTCTAGAGTTAATTTCGTAATTTGTAGCTTCGACTTCTAGACTAGACTATAATAATAATAGACCCTAGTTTTCAGTCTAATAACGACTATTAATTTCATCTTCTAGTTACAAGATTTTATTTCAAACTAGCTGACCCGGCAAACTTCGTACCGCCTCAAATATTTATTTTTCTCCCCTTTTAAACCTTCCCTGGACAAAAACCTTCAACACAAAAATTTGTCAAATCTGCCAAGCCGTTCTCAAGTTTTCAAAAGCCATTAATTTTTATATATAGAGATTAGAAATACATGAGAAGGATATTACTGGCATGTCAGTCAGTCATGTGAAGTTTTGAATGCTTCAATACAGTTTTCAACAACCCTGTACCATTCAATAAATAATCCAGGAACTAAAACATTATAAAATAAAGAGGAAATGTCTTAATCTTAACCCAGAGCCCCTTTATCGGCGTTCCACTGATATTTATGTAAATCACTTGATTTTGTGCATGTTACGGAAGTCGAACTCCAAAGAATACTATTAAAATGGTAATTTCCGATGTCACTCAACGCCATCCTTCGAGTCGAGAGCTCCTTTGAGCTTCGCTTTGCGTTCCATCGATCTTTTCCTTAGATATTTGAATATCGTTCCGCTGCAAACTGCGCAATGGAGATGGAAGGTGGGAGTTGGGTCGATTTTCGAGCGGAATTCTGGGATATTCTTGGCAGATGCGATTTTGAAGAGTTGAAATTCGTATTTCAGTGTCGTTAAGGACGTTGTAGGATGGTTATTTGGACAGTTTGAGTTACAACGCTATCTCCCAGATCGAGGACTCGAGTTCAGTGCCGTCTGTATCGGATGGAGACACGTCAACAAGATTGATTGCACCCTCAGCATAATGTACTGCTCCCGTGCCCTACATTTTAAGTTACTTCGTGTTTATATGCGAATCTTCGTGTTCTTGTTGTTTTATAAGATTTTTCAAGAACACCGTGTTACTGTTCTTCTTGTTTAGAAACAAAGGTTTCGGTTTCGTAATACTTCGAGCTTGATTGATGTCGTCAAACTTTGGTATCCAACAGTAACTTGAAAAGGTTTATGAAGACAGATGTCCGACCAAAACTATTGGAGATAGAGAAACAATAAATGATGAAAAGTAAATAATAGTGAGGTAGGTACCTCAACTATCACCTAGGTGAAAAGATTTGCTCTGAAAATACGCAGAATCATTCTTTACCAATAAACTAAACATATTGTCTAGAATCACAAAAATCACAGAGGACCAAATAAAGAATGGGTGCAAATTGTATAAATATTGGTTTTCTATAAGCTCCAATCCTCGAACAATACGGATGTTGATAATTTTGTGAAATTACGTATGCTTCTTTTTAAAAAGGACTTTGCCCTACTCTAGTATTTTCCCCTGTGTCATCGGTGCGTTACACATCACAACTCAGACCCGAAACCACAATTTATAGATCACACGAAGAGCTGCTCCGTGTGAGAATCAAATCCGCTACACGTTTATATTATCTAATGAATTGTTTTCAGTAGGTAACGCGGCAGCCGGTTGCCTAGCCAACCGAGCAGTCAGAGATGTTTTAGAAAAGTTATGTCACCGTGTCTCAAGTCCCACTAAATTATTACAGAAGAGGCTGAACGAACATAACGCAGTAAAAGCCATGGAATAAAATATGAAGTACATGTTTCGCGTTTTAGCCCCTTTTCTTTTGAATAACAAGCTTTTAGTCTTAACATGTTTATCTGACGAAACAATCACGATCTTTTTATAAAAAAAACATTCTAGGTAAGTATTTTTATTTGGTTCAATAGTACTAACAATAAAATATAGATAACTTAAATGTCTATGATGAGTTTTATATGCTGATAATTTTAGTTACATTTTCGAAAAAAAGGAACATCTTTGCTTCATTTAGGAAAATGTACCGTAATACATCGGTATTAAGTTACATTACTCCAAAATTTGTGAACCCATATCGTTATGCCCGGAGGTTTAAGGTCGCTTCTTATGTATGAGGATGCGGGTTCAAAAATGCTAATGGCAATGTGACTTCTCTATGCAAGAAGACGCCTTTGGTTAGTAGTGGCCACTTAAATGTTGTTGATGTATGAGCCCATAATTAAACATTTAAGTACGTTACCTACAATGAAAGGATAAATTGGTATAAATGAGACTTGTTATACCAAAAATTGTAGTTTTAGTACAAACGATATGACATTGTGCTATTATTTCGCTAATTGCTTATTCCGCTGTTTCTATTACAATTACAATTTTACCTGTAATTTCGGCGCAATTTGTCTCATACATGTTTGTTGAGCACGCCATATCTATTTTTACCAACTTTTTGGGGAAAATTTCGAAAGGCATGGAATTTGTTGGAAAGGTAACAATGGAGAGGTAATTTGACGTACGTCAAATAATTACATTTACATTTTTGGTTAAGGAATGGAATCATAATACCTAAGTATTTATAAGTAGAGTATTTGTTGTGCTCATGAGATTTGATCTAGTTGTATTGTACCTACGTGTTCCTACGTAAATTCTGAACAGTATCAAATATTCTGTGCGTTATTGGAGGACAATCCTAAAGAAAATGCTCTCATTTGTTTTCACAGATTATTGACTAAACAATGGATCAATCAATCTCTACACATTCTTTACACATTCCTTGAAGCGGAGAGATTTATCCAATAGCCTTTGTTTTATTTATATCGAGAATATAATGCAAAGAAATCTTTTCATTATTTATGAAAATATGCATTTTATTTTCTTATTCTTATTATGATTGAGGAAATAACGCCTATTCTTAGATGATTCCAATGTCTTTCTTTTAATTCTATATATTATTATTATCCTATATAAACTCAGAACCTTGAATGGATTCTCAGTAAGATCTACGTGTACGTAGGCAGGATAACCTTCCTATACAGTAAAATAATTTAATTATAAGTTATAAAAAAATAACTTGATTAATATAAGGTTAACAAGGAACTAGATAATTAAAGTTGTAATATTTTTAGCTCACTTCCACGACTAGTTATACCTAGTTCAAGTTTTTGCTTCGTTTTGTACAAGTAATTAATTATTGTTACATATCGATAGATACCTACCTACTCGGCTATAATTATTTTGTGTAACACGATTACCTACAAAAATCGTATTTGTTGTTATAAACGTAAGTGTTTTGTAATTATTTAATGTGTATAATTAAAATTAATACCCGCTGCTGTAACACTGTTTTATGTTAATTCAGTTGTAAAATTAAGCAAATGGAACAAAGCCGTTGAGTAACTATTTTAGTTTATTTCAAGTAACGCAGAGATCATAAAACGAAAGCTTCATAAAATTAAGTTTTGATACTTTTACGAGGAGTCTGTTTCACCGGAAACAGATGTTTACCAGCATAAATTTAATTCAAGGGTCCATAATTTAATCGTGCCTTTTCGAGACAAAATTATTCCGAATCATTGCCATAAACGGTTGAAGGTCTAGAACCGGGCTCTGCGAGATCTTGTAGGGTAACCTGTCATGTAACTTGTAAACTAGTCGACACATCACAAATCACAACTAACCATTACTTAATTAAAAACTTTTTTTGTGATACGCACGCCACAATCAACTGCTTTAATGAGTTCAACTGTCAACATAACCAAACTTTCACTGAAACGTTACTTATAAAAGTTCACTTCACATTTATCAACACTTTTACTAACATTAAAACAACACAAATATCGACATTCGATTGTCAAATGAAATAAACAAGTTCGTTCCATTGATGAAAACTACAAAATTCGTTTATTTATGAAACCGTACGCCGATACACAAACAGTTCAAAACATAACTAACATAACGTTTGTATAAAACCGTTGTGCGTGAAGTTTGCTGTGGTCGGCAGGGGTGCCAACTTAATGTGGCGTCAATGCTGCCAATATGGCGGACCAATATGGCCGCCGCCGACCGGCCACTACAACGCAGTCAACGGCCTCTGTAGTAATGAATGGGGAACGAATGAACTTTGACGAACCTGTTCGATCAGTGCTCAATGCATGCTGCTCTTGCGCAGGTAGCTGTACACAATTACGCTTGACTAAGTGAGATTTTAATGCACTGAAAGTTTCTTACAATTTTGTAAATAAGGTGTTAATGTAATATTATTATGATGATGATACGACTTTCATAAATGTCAGAAAGTTTATTAAAATTTAATTTACTGCTAAAACGGTTTGGTAATATATAAAAGACCAACGACATTAATAAAATTCTTTTTTTTTATTTTTTCTTTATTTTTAAATTCTTTATCGTACGCAGTAGTAAAACTTAACTTTATTATTTATAATTTTCTAAATCAAATTGTGATTTAATAGCAACTAAAATTAAAAGTAAATCAATTTATGGAGTTGACTAGTCCAGTTGGGGATCTTATTTGATTTTGAAAATACCAAAAGTTGTCGAATAAATTAATGAAATAAAATGTTCGTTGTGTTATAGCTGACTAGTAACTAAACTGTGATTGAACTTTTGAAAGTTTAATAAAAGCTACTTTTTTTAAAACTATTAAACACCCATTAAATGTTCTTATAAGAACACTTACAAGTCTATTAAGACCATCACCATTGCACCATCGATCGCTATAATTATTTTTTTTTTAACCCCCGACGCAAAAAGAGGGGTGTTAAAAGTTTGAAAAATCTGTCTGTCTGTTGTCTGTCTGTCTGTGCATCATAACTACGAACGGATGCAGTGATTTCAATTTAGTTTTTTTCGTATGAAAGGGGACTTATGTGCGAGTGTTTTTAGACATGTTTGATGAAAATCGGTTGAGCCGTTTTAAAGTTATGGGCGGTGAAAGTGGGGAGATTAGCCGAAGGTCTGCAAATATACTGGGATGGGGTCTCAAATTAAACCGCACTGAAAGAAGATATTGAAAGATATTATGTTTTCGTATTAACAAAAATAAAAAAATAAATTAAAAATTTAATAACAAAAATATAAAATGTTTAATTTAACGTTTTATTATAAACAAGAAATCTTGCACCAATGTAATCTTTAGCCTACTTATAGAAACAAAAACTAGTAATTAATAAGTAAAAAAAAAGCGAACGAGCTTGACCTTAGATGTAATCTTTACCTTAACAAGAATCGAAATTATAGTAAGTAAGTATATGTAATATAGTAAGCCTAACTTAACCTAACCTACCTATAAAAAGTATAAAAAAAAAAATTAATTAAAAATTTAAAAAACCCCCGACATAAACTTAATTTCCCTTTAAAAAGTAAAAAATAATAAAAGAAACTTAATCTTAAAGTACCTAAGAATGTACTAATAATTAAAAAAAAATACGTCTCGTTGGGGGACCGCATTCATACGGACTGTACACCGCCGCCTTATTTCTATTTTCTGTGTAAGTACTTAAACATCAATTTACTTTAATGTTAACACCAAGCATGTGATACTTATGAACAAATCGTAGATAAGTAAGAAATAATTAGGAGCGGTCCCCCAACGCGACGTATTTTTTTTTTAATTATTAGTACATTCTTAGGTACTTTAAGATTAAGTTTCTTTTATTATTTTTTACTTTTTAAAGGGAAATTAATTTTTATGTCGGGGGTTTTTTATTGTTTTTTCATTCAAAAAACTTTGCCTTACAAAAGGATTTTCTCCTGTAACGTGGATGCGTTTAGAAACATGCAAGACACATACACATGACAGCCAGACTCGAAACAACAATTTGTGGATCACACAAAGAGTTGCTTCGTGCGGGAATCGAACCCGCTACACGTTATGCAGCAGCCGGTTGCCCAGCCACCGCGACAACCGTGCAGTCAATTACTAATTATTATTTTCTTAAACCGCCTCGCCTCATTGTTTAAAAATCACACAACTGAAGTAAACATATAAAAATAAATACCAAACCTACCGCGTGCTAAAGAACGCGGTACTACAAAACACAAGCAAAGGTACAAATGACAAATGTTTCAGAAAAGCAACAATAATTTTCACCGCACTGTAAAAAGTGCGAAGTCAGTAGAAAATTCCTTTCATTCTCTTCCTTGTCTGAATCTTAAGAGATTTGACGACGTTTCGTGTTTCAAAAGATTTTTTCAAGCAGGTATTTACCCAAGCTTCTGGGAGTAAAACCTTCATGAATACTGAAGAACGTCACAGTTACAGTACATTTCAGTTTGAACTACTACTGAGCACTTTGTCAGCAATTACTGATAAACTGTTCGAAGTGGAATTACTTAATTGACCTTACAATCCAGACGGAGCTTTGAAATAAGCGTTTAATAAAATAGGAAAGGGTGCGATTTATATTATTATTTTGTGGTTATGAAATCTATATAAAACCAAAGTAGCATTTTGATAACTGATGAATTCGTGGATGCTTGTGATATCAGACACAGTTTTTATTAATCTTAGTATCATTCCATTTGGGTTAAATTTAACTTTTTAGAGTAATAAGAGTATACAATATTAATACACATAACGACTTCTATTTAATCTATGCATGTAAAGATTAATGACTGTTGATGAAGCGAAAGGGGTATATAATAAGACTAGTAGCAATTGACGTTCCAATACGTACAACAATTTTTGCCTATCCCCATGGGAGCCAGGCGTGGTGTTATGTATATATATATAGGTAAGTATGCATGACTTGTTTTTCTTAATTGGTAGAAGTGAACATTACCTTGCATCTACTTCTCATCAATTATGAGGTACTATAAATAGGGAGTTATGTCGGCAACAAGACACCAAGGATATAATTCTCCCCTAATGACTTCTAGCCTATATACCGAGGACTCAAACTTGGTCCTACTAAACTGAACAATGTTTAAAAACAAAATCCCAAACAAACAAACAAACATCCTACACTATACCAGCTGTCACGACACACGTGGTGTACGCTAGAGTAGTGTCGATAGTGAAAGTGTTGCTGCTAACTAAGTGCAATGGAACGCTATGCGGCCGGCGGCTGTTGCTCTCTGTTGCTATCTGGCGCAAGTGAAACAATTCAGGAAGCGATTACAATGAGATCGTTGCGGTAGTCTCGTTTACTTAGACTTGAAAGCATTTCTTTGGGTATTAAGTTCTTTTCTATCGTTATTGATAAAGTTTTAATTGGTTTGTGTCAAGCATAGTTTTTACTAGTAGGTAAGGTTTAATGTTGTGAAAATTGTATTTGTGTTTTCATGTGATACAAGCTAGACCGATTTAGTAACAAGGAAAGAAGCCACGAAGTAATGTTTAGGTTTTTTATTTTGGGTCTGGTGATTTGATCTGTCCCATATGGTACATCAAGGTTTTACCATAAACACAACACCAGAAAGTTTTTGAGCTCACAACCACGCTCCACTTAATTTAAATTCACTGAATCCACACCAATTTTCCGAAGCCTGCCAAAACATTGAGGAAATGTGAGCCTCGCCCACACATTACCACAAATTCTGATACAAAGAACGGCTTTTACTAAAATCGTTGGCACAATGGGAAGACCCTAAAATTACGCAACCTAAGCGTTCTTTTGTTCGGCCAGTCTCATCCTACACAATTAGTTTTCACCGCTCCTTATCTCGGTATGTTATTAAGTGTTTTATGTAATTGTTTAAGACCCACTTGTAAGGTAGATAAGTATCATATGTCGGTGAAGAAATTTGCTACCGATTGGTGGGAAAAAGTCTCCTTTATTTCGTCTTACGGTAAGAATCGGCTTTCAGCCCATTATTTCAATTATTCTTATCGTCATTAGACAGATCGTTAGTCAAAATCGTTTCAAAAATATATATAACACCATATTACGGTTGACGAAAGTTCACCTATTGGAAACATAATTGGCAGATATGCCTGTTTCCTTATCCTCCGGGGAATAAAATGAACAATATTATTTTTGTTATTATATGCGTATGGCGTATGTATATCACACAATTTTTCCCTGAACAATACTTAATAGCAAGTAAATATACAAGAGAATGAATCTATTGCTCCAACTTACCTCTAGGAACATTCCAGACCGCGATACTTGTTACGTTGCCAAAGGGAATTTCCTGACACCAAACTTGGTACACCTAACGATAGTTAAGGAATTTCTAAGGTGTAGTTTCCAATAACTAGCAATTTAAAGTTGTTCAGTTATTGACCGATGAACAATGACGGTTTAATTAATACTGCTAATCAGTTTACAGGAGAATGGTTGACATTTATTAGTACGTATCACGGCACATCTAAACGATTGTAATTATTTGGTGTAATTAGCCAGATATGTGGCATGAGTTAGTAGCAATTAGTTATTTATTAATTGCTAAATACACACGTGGCTCGTGATCAATAGCATTATTATTATGATCTCGTGTCCAATTTACAGGTTTGCTCTGTTTTAGGCATTTCGCATTCTCTGAACTACTTTAGTCTAAAGTTGTGTCCAAAATTTTGCAATATTGTTGATAAATAATCGTCTATGTTTTATTGGGAGGTACAATACCTGCATATTTGTGATCAAATGGCAACATAGACTAGCGCTAGGTTTATGTAATTCCTAACTTAATAAAGTAAAAACACATATATAAATACATACAAGAGGCTAATCTACTAAAATTTATTTTGTAACATTATAGTCATTGCTAATGCCAAATGACCAAGTACAAATCAAGCAATAAGTGACTGTGCGGTTTTGTCATTTAAGTAAGTAACTCAATTTGATATGTTTCCCCATGGTTTCCCTCATAGAACATCATCCAATAAAAGAACAATAAATAATACTTAACCGTTCGGTGACCATCACATGCTAGCCCGCTTCTTAAGTATAAGGGTGCGGGTTACATTGGATTTAAAACTTGGCAAGTATCAAAGCGAATATTTAGAAGCCATATCTAAGACACGACTTATATAGAATGTATTAAAGGAATGATAGACTTTTAAAGCTGACAATTAAAGCAGGCGTAATCAAGCGTCTTGCATAAGCGTGTAATTTTTTTTGGAGAAGGTGGCAGACACGCAGTCTTCCCCTGACGATAAGCGATCAGCGCCGCCCATGGACTACAACAGCTGCAACACTAGAGGAGTCATAGATCAATGCGTAATAATACATTTGGCCGACAGAGAGACGGTTACAAGCTGATGATAACGATAGAACATCCAATAATACTTTGCTCTACAACTTGCATAACTCATTCTACATCTACAACTAGCAGACAAAAACTTAACTACTTTATCTCAGTACTTCTCTCTGCAACTTCGGATGTGCAGCTGAAACTTTGTGATCTCAGTGTTAAGCTACAAAGTCTTAAATTATTTAGCACTCTAGCACTTCTGGAGATGCGCTATTTGCAGTTTAACTGAAATAGTAAAGCTTGCATTTTGTTTTAAAACGTTGCCCCGCACTAGGATTTTCTTCTGTGTCGTGAGTGCATTTACAAACATACAATTTCAGATACACTTACCGTGCAATCAATTTTATTTTAAATTGAATAAGCTTTGCATATTGCACATAATTAATGCACTGTTTCTTATTATCATTAGCGTGATGTCACACCAAGTCAAAAAAGTTCTGATGCTTAGAGTCCCCATGAAGAAACCTTTATACACCTAACGCCTGAATACTATAATGCTAGTCAATTTTGGTTTACACTTAAATATCGTGCTATCTCTATCTTTTACTAAGAATTGGTAGTGACAGAACTATTCTTTAGACTATCTTAAAATTGAGTAACGTTTGAGTATAGGAACATCAAAATAACAATTTGCTTAAAGCTTTCAATTACCGTTAAACAGATTCAAATTATTTCAATAAAAACCGCAACATTATACGTTCTGATATTAAAATTCCTTCAAGCGGAATTTGCATTCAGAACGGAATCAATATTGAAAGAAAAGTGGAGATTGCAAAAAGACAAGCAATCGAGTAGAAATATCGTTTTGTAGATTTGTGTGGAATTGAGGAGTTCAGTAATGAGATCTGTAGGACTAACGAGTTGGTGGTGCGGCGGCCATGATGGTTCGATGTCCCGCTTAATTATAATGAGCCTGTGTTCCGACATCGGGTTCATGTTTTTGACTATGGTGCATTTTTTTGTCATGTGAGGATGTTTGATTGATGAGTTTTTATGGACGGATTATTTTTAAACACACTTTCATTAGGATTAGGTTGAACTATAATGAAGTATGCGGTAAAATCTAGAATCTGAACTACACACACTTCTAATTGTTGAATCATTGGCGAAAATACGTGTTACATGTTTGTATAGATAGTGTATTGTGTTTCTCTGGATTTTATATAAAAGAGACGCGGACTTCTTTGTATTTACTAGTTTAGACTAAATATATTTACCGAATTTATTATGTAAATAAGTATCAACAAAATGACTACTATTAAGTCTATTAATGAGTCAATCCAAACGAAGGATACGAGCCTTCGTCCCGAAGTGGAAGGAATCCAATTTCCTGAGTATTTCCTAAATAATTATATTTTATACAGACAGTTGTAAGCGACGTTAACAATGGACCATTGTGTATACGTTGTTGTTGGCTTAGTGTACTGAATCTGGATTTTAATAGAGGAGACGCTTATGGATGCTCTCTTGACATTTACTAGTTTAAATGCTAATAAAGCAACTACTGATTTTATTTTTATTATGTCAGCTGAGCCGGTGAACTTCGTTGGGGTATCAACAATTTTATCTCACCTTTTAAGTCTAGTAATCCACAAGTCAATCCAAACGAAGGATACGAGCCTTCGTCCCGAAGTGGAAGGAATCCAATTTCCTGAGTATTTCCTAAATAATTATATTTTATACAGACAGTTGTAAGCGACGTTAACAATGGACCATTGTGTATACGTTGTTGTTTGCTTAGGTAACTGAATCGAGGGCCTTTTTAATGTGACAGAACAAAAATATGATGATCTCTTGACGGATATCTTTTAATGATGCTGATAAAGCACTACTAATCTGATTTATTTTTCAGTTATCCATCTTCTTTCATGCATCATCTGAAATTGTGCTTAAATAACATAAACAAAAAGTATCTTTTTATATGATTGTCCCCACGGTTTTCATTGTTTACTGTTTCATTTAACAGATGTATTTCTAGGTACATATACTAGAAGATGTAATTATTTTTCCCAATAGAATTACGGAACATTATTACAAGGGCGATTAATCTTATAAATCCAGGTGGATTTCCCGAGTCTAGTTAATTTACAGGCTATTCATGGATCTAATGAGAAAAAGCTAGTGAGGAAAAATACTATTTATAGGGTATTTAGCTGATTAACTATTAAATAAGTACCTAGATTTTTGAAACAAACTCGCAAGTGATTACCTGTTCGTTTAGAATGATTTTTTGTCTTTGATTGCCGAAAGAAAATAATTTTGCGTTTAATATGTAAAAATATTAAAATTGTTGTGTATTTTAAGTTATAGGTACTTAGTAAAGTTTAGAATTGAATACTTGGCACGGTATCAGGAAACTGGCTGCCGCACAACCTGTAGCAGGTTCGATTCCCGCACGGAGCAATTCTTTGTGTGATCCACAAATTGTTGTTTCGGGTCTGTGTCATGTGTACGTGAACTTGTATGTTTGTAAACGCACCTACGATACAGGAGAAAGCCATAGTGTCTTCGGAACATCTTCGGAAAATACTAGTGATGTAATTTTGCCATATTTAAATGATTTTAATATATACTTAAAATCAACATGGTGCGGGTCACACTGGCAGAAGAAACATGGCATCTGTACAGAATATTTATGAGTAGCACCAGGATAAGTGGGTCAACGATTTCAATGGTTCTCGTACTTAGCTGCAGAACTGAAGCGCTGTTGAAAATGATGATAATTATGAGAGCACTTCTTTCTGTTTGTTTATTTCGTTAGTGTCATTATGAATTTGGTTTTTGACCTCGATTTGCGATTATGTTAGTGGTTTTTTTAATGAGGTTCTTATGTGAATAGTGTCTAGAAAAAAGGTTGGTCTTGGTTAGGTTTAGCCTGGTCGCAAATTAAAAGCTCGAGTGTTGAATTCTAGCACTCAATAATGCACCCTTTTTATTCAGATTTTGTATGTGAAACAAAAAGAAGATGAAAATTAACCATAATTTGGAGGCACTCAATTTGACTATTTTTTTATAATAACTATCATGAGACATTCTAAATTAAAAAAAAGACGCGGCGACGTAAACTGCGCACGGCGCTTATGACCCTCTGTGTCTCGAAACTGCTACTAGTTTAGTAAGTTCTACGCTTTTCTCCATTAATTTACGCGCGTAAACCGTAATTTTTTAGCTAACTGTCTCTCTAAATCTGTTAAATTAGAGCACTCAAAGTTAAATTGGATAAACTTAAGCATTATATTCTAGTCTAATTTCTATTCATTTTCACATTATAGTCATAACCTATAACATCACGAATTCACCACAATCACGTCTGACAATCAAACAAAGCTGGTACAAAACCAATACACAGCACTTATTGCAATACTAATCACGATGCAAGCTCACGACTGTGCATAAGTACCACCAGTATAATGGTGTGTGGGGAATCAATTTCCCTTGTATGAATAATTACAGGAAGCCACTGTCAAATGTCAGACGTACGCGTCAATAATTTGCAGATACGCTGCTGTTAATTAACGTTCGCTGATTTTAATTGTAGAGGTTTTGTGTTGATGGGGAACCGATCATGTTGGTTGTGTTGGGGTTCGTTAGCGACAGTGTTGAGGGGTTACTATATGTTTTCTATGTGGTAGTTGTTTTTATAGAAAATATAACACTACATGATAATGGCATTTATTTTAATCCCCAAAGAGTTAAGTACTTTCAAAGCATCATTCCCTTTTGAGAGGGGCAAAATCATCTATTTACAGTGATGAGTGTCAGACTTTTACTAACCAAAAACCACCGCATTCCTACAGTACTCCTGTTCTTCAAGCCGGAGCCCTGGTAACCAGCTAGGCAGTCCGCAGCTCCGAATTGGGCATCACTACTGTGCCCCATTTATGGTGGTCTGATGTATATTAGGAATATCAGAAAGTTTGGGGTGAACCTACTGCTATAATAGTATCAGACACAATTCCAAACGTACTATTACTGAGATATTGACATTTCTATTTTTGGTAAAAATAAAAAAGATCCAACAATAGTTGGCCCGACCCAGGTTATATCAGTAAGTATTTAATTGTAAAAGGACAAAACCCTATCTAATACAACTCAAACAAACTCTGTACCTATTCCAGCCCTTATTTGTACCCCTATGAGTCAATGAATGAAGCCGCGCTCTGGTACAAAGCGTCAGAGGTTATTGTGCCAAGAAATGTTGGCTATGAATGAGCCCCAGGCCTTTTATTGCAAAGGAAGTGTTCATAATGTTATGCCTTCTAGACAGATCGACTAGCCGACTGCAAACCAATTATGCAGCACGTGCATTGGTACTCAAGTCTGAGCACTTTAATCTGTCTTTTGTCACTGGCGTATGATAATGAAAATTGCTACCGATGGTAAGTTGAATAATATAATAATATGTATTGTATTTGGGAATTCTACCATAACAAAATTTACCATTCTATCCTTTGATATTCACATCTAGTAGTTAATCTAAATACTAAAGAGCGATTGGCCAACGCATGGTTAATATATAATATTAATTGTAAAAACTATTTATCCGTAAACTTTTAAAATCTTTATCAAATTGACTTTCTTAATAAAAATGAACAGGAGTAAACGAGGAAATAACAAGCGGGAGACCTTGTTTATTTAAAAAGCTAGTAAAAAAATAACAAGGAAAATATAGAGCAGTGTTCAACAGCTTCCAAAACTTTAATAGCACAATATTTCGTTGTAAAAATTCAGCTGCTTTTTTCACGCCGTATTTTTGTATCGCAAAATAACGATAGCGTGGCTATCGTACGCAGTCAATGAGTTTTAAAGCACGTGATGTAAAAATGGATACAGATATAGAGCCATTACCATATAGTTTCATTTATGAACTGTTGTTTTGACGCTTATGTATTCAGATTTCAATCTCATGGTTAACTCATGGTTCAGGTGACCCTTCTGCTCGTCTGCTCGTTTGCTCACTATTCTATAAAGAAACCATTCGGCAATGACTGAAGTTGCCTTTCCTTTGACATACGTTGCCAATTAATAGGATACATTTTCCCTTTTATGTAGGTGTTTATCAATTTGTAAAGCTATATTGTAACTGTTATTTCACTTAAACATGATCAGCAGTTGCAGACAAAACTACACAAAGTTTGATGACGTAATAATATACAAATCTGTACGTTTAGCTGTGGCTGGTGTAATTCGGGTTGATTGAAGCGAAGTATAACGCTTCTGCTCTTACCACTCCGGTTGTGGGTTTAATAGGATAATTGCGGCTTAAACTCGGGAAACTGCGGTCTTAAGAGCGAATATTGCTTGACCCGGGGAATTGTGGTTACCATTTCGACAATCTAGAGATTTGTAGCCAATGTTAGGTTTGTCAAATTTTGAGATAAAGTTTTTAGTTTGCTATTTGGTTATAAGTTTTTGATTAATTGTATTTTGACAAGTTTTTCAAGTGTTTTAGACCCAAAATTAAAAGAGACTCGTGGGTTCAATTAGGCTAAAATACTATCAGAACCTATTATTGCCTATCCACATTTAGACTTCAGTATATAGTAAACATTATTCCTACTATAAAAACAGTTATAAAATGGTAATAAAGTCTAACCACAAGACCAATTAAGAATTCAATGCCGATAGCATTTCAGCTCGAATAAACTAGAGAAAATAAACACATTGCCTACACTACCTACACGTAGGAAAATACTAGAACAAGTCCTATATGTCTGAACTAATACACGTAATTTGTACGAGAACAGCTATAAGTATAATTTAGCCAATTATTCAGTCAGTTTGTTCGCTAAAGGACTAACGAAGCTGAAGATTTGATTGTGTTATGCAAATGTTGCTTGCTCGCGGTGACTCGTACATTCTGCAAAAGTGATACGTAGCCGGGGTAAGCAGTGGTTTTATATCTTGGAGTTGTATGCAATTAGTGCATAGATTTTGTAATTTGGTTAATATGTTTTAGAAAACTGTAAATTTCATTCTATCACTTATTACGTATTAATCCAAATGGATGGTAGATAATTGAGTGTATAGAAGAATTAATTAGGATTGATTCCAGTATTGACACATTTTGTCTAACTGAAGGGTTATTTGATTCATCTCACTGAAATAGGCACTTACTTTCTTGGCAGCTTACTTGAAATACCTATATGTACAAGTAGTCTTTAAACAAAAGGCACAGATTCTGCTTCTCCTTCGATGTTACATCTATGCTTTAAGATACTAATGATATATGACGTAAGCAGTAAACACCTACCAAGGTATAATTAGTTCAAAATATTAATGTTTTTGCGCGTCCACATCACTTCATTGTGGTTGTATCCTCGTCTGATGACGCAAGCGAGGGTCGTCAGTCGTCACCTCTAATTGACGGACGCCGGAGACTTCCACTTTTTACACAAATGCCAGTTGAGATCATTTCTGTAAGTACTTATAAAAGATTATTAATGTGGACTTTACAAATTACATGTCCGAGAATATAATTGACAAATTATTTCTGTTATTTCTGTTTCTCGCTTTGCATATTAATGTTTTTCTTAGTCATATTTGTTTTTTTGGGGTGATTTTCCATAAACAGTTTGTTGGTGCGGTTTTTCTTTGTGAAAATCAGTTTTGTGGTTAAGTATGTAATCAAAATCAAAAAGTTACTTCTACTATATTTTTTATTGCAGTTTTCATTATAAATGTGGGAGAGCCATGCTTCAGCACGAATGGGCCGGCTCGACCGGAATGATACTACGGCCTCACAGAAAACTGACTTGAAACAGCGCTTGCATTGTGTTTTGTTGTAACTACGAGTGAGGTTACCGGAGGCTCAATTATCCCCCAATCTTCCCAATTCCCTAACAATCTTTAAATACTTAACCCCCAAAAAGCCAGCGACGCATTTGTAACGCCTCTTGTGTTTCAGGTGTGATGAGCGGCGGAAATTCCTTACCATCATTGCCATCATTACCACCATTGCATACCTTCTATTTACAAGTACGTTTTAAATATGGAATGTAAGGTCCCAAAATTCCCAAAAATCTATCAACTTGCTTTAAAGGACAGGATCGAAATACACGTAGATTTTGTCACAAAGGCCATTTATGATGCTTCTTCGAAATTCGAATTTGAGAACCGAACTGGGGAATCAAACAGTCAGCCATTTTGAATTGGAGCAAGACATTTGTGTACAGCGTAGATATTTGCTGTCTATTGAATATTTGACTTCAATATTTGGTTACTGCTCGATATAGCTACTGTAAGGCATCGTGGAATATGATATAAACAGTAATACATTCACCACTATCTCAATACATTTCAGTTTAATCATTTTAGAATAGTATTGCCTTTGTGGTACCTAAATATGACGGTGTTTAAAATAGAATACCGTATTGAGTTTTTATCTTCCAAAGTAAAGGGGACATTAAAAAGTTTTTGTTCATATACCGCCGTATATTAACTATTCCTTACTTTATTACTTAAACTATTTTGTATCGAAAACAATTACTAAGAACTGGGTTAAGAAACCATTACATGACTCTGGGTGCGGCGGTAAGAGAGATATCATATTTTGTTAATTGGTGCTTAAATCTTAGTAGTTATGAAACTAGAAAGACGTTCTAAAATAGAACTGCTTATGTTGTAGTGGTTACTGGAACGGTCGCCCAATCAATCGAGACCCCCTTCTCTATGCTTGGCCAATCACTTGAACATATTAAGACTATAACGAGATGCAAGTGGTTTGATTTTAGACGATAAAATACATGTTTGTTCTTCACGGTTTAGTTTTCATAACGCATTGTTTAGTATGGGATTTTTTTCCAGGAGTAGGAAATTAGTATTGGCAGAATACACATTGGTAAATTCGTTTGATCAAAGGAATATCCAAACCATATATATTAAATTTCTACATATGAAAAGGATATCTATATCGCTATTCCAAATTTCATCCCGATCCATTCAGTAGTTTTTGCGTGTAAGAGTAACAAACTCATAAACTTTTGAATTAGAACGTACTTATTTTAAATCCTCAATAACTAGAAAGGCACCAATTGCAAACTCAGTTCCATTATTGAAGAAATTTAAAAAAAAATCTAGTCTAATCTGCCGGCCAAGTGACCCAAGAAACAATAAAGTATTTTGTTTGTCAGTTTTGTAAAGTACTATAAATCGGGTGATTGGTAATTAGTGAATAATATTTAACCTTATGTGAGTTTTAGTTTTCAAAATATGGTTCTAGGAGGCTAACTATTGAGAGTATTCCCACTCTCACACATCTATAAGGTATGTATCGATTGAACCTCTTTGCTTTGAGAATATCGAAATTGAATACCCAAAATAACAGAACTATTGACCCTGGGAATTGAAACAAGAGACCGTAGATAATTACTGATAGTCTACTCGTACTTCATTGAACGAATTCTCATCGGAAATGCAATAACTATAACACGTCAAAATAAAAGATAACCTGTCAATTCTATTCGCAGTGGCCACATACTTGTGTTATCATACGTCTTCGTCTGACAGACTCGCAGACATGAGACAATGTGAGGAAATAGAAACTAAATGATACGAGTACCAACATACCACCACGGACGATGACGTCACCATATTGTAAACAATCCTTATCGGGAAAGGAAAGCTGAATCAGCCAAGGAGTGCACATGATCACAGTACAAAATATGCTTTTAAATTAATTTAGTTTATTTTTTATGTTATAAGCCAGTTAACGAGCACGGTTCACCTGAAGCAATCATCGCCGCCCATGTACACCTGAAGTTCCAAGGGGGTTACAAGTGCGTTGCTCTTGAATGTTAGGAATTTAAGGGTTGTTGGGAATTAGGGGATTGGAAGATTGGGATTTAATTGGGCGTCCGGTAACCTCACTCACATAACAAAACACATAGCAAGCGTTGTTTCACGTCGGTTTTTTTGTGAGGCCGTAATGTCACTCCGGTCGAGCCTGCCCATTCGTGCCGAAGCATGGCTATCCCACACTTAAAATTTCCGAAAGCATACACAGGTGTACACATTTTTAATTATGTTACTAGTATCATGTAATAGGGGGTGAGCTAATTGCCATATAGGTATCTGGCACTATTCCAGGTATAGTATTAATTAGGTACTAAAGATTTTTTAGAACCGAAAACCCAAACAATATTTTAGCTGTAGCTTTAGCCTAACCGAATTAAACTCGAGTCTTCATTCGATATCGAGACAAAAATACGTAATTTTGGAAATAACCTGTTCTACAACCCCTATTACTAGGTCCTTTAGTAACAAGTCACACTGTGTAGTTCTATTATTTTACCATGACCGACGGCTGTCGAAAGTAGTACCGCAGTAAATATTATGGTGTTTAGCCCCCATATGTCATCGCAACTGTTTCGCGCACTCATCCAAATCGATGGGGATGTTTCGACACGACATGGCATGCAAGTTTGTGAATTTTTGTTTTATTACATTCCCACGAAAACTGTCACACAGGAGCCATTTGTATATTAAATAGAACATTTGAATAGGTATATAGGTCTTCTAGTTTAATGATTGGGTACTTAAAGTTACTTCTAAACCGAGAGGTTAGAAAGTTCAAGTGTTGTTGGGGAATCGGAGATTGGGAAGGGGGGTAATTGGGCCACCGGTTGGCATTAGTGTAGCCACATATTGTAGGAAAATATTGCCCGTTAAGTTAAGGTATGTTGGCATCTTTAGAGCTTACAAGAAATGTCAAGTTCAACTGTTATTACCAACACGAGTTCAAGAATGAAATGATATAAAATCCCGTCCTTGATTGCCCAAGGAAATTAATTTTATGGCTCATAATTATAATCTTATCGGTTTATAAGATTCAGTGAGTTTGCCGCAGTAAGCCATTAAACAGTTTACGAGAAATAAAGTGTATCCGAGTCGAAACACCAAGTTTTATCTTCGAGAAGAACGTCGAGTTAATTTTATTTGGCGTTTCATTTATCCGTACCTACTTAATGTAGGAAAAGCTAATGTAATTGTCTGTTTGTAACAATTAAGCATTGTTTGGTATGCCTGTCCTTTAACTTATGTAACTAATACTTAAGGCCTAGTCGAAAGGGTTGATAGAAAAGTGAATTATTCACTTGATATAAGGTTTGAAATAATTTATCGAATGTTGGTATCTCTGTAGTTCTTCGATCTGTCATGATATCAGCCATAACATGTCCACAGCTAAATATAAACTTCTATTGTAACGCTGACTTCTATGTTTCGATCTACTAACCCCCAATTCGCGGTGTCAGTATATCACACATCTTTAAACAACCAATTAGTTATTAAAATCATCTTTATACAAACAGTTTGAATGAACAGTCAATTTAGAACCTAAGTTAATAACTCCTTTGTTTGGTTTCATTGTTATATCTTTGTTAACTATTATCGTTAAGGTAACAATAACTTTTTACTGTCCCATTACGAGCTAGAGTCCAACTTGAATCATTGTGACTTTAGTACCTATATTTGTTAATTTTGTTGCTTGTTTTACGTTCCGAAGTTAGTGTTGAGAAATAACTAAGTATTTAGGTTGAATTCTGTATTGAATCTTGATTAGCATTGATTTAGTATTAATAATAATTTCTCTGAAAACGATTGGTATTTGCCTTAGAAGATTGAGATTCTGTTTTTACCCAAATGATTTCAATAGTTATTCAGAATTTTAGTGAACACACAATTGTTAGAATGTGAAGATATTGGTTTCCAAGCTATATAATTTTGTAACACTTATGTGACAGCGTAACATATACTTCACAGACTTCAGTAATCACACTATAAATGTGAAAGTTTGTTTGTTTGGATGTTTGTCCCAATCCTACAATACTACTGAAACTAATGAACTAAAAATGCTGAAACAACTAAACGGATTTTGTTTGTTTGGTATAGTTAGTTACAGACGGGGGACTAACTGACTTGGGTGTTAGGATACTTTTTATTACACGGGAATGGTGGCGAATTTACTGGCAGAAGCTAGTTTGTTATTATAGAATTGAAAGCGTTAATCCTCTTTAACTCCTTCTGCCCGAGACTTTCAGACGTCTTTTTACTAGGTATTATTGACTACATCACACAGTTTGTGACATACAAACTTAAGTTTCGTACTTCCAGAGACCGGTAAATTTTGAGTAATTTAGATATCATAATATCCTTATGCAACCAACTCTAAATGAAAAGAACATGCTCCTAGTCCAAGCTCCTTCAGCGGCCTCATTTTCTCATCTTTACCATCCGATACAGTACCAGAATACCACACAACTAGTGCGCAGTAGTCCTATAAGGCTCCACACACCAATTAACCAGGCGTTTATTGTTTTTATTGCTTCATCAACAGAGTAATTGGCAGTTAGACTAGTGGCCAAATATGGCTGACTGAACAGTACCTACTCACAACACAGGAAGGTGAGATTGTGCTAATGTTATTTGCAAATAGAAGATTTGATTATAAACAGTCGGTTTGTTGTTTTAAAAGGTGTATTTTTCGTCAGTTTCACATATTATTATGACTTCATGACTATACTATAGTTATTATGATATCTCTAAGAATTTTGGAAGTAATGTCCAATCATGGGAGACACTATGGAAATAACAAAAATTTTGGTCTAAAATGGGCGTTACATATTAACTTTCATCAGTAGTTACGTTTTTGAGGATTAATTAAAGAGGTTATAAGTTACCTTGTATTAATCCCGAATTCTCACAGACAGTTGCTTCCGACCCCCGACCAATCGATTACGAAGCAGTGAAAAATAAACGTTTGCAATAAATATCAGTAACTAGTGCATGTTAGCACATCACTGATACGTTTGATAGCAGTTTAATAATTGCTCGCTGATTAATTATTGCAAGCCTTCCGCATAATTAGTTCGAAACTTCCTTTTGTACATATTTTATCTGCTTTTTGTGTTACATGGTGTTCCTATTTAGTGATAAGATTGGTATTGCGTACATATCGTAACATCTAGCTCGGTTCCGAATAAATTATTTTTCTTTCTTTATTTCTAGCTCAAAATATTTCTAGCGCTTGCTATTTAATGGCGTAGTTATCGTATTCCTAATCTATTTGTGAAAATCAATATTCTAATTTTGTATAAGTACACATTTTATGACAAAGGCATTTAATGATTACTTAAACTATGCCTTAGTTATGATTTCGTACCGAAAACAATTGCTAAGGATTGGGTTAAGTAACCATTAAATGACTGAGTACGGCGATAAAATTAACAAAGTTGATCCGGATACACTACAGCTTCCGTTTCGATAATAACTAACTATCTGGATAAAAATTAACAAACAATAAGGTCCACAGATTGTGACTCTGTAAGCTATGTTCGTAACAATTATCTTATTAAAGTACGCCATTACAGTCGTATTGTGCGCCGGCGTCATTATGTTCTCACTTCGGTATCTTATAATTACGCGTTTGAGGTCGTTCGTTATGCAAGACTTGGCTTTAAATTATTACTAACCTAACCTAACTTAATGGCTGTCTTTCCTGGCGAAAAAGGAACATTAAAAATACTTTTTCCAAATACGCGAAGTTGTAATGTAACGTGTGTTACTGATAGAGTATCGAGCCACTAGGGAGGTTTTTAGTCAGTAAGAGTCTGACACTCCCTCTCGCCTCGCCCATTGAGAGAAGTCATTGGATGATTTATCGCGTCTTAAAAAAAGGGAACATTGATACAGTCAAGTTTTTGTTAGTTATGGCATTAGTTTTATTGTAATAAGAGTATAAGACACTGGAAAATAAGTATACTTTCCCGTAATGTTAAGTATACGAACCCGCGTCCTACTCTGCGATGATCTATGACCATTGTACGAACTAACGTGTCTAACACCTATATAATATCACCCAAAACGTCCAACAGACACTTCCACTACCCACAAAGTTTCCAAAACAACTTCCTAGAAGCAATTTATCAGACACATTCATAAAGCCATCACGCGAAGCAACAACACGTTACCAATGTTCTAGTTCAGTGGTCCAATACTGACAGACACGGGTCTCGAACACGCAACCACTGACCCACAGTCATGCGTGATGCTATAATACATACATTCAATAACTTGGGCGCTAAACTGTCCCGTTAGGTGACCCCAAAGCCTAGAGAAAGCGCCATTCTGCTACTTATAAGGTCCATTGGGTATGGTTGAATTAAACCTAATTTGTCGTTGCCTTTGGGTTGAGGATGATCTCATGTTAACAGCCCGTGATGGTTACGTACTGGATTATAGTCCTTCTTTACGTAAGAGGGGTTGGAGATCGGATGTGCAATCCCTTAGTCGGCAGTCGTGGGAAGAATAGGATTAGTGACAAATATATTCGTGGCTTCGCCCGCGATAAAAAGTATTCTATCATCCAAGTTATACGTTTCATCAAAATCCGTTCCGTAATTTTAGCGTGATTGACGGACAAACATCCAATCAAACAAACTTTTACAGTTATAATATTAGTGTGATTCTGTAGTAGGTAACCAAAAAACATGGCAAGAATTGGGTATGCTCAAATTACGTTAAATTTGTTTTCCTGGTAGTTTTTGGTTGGAAGATGAGCTCATCATTTAATCGTCTATTACTGGTCTAGCTAGGTTATAGGGGTTTCCTTTAGAAGCAGTATGATTACATCATGGGGCTTTTGAACACACAGTTCGTATTTTTTCCTGAAATCTCTTTAATCTCTCTCATCTGACATTTTTTGGCTGTTAATACTATGACTTCCATTCTTGTAACAAACGTACAATAATTTGTGTTAAACTGAGTTTTGGTTAGATTTGACTGATGCAAAATTGCATCAGCTTGAAGTTGACTTTGAAAAAATAGACTGAGATTTATGTTATCGATCTTAATAAGACTTCAACGTCTGAATATGGCGTCTAGACATCATTATGTCCAATCTTTGTTGATGCTCTTGAAAGTGTCATCTCGAAACATTATCGTGATTCGCAATGTTACTGCGATTCCAAATAAACAAGATTAGGCTTTGAAGATAGACATATTGCCTAGTGTCAATATTTTTCTACGAACTGGTATCCACTGGTTCAAAAATGTAGATCGACAAATATGGGCTTAATTTTGATAAAGCCTTATCTCAACGCAGAAGAGTCTATTTTCAATCTGCTTCCTTTTGCAAATTTCTTTAGCAAGCCCAGTGTTTTTATTACATAGCAATGTTTCTGGGTAGGACAGGCTCGCTAATCTTATGTTTATGTAATTCTATTACTTGTTGAACATTAAACTCATAACAACGGACGGTTGGAAGGCGATAAAATTGTTTCGACGCGAGTTTATCGCTCTCTTGTGGTATTGGTATTGCATTACGTCCCGTTTTATGACCATTCTAATATTTTACTATTGGTATTAACATTTTCTTAGTAGGTAGGTTTAATTTTCTTATTTATTTAGGTTGGAATGTTGCGTTTTTAGCGAAAGTGTCTTTATTTTACTGTTAATTTTTTACTCTTGTTTGTCTGTCTTCAAAAATATCTATTACAAAACGGTATATCTAATTCCTTAATAAAAGTCTAAACAAGATGTATAGAGTTTTTTTAAATTCTGGTATCTTTGTATCAGAATTTTAACGTGTTTAAGATATTAAAAAATACGCAGATTTGCATTGAATTCAAATCAAATCGAAATAGCTTATCTTGATCAAAATTAGTAAGAAGATTAGTTTTCATAAAATCTAGTGTTTTACAATCGAATAAATAAATGAACACCTGGAAAGCTATAAACACAACATATAGAGGTGTAGCTCATAAATTATATTCGCAAATTAGCTCGGAAACACACGCTAAAAATGGCAAAACAAGTTGTTAGTATTACTTGCAATGACTGATTACGTGACCGCCATATCACAGGTCGGTGCAATTAAAAACTATAATGTCCTTATCAGCTTCCTAGTACCATAACCCGTTCACTGCAACACGTTTATTATTCCCAACTATGCCTAATATAGAATATGGAATTTGCTAACGAATGTTACCCACTGTTTAAAATGCGAACCGCGATTTGCGTCGTCAGACAAACGCTGGCAAAATTTCAAATTAAAAAACTAAACTTTTTATGTACTATGTGTTGTTCTTGTTGTTATAAATCAAGGTTGTATTGTGGAAAATACGGTACATAATATAAATTAAGGACATTTTAAAACTAAGGTCTAATGGGAAGTTTGGTATCAGGAAGAAATACAGTTGGAATATGATGGATAAGGTTTTATTCCAATTGGAAATACATAATGTTATTAGTGCCAATGATAATATTAATACGTCTAAAATATATGTTTAGGCAAGTAGGTACATGTTTGTAGACTTTTAGTATTGATCTATTGACACTAATGTTGTGGTCAATACAAGTTTTAAAAAGTATTTATCTAAAATTAAAGGTGAATGAACCAGGACACAGGACGTACGAAAGCTTAATTTTTATTTATATTTTATTTGTAACGTAACTATTTTATTTATATTCCATGTAGCCCTATGCTAATATTATAAGCCCTAAAGAATTATATTCATCAAAATAATTTTCATAATTTTGAGTCCATAAAGAGTCCTAATTTAATTAAAACATACATTTGAATACTACAACGAAACATACATTATGTTTAACAATGTGGTAAAGTTTTATTGCCATAATAATATACCTACTAGACTTTTAGAGTTAATAAAACAAATATGGGACGTTTGAGAACAATAATTTTAAAAGTTACTAATTAGTTTCATTCCACAATGATGCTTACTTAAACAATAATAAACGTATACATAATTAAACAATAACTCAAATAAATACGTACGTTTGAGCTTTATTTTGATACTGTTCTTCGGGCTCCAAGTGAAAAATAATCCTGGTATGTCAACAATACCACGGGCACCCATTTACTGACACAAACTCACTGTTTTGTACCACACACTGTCATACAGACACACATTTTTATACATATCATTTAAAAAAGGAACACTTTAATAACGATTCGAGGCAGTAATAACAAGAACGCGACATAATACAAAGAGGCATGTGCATGCGCTTAGGCAACTGTCAACTAGTTCGCCGGGTTACCGCAAGTTGGCGTGCGCGGCGGGAGAAAAGAGATAGAGATATTATTTACTTTTGTGGGAGTGAGAGAGATAGTATGGGGCAGCCTTAAAAGCTCATAAGAGAACCTCTACTATGCCCTGGATTAAAATATGCACGTTGCAATGTAGGCGTACATATACATGGTAGTTTTGTTTTGTTTTTGTTGAATTTGCAAGTTCCGCTAACGTCATTCGGAGATTTAAAGTTGTCTGTGTAAGCGCACTTGAGATACACGTTTAGATGTGACTTAAGTTGTAGTTTAGACTAACGTAGCCTGATTTTGAACTGGTTTTGCTTAACTGTAAATATGTTGGCGACTTTGATATTTATTAATGTTTTAGTGTAATTTGAGTTGAATGATTTAAGCATGAGATATAGGACCGGCTTTGACGTAGAGAAATGAAGACTACCTATTATAAATTAATCTTTGTTTTTAAATCCGATCTATGATTTTGTATAAGACACCTACGTAGAGTCTTAACAAAGATTCTACCTTAATCTTCTAGTTAGTTCCTATTAAACAGTTTCCCTATTTAGTTACAAACTATGTATGTATGTAATTATCAATATAAACACACTTCTATGACGTTGTCACCTTGTATTTTTAAACCAAATTAAAGTAACTACGTTAGAGATAAGAGATAACACACAAACAGACAGACCTACCGTAACTGATAACAATTTAACGCATCACGTGCTCTGTAAGCCCCTCAGGCTTACTTTTATATCACAGTTTTTAAAAGTAACGCATGTGATGTTGTTACTCGTACCTACGTACCAATATCATAAAAAAGGATTTGTATCTTTTACAGTTATTAATCTTTAAAACAACTGGATTAGTTTGATACTAATATTGCTTTAGCTATCTAGACGCACGGGAAATGTCCTGAAATCTAGACGTGGTGGAATAAGTATTTCTATACTAGCTCTCCGACAGCGGTTTTGTCCGCGGTCCCATGGGATCAAAAGTAACCTATGTGTTAATCCAGACCATAATCTACCTTTATTCCAAATTTCATCCCGATCCTTTCAGCCGTTTTGACGTGAAGGAGTAACAAATATACACACAAACTCAATAACTAAGTAAACACTCGGAGATTTAACCATTTACTGGTCATTTTCAATTTTATTGTTTCGTACTTAAAAAGTTAAAAATAAAACAGTTAAGGATAATATGATAACTTTCCATCTGTATAATATCTGAAAGAACATCATTATGTAATGTTATAGATAGGATCTACATAATAATATGACGTCATGGTAACAGTTGGCGCAGTGTGTGACTAACCGGGTGCGGTATGCGCCCGCGCGAGTTTGGTTCCCGTTTGTTTCAAGCTTCTTTTTATTTCAATTTGGTTTTATGTGTAACGTCTTCCACAGATTTGTCTAGACTTTATCTACTCTGTTTATAATATTTAATCCTTTGTATTTTAGTATACGTTATAAAACTCATATATATTATTACATATATTAAAAAAAGAAACAAAAAACATCATTGCTTCCCAAATTATACTAAAAAATATCATTAACATAATTATATATTTATAAAGTGCGAAAATATTGCGTTGCGAAATTTAAATTACTGCCTTATACATTTTTTTGTGCGAATTAACAGGTAATCAAATTTAAATTTTATTGCCTTACAACAGGTTTTTAATTATTTTTGTCCAAAAATAGACAATCTAGACGACTCTATTTATTAGGCTGTGTTAAATAGGCGATCCATTTGTTACGTATGTAAATAACTAAGAGTACCTATAGCAGTGCTCTATAATACATCCTGGGATATTTTTATAATAACTAAGTATCGTGAAACTTAACTCACGGTTTACTCACGTACATTCATAGAGAAAAGCTCTACTAGTTTCGCAGTGTGCAGTTCTAGTAGTGCTCATGATGAAGAGTCCCTCTGTGACTCGAAACTATTAGAGCTTTTCTCTATTAATGTACGTGAATAAACCGTAAATTTTAGTTAATTTACATCCTGGGATTCCTGTGATCTCAAACCGGTATGCAAAACGTGGAGATTATAGTTAACTCTCTTAATTAGAGGACATTCCGTTATCAACAAAGGCCATGGGAGGTTTTGATCATCTTAAACATATGAAAAAGAGGATGAAGTGAAGAAAATCTCGATATAGGAAATATGGACGTGGGCGTTGGCCGTAACGTAACTGTATCTGATAAACTGGTTACCATTGAGAGCTATCCTGTATGCGTCACACTTCGCTGGAGCCAATAAACAGAACCATGTAAATACATCAATTTATTTAAAAAGTACGTATGTCCTACGTATGGTTTTTTGGAAAAAATTAATTCAAAAACTTAACTTTGACTTCAATTTTGGTTCATTTATTTATCACTTTCATTAAATATCTACTTAATGAAATAAATTGATTATTATTACAGCTTTACTTAAAAGAATGAGTTTGACGAGAAGAGAAATTAAAAATAAAGACATAAAATCCCACGTTATAGAAAAATAAAACAAGTTTTAAAAGTATTATGCACGGATGCACCCATTATACATTATACGCTTTTTAATAACCGACGTGCTATTTAAAATTTTCCCATTGCATCATATGGTGTAAAACTAAAACCATCTGCCACTAAGTACCAGGTGTCCAGAAGTTAATAGAAGCTTATCGAATCGGTCATCTTCACGCTTGTTTGCGCGTCAGTAGATCACCGGCCAGTAACGGATGTCTTTAGTGCGCGGGTTAAAGATCAATGTAATTTTCCAGTGTTTTTGAACTTATAAATAAATTGTGCTTAATGAAAGATAATTGTCGTTATTTTTAGTAAAACGATGTGTTTTTGTTGGGCTTGTGAGTGATGAGTTTAAATATAAACTGTTGTGGAATATTCCGAATTGTCAACGTTAATGTTTCTTTTATTGAACTGTATGAATATATAAAATACATTATTTTTTTATGACATGCCAATTTTTTGTAAGAGACAGTAATAAAAAGAACATTTTCCAAAAAAAAAACGTAACCTTTAAAATAACCAAATTTACTTTGATTTCGAAAGTCGGTGTTTCTCATTATTGTTTGTTTCTTATTTAACACCGACCTCCGAAATAAAAGTTATTTTGACTATTTTAGTGTTATTTTTAACCGATTTTCTTCAGTGAAGTCGGTTATATTTTTTATTTAAGATACCTAACTCTCTGAAAAAATATTGGCTGGTGATAAAAAATTAGGCTGTATATTATTCCATTATTATATACTAGTACCTATCAGACATGTAATCGTGTATAGGAGACTTGATCCATAGAGGACTTGGTCCTCTTTAAAGTAAATGGCAGTTTATATTCGTCTTCCACATCTTTCATTTATGCTATCCTTCCAATGAAACACCATGTTCAATTTTAATTGGTGTAGATAAAGGGTTAAGTATCGTAATTAACCATAACATTACGCTGTTTAGGTGATGCGTGAAATAATAATTATCAAGTCATTATAGATATAGACTATACCGTATACTTAGTCAAGGTTCATCTATGGGATGTTTCTGGCTCTTTTTATTATTTTTTAAGGGGGATTATCACGCAATGAATTCTTCGGCCTTTTGCGAGGCGACAGGTATCAGCCTATTACCGATTAAAAACCACCACGTCCCTACACCTGCTTTGTTATTGTCATAAAAATAAAACTAATGAGTATACAAAAGTTTCATTGAGAAATTTGTTTGAAAAATTACTAATTACCAGTCACCCTGTTTAAATACCCTTCATATAGATATCAAAAAATAAAATAAAAAATCAGATCAACATAGCTGGTAAGAGTCAGGATATCGTATGTTACAGGTAAACACGTATTGTCTAACATTAAGCCGTATCTATTTAACATTCTATACCGAACCCTACCTGCTCAGGAAAAGGTCTCCCGAGGAATGTTAATACAAACATTAAGAAAAATGGCTGCCACTGCTAATAAGATAGAAGTTACATCAATATTTAATTACTATTGGGAGTCAGCTTTACTTAAGTAGATATCTACAAATTGTTAATTAATTACTTTTAGATGTAGTGTTGATTTTAAATTAAATCCATTTTATCTGGGATCACTATCAAACATAGCATTTTAGTTTTATGTTTTATGTCGAGTAAATACAAAAAAATGTAGAGTAAGTATAAAATATAAAGACTGCCTCATTGGTCGACTGGTTGCAAATGCGACTGCTGGGCAAGAGGTCTCAGGTTTGATTACCGTGTTAGGCAAAATATTGCTGGGCTATTTTTGGTTTTTCAAAAAATTCTCAGTAGGAGCACGGAGTCTAGAATTGTGCCCGTTATATGACAATAGGCTTAACCCCTATTACTAGCTTCGGTTAGTTGCTTCTCTTACTTTCCAATGCGATAAAGAGTACTCTATGCGTTATTCCAGACCATAACCTACCCCTGTTCCAAATCTCATTCCGATCCCTTCAGCCGTTTTGACGTGATTGAGTAACAAACACATAAACTCACAAACTTTCGCATGTATAATATTAGGAAGACTCTGGCTAGAGCAGCACCTGCCCTAATATTAAGGTGGCACTGTTATAGTCGTAACAAAATGGCCGCGGGCGTGCTGTCCAGGTAAACGAAGACAAGATTGCTAGGAAATTACTATACTGCTAGCTACGAACTGTTTTATTATGTGAGAAATGAAAATCTTGAGGTAAGTAGCCTTTGGATCTTAGATTTGTTTGTGAATAGTATACGACGTATTAATAATGAAGTTATGAAAATAATTTAATCTAGTTGAAGGTTTTTATTCACCGTACAATCGGGTATTACCTTATTATTGTGTATAACCTCTACGTTATATTTTCCTACATAAGGTTGTAAACGGAACGTTTATTTTGTTTTTATATTTTAATCGTTTTTGTTTCATGTTATTTGTGCAAAATCAGCCTTATTATTAAGCAATTGATTACAACCATGTATTATTACATAAAATAAACATATTTTAATTCCTTTTTTTTTTAATATAAAACTTACGTTTTTTACCATCACCTGTATTCGGCGTTTGAGAGAGTTCCTTATACACTCTGTATATCTATAGAGTCAAGGATTAGATTAGACAATATATTTTGTGAAAACCAAAGCCCACATTACCTAAGTTACACTTCCGACGTTTGGCTCCTAAGTTGGAGCGGACGGGGGCTGCGCTTAAGCGGCTCCTGCCAAACCTCGGGGGCCAAATGCCTCCTGCCGGAGGTTGTACGCGGGGATCGTGCGGTCCATGGCCCTCTACGGCGCCCCTGTGTGGGCGCCGAACCTGATGCGGCGGCCAGCTCGGGCGCTGCTCACGTCTCAGAGGGTCATGGCCATCCGGGTGATTCGTGGATATCGCACGATCTCCGGGGAGGCGGCGAACCTCCTTGCCGGATTACCGCCGTGGGATTTGGAGGCGAAGGTGCTCGCGCGCGTCTTCAGTCTGCGCGCCGACGCGTGTCGCCGGGGCGAAACTCCACTGCCGCGCCAGATCAGTGCGTGGCGGGACGAGCTCCGGCGCGATCTCATGGCGGAATGGCAGCAACGACTGTCGCAACCGAGGGCTGGGCTCGCTGTAATCGCAGCGGTAAGTCCCCTCTTTGAGGAGTGGCTTGAGAGGCGCCACGGCGTCCTCACCTACCGCCAACGCAGGTGCTTACCGGACATGGGAGTTTTGGTAGGTTCCTGTTCCTTATTGGGCGGGAGGAAACGCCCGGGTGTCATCACTGTGAGGACCGCCCGGAGGACACGGTAGAACATACGGTGGCGGTGTGCCCTGCGTGGGCTGAGCACCGCCAAGTCCTCAGGGATGTGGTCGGCGATGGCGACCTCTCGCGCCCGGCACTGGTTCAGGCCATGGTGCGGAGCGAGAGGGACTGGGATGCCGTCTCCTCCTTCTGCGAAGCAGTCATGCTAGCTAAGGAGGAGGCGGGGCGCGTGAGAGAACAAACCTCCTCACGCCCCAGCCGTCGCGAAAGACACTCCGGGCGTAGGGGATCCCGAGACGATCTCCGGCCACCGTAAGTGCGGGCCTGCGGACGGCGAGCAAGGGTAGCTCACCGCCCGAACAGAACCAGACCCGTGCGTGCGGCGCGTCGCGTTCCGCGCGCGCCTCAAAGAGCCATCAGACCACCACAGATGGGGCCCAAAAGGGCTGATGCCTGATCCGGAGCTGCGGACTACCTAGCGGGTTTACCGGGGCTCCGGCTCGAAAAGCAGGAGAAGGAACGGGGTGGTTTTTAGTCAGTAAGAGTCTGACACTCCCTCTCGCCTCGCCCAAGGCGAGAAAAGTCATTGGATGATTTTCCCCCCTCAAAAAAAAAAAAAAAAAAAAAACACTACCTAAGTTCATTTCAAACTGAAACATAAACAAATACCTATCCCATAAGTTCTTCAAGTACAAATTCCTTCTGTCGCAGAAAATATATTTCCAAAAAAAGTATTATTTTGACGTAAGAAGTACGAAAATGTAAATAACAAGGTTCCTTTCGTGGTGAAACTCGCGTTACTGAAGGGCCAACTCCGTCCCTTTGACATGGTAATGAGCGGGAGATGTTATCTCCTCTTTATATATATATATATTTCATAATATTATACGTTTCTTGAGGTTTTTAGTAGATTTTAGGTGTCGTGAAATGACATAACTGTAATGTTTTCTGATGAGGAATCTGGTTTAATAATTTTATTATGAATTGAAATGGCAACTTAACATTTTGTACGTTATTCCAAAAGATAAATAAGTATTTTTTAATATATCAAGGTTGTCTGTGGAAGTCTTGGAGTAGGTAATAATGATAAAAATTATACGCAAAGTCGCGAATATTTTTAAAGATACGTCATTGTTTTCTTTTAATAAAGTTTATCCCTCCCAGATTATAAAAATAACTTAGGTACATACCTACATTCATAATCACGTCTGTCTCCCATAGGTATAGGCAGAGACTATAGAACGCCAATCGCTGCGATCATAGATGAATATATGTACGTACTGACGTAGCTGCGATTCTACATACCTCTTTTATTACTTACATTCTCCTCCTATAAAAATAAATGCAAATAATCCTATATTAATTGGTTGGGCAAAATGTAACCAAACACATCCCACGACCTCAATTTTATTTTCCATGAAAACGTAAGTATTTTCAACAAGAGCGTTGTTATTGTTTGACCGCGGAACCCAATAACAACAATATTTATCGAAACGAGGGAATATTGAGCTATTTACACATAATATATTAACAATATAACATGTATGTAGACAACCCACACAAAAAGCAATTAAAGGTAATTCTATTTTTGGACGGTTTTATTTAACAAACGTAGAATTTAAAACATAGCTCTACATAGCACATCTCTGTTGGACAAGCACTCTAAAGCAGGTATGAAATAAAAGCCAGCAACTTTACTGCAATTTGTTTGTACGGAAAAACTGGAAAATTACTTTTGAAACACATTCCAACTATCTACGTATGTTTTTATTTATTTTTTTTGAAATAACTTTGTTACTACGCTACAGACAAGCAATTATATAATACAGAGAAGTAGCACTGTTACTTTTGAATGCATTTTTAAAAAACGATTTAAAAAAATAAATAAATAAAAATAAAATATTATCGTCCTTTTATTATTTATGTAATAACAATTGTTAAGGACACAGTATAAATGAAAAGTACAAAAAAACTGTTTTTAATAAAGGGACCCGTCTTCCATTTCTTTTACATTTTTTTTAATCAGATAATATCTCTAAAAGTTTCTCCTAAGTCAGAAAAATACTATTCTGAAATCCGCTACAAAATCAGTTCAGCCTAACGCGAGATCATTGCGAACAAACATACATACATACCTACAGGTCAAACTGAACACCTCTTTTTTTAAGTCGGTTAAAAAGGATCAATCGCTACAAAATTATATTTTTCCATTCTCGTGACATGTGGATGATCTTACTTCGATTAAATATATTTATTAACACTCGTTTTTTGTCAAAAACAAAAGTCAATTTTCACCCGACTAGAACATATGTAAAGTTAGTAGTTTTGTTTTGTTCCCTAGTAGGTAAACACGGCAATAATTTCAGTAACTATTACATTCTATTCGGAACAGCCGGCAAACTTATAATTGGCAGGCACAACTATTTACTTACACATATAACTTACATATATTTTAGTTAAAGGGACAATTTTCGGGTTTATTTGATTTGGATAGTTTTAGAAGTTAATTAGTATGCTGCATAGATGATAAATCTAGACTAATAAATAGAAATGTAGTGTAATATTGAAATAACAGCTTTTTACTTTATGCATATACGACACATACACCAAAATAACTTTCACAATTTGTGTTTTAAATCCCATATAATAGAGGGTGAGCCTATAGTCATATACAGTTTTTGAAAAACCGAATAAACCCCAATAATGCTTTGCCCGACACGGGAATAGAACCCGAGACTCCTTGCCCGGCAGTCGCACTTGCTACCACTCGACCAATGAGGTAATTAATACAATATTCTTAACGAGTATATTTTACTAACAAGATAACATTAACGTTCAATTCAATTAACATTACACGGACAGTTAGATTAGAATCAAAATAAACAAGCGCCTGCACAACGCTTATAGCAACATGTTGTGTACTTGTGTATCTCGTTAGCAATTAACAGTCTCGCAGGCGTTTAGCTCAGACGCTACGAACTACAGTAACAGCTACAAACTGTAGATTTATGGCAGTGTGTTTTAATCACGCTATGTATGTTTCAGTTTGCATGCAGAAAACTTTATGGTCACATGCGGTAATATTTATTGGGTAATTTAATTACTATTATTACACTAATATGACGTAAAAAATATGTTTTAAGTAACGACTACTATACACGACTATAGAAATATATATTATGTAGAAACAAAATTAAAATTAAAAAAAAAATTACTAGCTTCTGCCAGTGGTTTCGCCCGCGTTCCCGTAATATACAATGTCAGCTAATATCCTGTCTGTATACCAAATTTCATCAAAATCCGTTCAATAGTTTCAGTGTCATTGACGGACAAACGACAAACATTCAAACAATCAAACTTTCACATTTATTCCTGGGATGTTAACCAACAAACAAATATTTCCTTGCTCCTTACATAACCTTCGAAAAAACTATTTTAATTTTCAATCAACTACAATATCCTTGGCTCAAAGGATTAACGACCAAAAGCTTGAGAAAAAGCCGCTTAAAGCAATTGATTAGGGGTATAAACTCAAAGGTCACTGCACCCTTATAATTCTCCGCAAATGGCGCCTTATACAGGTAACGAGCAAAGAAAAAAACAAAAACTTTTTCTTTTCAACCTCCTTTGTGACGACGAGACTTAGCGGTATCATTTCCGTTTGTTATTTTGTGAAATATTTCACGTTAAACATTGAGTAAAGTTGAGAGCCATCAGTTGATGTGATGAGTAACTAAATAGTTTTTGGGTTTCATTCTAACTTTATTACATGGGTGTATATTTTCATGCACAGCTTAAGCTATTACCAAATACAAAGGTTTTATTTTTATATTACAAGAATATAAATTGATTACTGGTACTGAATAAATGTTACTTTATAAAGTCTTATATGGTGACGGCGATTAAATCTCGCTGTTCGATCAGAACCAGGTCTATGCGTACGGCGTGTTCGCGTTCCACGCGCGCTTTAAAGAGCCATCATTTCACCACAAATGGGACCCAGTAGGTTTGCCAGGGCTCCGGCTCGAAAAGCAGAAGTAGAGTGAGAGAGTGCTTTTTAGTCAATAAGAGTCTGACACTACCGCTCGCCTCGTCCAAGGCAGGAGAGGAGAAGTCAGTGGATGATTTTCCAATAAAAAATAAATGATGAGATATGACTATCCAAAATTACCTTTGCATTGAATAGTAAGTAGAAATTGATAAAAGAAAGTATTTAACAGATTTCGTTGATTCACAAAAGTCAACCTTCTCACCTAATCATAAAAATCAAATACGAGTAATAAATACGAATCACGGAAAATACGGATTTTGCTCCGTCGAGACAAAAATCGCTGTGAATCAAACCGTAAAACTGTTTCGAACGGTTTCCGATTGGAAATTTCAATTTACGAGCAACGTTTGGTACCCAGGGGACAGGGGGGATTAAAAAAAAAGTTGTGATCTCTGGTTGACTGCGGGGAAATATTTACGATTTTAATTTATGAGCAACGCACATCTATCGACTGTATTGTGTCTGTTTTAGCTTAATGATTCTTTAGTGGTTGACGGGTATTTTTTCATTACTATTTCATAAAGATGATTTGTTAAGTAGTACACTTGAACTGTTACTTAATTTAGTTTTTTTTTCTTATATAGTATGAGCCGGTAAACGACGGATCACGAGCAGATAGTAAGCAGCCACTGCTTATGGACACCCGGGAGACTAGATAGTAAGCAATTGCTGGCGTCCATAGACATCCGAAACATCAGAGGCGTTACGGAATTTAAGGATTGTTGGCAAATTGGGGATCGGGATGACTGGGAAGGTGGGTAATTTGGCCTCCGGTACCATCACTCATACAACGAAACACAACGCAAGCGTTGTTTCACATTGGTTTTATGTTAGGCATTGATAATACAGAAAAGAAGATGACTCAGCAAGTTTCTAAATCTGGCATTTCCCACCACATCTTCAGGTCAAATATTCGCACCGTTATTCTAAATACAGAAATCCTTCTATGTCATATATACGCATTATATTACGCAGATTTGCGTATGAGTGATAATGTAGTGGCAATATAGACTTTATTAAAAAAGTTTATGATTTATTTTCTTTTGTTAGTAGTATATTGGACGTCTGTTTCAGAATTATTTTGGTTGAAGGTAAATTGTGCGGTATCAGACCACCACAGATGGGGCCTTGGTAGGGCTGATGCCTGAACTACCTAGCTGGTTTACCGGGGCTCCGGCTCGAAAAGCAGGAGAAAACAGTAGTAGGAATGGGGTGATTTTAATTACCAAGAGTCTGACACTCTCTCTCTTGCTTCGCTCAAAACGGGAGAAGACATTGGATTATTTTACCCCTTCAAAAAAAAAAAGCTGGAAACGAAAGAAAAGCGTGGAAACTATAGCGGCATATCAGTAAAGAGGGTAAGTGCTTCTGAACAAAAATCAAAGCTTCGATACTGTAATGTTAGAAGTTCGTTTGTTCAAAGTCTTCCTCGGTAAGGTAATATATTTACCTAAGTGCTGTAAAACCGGTGTTAGGAACAACTTCTAGATTGAAGTTATATGTTCCATGTTCAACCGACATGTGCTTAACTTGCAAACTTTGCGACCGCGACACTAAATTTTGAGCGATCAAAACTTAGTCTTAGTTTTCTTGTCAATTATTTTCAGAATATGTGACGAGTTTTTAGTTATGCACACTAGTATATTTATGTGTATCCTCATGCCTTTTATCCCCGAAGGGGTAGGCAGAGGTGCATATTACGGCATGACGCCATACAATGTACACTCACTTTTCACCATTTTGTGTTATAAACCCCATGTAATAGGGGGTGCGCCTATACACATGTATACTGGGCGTAATTCCAGACTCTTCGAAAATCCGAAAAACAGCCTGTAATACTTTGCCCGGCCCAAGAACTGAACCCGAGAACCCTTGCCCGGCAGTCACCCTTGCGACCACCCGACCAACGAGTAAGGCAACGAGTGTTATCAGGTAAACGTGTAATAAATAATTTGGTCCTCATGCTCAAGTCGCTTTTCATTTTAATTTAGTTACTTACTAAATTAACTTCGTTACTCAAAATATATACACCTGAAAGAAATGTCTAAAGAAAGCTGAAATAAAGAATACATAAAATTACAACAAATACATTTTGTAATCATTTAAATTGCACTCGACGACCTTAGCTATATCATGCCTCCTTTTGGTTGCCCTCTGCCAAAATTATGACAAGTCAAATGAGTTACACCTGTAATTAAAATCCTATAACTACTGCAACTTACCAGCTTGTCCTCTCTGAGTCTTGGCCCTCCTCCCTACGACTGGTGACGCTAGACTGAAGGCCCGATCAGCTCTTGGCAGCTGGAGTGTAGTTGGCTGACTGGGTTCGGAGTGACGGGCGCAGATTGCTGCTTCTACCACTGAGTCGATGCTTGCTGAGCGGGGGAGTTGACCGCCTGATTCACGACTGGAACAAGGAAAGGAGGTTTATGAAAGTCAATCATGAAATGAAACGTTATTTATTTCTGTAAATAACGTGCTAATTAGAACTTATACAAGCCAATATTCAAAAAATCTGAAATTTCAAAGATAAGGCCTTTTTAACTACATTAAGAAACACGTAGTCATGTGCATGTATGCCAAACAGAACAGTTTTACAACAGATAAAACAAAACTGTCGACCATTTAGTTAGGTCTTTACAGCTAAAAAAAAAGTAATGCTTCTGAAAAATGGCTAGGAATAGCTTTTTAAACTTTACCCCGAGATTTCCCTTATCTACATTAGATATGTATCAATTAAAGTATGTTTCAATGGGCCGCAGACTGCGTAGCAGTTTACCGGGGCTCCGGCTTGAAAACCAGGAGTACGAACGGGGTGGTTTTTAGTCAGTAATGGTCTGAATCTCTCTCTCGCCTCGTCCAAGGAGGGATAAGTCATGGGTGGATTTAGAGCTAGAACTAGAAACCCGCGGGGAGCGAACAAGTTACGTATCAGTCTTGCTCTCTTATGCTGACTTCTAAGATCTAACCTCCAAACAATCGACCTCTTAAATCATCCCTAACCAATCTAATAAAGTTGTTAGCCAACAAAATTGTATTTGCTTTAATTTCCTTTCGTCCTGTGCTAACACTAATTCATAATTCAGTAAACTAAGCTGAAAGCAGTCCGTGTCGGCAACTTGCCGTGATTACTACAATAACTTTGTTTATGAAACTTCGCTAGAGCCTTCACTGTATCTTTGGGTAAGTTTGGAGTTTATAACGGAAGTTAGCAACGCTCATACAACAGCCTGAATATTTATTGTGCGAGGAAAATGTTGTGTGTTGGTTCGGAGACGTATGATGTATGATGTCTCGTTTTGTTGGAGTGCTGTCGTTGTGTAAACTCTTGATTTTGGTTCATTTATGTCTTGTATTCTTGATAATTTGAGACGTTCGACATATTTTTGATTAATTTCATGTTTTGTATTCTTGGAAATAACTCTTGAGTTAAACATTTTTAATGTTACTTTTTGTTTTATCATCGAGACACCACTCAGTACAGTGGAGTACGAAACAGAATTGTGGTTTTAAGGGTGCCAAACATTTTTTTTTCTTTTTCTTTCTTTCTTTTTTTCTATAAACTACAAGGTGAAAGTACAGTTCAGTTCCGCTATCATTTATTTGGGTTTCTGTCATTAGTCAATTAAAAATAACTAATGTATCATTGCTATAAAACCTCGCAATATGGAACCGCACAAATATTTTGTTAGATAATTGATTGCCAACCACTTAATTTAAAGTCGTATAGAGACAAAAGAGCATAAACGTGCTCTTCAGTGAAGTAAACAGCTTAATTGCAGTACACACACATAGCGCTAAGGTCTAAATTAAAATTAATGATTTACTTTTATTATTATGCGACGGTGGCGCCTAAGTGTGGCGGCGGCGCGTCGCTCCGCTCGTGTTTAACGCTCCATTTGCATTTTAATCGAACTAAAACATTCTTCTGTAGGGTTGATGGCTTTTCGGGTTTATATTTTCGTTGTATAATAATTTAGTTATAGGTCTTATAGGTGAGCTGTATTTATAAGAAAATGAGCTCGTAGCTTACTGAGCAACTCATCTTGACATGTCTTTATATTTGGAAATCGATTTTCATTTAATTCAAGTTCATATAGGGCAATGAGATTAAAGATAATAAACGCAAACACATATTATTCAAAGGAACACTAAACCCATATTATGGTGCTTTTTCACAAGAAGTGTGCTTTATAGCTAAGCTGTGAAACAATTTGACCGTTTCCACCGATATTAAGAGATGTAGCTGTGCGAGGAAGATGCGCAGCTCGAGTATGCCATGTATGGAGGGAAGCATAGCTTAACTGAGTCCGTTCCCACCATTATTAACCTGTGCACCAATTAATATAATTGGTGAAAGCCAAACGCATCCACAGCAATGTACCATGGCATATCTTTGGTGGAAAAGCACCCTTACTGGTACACCGAATAAAACTAATACAATAAAATAATAATATCCTCCGAACATTGTCATTGAATGGTCAACTTCTATCGGAGTTGCCCTCTTAGGTACCATCCACTAGAAAATAATCGTCCGCTCCAATTCCACTCACTGTCTGTTGCAGAACTTTCTTCAAGTACTTTCCAGTTTTACTTTTATCTGTTCTAAAACATCGAATAACATGTCTGTTTGTTTGTCCCCGAAGATATTGAACGAATATAGGTCTTGTAATGTACTAACTTTTCGCCAGTATGTTTTTTTATTGGTTTAATGTAATATTACTTTTTTTTGAAGAGAATGTAGTAAGGCTGTTTTGTCCAAACTTGCGGACTACCTTGCGGCTTTTCCAAGGTTCCAACTAAAAGCAGGAGTAGGAACGGGGTGGTTTTTAGTCAATAAGAGTCTAACACTCTCTTTCGCCTCGCCCAAGGCTCCCGCCTTGGGTGAGGCGAAAGTGAATGTAAAAAAGGGCTCTAATCGTGCAGTGTTTGGGTGTGTCTGGGATCTACGAAATATGTCGAAATTGAACCCACGAAAAACAAAAGAATGTAAAGGCTGATACTGAATGAGTAATTGAACGGAAAATATATATTTTTCTGAAGAAATCTAACAAAAAATATATTTTAAATCTAAAGCTTCAATCGATCTTCTGAGAATTTATGAATATAAGTAATTAATTTTCTTTATTTTACGCGACATTTATGACGGTACCAACCCTACCCATAGACGAAGTGTTACCAGCTGTTTCAATAATAAAAATATAAAAACCAAACCTCGACTACTTATTAAGAAAAAGTTTTGAACTTAATTAGTTTCTCGTTTCTTCGACATCTTGACTTCTAATTTAAATATTGTAATGTTATTTCACCTTTAATATTAAGCGTTATAGAAACGAGGGTTTTGTTCAATTATATTAGTTTCTTAAAACGAGAGCTCAAGAAAAATAAGTTGATTTTTAACCTATTTACAAAATAGGGCCTTATTTTGGTAACAAGTTTTTTTTTTTTTTTAGAAAAACAATTTAATGGGTCGACGTTTGGCCGCTATCTCACCTGATCTGAGCACGTCTGCCCATAAGCAACCTATTCACTCGGGCCTTGAAGACACCCAAGTTATACCCATCAGGAAACACAGACTCCGGCAAGGAGTTCCACTCCCTAGCAGTTCGCACAAGGAAGCTTGAAGCGAAGCGCTTCGTGCGAGTGGGTGGGATATCTACCATGAAGCGGTGACGCCTCGCCGATTGTCTTGTGGTTCGATGATGAAAAGGACTAGGGGCAATCAAGTTGTGCAATTCCAAAATTTCAATTTATTATTGGACAACATGGAAACAAGAGAAGAAAAAATATTTTTCATCATCTTTCACATCAACAGCCTATAAGTGGCCATTGCTGACCAAAGACCAAAGGACACAGGAAAAAAACTAGTAGTGTCAAAGTAAAAAAATAAGCTCTAGGTTTATACTGCCCGGACTCTGTCAAATATCCCTTAATCGACTGCTGATCAAAATCTTAAGAAATATGATAAAATTCATCTCAATTAATGAATATAAAATTAAGAAATCTAATATAAATATTGTAAACCGCAATTACAAATCCAATCGCCTTTCCTATTAGGACGCTATCGAGTTGAACGATTTGCAAGTTAAAGTAGAATCGGTATGGAAACAAAAGAACGTGGAAAATTAAACGTTACGCTTTGAATTGAAATTGTTCGTTCATTCAGTGAAATAATTATTCTATTTGTATTTTAAAAATATATACTAATTGGAAGTTACTAGCCAATTGCCTTTAATATTGGGACTTACCAACTGTGATAACGCTTTTCTTAATCTAACCTAAATATTATAAAGCTGAAGAGTTATTTTGTTTGTTTGAACGCACATGTATCACACTTTACACAATCACACCTTGTTTGTTTGTCCGTCAATGACGCTGAAACTACTGAAGGCATTTTAATGAAATTTGGTTTACAGACCGAGTGTGAGCTAACTAGGGTGATTGAATACTTTTTATCCCACGGGAAAGCGAGCGAAGTCGTTGGCAGAAACTTAACTATTGATAAAAACTAAACAAAAGCAACAGAAGAATAATGGATTTTTTTCAGAATCATAATAATCAAATATTATATCAACATATATCTATAGAGTAAACTGTCACTGACATTGTATAGTAATTCTATTATGACCTAATAGGTCATCGATGTCATTAGTGTGGGCTTTGTAATGGGGCGTCTAAGGTCGAAGTGTTGTTAGGCGCCATCTTTTTGTCTATGCAACTATACACAACTTGATACATTTTTAAAAAGGTGCGTTTTACTTGAAACCTCTCTTCAAATTTTAAACAAAATCCACCAACGGCAAGTACTAATGCGACTTTTTTCGAGTTTTACATATGTATTTACTTTCTTAGAGTATTTAGAACCGATGATAAACGGCGAAGAAAAAATCGTGAGAAAACTGGGCTGTGGCTTATAATGGGTTGGGGCTTATAATTTCTAGTTATAAGTTGGAATTCACTTACCCGCATTGACCAAGCGTGGTGGTTAATGCTCAAACATTTTCCATGCGAGAAGAGACATTTGGTCAACAGCGGCTGTTGATGTGATGTGATGTGAGTTGCATTTTGGTACATAGCTTTAGGAGCCTAACATCACACTTCAACGAAAAAAAAAGAACTGCAACATTTTGTATCGGAATTTCGAGTCCACCCTTCACAATAAGGTGTTCATTTATTTTTTATATTCCATCCAAGCCTTTGTTCAGTTTCGTGACCACATCCATTCTACCGGCAACGTCCGCCAGATGTCGCCACATTAATACTAAAGGGTTTCCGTACGAAATTGTTGCCGTACCAATTTATTTATATTACCAGTACAAGTTACCTAGCTTAAATACTAACTAGGTATAATTTTATTGGGAATTTGGGTTAATTCGTTCACGATTTCATTAAGTCAATTGTTTCTTTACACAATAATTTAAAGGTTTTGTTTTAAAAGTATCTAGATCTATACAGCTGTATTTTTTCTTTAAAGTCCAATATTTTAGCATCAGCAGCAATTTACCAGCTCTGTGTAATCCTATTGCATCGGACTCAATTCCCAAATTCCGTGAAACTGAGTTTTCGAAATCGGAAAATAGGGAAAACGAAGTTGGAATTCGGAGTATGCTGCAGTATTCGCTTCGCTTGACATGAGTATTCGCATTTACGTTCCTATAAGTCGATATAAGTACAGATGTTAAAAACAAACCCAATAAATAAAAAAAGCATGATAATACATACATTACAGATAATATGTTTTATACCAGTAATTCTACGAACTCCATTCTAAGTAAAAGTAAGTTTAAAAGAGAACTTGATATTTACTATAATAAACTCACAGAGAAAATTCACTGGCGAAGAAAATTCATCTTGTATGAAAGCGTTGAAAATGCATTTGAAAAACATTTTCCATTAGAAAGCTGTTAAAAATTGCAGCGCTGAAGATTTGTGAAAGCATTCCTTGGAGTTTGTAAACTCCATTTGTATTCTGAAGCGAGGGTTTGTGTAAATACATATTATGGTGATAGATGACTTCTTATTTTTAAAGATTATTCGAACGCGGCAGCCATTTTGAATTTAACTGGCAGTGTGAAGCTCTGTGCGGGAGTGGGTTGCTGTCATTGAATTATTTTCTACAACTTCTATCAGCGGCCTCACTCGCATTCCCGTGGGATAAAAAGTATCCTATAAACCAAGACAGCTCATACCATCTCTGTATATTAAATTTCATCAAAATCCGTTCAGTAGTTTCAGCGTGATTGACAGAAAAGCATCCAAACAAACAAACTTTCATATTTATAATATTAGTGTGATAATTTGGGATAAAATATGGTAAAGGGTAAGGGTCTTTGTTTTGGTTTTTTAAGTGAGGTTCCAAAAAATAATAGATTTGTTGAACTGACGCTGTTTCATGTTTTGTTGTCTCATGATGATATTACAAAGTTTGGAAAATTGAGAATATGATATTAAAATGATACACGAGGCTACATCATGTATCATTTCTTAACAGTACAGTGAACTCCCATTATAGTTTTGTGTTGTTTTTATTAACAGCTAGTAATGCATATGCACGAGCATATCTCGCTCATGTGAAAAATGAAGCTGCCAAGCCAGAATATTAAAGAAAATAACGTTAAACTACGATTTGCTTCATACATTATTAATTTTGTGTTTGGTAACATTCATAAATATTTTACGTTTAGTAGTAGTTCCCATAAAATAGAATCTAAATAATAAATTCACATTTATTTTGAAATGATTAGTCACTAGCTTCTACCAGCGGCTTTGCCCACATTCCCGTGGGATAAAAAGACTATCTGGTTCATAAGAACCGACTAAGGAACTATACTGTTACCCCTAACTCATCGGCCCAGTATACTTAGAGATTATTGTAACCCTCATATGTAGTTTAGCAGTGGACTATCACATCAACAGCCTATTAGTGGTCACTGCTGACCAAAGGACCTTCTCACACGAAGAAGGTTTGAGCATTTATCACCTCGCTTGCTCAATACGGGTTGGTTATCACGCGCTTTTGATTTCAATATAATAGGATAGATGACTAGTTTTTATTTTAATGACCGTCTTGTAGATTATTTTAAAAATATTAGACACGCATTTTTTATTTTCTTATAGAAACCAATACTTTCGAAGATTTGAAATATCGCGCTTATTCATTTCTAGGTACGTTTTATTTGTGGGTAATATGACGTTATTGCTCCTATTCCTAGGTTTTAATTCGTTATATCTAAGTTTTGTTATACCTATTATATGCCAAAATATAAAAATACGTGTCTAATATGTATTCATTACCTAACTGACGGACTAAATAGACATTTAATTTTCATACCTCGTCATCATCCCTATTGTGAGTCCAATTTTGTAATCCGATTTACAAAATTGATAGGACTCAATTTAGATACACTTTTATAACAACAATAGGATTTTTCGAGGATTTATAATACAGTTCTAAAAATATTTTTTTACATTGTGATGCTCTAAATATAGAACTAAATCGGTCCAATCAATCTGATCAGTTCGTTCAATGTCTGCCCGGCACCATTGCTGATAGTATCCGTGTAATATCCGTCCAGTAGTCACTGCGATACTTATCTTAATATTGGATACTTTACTTACCTATATTACTTATATTTTAGTTTTTGGAGCAGTAAAGTTTGTTTTGATGTCATGACTTTGGATATGTTTAATAAATAAGTCCATTTCTATTACTGCATAGGTATTCTCTGGTATTGACATAAAAGACATTATGGATGTGAAATAATACAACTACGCTTATTTACATACCCTTTCAGATAAAGCAGCAGATATGTATTTGACTTCCACCATGTTTTTATATGGAAAGAGTGTGCTACGGTTGCGTTCTATGGATGACTTCCGTACTCTCGATATCGATAATCGAGCTGCACATCTTCCTCGCATAACTACATAGCTTAGTATCAGTGGAAACGGTCACATAGTTTCATAGCTTAGCTATTACATCTTTGTAGCATAGATACATACCACACGCAATTAAGTACTATTAATCATGAATTTGTTTTTTATTGCCACAAAAGTATAATCAATTGCATGTTCACTCATTTAAATCAACCAAAGAACCTTTTAAGATTCGCTACATTGTCCCAGAGGCGTATTTATTTTCTTTCTTACAACAAAAGCTGGACTTTTCCGCTCTCCTAAACAAAAAGAAAAATTATTTATTTGCTTCAACACTTCTAGACGAAGTTAAAAGCTTTTTATAGATCTTTAAAACATAGTGTTCATATTATTAAAACTATACATATAATGGAAATAGATGTAATAATAAAAGATTTTTAGTAACATTTAAAAAAAGGGAACCGCTTTGAACAGTTAAACTGCGTAGGGCAAGTGACCCGGTTGTGGCCATCGACCCCTTTGTGGCCATTTGGGCCTTCAAATATTTATAACTAAGGCATGGACAAATAAATTACTCTGTGATGTACAGTATTTAAAATATTGAATATTAGAGACACTGATACCGTTGGCAGCTTTAATGTGTCAAACTTCACTTCGATGCAACAAGTCATTCTTTTTAGTTGAGGGTGAAATTGTTAAGATCTTAACAAAAAGGCTAAGGCGAGTGGGTGAGGATTTCGTTTCTATTTTTTAAATCTTTGCTTATTGTTTGGATGTTTATGTTAATACTACATGAAGAATATATTGTCTAAGTGAAACTAAAGTTATTTTGTCACCATATGTTTCTGAAGTAAGGTTTTTAGAAGGTGGCCACTAATGGAGACAAAATTATGAATTTCTCCATCTTTGGCCACATGGCTGGCCAAAGCTGGTGTACATAGACACCCCACTTCTTCCCCTTTATTTTATCGTGGATTTTTTTCCTTAGCTTTACATATCAACAAATACCTACATATTTTTCATTTTCAGAGATGCAATAAATTGCCTTCACACAAAGGGAAGGTCAGTTTACTTTGCAGCTTTTACCAACGTCATATAAATGTTGATCTCTTTATTTGTAAGTTAAATTAAAGTGAAGTAATAATATTTCATATTTTCCAAACTAAATAAAAATCATTGTTTGTAAAATGTCCAATTTAATTAATAAATTTTGATTACTTTTATAGTATTTTTTGATGGCCAGAACTGGCACACGACCGTGGCCAGAAATGGCACGAATCTGGCCAAAAATGGCACAAACTCCCTTTTTTTTCTTTTTTATACAGTTATTTTTCTATTGGACGTTCTTTAAAAAAGGGGTTTTCTTAGGCAAGTTTAATACATGTTAAATGACTTTTTACAAGAAATATGTTCGTGATAACAAAAACTATAAGTTAAGAAAGCCTCAAAGTCGACAAAATTCTTAAAGTGGCCACAACCGGGTCACTTACGATACCTCGGTTTTTACATATATGTACATACATACAAATACAGGTCAAAAAGAGAACAGCCTTTTATGAAATTTGTTAAAAATACATAGAAATCTAATTTTAACGCTGACACTCCAAAGAAAATAACTAACTATCTCTTTAATAAGACTTAATTTAGAAGGCAACGTATTTACTTTTCCTGAATCACATTCGATTCAAAAGTATCTTAAGAAGACACATAAGTACTTCCCGAAACCACACAAAATGGCAACTTGGCGGTTACTTCGACTGTTGCCAAGCCAAACTTTGCCAATATCGGACCGACAAATCGGCCTGCCTTATGTAGGGTTTAACAAACCATTGTTTGTTTAGTGTCCCCATAGATCCATATGTACCGTACTCAATCAATTGATTCAATGCACATTTATATTGTATATTTTTATAAAGCCGATTGTAGTAATTGATATAGATAGATATTCGTTTCAATTAAACATTGCTTTCAATAGCATTTTGTATAGTTGTTAGAGGAAAATTCAATGGTCTTGCTAATTTTAAAAGAACAGATATAGTTCGGAGCTTTGATTATAGATAAAAAAAATGTTTCCTTCACCGTGTGTTAGTAGTGGTGCTAAATAAACTAAGAACGGACATTGAAAATGTCACATTGGTACTTCCTAATAATTTTGTTTTATGGCCTTTGTCGTAGTCGTAGTAGCCAGTAAAAGAGAGGACGGATCTCCTGATGATAAGCAATCGCCGCCGGCGATGGGTATTCGAAACACCAGAGGGTTTATAGACTTTTTGGGGGTTAGTAGTGGGGAATCGGGGCTTGGGAAAATTGGGAAGGGGGAAATTAGGCCTCCGGTAACCTCATTCACAGAACGAAACACGCAAGCATTGTTTCACGTTGGTTTTCTGTGAGGCCGTGGTATCACTCCGGTCAAGCCGGCTCATTCGTGCCGAAGCATAGCTTTCCCACACTTTAAAGATTCGAACCTTTCGAAATACAGGCTAACTTTTAAACTAACTAACCCAGTAGGTATATCAAATAAACACTGGCTATATTACTAAGTACACTCTCATTCACGAAATCTTAATACGAGACCTGGCAGAGTGCCTAGTTCTCTCAGTGAGATGAATCGCAGCATGCGACCCATTCTTTCGGTACGACAATAGAGGAAAGTAATGTTTGTCTATGCTTTGGCCGAGTTCCACATGTCCGAGATTTCGCTTAGAACTTGTAGCTTTAATAGATTATTTATTAATGTTTTTTTTAAGTCCCGGTTCAAGATTAGGATACACACATACATACATATACTCACGCCTGTCTCCCATGGGGGTAGGCAGGGACAATGGAACGCTAATTGCTACGAATCTTACACACCTCTCTCGCTTCATCAACAGTCATCAGTCTTATCATCATTATTAGTATTAGCTGTGGTATTAGGGCACATTATGTAGCAATAATAATAATTTGAATATAGGTAAGTTTCATAAACATTTTCCTGCTTTAAAGTTGGAGTCTTTCATTTTATGTGTATATCATGCCACAAAATTAGGAAATATTATTCACAGTCACGTTCCGGAAAAGTTAGGTTATATACCTAACAAAGTTCTTTGCAATCTAGTCACACTCACTTTTGAAACTTTGGGACTGAAATCACTAGGCTTGTCTTATATATTCATTTAGAGAATTCTTACTGTAAAGAAATTTTATTCTAGTTTAAAAATAATTGATAAAATTTATTGCTATTCAATGTAGATTAAAAACTCACTGAAACAAACACAATGGACATTATTTGAAATCAGTCCCACAGATTTAAGTCCAACAGTAAGATATTGCAAGTAGGACTAAATCCAATAACTAGATGGTCCGTTGTAAAACTTCTCCAATAGGATTCCTTTAATAAACCTAGAAAATTCCACAAACGACATGCAGTGATACTGTAATATCCGGATTGGCCGAACGACTCGCTTCCACAGCCTTGCTCGTCTAGTTGTCTATGGCCGAGACGACCCAACTAGCTTATATTCCGTTCGAAATTGAAAAAGTTCCCGCCAAAAATAGTGTCATTCCCAGAAATACGTTCCAAGTTTAAATTGCATTCGGAATGTGTAGACGTTTTAGCAGGTGTAGAGGTGCACGTAGAAATGCGAGACTTCATTTTTTATTCTGTAGTACTCGTACGTACTTAGAGAATGCGTTGTTTTAAACTAGAATTTTAGGTTGGAAAATACGTAGTTTTCGAAACTAGTGTGTCGTGTTTTAGGGGCTTGAAAAGTCGTTGACTAAACACTAAGCCAAAAAATGTATACCACCTAGTTTATTATAATAACTATTTTGAGACATAGACCTCCTAGATTAATTGAGAATAACGGTTTACTCTCACTCATTCAATTTATTGAGAAAGATCCAACCAATCAGAGCGCCACACGCGCTCTCGTTTCGTTTTCGTTAAACGTAAAACAAATTCGTGCTAAATCTCCTGATTTAATGACTCAATAAAAAAATTAAGTAATATAGACCACATTAAGTCACTGTTAACCGAAATTTCCTTTTAAGTCCAAAAGAAACGTCTTAAAGTCTATGGTAAACTTTCTTGCAAGTAATGCTGACGGGAACAGAATTTCCTGAGCCAATATCGAAGGGCGAACTGTATTGAAAGTTGGGTTATGGAGGAACTTCATTCACCAACTAATGATTGATGGAACGAACGAAGTTATGTGCGTAATTATGTGTCGGGAATGGCAAGCGTCGAAATGATAGAATGATATTTGATTGGGGATTGGAAAAAATCGAGAAAATTGTGTTAAGTTCATTTAATTTTATTGTAACTTTCGTGAGATATACTAAATTAATTATTATGTAGTCACATACTCGTAACTGTGTGACGAAGAACTCAACTAGTTTTAAGTCATGCTAGAGGCTCATATTCATACAAATAAAAATAATTACGTTAATTTTTATTTATTTTTAAATAACAAAACAATTTTATTGAACTACTAAGAGATATTTATCTCCGCTACCAAAAACTACAAAATCTATTTGAGGTCAGTACACTATAATTATAATATTATATGTATTAAGAAAAATATATAACATCTACATTCATCTACAACTCGTTTGCAGTTTATATAAAATTAAAATTATGTAATTCATCTCGGAAAAGCCACTACCCGGTACGTTCCTTAAGTAAAATAATATTTTATTTAAACGCAAACCAGATTCAAGTTGGGAAAACAAGATGAAATTAAAAGTTCGTGAGCAAGAAGCACTTGCCGACTTTTTCTAAGATTACGGCAGAAATGCAGACCGAGTTATTTAGGTGACCTGCATTCTATCTAGCTCAGGAAATTCTAGGTACCAACTCTAGGTACTTGAGTTGAAGAAATTAGGTTGGCTACGAAAGTACATAGGACTATTTTAAGGGTTGTAATACAAGAAATACTATTTTTTTTAAATATTTATTTGTAAGTAGTTTATGGTCATAATATTATAGTTTAACAACATACGTTTTACACCAGTTGTGCTAAGATTTTTATAAGCAAAGATGCGTGCTATGGATGGCTTCCCTACTATCGATACATTGCATACTCGAGTAGCCCATCTTCCTCGCACAGCAACATAGCTACGTATCAGTGGACACGGTCATATAGTTTCCCAGTTTACACCTTTGTAGCATAGGTACGTCAGAAGTCTTGAAGTCAAACTGCAGACACTATTCCTCGACAATCACACGGGCGACCACTCAAGCAATAAGACAGCTAAATAATTAATTATATACGGTAACACTATACAATATTACATTAATTAGTTCCAAACCAGCTGAATCCTTGGAACATGTTGACCGACGTCAACATATGTCCGGCTTGTCCATTCCATTGTCATAGTAACCTGATCTCTATCCTTCGAGGAACAATGACAGGCTTGGGATAAAGAGGTTCTAATGGAGATGACGTCACCACCATAAGTATTCCCTGCCCAATGACCTTCCGCCACTATTATCGGATAATTATCTGACGGGAAAATTGACGCGGGTGACGTTAGATGGTCAGATAACGTCGTTTAATTCTAAATGAGATGATAATGTGGGTATTTTGTTCGAATTCTTAGGTAGGATTTTGTTGAGTTAGTTGTATGTTTGTGATAGAAAAAGTTTTAATAGGATAGATGACTAATTGTAATTTAAATGTCCGTCTTGTAGATTTTTTTTTTAAATATTTGATACGTATTTTTTTATTTTCTTACGGAAATAATTAATACTCTCGATGATGTATTGATTTGAAATATCGCATGACGTTACTTCTAGGTACGTTTTATAATTAGAAATTACGTATTTTCTCTCATTCCTAAACTTTGATTCGTTGTGTCAAAGTATTGTTATTTTATATGACAAAATAAAAAAAATGCGTGTCTAATATCTTTTATTACGTAAATGACGAACTAAATAGAATTTTCATGCCCCGTCATCATTCCTACTGTATTAAGTACTTTAAGATAGAAACGTCGCGGGCTCACCTGAAAATCCTAGAATATATTAGCTGGGTCATATTTGTAGCTATAAATCTTCCTATTGTAATAAGTATTTATTTATCTAAGTTTCAAAATATTCACTCTGACAAAGAACATAAAACACAGTTCAAACATTGTATTATCATTACAATACCTTTATTTCGAAGTCGAAGCTCATAAACCTTGTATACATAACAAGTTGACGATATAAATCGACCCTGACCTCGGATGTCTGATGATGGATAGCTTCCCAAGACCTTGAATGCATTTCATCCATAATAATATCAACTTAAAATGGAAGCAATAAAGTCGATTCTTTTGTTATCAGATGTTCGTAAATGGAACTGTATTTGTATCAAATGGGGGATAATTTTAGTGCGATTATTGTGTACATTCATACATAGATACTTTGGTATCTAGTTAAGTTTAGTTTTGGTATAATAAATATTTAGTATTGGTACTAATAAGTATTTCGACACCAGCAATTTATACTGCGCTAACTCAAAAAGCGTACTTTACAGTAGAGGCGTTTAAAGGGAAAAACGTGATAACTTTTACATTAATTAAGATACTTTTTTGAAATTTGGTATGCTTAATATTTAATTTATTCATTGTAATATCTCATATTTATATTTCCTTAATTATTTCTATTTTTTGATTTAGCGCAAGTTAGCCGTATATAAACGTAATTCATCAAAAAAATGTTACATCTTATACACGTCTAACTAACGTTAGCGTAGTGTAGTACGGGACGTCGTAGTGCATGATCAATCATCTGATGCATATTTCAATATTTTATAAAGAACATGTACTTACTTACAAAAAGAATAGTCAACGTACCATTAATAAACTAATTAATACGTTAACACATAAGTATTTACTATGTAAAAGTCGCTAAGTCGTTCATTTTACAAACGAACAAGTATACACACGCACGCACTAAACTACGCTAACTATGAGTTAGTGCAGTGTTGCACAGACTTTGACCAAAGTGATCCGCGTGCACACTCCGCTAATAATAGTTGGCGTAATATAAATCGAGTGATTTCAAAAAGTACCTTTACTTAGCGTTTTATAAGATTTGTAACTTTCTTATTTTTGCATATTTCTTCTCAATTTTTTTATGACGTATGTAAACACACATTTTAAGCAACTTGGCATAAAAAAAGTTTTTTCCAAATTTCGAGTTAGCGTAGTATAAATTGCTGGTGTCGATTTATTAGTATTTGGTTTTGGTTAAGCGTGAACCTATAGTATTTTGAAGGGTGAAAATTATCCAATGATTTTTCCCGCCTTGGGCGAGGCGAGAGGAAGTGTCAGACTACTATTGACTGAAAACCACCCCGTTCCTCGGTAAACCCGCTAGGTAGTCCGCAGCTCCGGATCAGGCATTAGCCCTACTGGACCCCATCTGTGGTGGTCTGGTGGCTCTTTGAGACGCGCAAACCTACAAACCAACCTACAACTACAAACCGAGACAGCAAAACCTACAAAAGCCTAACAGCAGAACAACACAGTGGAGCACCGCCTATCAAACAGCGAATTAACAACTAATCTACTGACAATCGTGTGGTTCACGCGTCTAACAGCTGCCGTCACGGTGTGATTCCGATACGCATCGCATGTCGCTTCCAGTGACGTGAACACGAACTGGTAAGCACGGTCCAATATTTGTTAGTATATCGCTAGCTAGTATATTTCTGTGTGAAAAGAGCCAAACTAGAGTATTATGAAATTTAGAAAAAAATTGAATAAATACTGTCGACAACATTTCTCTGTGCAAAAGGCCAAACTGGAGCTAGTATTGTGAAATTTAGAAAGATGATTTTTTTTATTGAATTAAATCCGTCGTTGCTTGAATACCGAGCTAGGGTTCTTGGTTATGATTCCTAAATCGTGTATGTATTGTAAATTTTTGTGTTCAATTATTTTTTTTTTTTTTGTAAAAGCCCAGTAATTAATATGACGATTAGCTCACCCCTTGATGATGCATCATAGTTTATCTGCCTACCGCTCTGGGATCAATATACAAAGAAAATGTTCTGTGTTTAATTATTCCTTATGTCCTATTCTCAAAGTCAAATCATTTATTCCAATTAAACCATAAATACTTAGGTACTATTACTTTACTCAGTTCAATTATCAATATTTCGTGGGTTTTATTCAAGGATCAAGTGCTGTCATAAAATTTGGTATTACATAAGTCTTGGTTAAGGGAAAAGGCCTTAACCCTAGGTATAGAACTCAGCTTAGGACGTCGCTTAGGAAGCCCGTCCCTTTTTCAAGAAAGGATCATAAGCTAAATGATTTAAGGAGTTTTTGGATTACAACCTACGTTTAGGCTGACATGACCTAGGATCAGAAGGATAAAGACTTTTTCGATAGGATACATACCTAACACGGAACTAACACCTTTCTGAAATATGACTTTAGGTACTTTTTTACTCAACTTCAAAAATAGGAGGTTTTCAGTTTAACCTGTATGTAAGTATGTTTGTGCGCAATTATCTCGCGTTTGGCTGAACCGCTTTTGATACGGTTTTCATCATAGTATTTTTCAGGCTTACCAAAAGTTTAACCGCTTTATGTATGGTGCTGAGAAGAGGCCTTGGTCAGCAGATGCCACTTATAGCCAGTTGATGTGTGTGATGTGAGGTAAGATACCAACACACACACACAGGGAAACCAGTGATCAATACCTGAGCTTTAGAAATATGATTATAAAGCTGGTAACACATTTCCCCGCTGTTCAGCCACGCAAGTAATTTCAATTGACTTCGCGTTACCGACGTCGCTTTCAATCAAGCAGACACGAGGGGCGCGCGCTAACTTCGTAAATGTAGATAAATATGATTTTAACGATTTTCGAGAGTTTTCTTCTGTTGGTGGCTTTATGGAGATAATGGTGAAACAAAATGGTGATTTAAGTGGTATTTTTAAATTGTTAGTTTTAAGAAGGTTTAATGAAATGAATGCAATATAATGAATGTTTATTGCATACTTAGCTACTACTTCGTCATTTTCAACATTTTTAAAAGTAACAGCAAATTCATTAAAATAACTTTCTAATAAAACTAAAATTTTCTTTAGAAATAAAAAATGAACTGAAAATCTTATAACAAAATTCTTACATTTCTGTAACTCAAATAGAATAGACATATAGTAAGTTAAATGAACTCGTTTTCAGAGTAAACTAGCGAATATTATGAAAATATTGTTCTTTGAAAATTAAACAAATAAAGAGCTACGTTATTGACTTACGTGTAAATCAACCAAAGTTGATTTAAAAACTAAATCTTATTCGTTTGCAGTTTTAGTTGCTGAAGATTCAAGGATTCAAATTTCAACCTACGCTTACAAAATCACTCCACAATCATTTTTTTTTATTCTTATAAACGTTATGCCACACTAGGATTTTCTCCTGTAACGTGGGTTTTTTTTTTTTTTTTTTTTTTGAGGGGGAAAATCATCCAATGACTTGTCTCGCCTTGGGCGAGGCGAGAGGGAGTGTCAGACTCTTACTGACTAAAAACCACCCCGTTCCTTCTCCTGCCTTTCGAGCCGGAGCCCCGGTAAACCCGCTAGGTAGTCCGCAGCTCCGGATCAGGCATCAGCCCTACTGGGCCCCATCTGTGGTGGTCTGATGGCTCTTTGAGGCGCGCGCGGAACGCAACGCGCCGCACGCACGGGTCTGGTTCTGGTCGGGCGGCGAACTACCCTTGCTCGCCGTCCGCAGGCCAGCACTTACGGTGGCCGGAGATCGTCGCGCGATCCCCGACGCCCGGAGTGTCTCTCGCGACGGCTGGGGCGTGAGGAGGTTCGTTCTCTCACGCGCCCCGCCTCCTCCTTAGCTAGCATGACTGCTTCGCAGAAGGAGGAGACGGCATCCCAGTCCCCCTCGCTCCGCACCATGGCTTGTACCAATGCCGGACGCGAGAGGTCGCCGTCGCCGACCACCTGTAACGTGGGTGCCGTTACAAACATACAATTTTACATGCACATAACACCAATACCTAAAACAACAATTTGTAGATCAGACAAAGAGTTGCTAATTGCGAAAATCGAAACGGCCACACATTGCACGGCAGTACGTTGCCCAGCCACCGCGCTAACCGTATAGTACAGAAACTCTGTTAGTGTATCTTAGTATTAACCTTTTGATCGCTACGACGGCTAGCATAGCAGAGCAACAAATTAAATGTGCTTAAAAATTTATATTTCTTTGTCAGCTGTGGCCGACAGTGACAGTTCGACTGAGACGGTCAATAGGTTAATGTTCCTATACTTCGAGCTCAATTTTATTTATCTATAAATTTCGTAGCCATAAAATATGTACATAGATTTTATTATTTTTTATCAACTTCAAATACAATTATGTAACACACCACAAAAAAAGCATAACATAACTGTGTAACAAAAAAATTTCGTAAAAAACGTACTCTTTTATAAGACAACGTACTTTTCTTCCCCGAATTTGCGAAACCTTGAAACTTAACAAAATATTATAAAGTTTTTTCTTTTTACCGCTAGGTGGAAGCACTTCATCATTCTGTTTAGGGCGTGACGTCAGATATGGCTTGACTTAAGTCGTATGAATAAATTACGAGACTATTTGACAGATCACCTTTAGGGGAGAGGCCTTAGACGTTCTTACTGATTAAGGGATTGTTTTTAAAATGAGGTAAAATGAAATTGGGTTTGCATTTTCAATTTTGAAGACTGCGAAGTGTTTTGTAGTGATTATAGAAGTGAAATACTGTAAGTAAGTATAGGTATTTAAGGTTAAGTGTTTAATTTTTTTATCTTAGTCGGTCAGTATGCGAATAGATCGGATCACCTAGTGGTAAGCAATCAATCAATACAACAGCAGAGGTGTTACAAACGCGTTGCCAGCCTTTTGGGTGGATTTGGGGATATTGCGGAAGGGGGTATATTTAATCACACAATGCAAAACAACGCAAGCATTGTTTCACGGTTTTTTGTGAGGCCGTGGTATCACTCCAGTTAAGCCGCCCTTTCGTGAAGCATGGCTCTCCCACACCTCATACTTATTATTAACCTTAGGAAAAGTATGAGTAGATGTAAAATAGTAGCCGCTCAGGAACGCTGAGTCTTTTATGTGTGGTTAATATATTCGTCATGAATTGTGTAACCTAAGGATTCCCTTATATATCTTCATTTATTGACTTTAACAGCACATAGCTGTTTACAAGTACGTGACGATAACTAAAAAGAAAAACTTCAACAGCTCAATCAAAACTCAAATTTAACGTCTACAAAATAAAATTTAATATCTACCAACCCTGAAACTACCTAGATAACACTGGACATATCAAACAAAATTCAGACTTAAAATGAAACAAATAGAGTTTAATATCTATCACGTAAGGAAGTAGGTGACATGGTTCCCACCTTCCTGTCTTCGTATCTAGATAGCGAGTAATGTCACCAATAAAACTGTCAGGTACACTCGAAGCGAACGTTGTTTTGTTGTACAGTCGGCGACAGCAGTGACAGAGTGTCCTGGAATTATTACCTACCTGTTATTTGACGGGGCGGTAGTTGGGGGCCATTTTTTAGTCGGACTAGAGGTAGCAATGAAATTATAGTATTGTGTGTCGATTTATTTGGTTTTGTGTTGTAGTTTATTTTTTATGTGAGGCTAATAAAATAAGTGGGTAATGATGTTGGGTAGGATTTACTTCGAATAAAGTTTTCTAAACCAGAACATAAAGAAGAGTACTAGTAGCTATTACGTTGTGTTTTGTGAATGTCAAGGCCTTACATTACGTAACAAAATTATACTATTAGTAATTTTAGTCTTAAGAAATGCTTTAAAAGAACTTATAATTCTCATTTTTGACTACAGTCGGGCCATTACAAACGTCATAAGTAATTTTTATCAAATCTCTCGCTTAGTTGTGCGGGATAGTAACATTCTTTTGACGTGACAATTCGCGCGGTCACGTTATACGTTGTCATTTACGTGTAATGGGCCCAACAGACGAAGCAATTAAAAAATACATACAAACTTGCAAAACTTAATAGTAAAAATTTAAACACGAGGATAGCAGTAATAAGGCAAAGTCCTGGTCTAGACAAATGAGACATTTAACCTGTTTCTAAATGTGGTCGTTATATCGAGGCGGAACGGAAACCAGGTGGGTTATGAAACTTGGCACGAAGCCTAGGTTGAATCGTTGAAACGTTGGTATGCGGTAAGTTCTGCTTCATCGAAACCTAAAATTTTACGGTTAAACTTTAGATTACATAAGTTTTAAGTTTATGCTATTGTAATATATAGATTTTCTTTGAAGCGGATGTTGCGGGTTGCATACTAAAAGTCTTAACAGAATTTAAAAATATATGGAAAGTATCTACACAAATTATAGCCTATGTCCTATTAAAACACGTCTCTCGAAAGAATAAAATAAAGTACATTCTACACAAAAAAAAACTATTGGCTACGTTTTTTTTACATTTTCCGTCATATCCGACATTGATGCACGACATTTTAGTTGTTTCAACGGTATTTTTTTCAGAATAACATAGTTGAATTTTGAACGGTTTTGGTTTGTTACACAACGTAAACATTTCTGTGTACCACGTCTTAACTTGAAAATATTTGATGCTCAACTGCATATTGCATTCATACGCCGAAAAAACAATAAGACGCATATTGTTGCACTGTAATTGCAAACCTCGGACGATATAGGCAACGTAGCTTACTGGATACAAGACTTTACCGTAGCACCGTAGCACACGTAGCGACGTAGCCGCGTAACTTCGTAGTCTCGTAGCGTCGTAGCCACGTAGCAACAAATAAATAGCTAGCATTAATCGTAGCGTCTGAATGTGACCGGAGGGACTGAAGGAAGTGTGAATGTTAGTTATGTTCTGACAATGATGTAAAGCCTTTTAAACACACTTTACATTAAAGTGTCATCGATAGTTTTTCTGTGATGAAACATTGCTTGGAGTTTCTTAACTGAATTATTAATTAGTGTGATTAATTATGTTACTTTTGTAATGTTCATGACTTTGTTAAACTAACTATCTTAATGATTAAGCTCTCGTAGCTTCTTTGTTGAATGTCAAATTCAAATAATTCTGATTCTAATAACATTAGTCTTATGTAACTAAATTAACCTATTATATCTATTATAATGCCTCACAAACTTCAATGTCAAACAAATCTCAACTCTATTATATACTAGTCCTAATATAGAAAGCAAAAGTACTTTCTTCCAGTAGGCTAAAAATGAATAAAGTTCAACATCAATTAAGCCAAATAACTTTAGGGCCCCAGTTGTTTAGAAAACTAATAAACTTAGCGGCAACGTGCCGCAGTCAGGCAAAATGTTTGACTTGTCAGAAGTTGTCGCCTAAAGTACGCGTCAAATTACTTCACCGCTCTGAAGTTAGACATTCTAGCGAGTGAGCAAGACACAACTATGCAGGGAAGGGAATGAGTGATAGAGACAGCTATAGTCCTTTAGTGACAAACTTCAGAGCGGTAGTTATTTGTCGTAGTTTGTCAAGTCAACACAACGCGATCTTGATTAATTGTGGATGTGTTGGTGAGCGTATGTGAGAGTGTATTATTGTTTTACATTAATCATGTACCAAAATTATTATAAAGCAAGTATATTTGCCTAGAGCCTTACCTTATAATTCATGGAAAATAATACTTAAGACAAAGTTATATTCTTAAAAGAAATAATTTGAATTCTGTTACAACAATTTAATGCACAGCCTTTTTAAAACCTTTTTTAAAAATACTCGTCGATTTTCTTTTAAAAGCGTACTTTTTTAATAAACTCTCAATTAGTTTTTAATGTAAATCATGCAAATTGGGACATAATAAAACATGGAATAGATCTCAATAAAACTGCGTTCATTAGAAGCAATTTTAAGTAATCTAACTTAGTTTTGTTGACCTTTTCTAATCTCAATTTCGAGTGAAACTAGACGAATAGCATTAGTTAAAGTTTTAAACGTATGTTTTATTTAAAGAGTGAGTTTTGAACAAATTGACTTTTGAATAGGGGAGGGGAGGATGGGTGGGCGACAGTGAGGTCTAGGTTTTGTAAGTTTAATTGCATTTGCTCCTATGTATGTGGGTACCACTGTTCAACATAAATAATTATTTACTAAGGGTACTGCTCCTGAGTCATTGAGATGATCTACACGCTTTGGAAACACGTCTTTAATGTGAAAATAAATAAATTTGTTCAACTTTTTTTGTGAAATACTTAAAGACAAATACTTACATTTGTGACACTTTATATTTATTGATGTGAACAAAGCTGTGAAAAGTAATTGGATCATCTTCTATTATAATGATACTTATAATCTATCTTTAGATTAATTTACGGTACACAGAAACACACTGAATATTTTAGAGTGGGTGATTTTTTAGCGGGTTTACCGGGGCTCCGGCTCGAAAAGGAGGACTAGAAACAAGCTGGTTTTTAGTCATTAAGAGTTTGACACTCCCTCTCGCCTCACCCAAGGCGAGAAAAGTCATTGGATGATTTTCCCCTTTTAAAAAAAGATTGGGTGATTTAGCGTATGGTATCCTAAATCACGTGAATCAATCTGGACGAGTAGCCCATAGTTACCGAAGTATATAAAATTTTAAACCAATACAATCATAGAATTACCTCCAATTTCCGTTCTATAAACCCGCAACTAATGTCAACATCAACAGTATTCCGTATCGTCAACTGCTTCCAAACACACACGGAACGTCACAGAGTATTTACATTACATACAAGCACACCAAACAATCAGCCAGATGTCCTCTACCATCTGTTGTGTTTACTTAGTCTGTGTCCACTATACATACAGCTACACATAAAGATACACAATACCAGTATAAGCTGACCATTCAATGTGCAGAAAGACCATATAAAACGAGACCATAGTAAACTGGTTTTGTGTAGCCCGATATGTGTACTTGTATAAACTTGGTTTTGTTTTATTAAGCTGTCACTAAGATTTACGGGATTCACTTGAACATTCCGAGATTGCTTTGTAGATGCGGTTGTTACATTGTGTTAGTGTAACAATATGTGTTACAATTTGGGGACCAATGGGACGTATTTGTCTTGTGGGTGACATTGTCGCGTGATTATGACATGTGTGTTGTGTTGTAATTTGTTCAAAGATGATGTGATTGTCAAAATAATTATCTCTTTTTCTATATAGAGGATCTTATTATTTGATATTACAGTGTTTAACGGGAGTTTTGTAATTATGAAATCTAGTTATTTTAGACTTTCAATATGCTTTCATAATATATTATTTTCAGTACAATCATTACATTCATGAATGATTATCAGAGGAAACCGAGGTAAAACAACACTTGCGTTGTGTGAGTGATATTACCGGTGGCCCAATAACCCCCTTTCCCAATCCCCGATTCCTCAACAACACTTAAATTCCTAACCCCTAAAGGCAACGCATTTGTAATGCCTGTTTGTCCATGGGCGGTGGCGATTGTTTACCATCAGGTGACCCGTTTGCTCATTTACTGGCTTATACAATAAGAAAGTATATTAAAAACTTTTATAACAAAATACTGTTATCATATTCCTCTTACACTTTTTACATATTATTATCTCAATGTATTCCATTATGTTTATCTTGTAATATCATAAGTAGACGGTGCAGTCTCACGGGACGCTGTGTATTATATCTAGCGAGTCTCTTGTTGTAACCAGCCTGTATTTACTTTAGCTTATGTAAAAACTTAGGTAACGCTACCGCGGTTTAAAAGGAAAAAAGGCACTTTATTTATTTTTGCCGATGTATAAAAACATTGAAATAAAAAATCTTTTATAACACATAGTAAAATTAAAATGTTGAATATTTTTGTAAAATTAATTATATTTATTTTATTTATTTATGTACAAAACACGGAGAGAATACAGGATTGTTTTTTATATTCGGTTGACATAAATTAATCCTGATACTAAATATACCATATAGTTCATTTCGTCATCGATACAGTCAGGTATAGTTGGGCCATTGCAAACGTGTGAACTGTCAACTATAGTTTTTATTCATTCTTGACTACCTAAATACTTATTAAGTTCTGGTCTACCAACTCACCCCTACATATCATGACGTGAGAGAGAAAAATAGCTTCAATTTGGAAAACCTTCAATAAAGTCCTTATAATATATGTTCATTCGAAAATGAACTTTAAGGATACTAGGCCAAGTGAATAAATGGACTGTGCAAAGTGAATCATGACTTGGACGTCTCGTTACCTGGGGGCCTTGGACCAAATAACATATTTTCTGAGTTTAGTACGAGTATTACAATTACCATAAGTATTGGGAGCTGAGTTTCCTAACTATGTTGTCCTGTGAACTATAATAATATGGTCTGTTTTTCATGGTATAAGCTGGTAAATGAGTAGATGGATCACCTGGTGGTAAGCAATCGCCGCCAACCATGGATACCAAAATAACAGAAGTGTTACAAGTGCGTTGCCGGCCTTTTTGGTTTTTAGGAAGGGGGTAATGAGGCCTCCAATAACCTTACTCACACAATAAAACTACTGTGTACTGTACTGGGTAAAAGGTTTATATTTCGAAATTATATGCCTGAACCGGGTGTTGGTAATAGAATAACTTTCTCTTTTAGTAAAAGAAAACACTAAGCAATGAATTGTATATAACTATACTAATATGTAATTTCTAATACAATACCTACAAAAAATAAATATTTTTTTTTCTTTATATGACTGAAAGGTTGGCGTGGTAACTGGCTGCTTAAAACGTGTCAAAAGAGTTGCTCCGTTCGGGAATCGAACGGTGCAACTCTTTGTGATCTGTAGATTGTTGTTCCGAGTCTGGGTGTCATGTGTATGGGAAGGAGAAAATCCTAGTGTGGGGCAAAGTTAAAAAAAATGAAAAATAACAATAAACAAGATAATTGACAAAAAAAGGTTTCTGTATAGAAGTAATCAAGTCACCTATCATAGTGTTAATATTGGAAATCATGAATTCAAATAGTTCAGGTACTAACACTAACAGTGCGAATTTCAAATACCACATAACCATAACCACAAATACTTATTAAAATGTAAAAAAAAAACCTACAAAATTTCTTAAAACTTTGAGACTCGCTGTTCTACAAGTAGAGTAGCTATTACACTGTCAAGCAATATTTCACCCACGTAGCCTGGCGTGTGTCGGCAAAATTTCTAGTTAGCATAACATATCATATTGCCTTCTATGTCTAGTATGATAACGAAATAAATATGTCTACTGAAGTAAGTGTGAAGTATGAGTCTAGCTGTCTAGTGTTTTACCTAAGTAGTAGGTAATATTTCAAGGCATTTTTGTTAGTGTGAGGACTTTAAATAAGTAACTTTATTCTCTCGGGGTTATGGTATAAATTTATATGTGATGATAAGCTTAGTACGTGCTTTATATTACCTATGTTAAAAACAGTCCTTATTATTATTAAAAACAGTCTTAATTAACCCTATTGGGTAAGCGATTAATTTTTATTTTAATGAGACTTTGTCAGTTGCCGAGTTACGCACTATCATGATTTATACATTGTATTAATTCTTTGTTGTTGATAAGGTAATATGAAATATGTAATAATGTAATTTTATAAGAACTATCAATTGCTGTCTCGTCAAAACTCGAGAATGAAAACGTTACATAAATATAATGTATACATCGTTAGTTTGATTCACGATAAAAACCTGATTGACATGCTTTGACCATTGACCTGTTTGAACAACTTATTGCAAAAACGGTATATCCTATGTAAAATTGTAATAAACACGTTTTAAAACTCACCGTTCCCAGCTGAGCCTCCGCGGTGTATCGACAGCTATATCTTCAGGAGTGCCCCTCACCCCCTGCGACAGTAGCCTGGCCAGCCGGGAGCCTGTGCTGGTGCTGCTCGTGCTCGACACCGACCCACGAGGTGTTGGGACTCTGGAACAAATGAGGTTAGATTAAAACTATTGAAAATGTATTAGGAAATTGTAGAGGCCAATGTTTAGTAGTTTGGTTGATGATGATCATCATAATATATCAGCCATCAGCCATGACTTCCAGACAGCCCGATTGGAAGTGGCCTGCATCCAGCGGCTCCCTGGATCCTCATCTTAATCAAGTTGTCTGTCGAATTTTCAATTTTTTTAACTAACATTCTAGTATTAAGTCTGCTATTTAACTAAAAAATATGATGACATCATAACGCACTGATTCCTACAAAAATTATTGAAAATATCGTTTGTAAAAAAACACTGACGTTTCGAAAAATGTATTGAATTTGACTAGCCTATTCTAGACTAACACTACAATATGAAGTCCAATTAAAACCACGCCCCGGTTAAAACGAAATGTCAACTTATCTTCAAGCACGTAAAATAAACTCATAAAACCTGTCTACACAAACACGGAATGACAAACAGCGTGCTAAGTCCTTTTATTATTTACAGACCACTTTCCTGAAACAATAAAATCCGTGAAGCTTACGAAGGAAATCGGTGAAAAACAATAAATCTTTTGTTTTTGTCAGTGTCCAGTCGGGGCTCAATAGAAATCGGTTGAAACTATTTCAGTTCGGATTCGGACCCTCATCAAACGCTTGTGTATGACAACAGAATGATATGGGCAGTGTTGGACAGTGTTGGACACTGCCAACTGTTTGTCCTTGAATTGACTTCTATGGGATACAATGTGTCTTGGACTTCAAGGTCATTTTAAGGTAGGTCGTACAGGTTAAACCAGATATAGAAGTCAGTAATTTCAATTACAAACGTATTTAAATTTTTGATATTAAAAGTACCGAGTTAACTAAACATCATGGTTTACTCACGTATATTAATGGAAAAAAGCTCTACTATGTAGTTTCGAGTCACAGAGGGACTCTTCATCATGAGCAGCGTGCGCAGTCGTGGCGATGTCGCGCAGCCTACAGCAGTAGAGCTTTTCTCCATTAAAATAAGGAAAATAAACATGTTCATTTCATTCAGCTCATAGGAAATTTAAAAATATATAGTAGCTACATAGGACCTGCCAATAAATCTTACCTATCCTCATCGCAGGTTATAAACGATCTAGTTTCCTTACATTGCACTTATTTGAGGCAATCATCATAAATCCTAAGATGGGATGTTTGCCAAGTGGCGAAGTTTGCCGCCGGTCAAGTTGGCTAGTCGGCAACTGGGAAGGCTCTACTAATGAAGAAAACTTTTAATACACAGCCTACAAACGTGACAGACTTATCAAGTTGTTAGACTGCTGAATCTTAGGAGATAATGGTATAAGTAGGAATAGGCTGTTGTAGCAGATTGACTTAGGGATTAGTTATTTATATTTTCGGAAATAAATTGTGTGTGTAATATATTTGTCAGACATATTTTTATGTTTATAACTTTTCTTAACTGCCTCGTTGGTCGAGTGGTCGCAAGTGCGACTGCCGAACAAGGGGTCTCGGGTTCGATTCCCGGGTCGGGCAAAGTATTACTGGGCTTTTTTCGGATTTTCGAAAAATTTCTCAGTAGTAGCACGGAGTCTGGAATTGTGTCCAGGATATGGCAATAGGCTCACCCCCTATTACATGGGACTTTAACACAAAATGGTGAAAAGTGGGTGTACATTGTATAGCGGCATTACGTGCCGTAATGTGCACCTCTGCCTACCCCTTCGGGGAAAAAAGGCGTGACGTTGTATGTGTGTGTGTATAACTTTTCTTAAGAGGGAAAATCATCTAATGGCTTCTGCCGCCTTGACGGAGGCGAGAGGGAGTGTCAGACTCTTACTGATTAAAATCCACCCTATTCCTACTCCTGCTTTTCGAGCCGGAACCCCGCTAAACCCGCTAGGTAGTCCGCAGCTTCTATAAAATAGCTTGTCTCATTTATAGCTATATGGCACGCATGAGGTCTTAGAACGGACTTAGGTTTGCCCAAACTACGAATAGTTTATTTTCTAACTAAAAAAATACCACCAAAGAGAGCCAAAAATAAATGATTCCATAATGAAAATAACAAAATATGAGTTCTTAATCTTGAAACGAACAATACCTACGTCTAACAACACTACATATAAAAAGCAACAATACAAAAGCAGCAGATCTTAACAAACAGTACGTGTTCTAAGTACAAACTGGTATTTCAGTGTGGCAAGTGTAATTTAATTGGTCGCCACAAGATATCCAGTGGGCGGCCATTTTGTTCAGAGGTCGCTCAGATAATTACACTTTGTATCTACAGTTATAATCCTACGTGTGTAATGTGGCTCTCGTTAGGCGCCTGTAATTACAAATATTAAGTTACGTATACAATATTTTAGTTCTTTCGTTTAATGGTATATTTTTTGTGGTTGTGACCATTTTCATTTTAAATGTCTTGTTGTTCGAATAGTCGTAGACGTAACTGCTGAGTTAATTTTTGGCTTCATACTCGTTTTGAGAAAGTCATTCGATGAGTAGCTCCTTTTGATCCGATGTAACCAATATAATTGTATAAAAATGTATCTAAAAAAACAGAAACTTTTCAAAATGTTATTTTATGATACAGTACCTAATAAATTACCATTTTTTTAAACTCTAGTATTTTCTCCTATATTCGTTTCGAAACAATAATATGTAGATCACACAAAGAGTTGCTTCGTGCGGGAATCGAACGCGTCAAAAAACTAATTCGCAGCTAGTAGGAATACAACCCTATTACAACACCATCTTATTAATGAAGCTCCTCCAAAACACTGGTACAGTTTAGCCTCACACATAGTCCTCCACTACACCTTACGTCGACACTCCCTAACAACATAACTAGGCGCCTTTGAGAATAAACACTAAACAAGAGCGAAGGACAAAATCTCTTTAAAAGTGACGAGAAATGCGGGCACGAGCATGTTCCTCACTGACTTTGTTGTTGGTAATTTGAATTTCTAAGTAATTCCACCAGAAGACACGAATTCTGTATAATACCTAGTATTAAGTGTTCCTTAGTTAGACTATGCTAAAGAGATAGGTTACATAGAAACTAAATGGGTTGGTTCGTATATAGTGAGTGAGGAATTAATCGTTCAATGACCAATCGATACTTATTTTTCGTTCTATCTATTAAAAAACTTCTGATTAAATTTTAGGTCATATTTCTTTCGTTTAAATACTGTGTACAAAATCTAATGTCCATTATTCTTCTAAATCTTACAGTCTAACTGCCGTACTCAAAGACATTTAATAATTACTTAAACTATTCCTTAGTAACATTTTTGTTCCGAAAACAAGACAATTGCTAAGGACGGAGTTACGCAACCAAACGGAGTTAGTTAGTTACGGAGTTTGAAAACGGTGTGGTGGTAATAGTTCAGAGTGGTGTAAAATATCAGTTTTAGAGAGAAAAAAAATCATTTGATCACGTGGGCGACACTTAGTAACATTTAAATATCTAATGAATAAGCTTTCTAATAATAAAAAGAACCCTTATTCCAAAAAGCATTCTCAATGATCTTTCTTAGAATTTGTGTCGCGTCTTAACAGTCAAAGAGGTGATCAAGCCTTATAAGGTCCTTTACGCATCTCGCTACCATTCAGTTATGCCTGTAGCCTCTGTAAACCTATTTAAAGACTCCTTGTAACCTTTAAAACCGACAAAATTTCTTCTTCGCTACAACCCACGCACGAAGTGTTGATGAATCGGTTCACTTAGGAATTACTCCCGAAGAATACATTATTATAATATTTTTGACGATAAACGTAAAATAACTTTATGTGGGAAGCTATAGTAATATGTTAACCTTTACAAAAGACCAGAGGTCGTAATCGGTTATGACGTGCGGCTAATTAGCATTATTTCTATACCTTAAGGTTTTGAGTTGAAAAATATAGCTATGTTTTTTAATTTTGTATGTTGTACCGTCAAAGTATTCGAATAAAATGTTATCTAAGTGGTTTAATATTAGTGCTGTTTAATTACGACCATTAATCAAAACACCTATCGGTTATATTTATGATTTAGTACATAATTTTAGTATTCATAAATCAATTCATTTATTAATAATTTTATTATAACTTTCGTGAGATATACTAACTTTATTATTGTGTATTATATTATATATTAGTATATTATATATTATCGACTTAGGTAGCTGTTTGACATGTATCTGTAGCAGTGCGACAATCGCCGCGTCCTGCTCATGTATGATGAGCCTTTAACATGGCTTGAAACTAGTCGAGTTCCTCGTCAAATAGTTACGTGAGTAAGCCGATAATTAATTTATTGATCAAAGCGAAGTTATTAAAAAATAACTCAAATATATCACAAATCAAATCAAAGCAAACAAGAAATCCATAGTAAGACAATAATTTGCGTCTAATAAACGCCAAGGGAACAAAATATCATAAAACGAACATAGAAGTAAAGTTAGGAGGCCCCGTAAAGTTAAATAAAGTACAGCTTGAACGTATAAACGGATTACTCCCGACTTCAAATATCGTTGTTCTAGAAAATTGATGCTCTATTGTTTTAATTGGAGTCTCGTTCACTTGCTACAGTAGTTTGAAACTAGTGGTGGATGTAAGACTTATCTGTCCTATAGTTTTAAATACTTACTCTTTTGTGTTTTTTATTAGTTTATTATGGTGTTCTCTTTTGTGTTATTTTTATAATATAAATCGTAAGACATACTACATTAACTGAAAAATACAGTTTACTCGCATAAATATTCGGAGATAACGCTCTACTAGTTTTGAGTCACAGAGGAAATCTTCTTGGCGGCGCGATGTCGTCACCGCGTCTGTGCACGTCTCCTAAACAAAATAAATATCCCGAAGGGGTAGGCAGAGGTGCACATTACGGCCCTTAATGTGCACCTCATACGTCCCTTGTAATAGGTGGTGAGCCTATTCCCATACACTGGGTACAGTTCCAGGCTCCGTGCTACTACTAAGAAATTACAATCCCATTCTTTTTAAAATCACATAAAGTTAAGCTTTTCTACACACAGTTTCAGCAAAAGCTTGCAACGTGAACAGAACTAAACAATGCACTGTAGAATGTAAAAGAAACATTGTATTTGCAGCCTTTTCCTGAAGCGTATTGTCTACTTGACCAACTAAAGCCGATGGAGGGCCTTTCAGAGCTGACCTGTCTAGTCTAGAGCCTATCCGATCTAGGCTAGATTTGTTGCCTAGGGTTGGTAGTGAAATGGAACTTCATTGTTGGTTTAAACTATTTTTCTTATATGTGGAGATAAGTATTGATACTATTACATCGTTGTGGTTAACCGAGGATCTGATTTTTTTAACCCATTATTTTCTCGGTTGTTCCTTTTGTTGACGTTTCAAAAGTTGCTAAGTATTTATGGTTTTTAATTGGAATAAATGATTTAACTTTGATTAGGGATAATGGAAATGATAATGATACTTTAACCCTTGCATGCATGAAAATACTGATGACTGTTGATGAAGCGAAAAAGGTGTGTAAGATTCGTAGCAATTGGCGTTCCATTGTCTCTGCCTACCCCCATGGAAGACAGACGACGTGAGGTTATATATGTATGTTCGTATTTTCTAAAGAATATTAACTCAATAAATAAATTGCTACGTGGTATTGGCTGCAGACTATTTCATAGGTCTTTTTATCCGACTCGAAGGGGCAAATCATAGATAAACTGTATCAATTTCATAAGGGATACTTTCTGAACTATTACAAAACGTTAATTACATGTTCTCGACACAAAACTAAAGTTCTACCGGTAAGTATATAGACAGTGTAGATAATTTGTAATTTTCTACGTGGCAGCCCTGGCCGATACTACTCGTATTTGTCGCTTGGTTCCGACTCAAAGCGTCCGCTACGCTCAACTTGATTCCTATAGACGTGCATGGATGCACTGCGAATGGTTTTTCTTTCCGATTCTCGGAAAATATGGCTCGATAGTGGTGAACGGGATGATAGTTGATAGTTGTCGTCATATTTGTGAGTCTTTGGAAAAGCTCTTAAAAAAATTATTATTGAAGACATTTTTTGGAAAGGCTATCAAGTATTTTGAATCTATGATTATTGTTATTTATAAGGCTACGCAGCCTTATAAACTCATTTGAAATGGATAGCCTATTTCTTGAATTGCTAAGAAAAAGTATTATGGGTCTCCGAAAACTTAAAGGTTGTTGCTGCCCATACTTCGGTGGCTAGTCACAGTTTTAGGAAAAACCTGAGTAGCCTCAAACTCTACTCAATAATAATTTCTTGGTCCGAAAATCTACTACTGAACTGCAATCTGAAACTAAGTGTATCGATACATGACACATGACATATGACAAAAGGCGCACATAGGCGATCGACGAATAAATCAACGGATGACGTCATAAATCCTGTAAGCTTCATATGTGCGATTTATTAACATGGATAGAAAATCCCAACGCACAACAGTGGGGCAGAAAACCGGCCAGTCACGATCAGCTCGCCTGGTCGGAGGGTCCTTCTTAAAACCGTAAAAAGCCCAGTGACACTTTATCCGATCTGGGAATCAAACCCAAGAACTCTAGCCAGGCAGTCGCACTTGCAACCATTCGGCCAACGAGGCTGTCCTTTACTCACTATTCCCTAAGCTGCATTGGTTACTTATTACAAAAAGACCAAACTAGTCTTACTTGTAGTTATATAAAATTAAATAATGACAAGTCATTGTGTCACTTCGGATGCTAGGACCGTACATAATGGAGCAGCCAATTAGCACGTCCTCACATACCCAGTTATCACGTCATTCCAATTATTTATGTATTGTCTCTGTGCTGTCATTGGAATAATTTCAGAGCAAGCCAGACATACAAATTGTAGATCAATTCGATATAGACATTGTTATACGTTAATTACAGACACAGGGTTGTTTGAAATCTGGTTTAATTATTATTTGATTTGACACACTTTCGATAGCACTGTGTAAATTGAATTATATTACAAGATGGCTGAAGATGACGGCTACCGTTAACCGACAAGCATGTAGGTATGTAGAGACTAATGACTGTTTATGAAGCGAAAGAAATATGTAAGATTAGAGTAGCAATTGGCTTTCTATTATCTGCCTTCCCCAATGGGAGACAGGCTTGAGGTTATGCATGTATGTAATGTTGAACATGAAATTTGTAATTACTACGCCGAATTATTATTACATTACCTGTGTAACAAATACGCGGAGGTGTTCTACCTTATATGTATACTTCGTAATGTTCATTTTTAGGTATTTTTCTGCAGTTATGTTATGGGTCCCATGTAATAAGAGTGAGCTTAATGTCATAGCGAGACTATGATCTATAACTGAACAATTCTCAAAATATCATATATAAGCAACCGTACTATATACGACGACCCATGAATGGAATACAAGACCAAGTAAGTATCTTTTCAAGGCTTTCTGCACTGAAAACTAGATGCTTTGTTAAGGTTTGTAACTTGTATAATATAAACGAGCCATTAATTATGTATCATCTTACTCAGCACGCAAAGGTCAAACCTATTTTAGGATACCAAAAACATTTCGATTACGAGGCACAAGCACTTTCGGAATGCCATCTGTTGAGGTAAAATACAAACAAAAATAAATCTCTTAGTAAAAACTCTTAAGAAGACGACTGGAAACAATTACATTTACTTTATATCGTGGTACTCGTAATTCGACGTACTTTTGGACCAGGAACTTCAAGGCTAACTTTATAGGAATTTAGTCGTATTATCACCTCCCGATAGTAATACGCCGATTTACAAGTCACCTTATATACAAGTCCTAATCAGGTGTGTTGTAAAAACAGACTATGGCTAAAGACTTATCTTTGACAGCCAATAGAAAACTGTTGAAGGCAAATATTCCGCTAACGTTTGGTCACCGGTGACCAGCACGGCGTTCAATGTGTTAATTAAACAAGTGCAAGGGATATTAAACCTTTAAGCCTTAAGATATACTTAGCCATAAGAATCACTTTACTTTAACAACGAGTATATGTTAAATATAAAGTACCCACAACATTGCTATGCACGGAACACGATCTAACAGAATTAGCTGAAGAGTTCACCACTGAAATTCAGCAAGTTCAAGTCTTAATTAAGTAAATAACTTAGACTACTAAGTTAGACTCGTTCGACGTGGTGAAGAAAACTAAAATAAAGGCGAAAGAACCAAGTTACTAACGCGAGGAGGAATTAGTTTAGAAAAGACGGAAAAATTGGATCTCCGAAAGAAATGTAGAGATAAAATGAACAGGAAACCTTAAAATTATATAGGTATAGAGAAAAACATGGTTAGCAGATGGATCCTAGTAGTATACTATATGTCTCCTTACCCTTTCTAAAAATAACATAAACTAAAATGTCATAGAATTTCTATGGAAATGCAAAAGCTTTTTTGGTGCAACCGTCGGGCACAAAACAAAAATTTTTAGTGTTTGTGTTTTTAGGGTTCCATAGCCAAATGACAAAAAAACGGAACCTGTCTGTCTGTCCGTCCGTCCGTCCGTATGTCACAGCCATTTATTTCCGAAACTGTTAAGCCTACATAGTTGAAACTCTGTAGGTTGATGTATTTCGGTAACCGCTATTCGAATTTTGAATAAAAATTAATAAATTTAAAAATTAAAGGGGGGCACTCCATACATGGAACTGATTCAATTTTTTTTTTTCAGCTAACTTATCCGTGATGGTTGTCTATGGATAGGTATTTAAAAAGACATTAAGGTTCCTAAAACCATTATAAGTCAAAATCAACTGTTTGAAAGCTAGACGCTTCCAAAGTGGAAAAATGAGTGTCCCCCCTCTAACTTCTAAAATAAGAGAGTGAGAAAACTAAACAAAATATATTCTATAGATTTCAATAGAAACTAACAACGAAAATTGGTTTGAACCAGATATCATTATTAGTTTTTAAGAAATAAAACATTTTCAAAAACCGCAAATATAACTTTGTCGTTCATACAAACACTATGTAAAACCAAGTTATTTTATAACTTGTATATTATGTCATCTACTTGCTGTTACGGAACCCTTCATGGGCGAGTCCGACTCGCACTTGGCCGGTTTTTTTTTAATATTTGTGTATATTCAATTATTCACATTTATTTATATAGTTCGTTTTTTTCTTATTTTATTCGCATGTACTGTTTGTCCCTGGTGTTGTACCAAATAAATGTGTTTTCTTTCTTTCTTTCTATTTCGTCAGCATTGCTACGTTTAGAACTATGCACCACTTTAATCGACTTCATCAAGATTTTACGGTAAAAGTCACAAAGTACGGAGTCTCAGCGAATGTGACGTCATACCTACGGGATAATACCGCAAGTTTAATCGTAATTGACATTACTTTCTTTCGTAAATGCTCGTCAACTTTCCACTTTACAATAACTTTTTATTTGATTGCGTAATATAATCGTAAAAAAAGAAAAAAAGCAAAATTTTTTTCTAAACCAAAATGAAAGTGTGTATGTAATAATTGAAATTGATGTTAAGTACATATTTTTTTATTATGTGTGCTGCGCGATTATGAGCCCTTGGCGTGGCAAAGGCCTCCTACCTTCTTTCTACTTAAGTAAATCGTTGAATTTGTAAATGCAGTAAACTCATTGCAGCGCGACATTCGCCGCATTGTGTGTCGCGGAATGCTGCTCGTGAATACGACCCTCTAACATGGCTTGAAACTAGTGGAGTTCCTCGTCAAATAATTACGTGAGTAAGCCAACAACATAATAATTAATTTAATATGTCTCACGAAAGTTGTAACAAAAATAGTTGTTTACTTACGTAATACAAACTATTTTTGGAACATATAACAAAAAGCTATTTCACTTGGTATTCAGCCCGGTTCTTGTCGAAATACAATGGGTATAAGGAACCTTCATATATCATGCGTGGACTGGAAGAGTACTGGCTAGTTTCCAAGGCGAACACAAAGCCTAAACTAAAAAAAATGTTGTCATATTCTTCCCTAAACCCTCACATCTGATAACTTAACAATATATTACCATTTATCAACGAGATATAAAAAATATACACTAAAAATTTATGTGGCGTCGTCCACATAGTCATAGGAAAGTACAAATAGGAAAACCTGTAATCATTTTCCAGCCTCCTAAACTGATTTGGAGTTGCAGACTGCCTAGCGAGTTACCGGGGCTCCGGCTCGAAAAGCAGGAGTAGGAACGGGGTAGTTTTTAGTCAGTAAGAGTCTGACACTCCCTCTCGCCTCGCCCAAGGCGAGAGAAGACAATGGACGCTTTTCACCCCTAAAAAAAGTCTCCTCAACTCTTTCCAAATAGAAATATCGTATTAAACGTTGTTGGGCTTTGATTAAAAGAAAAACAAACACATTTCTAATATTAATAAGCATTTTCATAATGTCGACTATAAATATACATGTTTAATGTTATACATACTCGTCGTTTAATATAGGAACGAATTCTTATTTACTCTGAAAAATTATAACTAAAGTACGACAACTAGCATATTTACTGCACCGGACAATAAAACAAGCACAAACCGTTAATAATTTAGAAAACAAAGCGTAAGAAAATGAATATTTAATGTAGAATTTTCTAGAACAAAAATTTCCAATTTAATCCACTCGGAACATGCTTTATAATACAGGACTTATTAAGGAGTTATTCAAACTTCATCTCTTGACTAAAGACTAACTGTTTGAAGCAACAAATAATTTTCACTGTAAGAACTTACTGTAAACAGTCAACTTACTATATTAAGGTACCCCGAACGCTAAATTCAAACTTATAATTAGAATTTATAAGCCTAGGTTTCCTCACGTTGTTATTCAGTAGTATCCAAATAATCTTAGAAAGTACTTAGTTATAATTCGGAACAAGTCACATTAGTACTTGCCGTTGGTATGTTTTGGGTCTCAGACATTGTGTGGCTTAGACCTCTGGGCCATGACTCATATTCAATATTCAATTCAGTTTATCTAAAATTTATAATATTCCATTTTAGAACATTTCACCAATTTTCCTTAGAAACTGAAATCTTTACAAAAATACGTTCTCTTATTGAACAATTTCATAATTATGATCTACCTTTAACACACTATCTATTACCCTACCATCAATGTCATTACCAACAAAGAGCATTGAACTACGAACGTATGGAACGTGCACACTCGAAACACTTAACTACGCTCACATTGGCAAGTCAAGTGTGAGGACGCTTCTAGTATCTAAAAACAGAATATCTTTGATCAGCAGTGCATCAGAGAATGTCCTATGACCCTTGAATGACGCTACTTGGTTCATTAAACCCAATGTGGATTATTTGAACGGATTAAATTGTTCGAAAGTATTGTTTTATGTTGGAGCTGATCTTTAAATTGAATTACGGTAAGGGAATTTGGATAGTTTTAGAGGTAGTTTGAACTTTTGTTTATTATATTAATTATTGTGTTGATAAATGATATTTGTTTATTAATTAATAATATACAAAATAGCGTTTTAAATTTTAAGTAACGAAGAAATAGAAATAAAGGAACAAATGCCGTTAATACTCTTAAGGATCATAGTATTCATAGGATTCGATTTTTTGTAAAATTGGAGACCAGACTGAAGTATGATGCATTTTTACGCAATTACGTAACTTTACGACTATATTAACAAAAATATAGCAAACAAATATAAGTTTGTTTGTTGCACCTGTTTAAACTTCATATACCTACTCAATCAATATTTTAATCAATACATATTATACATAGTCAAGGACTCAGGATAATTCATGGGAAAGCCGCAAGACTTCCAGTTCACACTAGTACACAGTCTGCACAGCCACAACTATGCAAGCACTAATTCGACAAACGTCAAACATTCCTGCAGTTGGCAGACGTGATGTTAACACAGGAACGCAGGAGTACCAACATGATAATCTAATTCCAGTAAAGAGCGATTGAGGTCGTTGTCGTAACTGGATTTCCCTTTAACATAATGCGTGGCAATTGAATTAACGCTAATCTATTTTTGGAAAAAAAAATAACTCGTTTGTTAACAACTATGCCTGTCTCGTTGGGCGAGTTGTCGCAAATGCGACTGCCGGACAAGGGGTCTCGGGTTCGATTCCCGGGTCGGGTAGGTGTAGATGGTATAGCGGCATTACGTGCCGTAATGAGCACTAATGCGTACCCCTTCGGGGATAAAAGGCGTGACGTGGCACCATTTGTAAGCAACACAATTTTAGACACTCAAAACCTCAACCCAAAAATTGCTTCTAACGAAAATATAAAAAAAAACACAAAAAATTCAATGTAGTTAATCTCCATTTTATTCAATTCTCGAATAAAATAAACCTATTACAGTTCACTGCAGTGAGTTAGTGACATTGATTCGATATATTTTACCATTTCTTAAGCAAAAAGGTTCGAATAATTCAGCACGATTTATGTATGAGATGAATGTATGAATAAATGCCACATTTTTTTGCTTCTCACATTTTTACGTCAGTGACGCGTAAAGGCGAATCCAGACTAAAGTCTTTTTGAAGAGAATCAATAGAACTGACGCTATTTCGTCACTATTTGTGAGCATTTATGTTTGGTACAAGTTATAAGATATAAAATATAAGTTGTGTATATTATTTCAATTTTATTATAACTTTCGTGAGACATACGAAATTCATTATAAGCCATGCTATGATCCTCTAGCATGGCTTGAACCTAGTCGAGTTCCTCGTCAAACAGTTATGTGAGAAAGCCGACAACATATTATTTAATTATTAGAACTGTTAAAGCCACTGTCTTAGATTCGTATTTGATCAATAATATAAGATGTTTTTAGTATACTGACAGATTATTTTAATTTTAATGAAACTTCATTATACAATTTTTATACTTCACCGAACTTTATGTCATCGACATGTTGATTAATTATACATCTGTCTGGACACGGAAGTACTTTGAGCTATAGTTAAATGACGAAATAATAATTGTCTAAAAATCATCGACTGTGATAAAAAAACATGCATGAAAAGACTGATGACTGTTGATAAAGCGAAAGCGTTTCGTAGCAATTGGCGTTCCATTGTCTCTGCCTACCTCCATGGGAGACAAGCGTGAGGTTATGTATGTATGTATTGTACGTATGTTATAGAAAACCTGTGAATAGTCCTAAATTTTTTTGATAATCTTTCGCTTTAATTTTATACCTTGTACCATACCTCTACAACCACGTTCTGAATTATTTATACAGGGTGGACTTGTTGACTGGCAACTTATGATAAGTGGGGCAATGTAAGTAAATGCTCTACTGATTACTATGTAATGGTTCACGTTAAAAGTTCAATAACCTTCTAAAAGTAGATGCGATATTTTTGACAATTATTACGATTTTTTGGGGTGAAGACTAATCAACATACAATTACTGTTGTATATTAACAATAATTACTGATATTTATTTATATAATGTACTCTATTGTAATGTTCCGCTGAACTAAGATGTTTGGTTTTAAAAGGATATGATATTACGTAGAAAGGATGCATGAAAGTAGATTCACGAAAGACATATTCGTCATTTCACGTCGGTTTTCGGTGAGGCCGTGGTATCACTCCGGTCGAGCCGGCCCATTCGTGCTAAAGCATGGTTAACCACACTTAAGAATGTGTTGTCCATTTTAGTATTATCTGTTGTACATAAATGATAAATAAATAAACAAATCTAGACTTTCTGGACTACCAAGCAATTTGTAAATTAAGCAACTTCAAAATATTTTACTAGCAATTGAAAACAGGAGCTCCAACTGAGTTTTAATTGAATTATTATTTTAATGTCGAGAAAATAATTGGGTCTTACAAAATGGAGTTTCAATATTATTAACTGGTACCTTGGTACCTGGTTGTTTGTTATTAATTATATTACTGTTGAAACAGGATTATGAATCAAATCTATAGCTATTGTTAACTGTAGGTTTAATGGCTGATTCCTCGTCAACCCGACCTCAAACAATCTGCTGAGGTTCGATGCTAAGCCTTTAAATTAAGCAATAACACCTTTAGACATTGTTTCGTGACTACAAACTATTTACTATGGATTTTGGAGACTGTCTACTTAGAAAATACGATAGACTGACTTTAATATTAGAACAGATGTTTAAATAATATTTTTAGTACACAGAAATAACCCTTTTCTGTTTCACGAGATTTTCAGGTAAACAAACGTGATTGAGTTGCCACAAATTACAAAATTAAACCTTTATCCTTTTTATTCCATAGCTAGCTGAAACCCGCGGCTTTGCTCGCGTGGTTAACTAGTTTTGTGACTTAAGTTACTCCTTAGTACATCAGCTACCTGCTAATAAAAGTCCCGTCAAAATTGGTCCAGCCGTTCTAGAGGTTAGCAGAACAAACAGAAAGACAGACAGACAAGTTCAAAAAGTATAATTTGGTGTATGTATCGCATGTATATTCATATGCATGTAGTAAAAAGCCGTTATTTTAATATTACAAACAACCAATTGTATTTAATAGTATAGATTTAGAGCTTAGAAAAAAATGGCAAGAGAATTTAGTCTATAGAGAAACGGTAGATACCGTTGAGCTTCTGATTGTTTCTGCATTCACATACAACAGTTTTCTACTTTTCCTTCAGAACTCCACTAAAGGCACGCGTAAATAAAAACAAAAACAAAAGTGAATCGATGATAAATGAATAAAAGATTAGACTGTATACCCACTTACGTTAGGTCGATAATGAATTGACAGCCTTAAGCTATTGGTTCAACGACCTATAGGAAAAATATAAGGGGTTAGTAGCGAAGGGAAATTGAATATATTTGAGTGGACAGCTGCTAACCTTCCACGCAATGTTTTGGGCGAAGAATTTTGGTAAAGTTCAATACTACTCCATTTATTTTAGTTCTCTACTTACCTCGAAGTGTGTAACTTTAATTCGTGATCCAAGTATTGCGAAAAATACAGACAATGGGTCTAATCATTATTGATTATACCTCTCAACCCCCGCCCTCCTTCTCCTCGTACAGTTCACACAAAGTTCTAACAGACAGTATTAGCTCGGAAATAAAATACAGGCCTTACCCTAAAACCCTTTACTAATTAAACTAAATGGCCGAAAGATGAAATCGTAGCGACGTAAAACTTAACTTCTTAATTATAATTTTAAGTGAGGGAGAGCCATGCTTCAGCAACCCTTAAATCCATGGACGGCGGCAATTGCTTACCATCAAGCGATCCGTCTGCTCGTTTACCAGCTTATACCATAAAAAATATAACAGCATAAAATCTAAGCTTCCTAAATGCATATTAATAGCCGATTATTAACTCTACATCACCTCTACTACCTATGTTCAGAAACCGATATCTAACCTAATCCAACATAGATAATACCATGTCACATCCATTGTACGGGTGATATGCTCAAACGCCTATACACAATACACCATGCATTATCAACACCACAATAGAAATTCACTGAAGCACATTAGCTTTGGAGAACAAGCATTTGGACTACAAGTAATGACGTCACAGCGCCTGTCATCAATGACGTCACATTAAACTTGCACGAGTTCGGAAATAAGAAATGAAACGTCACGATATCTCGTAGCTTTAGCTTCGTGGATTCATGGAATTTGTTATGTAAATGGAAGTTGTGACGACAGTGTAGAGTAAACACAACAAATGTGCTTGTGTGTGATAAAACTTATCACACATTTAATGATACATTTTATCATTACTCCTCCCGCGGGTGTCGTAAGAGTCGAGTCCACGCATTTAACATTTGTCCAGCTGCAGTGGTATTCTCTAAAAAGCGGTTTTTTTATGAAATAGGGGCAAAAGACCAGACTCGTCACCTGATGTTAGCGATCAGCGCCGCCCATAAACAACCGCAACACCTAAGGAGTCACAGGTGCATTGCCGGTCTTTTAAAAGGAATACGCTTTTTTCTTGAAGCATTACAAGTCGTATCGGTTCGGTAATACCGCCGAGTGAGAAGCGCGCAGTTGTGGCCTGCCAACCATCTATATGATGGGGATGGAAGTGCTGTCGGGTATGTCGATGGCGAAAGGACACGGCAGATAGAGATAGCTGTAAAAAATCTGCAATATTAACTGCAACTCCAACCTATTTGCCAAACGTGGAGATTATGGCAAACGTCTCTTTTATATAGGAAGCCCAAAGGCATATGAATTCTTTCGAGGTACGGTAGACTTCATGGAACTTGCTCGAGTGATAGGAGAAATAAAATGTCACATCCTCGTGGTATCTCATCTTTGTTGATTCGTGGAATTCGCGATGTAATTTGAATGTTTAATATTTGTAATGTCTTTTGTTTGACATTTTGTTTACGCTTTGCTTTCTAAGAAATCGTTTCTTATTCATACATTTTAGGAATTCTTTGCGGTATCCAACTGAATGACTGACGACATTGAGAAATCCTATTATATTTCGGTTTTTCATTGATTTAAAAAGTTTTGCAATTTGAAAAGGTCATGTGTTAAAACACAACGACGCCTGATATTTTATATATCACCTGGTTTTTACACCAAAAAGTTTGTGTAATTTATGTAACAATTTGTAGTCTGTATCATAAAATGTAATAACATAACAATTTAAGTTTACAAAGTCTGCCCATATGTGTGTAAACTACACTTGGTACTATCTTGTATCCATACATTAACTGAGCAAATACGTAGTAAATTTTATGATTCCGTTTAATGTGGCAGTCAACTTGGTTTACGGTTGTCCGTAGTGGTTTATCAAATAGACTAGTGAGACAGTACCTACGTTTTATTTGTTTTCATGTTTACTTGTACTCAGTTTGTAAAGCTAATGAGTTACAATGAGGATGAATTAATTATTATGTTATAGACTTACTCACACGTAACCGTTTGTTGAGAAACTCGACTAGTTTCAAGCCATGCTAGAGTCTCATTTTCATGAGCAGTATTTCGCGACACACGACGCGGCGATTGTCGCGCTGCTACCGAATATGACCCTCTAGCATGGCTTGAAACTAGTCAAGTTGCCTGTCAAACAGTTACGGGAGGGCCGATAACATCAAAATTAATGAGGATGAAGTTGGTTGACCAAGTGCGATTCGTTTGGTACCACCTGTTCTTCCCGTGGGCATCGAAGGAACCAGCTCCATATTAAAACAGAGACCAAGTAGCAAACTAATTTTTGTGGAACTTTTTAAATTGTAAAACAATAGGCTTGAAGATTATAGCTTTTTTGTGGAGAGGAGGTCCCTAGTACCACAATCATTGTCATGAGCTGTTGATATTAGTTTACAATGTTGAAATACAATGTTAAACATTATCGATTCATAGAAAATCCAATCACAAGTTGTAGTGCAGTGATAAGAGTCTGATTAGACAGCGTTAAATCCTCTCACACGTGTCTATTATTATGAATATTTCATTGACGCAGTACCAGACATGAAACAATTCAACTCATGAAACAAAAGGTCATTGTCCTTATGAACTCCTTAATGAAATGTCCAAATTCATTAGCAAACGAAGGTGAACCCAAAGGATTTCCTCAAATATGTGTCTAAGTAATTAGAATTTGCGGTTAATCAGCGTCCAGTTTTCCTTGAAGGTTGAATACATTATGAACTTGAAACACCGTGTCCTGTTTTTCCTTTAAGGAATTATCATCATCGATGGCTCGTGATAGTTCAATACAGGACTTTAGGCATAAGATTCATTACCATGATCTGCACGTCTAGTAGGTAGGTTTAAGATCGCAATTGCAAAGATTTTTTTATGGTGTCAGTCTGTAAACATGCAGACGGATCACCTAATGGTAAGCAATCGGCGCTGACCATGGAAATACCAAAGGTTACAAGTGCGTTGCGGCCTTTTGGGAGGTAGGGGCGAATTTGAGAATTCTTGGGAATTCTGGGATTGGAAAGATTGGGGAGGAGGACAATTGAGTCTCCGGTAACGTCACTCACAAGATGAAACACGACGCAAGCGTTGTTTTATCACTCCGACTCGTACCGAAGAATGGCTCTCCCACACTTAGCTTATATAAAAATAAATCACTGGCTTTATGAAGGTCATTATTTTGTTAGCCTATTAATATAATACTATAGACAATAGTGTATATTATACTAATGTCACTAATAGAACACAATATAGATCCCGATAAGCCTATAAATGAGAATTATCAGAGCTTTGTTCGAGTTGTTCAACTTTTGTTAGTTGATGTGTAATTTCCCTGTCCGATCCTTCACGATAGCTGTTCGCTGAAGGCAATTACTGTCCGGTGTAAACATTTATTGGTACTCTGGAAAAACGATTACACAATAACAACACTTTAAATGCAAAGGATTTTGTATTTTTGTTAAGCTTTTCGTATGAATGTTCTATCGATTGTACGATCAGGTAATTTGGTTTTGTAATTTCGGTATTCTCATTAATAAGACGGAATTGTAGAAATGTGGTATTTTATTTAAGTAATCTTATAATGGAAACGATAGTAAAACCATAAGGATAGAATATTGATAAATTATATAAACGGATATTGCCCATAACCTAACTTTATTTTTATTTAAAAACGTAAATCATAGGTGATGTATAAAAGAATAACAGGTATAGTGCAAAAAAATAAACTATAATTGACCTATAGCACAAGTTACGCCTAATTTTTCAGGAAAAAACAACGACATACATACATATAAATAACTGAAGCTACTTCTATTAAATTATACTCTCCAACTATTGATAATGATCAGTGTTTTCATCTGCAAGCATATAAACTTTTCCCGACATATTTTCTTATCTATCATGTCACAGCCATATGGCCATAAAGTATGTATACAAAAACTTTATGGGACCAATGGGACATTTCATCTTTTATTCCCCCAACCCCAACGTCCAACACATCTAGGCAAGAAAACTTTTTGGAAACCCAGATGATCAATTTGTTTAACCGCAATAAATTGATAGAAAAACAGTGTTAAAGTTGTGTAACTTTTTTTTTGAGCGCCGAAAATCATCCTATGACTTTTCTGGTCATAGCCTTGGGCGAGGCGAGAGGGAGTGTCAGACTCTTACTGACTAAAAACCACCCCGTTCCTACTCCTACTTTTCGAACCAGAGCCCCGGTAAACCCGCTAGGTAGTCCGCAGCTCCGGATCAGGCATCAGCCCTACTGGGGCCCACCTGTGGTAGTCTAATGGCTCTTTGAGAAAATTTTGTAACTTACGTGTGTTACAACAGAAAAACTTACACACCAGCTATATAGACGCCCTTTCTAAAGAGAACAGTATCTAACATTTAATATACATTTTACAAAGTAAAGCAATTACACAAAGTACGTGGTGGATACGGCGCAGTTCGAAATATTTGAAATCGTCAATCAAAAACATCAGCCGGAGTTTGGTATACTTGAAATCCTCAATCGTAACAAAGAAGAAAAAATATTGAAACCGCTTTATTAGTCTCTAGGTAATACCTACAAAGTCTTGGCGACGGACTAAGCTAAAATAAATCGATCAGTCCGTCTGCCACTTAGTCACATGTGTGTCATAATAACAGGTTTTATTAAAAACTCTTCAGCAGACGCCGCGACCGTCGCCATAATCGATCAATTTGGTTTAGGCGAAGATGCATTGATTTGTGTGCGTGAGACAATGACGGATTGGGAGTGGATAACTCAATCATTGCGCTGGTGTGAGAGAACTGAGATAAGCAATTGATATATGAACGTAGGTATGTAGGTAATTGGTAAAAAGATTCAACCGCAAATGTTAAAAAGCTTAAAATTTTATGTTGTGGTAAAAAATGTTGTAACTATTTTGCTGTGATTTCAGGGTTGTTATACAGACATAACAATGTGAAGTGTATAAAGCCAAATAAATAAAACTCTAAGGTAAAACATTTCAAACGTCGTTAATATTATGAAGAGTTTAAGTTAATAAATGATGACAAAACCTTCAGATTCGATCCCACAATGTTATATAAGAAAAGCCTATACAAAAGAAAATCACATTTAGTTTCGCTAGCGAAGCACAAAAACGTCCCCACTTAAACCTTCCCTACCTTCGCTTCCATCATCCCCAAACTAAGTTCCGAAACCTCAAAACCCATTTTCAACTTTCTCTCCCCAAAAATAAAGTCGAAATCAGAAAAATCCATTTCCCGAACAGGATGCGTTTCCTCATGTCACACGGTATTCGGAAGGAATTTCGTTAACGTCAGGTGTCATACTATAATGGTTGAATAAATGATAAGAAATTGAACCACTATAAGTTGATCTCTCGCGTGTAGAGTGAAAAGATTTGTGGACTGAATTTTAGTTCTACACGAGATTGAGCTTTATGTGTTTGGGTTATGGTTGTTTTTAGGTTGGGGAGTTGATAACGAATGCAATGCATTTCCCCAGGGCGTGCAAGTCAGTCGTGTAAGCTATTACTGCAGTAATACAAACAGATCATACGACGAGGGAAACCAGATTGCGGAGTGAATGTGATTACGTTTAACATGCATAATAATATGAAGCTAAGTATGGAAATGACTGAATAAAGGCATACATGAGGCATAGTAGTGGTGTTCAGAGTTGTACACCTTTAAGTTTACTTAGTTATTTTACTCGTAAGCTTTAAAATTAGTACATTCGACTACGAGAAATATTATACTAATCAATTATAGGTATATGGGTATTACAAATATCCAATTTTTTAATGGAATAGCAAAACAGACAGGTCACCTGATGGTAAGTGATCACCGTTCACCATGGACAGCAACACCAAAAGAGTCACAGGTGCGTTGTCGCCGATCCACATAAAGCGGACATTTAATGCAGGGTTAAGCTTCAAACATATTTTTGCGAGTTGCCCATGGCTCTTCATAAACTAATAAGCATCGTACATTACAATTAATAACAGAAAAAAAACGAAGATAATATTCTCCTAAATTAATAAAAAAAAATCTTCATCAAGTCCTATTAGCTAAAAAGGTTCGGTAGACCTTTAACGTAAGTAGATTGTCTGATCGTCACACGTTTCCCTTGGGGGCTTAGGGGTCGATGGCGACCGTTAAGTATATTTAACATTTAAGTAGTTAAAACGAAGCAATTAATTCCACCGTCCCTCTTGAGAGTTTACCATGTGTAGTCATTTGATCGGTTTAGATAAAACAATGTCTTTTTAACTTTATTGTAGTTGGAATTAAGGTTGAAAACCTTTTGGCCAATTGAGGCAGCTTGATGTGGTCGTGTCTGTCCTTTTGTCTTCTTGAGATACTAACAATAGAATAAATTTATAGTTTTCATTCCGCTTGTAGATGTATTTTCAGCATGCAGTGTGCCGCAAAATACATGCTAGTTGATAATGCTAAAAGCCAAATGAAAAATGTATTGTATTGTTAGTGTATCATGGATTTCCGCAAAGTAACGCCTGACTCTATTCTATATCTTCTTTAGATGTCAAGTAAATACATCATAGTCTTCAGGGAAGCTACATTTCAAATGTCACCTATCTACAACCAGTTCCGTGACAGCAGTGCACTGCTGAACTATACTCCTCCTCCACATTAAAGGGTTTGTCATAATCTCCACGCTTGATAAATGGCATTTCTTTTAGGCCAGTGGGAGTGTTAGACTCTTACTGACTAAAAACCACCCCGTTCCTACTCTTGCTATTCGAGCCGGAGCCACGGTAACCCGCTAGTCAGTCCGCAGCTCCGGGAGGCAGTCCGCAGCTCCGGGTTGATAAATGGCTAGAAGTCTTTTAATTACGCCATCAATAATAATATGTCTACGCCCAACAAGGATAGGCTTGATCTTAAGTTCAACAACACTTTATTATTTTCGATAAATCATGCCAAAACTTGGACCCTAACTTTTGCCTAAGGTAAGCTTAATCCGGATTCCCCAGTTTTGCTGATAAATCCTAAAATGATCGAACTTTTACGCCAACTCATGGATTAGTTGATCTCTCAGTTTTGTTGATCGCAGTATACTTAAACATTACTTACTTTTATTATAGTTTTAATCCTTATATTTACAATCCAATCCAAACTGCCTTCAATCGTGAGGATTTTTTTACACATTCTGGTAAATTTATTGCTTTAGTAAAACATTGTTATAACTAGCACTTCAAAGTAACATGACTTTCATTTGCATCGACGAATTTGTTCTTCAACAGATATATTCAATTTGTGAGCACTATTGCTCAAAATAACTTAAAGTAGCATAATTTTTTATAGCTGATAAATATTTAATTAAGCTTAGTTTAATTAACTTGATCGATGTTTTGATGATTTCCAAACTTACAACAAACTATCAAATGGCGTTGAAACCACTCTAACTTCTTTAACCTTGAAACCACAAAATTACACACCAATATACTATCTTTATTTCCTCACAACAACATACTTAAGAATAGTTCCTTTGTAAAAATAAACGCAAAAAAGGCTTGACACGTATTCAGGATTAGGATAAAGTCGATTTTGGCTTACAAAAGCGAAATTTTATTTTCATAGCGGGGCTTACATAGGGATTTATGGTAATGTCGGCAAAAGTAGCGGTATGGTGACTGTGCCAGGGGCTATGGGGCCGAGTGTTGACACACGTAATAGGGCAATGAATTCTTGTAACTGCACATTCAAAGCATAATTTCTATAATTTTTACTGAAAATATCTTGTTCAATGACATAATTAAAATGCATAAAATCATATTTTATTGGCGTGAATACTTGTTTTTTTATTATTATGTATCGTCAAGCCATCCCCGAAGGGGTAGACAGAGGAGCACATTATGCTGCTGTACATTGTGCACCTACTTTTCACAATTCATGCTGTAAGTCCCATGCAATAGAGGGTTAAGTGTTATTGCCATATACCGAGCACAATTCCAGACTCCGTGCTACTAATGACAATTTTTCGAAATACCAAAAAATTCCAACACCAAAAGGTTCCACCAGGGTATCGAACCTGAGACTCCTTGCCCGGTAGTCGCACTTATGACCACTAGGTTAAAGGCAGTCAGAACAGTGCAGTGAAAACTTGTTCCAGTCTGTATAAACAAGTTAAGAATATTGCCAATATTGAATTGGAACCACATTTTACTGATTGGCAAAGCTTCTGGGGCCCACTATACGCTTCCGTCTACTACCAATAACTCCTACAAGCTACACTCCTACAATTAAGTATTACATTAGTTATTGACTAATTACCATACTCAACAAGTAGTTAGTTCACTAATGACACGACAAGACAAGACTACACTAGATTATCATCCAAGTAGATTACGAAAATCTACTTTATTATCCATGGCATTAAGTTTTAAATAAGGAGTTCCCCAAGGCAGTTTGCCAAGTCCCCAAATCGGGATGGCCTTGACAATGAACTACGCGTGTAAACGTTGCCAAAACGAACTGTGATAAAAGTCACGTTTTGGTCAGGTTTATATCTTTCGCTTAATTTATGGACTCTTGGTACTATGAGTCCATGATAGAAATATATAGAGTGGTTGAAATATAACTATGCAGAGGAACTTTTGTGACTTTGATATAAATCTTTTGAAGTTGAATTTATTAAGCCTGTCATCATTTCGCACTTTCCTATAATATTCTTATTTAATAAAGGACTATGTCCATGGATAATGGAATATGTCTATGTCTGCGTTCAAGTACAAAAGAAAGAAAATGGAGACCCACACGTAATCAACGCCTCTTTTAGAAATATCAGTTAACAAAATCACAATCAATCTTTTCATACCTACCAATGGCCATACCATACTGTACACTATTAAATTCATATTCATATTCAGTTATTTGCTTTCCACAATAGATGGTAAAAGTAACAATTATGGACCCAGTTTGGGCACAGCAATTTTAAAGATATAAAAACTCGGGTTGAAAATATAACATTATTTTAAACATTTGTTATTAATTGAGACTTACCTTAGAGCAATGCCATCAGTTCTATCTTCACTAGCAATACTACTTCTAGGCGAGCTTCCAAGGCGACTGCTTGCGGATTTGCGCCGAAGTTCGTGAGGATCCGGCTCGTCCTTGCTGGTGAAGGAGATCCGCGGCGCGTGCGCTCGCAGCCCGCCCACTTTGTGTCCAGACACGCCCCGACATAGCATCTGACTTTGGGTTATGTCTGTAACAAAAGATATGAAGAAATTCTTAGAACAGATCGGCTGAACAAAAATGGTATAGTCAAGTACGATTTACAACGCGATAACGAAAACGCTCTAGTTAAAGAAACACAACACACCCGATATGGTATTATTTGAAAGAGACCACAGGTGTACAAGAGAAGCTTTTGGCCTTTAATAGGTATTTAGTATTTGTGAATCCCTTTTGACGATAATGGATTTCCTAAGATCTGGCTGAAACCTTTAGGAACCTCAGTGGATGGTGTTACTGGTTGAGTTTAAATATTAACATAGCTAATATAGGTTGGAAACAAGTAATGGCGCCATTAGGCTATATTGTAAGATCATTAATTCAAGGCTCTACTAGTATTAGCGGTAGAATTATTGGACGCACGAGCAAAGGCTTAACTAAGAATTTTACAGTCGAAGATGTACAAAATGTATATATTTTTATCAATAACTTAGTTTTAAAAACAGTATATTACATTCAAGTTCATGATAAAATGAAGCCGTATGATAATATTAAGTTATTCTACCACAAAGCAATGCCAAAACAAGGAGCAAAATTCCATTTGTTTATTCAAATAACCCCTAAAAGTAGCTCACTACCATCATTCGGAGCCATATGCGGGTAAATAAAATCATACCAAACCGCTTATGCAGTGAGCACATCGGCTCCTATTACACCCGAACATTTGGCATACAAGACAAATATTTGGGACCGAGAAAAAGCGAAGGAAAGAATTTTTTTATTGCCTCCTCCAAATAGATATTGGGGGATAGTTGTCTCCCGAATTGTTCGGTTGATTTTTTTGCCAAAAGGGTTTTATCGGAACGGTCTCAGGGGCAGAATGGGTCCCTTTTATTTTGAAGAACAAACGATACTCAAAGGTCAAAGTTGATGATTATATTGCGGGCTTTGATTATAGGTTTATGCCTGTCTTTGTGTCGACCTTATCCTCCAATTTATCATTCAAGGGTTAGAAACAGGAGCTGATTGGGGTGAACCTCGATTTTGTTCGTAATTGTGTCGCTAATGTGAGTCCTCGGATGGAAGGGGATTATTTTTAGACAAGTCGTTTGTGTGGATAAATTCTCATGTTACACTTCTCGTATGGTTTGCCTGTCTCAGTTGTGGAAATTTTATGGACCATTTGGCGGTTTACTTAAATGCTTCCACTAGATTCTTAATAGATTTATGTCTTTGTGAATTTCATTTAACAATGACATTTCATTTGATACCTAATTTATGACAAAAAGAGTAAAATTATAGACTTTAGAGAACTTCATTATGCTGATTCTGTAAACTTTAGGCAGACTGTTTTGTTAATCTGAAAATTATTTTATAAGCTACTCGTTATTGTAATTCTAAATCAATTTCTAAAATCATGACTGGCATTTCTTTCCAAGATACAGGCCTGGTCTTTCTTTAGGATTAAAATTCAGACAATGTCATTCCTTTGAGCCCTAGGGTCTAAAGCTATTTGCAAATAAAAGAGTAACTCAATCTGAGGATAAGTAGCTTTTCCATTCAGTAAGATTTAAGCAGAAACCTATTGTGTAAGATCCATTTTACAAGAATTTATATGAATGAGATACTGGGTACTATATGTTTGTACTGGGTTTAACTAGGCTGATTGTGATTGTTCAGAGATTTTATTATAGTCCTACATTTTTATAAAAAGAAATCGAATTGTGCATGAAAATCGTAATATTTGAGAGATGAACATTACGATAGATCAAAGTTCTGATAGAGCTGACCACTTACAAGGTACAAAAAAATCACTCTTTATACAGGATGTAAACGAAACGCTGCCGAAAAACACTACATTTTAGTTTTCGTATCGCATTACAGCTATTACCTAAAAAAACATGTAATTCAACAAAAATTGTTTTTTACCATCACCTGTTTGCGGTTTTTGGTAGCGTTCCGTTTACACATGTATAACACAAAAATCAAATCTTTCTTCTGTATAATATTACTGTAGATTTGATAGTGAAAACATCGAGATAAAAAAAATACAATTAATTAAAAAGTCAATACCACGAGCAATGAAATTAATTAAAATGGAAGACATTAAAATCCCACTCACACTAAGATATTTCCTAATTATGTATTAGATAGGCACTTCTCTTCATTCGTGCAAGAATTTTACTAAAGAAAATATGTCAAGAATGATTTCTTTAAAAGAAAATGGCGTCCAATTCTATAGACGTTTTTTTATAGACAATTCATCGCCCTAAGTTTAGTGGTACTTGGGTAGAAGGGACAGAGAGAACACTTGAAGCTAACGATAATGATTCACGCTAGGATTAATTTACTTTTTTATATTTTTCTTATATTCTTTAGTTCGTGACTCGTTTGAAGATAAGTTCTTAAGAAGTGTGTATTAACATGTCTGTAGATTTGCTTATGATAGAAAAGAAAAAACCTATACTTTTTTAATACAATTATTTATATTATTCTTTAAAGAATCTTCACTGTTAGTACTTACTACATCTAAAAAACTCATAAACACAGAAAAAATGGACAGAATTTCTGAATTTTATCGGAATTTATTTATGCTTATGGCTTTGAAGCTGTTAGCAAATTATTATTTTTATTTTTATTGATACGAAACCATAAGATACTTAAGTAATAACCAATTAACTAAGAGCCTGTTCAGCATTTCTGGAGGTGCTAACGAGATCATTCATCCCTCATTACGTATTCAATTGTACCTCTTAATCCCTCGCTTCCGACTATTTGTCACAATAATTGGACTCCTCCTCTTCCTAGAGTATAAAGTTTCACTTAAACTAAGTCCGAAAGCCCGATAAACGGAAATAATTGAATTAAAGATCAGTAGGTAGTACTACTGATCTTTATTTTACTAGAAATACCACTTAAAAATAAAAAGAGATTTGTTCGAATCAATTCCAAATCCCACTTTTCTTCTCAAGGGAAATAAATATCAAACGGATAGAATTTCACCTAAATAGAAACAATAAAAGCTATTTTTGTTTCTTCACCTCTATCTATACCAATACTAATATTATAAAGCTGAAGAGTTTGTTTGTTTGAACGCGCTAATCTCAGGAACTACTGGTCGGATTTAAATAATTATTTTTTTTGTGTTGAATAGTGCACGCATCGAGGAAGGCTATAGGCTATAAAACATCACGCTATGACCTATAGCAGTCAAGCAGAGCGGGTGAAACCGCGCGAAAGTAGCTCGCAAATAATAATATCGTTGTCTAATGCCAATAGAATGGAAAGCAAATTCGAAGCTTGTTCAAACTCGATTAATGTTCCAAAAAATATTTTACCAAAAGTAGCGCGCCTAGAGGTCCGAATTTATTCAATTGAAATCTTTCCAATAAGAAAATTATTATTATACCAATAAACTCAGTAAATGTAATAAGGATATTTATTGTCGAATCGTTTGAGTAGACGTACATTTTTTACCAAAATAAAAATTCTAAAAAATCCTCCTTAATAACCTACTTTGGGAATATATACAGAAACCTTTTTGTACCTCTTGGAGTGGACGCTAAGTACGTAACAAAATGTATTGGGACCTTTTAACGATTTGTATACGTTTTCAAGCGATATTGCCAACACAATGTGGTTTGTATTGTAATCAAAAATGTTCCTTTCGGGTCGGAAATTATACTGTAGAGAAACATTTTCTTCAAATAGGACCAAATTGTGGCATTTCTGATATTGATTGATCATGTGACGTAACATATATCCCACAAAAACATTTCATGTTAAATGTTGCCAAGACGAGACCATATTGCCTGCACTGTCAAAAAGTAATCAGATCTAGTGTGGAGCCAAGTTTGTAGGCGTGCAAACCTTGGACGTAACTGGCGAGTCGGCTGCACGGACTTTTTGCTATTCGTCATATGGGCTTGAGCTTAAAAATCTATTCAATCTTCTAAACTCTTTCCGTGCGGCCAACTCGCCAGTTACGTCCAAGGTTTGCACGCCTACAAACTTGGCTCCACACTAGATCTGATTACTTTTTGACAGTGCAGGCAATATGGTCTCGTCTTGGCAACATTTAACATGAAATGTTTTTGTGGGATTTCATTTCTTTTTGTAGGTTTTAATTAAGTTTCCCTATTTCAGATTTTTACCCCTCCGCGGCCGCATTCAGACCTCTAGCGTCAAAAGTTGCGGAAGTCTCGAACAAACTTTCCCCCCTAGTTTAAGGGGTTGGGGGGTAAAAGTTCCAAGTTTTAGGATTTTTTTGTTGTTTGGGTACTAATACTAGCTTACATACCAAATTTCAGTTTTCTAGGACTTCAGGAAGTACCTTAAGAATTTTGTTGATCATCAGTGAGTGAGTGACGAAATCGGGGTATTTTAGATATCAATAAAATCTAAAGTATAAGAGCTATGCAATTGAAACTTTAGAGGTTTATTAAGTCTACCACTGACATTATATCCTGAAAATTTTGTTTATCTGGTATAACCCAAACTCAAGTTATGAAGGTTCAAAAATACGACGAAGCGCTTCGAGAAAAGGTAGGTAGTGCCCTTGCGCTTGCGCTTCGCTTGGCTCGTCTTGGCGGGGGCACTACCGTGCCCCCAGATAGAATACTTTTGATAAAGTTCTAATTCTATTCTTATAAATATGATGATTTACAGGTAAAATTATTACTAAACAAAAAATACTATTTTTTCCTTAACTTACAACTTATTTGATCATTGTCAACACAATAAAAAGTTATTATAACGATTCAATTACCTTGAAATTTCATTAAGGCTCAAAATATCCACGTTACAAACAACACCTACAAAACCTTATTGAAATCACCAAAGATTGAAAGAAAATGAAACTCGAATTGTAAGACAAACGTTCACGTTCAATCTGTTAAGCGTAAAACGTCTGAAACTTAAACACAATGACTGCCACGTACAATATTGTCCACGTCTCTCAAATAACGTCAAATATCATGTACTTCAAGATAACGAAATTTGTGTTCCAAAACTACACTGTCTAGGGACTAAGGGACCGAGCGGTTCATTGTATCATCAATATTTTCTCTAACATTGACAGACTCGTCCCAGCCTTCTGACTCGTTCGTTCATCGAGTTTTGCTTTCCGAAATTGATTTAGAAGTCTGTAACTTTTTCTTGAATGTAGGCTTCATCTATTTAGAAGATCGGTTTTTGTTTTAGATGCCTTTTTTACAAAATAAGGTCGGTAGAGATGTTTTTATTTGTGGTGTTCCCCAGGGAACGATTTTAGGTCATTAATTTAGGTTTTGCTAAAGCATGATAAATGTTGAAAATCACAACAAAGTAAAAAAATATAGGAGTACTAATTGTTAAAAATGTAAAAACAAATCTTACAAACAATTTATTTCTAAATGACCATTAATAAACAATATTTTGTTTCACCATTTTCCGTATTATTAGATTTTCCTTTATCATTAATTATTCTGTTAATTGTAAAATGTTTGACCGCCGCTTTTTCCCTCTAAATCAGTATTTCCATTACAAATTCAACATCAAAGCTTCATCTACTTAATTTGGAAATAAAAATTGGAAGGTATTGTGAAAAAATCTCTCTATTGACGTCTATCGTGGTGTGCAAAGTCATTATCTTGGGACCCCAAATAACTTTGTCACGTTTCTCGTTAAAAATGCAGAGTGCGGCCCATCGGCCTTTTATTTGACGTAGGGTTGTTCGTAGGGATTTGTGGTCACGTTTTATATTTTGATACAATTTTATAAAATTATTCAATTTTCGAATTTATTTCTCAACTAGGTTAGGGTCAGATTCTTGACTAAAATTTACTCATTGTAAGGTGTTTTTAATAAAATAACTCGCTAATCCTGTAGTTACTCTTATAGATGTACATACACATTACGTGTCATGGTGCCCCTGTGGTTTAAGATGTCCCCTTCTTATGCAAGAGAGTGCGGGTTCGAAACCTACCAACGACAAGTACCAATGTGACTTTTCCGAGTTATACGTACTTTCTAAGCTTATCTTAAACATCATGAGGAAACCTGGGCTTATAATTTCTAAATATAAGTTTAAAATTGGCATTGTGCAAGCGTGGTGATTAATGCTCAAACCTTCTCCATGTGAGAAGAGGAGTTTGTTCAGCAGTGACCAATTGTAGACTGAAGGTGATACATAACGACCATTAATATCTGTCTATAGGAACAATCAATTAGAGGTTCTCCTGAGGGGATAAATACTCCTAAACACATGTATTGTGTGTTTAACATAACTTACAAGGTATACAGTACATTATCCACGATCACCTACGTACTAGTTTCAGTTGAATGACTTTATGACGTCACTAGTGCGGTTCAATGAATTCTGCTTTATGTCACCTGATTGTAAAACTTTACAGCCCCAGGAAACAGTGGCTTTCGAAAAATATTGCATTATAAATCAAGATTACTTTGGAGTTTCAGTATAGATATGGAATTTCAATATATTCGTAAATTGCACATATTACGTACATGGATTTTTTTAGGGAGAAAATCATTTCAATATCTTCTCCCGGCTTAGGCGAGGCGAGATGGAATGTCAGACTCTTACTGACTATAAACCACCCCGTTCCTACTCCTGCTTTTCGAGCTAGAGCCGCAGTAAGCCCGCTAGGTAGCCCATACGCTCCTGATTACGTAGATGGATCTATGAATTTTAACATATCTAAGTTTTAAGTCAATGCTGTAAAAAAATACTAAAATCTAAGATGTAATTTTAATTTAAACATTAAAGTAAAAACAAGAAACCATAAATAAATGATACTTAACAAAAATAATGACGTTATTCAATTTAATCATACTATTTACTATCTTGAACTTTTCCTTTGACGTGACACCCCTAAGTGGTGGATCTCATTAAATCGTGCCGCGCCATCGATCCTGTTATGCATTGTTCCCGTGTGACGAGCCACCTCAAGTGTACCCGACACGGCTCACAACTCACGCACACACAACCCTAGCCCACTGAACATAATTGAACAATATTTTTCTGTAAAATATTGGGTTCATATCCAGGGTCTCGGTAAATAACATGTCCTGAAAAGGGATTTTCAGTTATTTTTAAATTGCTTTTAATCAAATTAGGCGCTGGCTGTGTTTAATGGGTTAAATCTTTGGTTTTGATTAAATATTTTTAATAATTTCGATAGCAAATTAAGTACTTAATTGTCTGGCAATTAATTAACTTTTCTGTAAAGTAAAAATAAAATTAAAACGAGTTACGATTTAAACATTTTACTTCTAAATTGATTAAAAGGACCATCAGTTTAAAACTCATACAAGGAAAAAACAGACCCGAGTCAGCTCATAGCCTGTCTATACCAAGTTTCTTCAAATTACTGAATGCAGTAGTTTCAGCGTTATTGACGGACAAACATCCTAATATCCAAGGAAACATAGTTTCACATTTAAAATATTAGTATAACTGCGTTTTTGTATTATGTTGTCAAGTTCCTTCGTACACAATCTTAAAGGAAGTAATCAGGCTTCGGCAGGCTATATATACATAAATGTAACATTAATAAATGAGGTTACAGAGACTTTCTGACGGCTCATTATGGATCGCTCTGAAAGAACGAACGAAATCATTCACTCATTCACTCAGAATGAACTAGTTCACTTACGATCTTATCGCATATGGCACAGGTGTTATGAGATTGTTTATGGATCATAAAAATGTATGTAGGTTCAGGTTGCTATGGAAGCTGACGTAGTTTTCCCGAAAAAAAGTAAAGTGGACCTATTTCAACTTTTATTCAAATATTTTTACTTTCGCAAAGTATTTTACGGCTTTCTCCATCAGCGCTCGCGACCGTAGTTCCATACTCATCGCATAAATGGTTAGCAGTCTAGAGTCCTTGTTTGGGGGGGGAGGAAATCATCCAACGACTTTTTCCGACTTGCGTGAGGCGAAAAGGAGTGCCTGATTCTTACTGACTAAAAACCCCAAATACGTAGGCATTTGGGGTAAACCGCTCGGCAGTCCACAGCACTAGGTGCAGTCTAGACCTATTTCAACGCTTTTCCTAAATCTTTCAACCTCGAACACTAAAATTGGAATGTACTGTCGGCTCTGGTATTTCCGAATTATAAGTGCATTCTAATAATAAAAGTCTATAAGCACTTTCAGCACGCCGGAAACAAATCCACGACCAATGGGTCGCGGTTTTGGTATTGGTAGGTAAGTACTTCATTAGGTATTAAATTATCAAGTTAAGTTTCCTGAACAATTGTATTTCATAAAATAAAACACCTTCGTTAAGGAAAAAATAATATTAAATTAATAAATGACACAAAATTGTTCGATGGAATTCCCATTTTATAATAAATAAGGTAATTAAAAATACCAAAAGTTTGAAGTCATTAAGTTATTATTATGGTATTTTGGTATCTAAACCTACCTAGGTTTGTTTTGTTCCGTAAACTATCAATAGACAGGAAAACCGAAATAACTTTGAAATAACAACCTAATTAATAAATATAAGGAAATGTAACTTTGTGCAATTCCATGATACAATAAAAGCAAAATTAACTGTCTGTCTGTTTTTTATTCAAGTTTAAACCTCTGAACCGATTCGGATGAAATTCGATAATATAATAATAGCTAGGACGATAAAGGACGTGCATATGGTGGAAGATTTTATACCAGGAATTCCTATCCCATCTTCGCTTTGCCGGTCTGGCAAAAAGCGGGTTGGTGGCCAAACGCAGACTTATCATTGCCAAAAAAATCGGGAAAAGGTCCTGACATGTTATTTAATATTGTTTAATCCACTGCTCCTATTTGTATATAATTCAATACAAGGTAAAACTCGTGGGACTGTCTATTTTATTTTGATATTGGACGTCCAAGAGATTTTTTTTTTTGAGGGGTGAAAATCATAGAATGACTTCTCCCGCCCTGGGCGAGACGAGAGGGGGGAAGTGTCAGACTCTTACTGACTAAAAACCACCCCGTTCTTACTCCTGCTTGTCGAGCCGGAGCCCCGGTAAACCCGCTAGGTAGTCACATCACAGCTCTGGATGAGGCATCAGCCCTACTGAGCCCCATCTGTGGTGGTCTGATGGCTCTTTGAGGTTCACGGTTCACGTCCAAGAAACTTGGAAAGTGATTTGAGATTAGTTACAAAAAAGAGTATTACGATTTTAACCGCTATGTAGGTATATTTTTATAATAACTAATGCGAAAATTTTGGAGGTTATGTGTTTGCTACTCTTCCAAGCAGAAACTACAAAGGGATCTAAAATTTGTTAAAGACATAAATTATAATCTGGAATAACATAATGGGTGAAAGCAGCGCCGACAATGGGTTTCCTCTCCCATCAGACTAGAACTATCAAAACACCTCACTGCTGAGCAAACGCCTCGTCTCACACGGAGAAAGAATGAGCATTAATCGTCAAGTTTACTCAAGGCGGATTGGCAATTTCAGGCTTATATTATGATATTATTAAGTACAGGTTTCCCGAATTGTTACATTCACCTTTTATCTTTTATAATCTTAGAAAGTGCAAATAACTTGGTAAAAGTGACTTGACTCACACTAGAAGTCAGCACAATACCTGTGGGCCAACGGACGTTACAGGCTATTAGTGTTTAAAAGGAAAACCTAAGCCTAAATTATATTATTATTAATTGAAGGCAAGCAGGTATTGTGTGAGTATAAAAGTACCGGCGCGGACTTGAAGTAATTGCATTGTAGTTCGACAGTCAAATCCAACGGGTGTCAGAAACAATTTCCGTTTTTCCGGCTATTGATCGTCATATAAATAACTCCGAAGGAAAAATGACTACAATCGACAATCCGGTAAGTATTTTATTTTAATTTAGGAGACTATGGCAAACCCCTCATATTTATAGGAGACCCACCACCACCCCTAATATGTAACAATATCATCCCTTTTTTGTTTCCAGACAGTACCGTTCACAAGACCCATTCCTGGGCATCTGCTCCCCGGCCGCAAAATGGTCGTTAAGGGTGCAATCTCTCCCAGATCAGATAGGTGAGCTCGTAATATCTATCTTTATTCCCTAACATATATTATATTATAATACAGTTTCCCACCACGTCTACCTGCCAGCCTGCCTTTTTGTCTGGGTCAATCAACAATGACACCACCCTCGCTGGGTGAAGCGCGAGAGAGTATCAGTCTCTTACTGATTAAAAATCACCCTGGTGTATGGTGATCTTATCTGCAACTCCAGCTAAGTATCACCCCTAGTGGGCCCCGACTGTGGTGGTTTCTTCGTAGCTTTTTGAGGTGTGGAGCGCGGCGCATCATACGCTCGGATTGGTCTGCTCAAGTGGCGAGCTAGCCTTGCTAGCCGTTGAACTGACCCGTTGACAATTTCTACACCTACTACCTTTAAATATAGTATTTTAATACAACCTACTCATATGAAAAGAGTTTTATAAAAGAGTTTGAATTAAATAAAAATTTTCCTCAGTACGTTAAGTGGTATTGTAAATTAATACAACATACTTTTCCTCAGGTTTTCAATAAATTTGAAATGTGGTAGCGAGGACATCGCTTTCCACTTCAACCCTCGCTTCGGTGAGCAGAAAATAGTTCGCAACTCTTATATTTCTGGCAAGTGGGGTCATGAGGAGATCAGTGGAGGCATGCCGTTGGTAAGGGGAGAGCATTTTGAAGCTCAATTTGAATGCAATGAAGATAATTTTTCGGTAAGTAGAACAGTGGTGAGCGCTGACACCAAACGTTATTATTTAATTGGAATTTTGTCTTTATATAATAATATTAAAATGGAAACGTAATAAAGTAAATATAGTTTTTTTTAATATTAATTTGACTTAACCCCGCTAGGTGGAGTTGAACGGGAAACATTTCTGCAATTACTCTTATCGCATCCCAATCCATAAGATCACCCACGTCAACGTGGACGGTGACGTCACGATAAGTCAGATCACCTTCGTGGACGCCTGAGCCATCGCCCGATCTCACAATGGTAAGCTACATTCTTTCTTATGGCATAAAATCGCAATACAGCAGACGCTTTACCTGATGGTAAGCAATTGTCGCCGTCCATGGATACCCGCAACACCAAAGGAGTTACCGGCTTTTTGGAGGGTTGTGCCTCCACTGCCCTCAGACACAAAGTTAAAAAAATATTTATTTCAAATAGACCAGGAAGGCACTTTTGCACGTCAAAGCAAATATAGTAATGTTAACAATATGTGTCTGTCGGTCAGTCCTTTAAGCTATTTGCTCGTTCCAAAGTGAAGATTCCTATGGAGAAGAACGAGCAAGAAACTCCTTTTAATCAGATTCAATACAATTCTTGGTTACATTGATTTTCATTCGATTGCTTCACACAACGTGACACAACGCTGTGGTAATGTTTTGTTGGTGTTCTTTGAGACCGTGGTCCAGTCACTACCATCAGTAATACCAAAGGATGGCGAGCCCACACCCACGTGGAAATGAATATTTTCGATATACAGTTTAAACATTAACAATTTTCCTTCTGTGTTTCAGGTACTTTTTTACTTATGAACAAATACTGGAAACCAAATTTCTTTATTTAAATATTTTTCTTTTATCTTTATGACTATCAGTGTTTTTATTCCAATAAAAAGTCCTTTTGGTTTCTATATTGTTTTTTTTTTTCATTCCATTTTATACTTCTATGCTATCGTAACAGCACATTACAAAACAGTTCTGCGCTGGAGGAAACGTACTCTTCATCAGTTTACTTTTTATTTAAGCAAAATTTTACCTTAACCTTTCCAATACTAGAGTTCAAAATAGGTTAATCACCTCTATAATCACATACCACCTACATGCCTTTTTGATAAATTAAATTCTGATCCGAATTTTGGGATTAAAGAGAAATTGGAATTTCAATATTGAAGTCTTGTAATACAAGTGTGTACCTGCTTGAATGGGTATTATTAAACCTATTTGCAATATAAATGGCTAGTTAATTATAATTGCAATTAAATTTGTAGACGCTTTTAAATTAGAATTTATTTTTTGGTGGGAGTACAAAGGAGGACGTAGGCTTTGCATGCAGCGAAGCCGTAGGTAAAAGTTAGTCCTACTAATATTACCTATAAATGCGAAAGTTTTGGGGATGTTTAGATGTTCGATACTTTATAAAGAATTGTATGTTTAGTACAAAGGTAGATTATAGTCTACAATAATACATCTATGCGCGGTGGCTGGGCAACCGACTGCCGCGTAATGTGTAGCGGGTTCGATTCCCCACAACAACAAGCAACTCTTTGTGTGATCCACAAATGGTTGCTTCGGGTTTGGGTATCATGTCTATGTGAATATGCATGTTTGTAAACGCACCCAAGACACAGGAGAAAATCCTAATGTGGGGCAATGTTATTAATAAACAAAAAATAAAATATATTCCGGGAACGCAGGCTAAACCTCTGGCAGAAACTAGCAAACTTATTATCTAATAAAAGTCAGATAATTTAAAAACTCAATTCATTGAACTTTTCAACACGGCAATGTTACCTAATCACCCTATCAGGCGAAAGTTCAAATTCCCTAGAGTTTAAACTTACCTGGTGTCGATATTGACTGTTTGAAACGGAGCCGTTTATATCTGTCAGTCAAACCGGACTGAGCTACTCGTCAGTCAATCGGACAGCTACGAGGCATAATGGTCGTACTTCATGCTGTCATTCTTGTTTACATATTAATATGTTAGGAGAAAATTTTAAGTATATTTTACTTAAATTTATGCGGATGGTGGAGTATTTTAATATAGTTAGGTTTATATATTTTTTAAACCTTGTCCTAAACTAGGATTTTCCCAGGTTGCGGGTGTGTGCAAGATACAATTTCACATATACATGATACCCAGACGAGAAACAATAATTTGTGGAACACATAAAGATTTGCTCCGTGCGGGAATCACAACCACTACACGTTGCGCTGTAGCTAATTGTAGCTATGTATGTAGCTGTTCTGCTAATGCAAACGAATAATGTTGGCATAGTTAAAGGTACACATAAAGTATAGACAATGACAAGCCAATTCTTTATATAAGGCCGTCCGATTGCCTCTATATCATACAATTAATGTGAAAGCACTCAATTCATTATACCATTAAAACACAAAGTCTACTATGATACCGATCAACATTTGAATTGCTTTTTTAGTCAAGTAGCTATAAATTGTAAATAAAATTATAACTATAAATTGGAAATTCCAGTCTAAGATGCCTAGAGTTTACCTAAGTTCAGTACCCACTTCAATATACCAATTTTGATCGAAGGTGTCATGAAAATAACACTTTTTACATTTATCGAGTTCTGGTAGTTATGGGAACTAGCTAACAAGTTCCTAGAACACTGAACTAAAACTTTATACCAAAAATATAAAATCCAGAATTTCGGTCGGTGCACATTTAAAAACTCATGCACAGCAAACATAAAAACGAAATCCCAGAACATATATATCGGCTGTTATTTTTTTATCACCTGCCCATTTTTTTCTGTGAGGTAGGTATCATTCAAACATTCCATTAAAAAAAAGCTCTTTTCAAAAAAATACTCACTTCACTGAAGAAAATCGGTTAAAAAGAACACTAAAATGGTCATGGTCGGAGATTGGTGTTAAATAAGAAACAAACAATAATGAGAAACACCGACTTTCGAAATTAAAATCATTTTGATCCTTTTAATGCTTTTTACCGGCTTTCTTCAGTAAAATCGGTTGTATAAATAAATGATCTCTAACACCCAACCAAAAAAAAAAGGGAAAGTGTTAAAAAAACAGGCAACATAGACGTAGCTACACATTTGACACTTTTTTCTAAACCATGGTTTTGAAAAAAGTTATACACTCTGAACTAAACACTCCCCGAATATATTCGGGGGAATGTTCAAAAAGAAACTGACATATAAATCCTGGGGTTTGAGTAAACATAATCCAGTGGGCCACGCTCGGTTGAGCAGACGGGAGCCAGTGACGATGTGATGTCGCTAAACACGACGGACAAGGGACGCTGAACCGACGAGAATACAGAATCATTCTATTATTACATCATTGTCAGGATTATTGTTCTCGGTTTGTTTGGGAAGATACTTTTGGTGTGAAAATGTATAGAATACAGAAATTTTGAGGTCTCCTAAATAGCTAATGTTGGGGTCAATGATTTCGGTTTCTGTTTCTAGACTTATTTACTTACGTAAAGACCTTTTTTGTTTTATTTTATAAACAGATTTTTTGCTATAAACTCGAAAAGGACTGCCTCGACGTATTGCTGGATTTTCAAATATTTTTTACTAGTAGCACGGTGTCTGGAAGTGTGCCCGGTATAATGGCACTAAGCTTACCACCTATTACTTACTTACAACATAACTTGTGAAAAGTGGGTGTACATTGTACAGTGGCATTAGGTGCCATAATGTGGACCTCTGCCTCCTTTGGGAATAAGAGGCGTAAAGATAAAAAATCATCGATATTAAATTTAATTGCATTACTTTAAATTCGTGTCAAGCTGCAGTATAGGAAAAAAAATCAGCAACGTATTGCAAGTAGGTATAAAATATTTTATTATGAAAAGTGATCTAAAGCAGAACAGCTTATTGTATCATTGTGACCGTCAAAATTAGGTGAAAATGTATCGAATATAGACATTTTGACGTCTCCTACTAATGTTGGGGGATTTCGGTTTCTGTTTCTAGATATTTCCGTAAAACTTTTTTGTTTTATTTTATAAACTTGTCTAATATCTTGTCAGAAGTTTGTAATAACTTGTCTAATTTACCGCGAGTTTCGTTAATTACAGGGTTAATCAACGTCTTGACGGATACCGTTTAAGTTTATGAATACCTTAAAATTCGTGTCAAGCTGCAGTATAAAAAAAATCAGCAACGGATTGCAAGTAGGTATAAAATATTTTATTATGAAAAGTGACCTAAAGCAGAACAGCTTATTGTAATTTGACCGACAAAATTAGGTATGGTATCGAAATAACAACAACCCTATAAGGGAAGATATCCAAAACTATTTAAACTTGTCTAATATCTTGTCAGAAGTTTGTAATAACTTGTCTAATTTACCGCGAGTTTCGTTAATTACAGGGTTAATCAACGTCTTGACGGATACCGTTTAAGTTTATGAATACCGACACAATATTCTGATAGATTGGAGAAGATGTACAGAATATACAGCTGATGATTTAAAAATGTTTGAAGGTACATCCACTTTTCACCAATTGTGTTATAAGTCCCATGTAATAGGGAGTGAGCCTATTGCCATATACTGGGCACAATTCCTGACTCCGTGCTACTACTGAAAAATTTTAGAAAAACCGAATAAAGCCCAGTAATCCTTTGCCCTAGTTTCTAGTTACTTCTGCTTTTCGAGCCGGAGCCCCGGCAACTCGTTAGGTAATATGCAGCTCCCTCCTTTTCTTCTTCTAAATTCATTTTTTTTAATACAACAATTCCTTCAATCCCAAAGAAGCTACAATACCTTCTCAGGAGTAGGAGTACTTACCTGCTTTTCGTCTGATGTCTCTTTTAGTAAGTGAAGAACAGAGCATTATTCCAGCCTCCATATTTGTTTGAAATATCTAAACCAATACACTATTTCAATAATTCTTTGCGTAACACTGGCAGAACTAAACCGAGATCAGATCGGTAAAGGATATTGCGTGAAACTAAATCGTATCGGGACGAAAGTACTCTATCAAGTACTATTCTTTCATCGTTATCATACACAATGATTCGCTGTATCTCCTAATTGACTACATTAAGCCCTGATTCACAATATTTGTCTAATATAATCGACATTTCTAATAATACACGAGCCATTATCTGATTCAGATTAGCGATTACATTATTGACATAACCGATATGATATACAGCACAATCTCAGCATGAATATATGTTTATTTGAGTCTGTAATTATTATTATCATATATATTGGAGCGTATTGGAATTATGGAAGGCTGTAGTTAGCATTTGTAGTGCTTATAAATCATCAAATATTATTTGGCGGTGTTGTTGATCGATTGGTCATAATAAAATTACTGGTACATGTAAAAGGTCTCAGAGTTATTCTTTGGATCAGACAAAGTTCTAACTGGAAACTTCGAAATATACTTTTCCACGTTTTATCAACAATTCCATGCCAATCCACAGCTGCCCATAGGGACTCCTCTACAGAAATAGTTTGTACTAATCTCTAGGCTTGGTAGACAGGATTGCAGTTTAAGATACAGTGTTCCATGTACAGAGTTAAAATCACGGTTTACTCATGTAAATTAATGGAGTTATTCTCTACTAGTTTCCGAGACACAGAGGTTCTCTTTGTCATGAGCAACGAGCGCAGACGCGGCGACGTCGCGGATCCTATCGACCTTTTTCAATTGCAGAGGAAATCATCCAAAAGATTAAACATAGTGTAAACTACAAAGCAAAGCTGACTTATACAAATCTTTGATTCAATTAAACAGTTAGCCAAAATAATTAATTAGAGAAAATATTTTAATCAAGAACTACAAACTAATTCGTGTACAATTCATAAAATAACTTCGAAGTGAGATGAATTCGTTGATCTTTTCACAAGTTTTCATTAAAACTTGATATAATTTTAACTAAATATTGAAGTTCTTGCTTACCAGTCAAATTTGATTAAAATCTTAGAAAATAGGTTTAATATCTGATTTATATTTTTAAACGTAAATAAATAAAATTTTGAAGGCAAATCCATAATCATCAACATTGATTTGAGGATAATTTGTCGCCATGTGTTCTTAACATTATTCTTGCATAAATGCAAAATCTTGAATGAGAAATCAAACACTAAATTATAATTAAAGTAATTTGATGACTGCATGGTTGATGCGTGTCTGGGCAACCGGCTGCCGCGCAACGTGTAGCGCGTTCGTGTACTGCCTCTGGAGCTGCGGACTACCTAGCGCGTTACCGGGGCTCCGGCTCGAAAAGCAGTTGTAGGAACGGGGTGGTTTTTAGTTAGTCAGAGTCTGACACTCCCTCTCGCCCAAGGCGAGAGAAGTCATTGGATGATTTATCCCGCTTAAAAAAAAGCAACGCTTTAACAAAAAGAAAATTAACAAAACAACAAAACAACAAAAAGTTAATAACAATTACCTACATCAATTTAAATCACAACAAAACTTGAACTCGTACTCAATAACCGAAACCTTTATAACTTCAATATACTCGTAATAAAACGTCGAGCAACTTTGTAGCGATCAAATTTTAACGATTTTCAAAGAAAGAAAGTTCACAAAGATCCATCAATGTTCACAATGAAAAAGTTCTTGTATCCATTAAATATTGAGTCTATTAGAAGTAAATAATCTCTTAAGTTCATTGCAAAGTACATCAATAATTGGTAAAAGGGTCAAAATGATAGTCCTTTGCTTTTATGAACCCTAAAATGTCGTACAAATATTATAAAAGCGAAAGTTTGTAAGTTTGTTTGGTACTCCTTTACGTCAAAACGAATGAAGGGATCGAAATGAAATTTGGAACAGCGGTAGATCACGGTCTGAAATAAAACATAGGCTACTTTTTATACGGGAATGTGAGCAAAGCCGCTGGTCAAAGCTAGTTTCTTAATAAACAAATCTGTGTGAAAGAAATATTCGATCGAAGCGACCTCTGCGTTAAAAGTCAAACGTAATTTGTTAATATATAAAGTTTCGGACTATCATTAGTAAATTCTAAAGTACTTAAAAGATAATTGTTTGGAATTCTTTGGACACTATTAATTTCTTTAAAGCTGTCAGTTTGCAGACACAATGGTTTAACAATAAATGTTATTAAGAAGATAAATTGATCGAAGACTAATATTAATTTATGACCTATTAACTACAAACTACGTTTATATGTACTAAAATAATATTATGATTCATTATTATCGCAGTGAATGAAATATTGCTTTGAAATCTATTAATTTCAATTAATATATCTATCAGTTACGTTATATAACTAACTGTAGCACTCAGAGACATTTAATGATTACTTAAAACTATTCCTTAGTAACCATTTTGTTCGGAAAACAATTGCTAAGGACTGGGTTCTGAGTAGGGCAGTAAGACTTTTGTAGATTTTAACAAAGAATAATAACGATCTGAAATAATACAATTCATCACATTTTGCTTTGGATTTAATGCGAAAACGTACGCATTTAACGTATCTGTATTTTTACGAACATCGCAACACAAATTTACGCCAAAACAAAGTCAAATCTAATCCAATAGGTGTAGAGATCAGAATTAACAAACATATAACATATACTTTCTACGCGAACAAATTAACCTCTCCAGCCCAGCTAAACCGACGTCATATCCTTCGTTAGAGGGTAACCAAACTTTAATCAAGTTTCTTCAGAGGGAGCCACTTGCTTAGAATAATAAGTAGCGAATTCACCTTGTTTTCCCCATACCAGTATCACACTTGGCTTATTTGTGAATATATTTCCTTTCCTAGTCCAATACAAAATTAACTCTATTTGTTAAGCGGTAGAGTGCATTTTGTAATGTTCTAATGATAAAACTGTTTGAGTGGATTGGATAAGTATGGCACTATTAAGTATGGAATAATCGACCCTAAATGCATAATTGGGGAATGTAATCATAAAATAATTGCATGGCAGCTCTATCCTTGTACAAGCTTTTGTAGGATTTCAAGGCAGCATGGAGTTTGAGTTTCTCTAAAATTAGGTTTAGAACTTTTTAGTTACTTCGACCTAGTTCAAGTCTGGATATCGCTCTTCGAAACTTCTGTTCCTCTAATGATGTATTCTGACAAATTTCGTTATGATATCTATATCCCTAGTAGATCTGGGGGCACGGCAGTGCCCCCGCCAAGTCGAGCAAAAAAAAAGCGGCACGGCCGTACCATCCTTTTCTCGAAGCAATTCGGGCCTTTTTCGACCCCCTATAATTCGGTTGTGGATAAAGCAAGAAACCTGAATCTTCAGTAACTAATCCGGCATTGTATAAACACGGAATATTTAAAATTTCAGTCAATTTGAACCAGTAGTTTAAGAATGACAACTTGTTAAAGTTTCTAAATTTTGTCACTCACTGACTCACCGATCATCAAAAGTCCAAGGCACTTCTAGCAGACTTAGAAGCTTCATATTTGGAATACATATAGAGTTTAGTATCTTAATCATGGGAAAACTTAAATATTTTGTAATTTCGGTCCAGTTTTCCAAATACACCAACTGCATCAATAACTTTGTAATCTCATATAAATATATGGGATTACAAAGTTATTTATGCAGTTGGTGGTTGGTGGTGGTTATAAATTTAATAGGTGTAGATAGGTACCTACCATATGAGGCAAGGGAGGGGGTATAGGGTGGGTAAGAGAGACAGGGAGTGGGCTTTGAGAAAAACTGTGGCTGAAGCTCAAGAAGTAGTACCGGAAAAGAAAAAGAGGAAGACTACATATAAAAATAAGAAAATATCATAAGACCTTTAACAAAATTCGTTAGAAGTAGATGGTATCAAAAAGAAAGGCTCTACAAAAAGAAGTGAGATCCCATCAAAAACATCCTGTAAAAAACCCAAGTCTCGCAGCTCAGTCTTTCTACCGTCAAAAGTTGTGAGATCCATGTAATACCAAGTCGGTTAATCTATTTAGTGTCTACTTGAAGGACCTTTTGTCTTAAGTTATTACATAAGTTATTATCATGCCAATATTAAAAATATTTAACGTTTTAAACAAATAGATCGACTTGGACATCGCATGAAAACAAAATGAATATTACAATATTATATTAGATTCTTTAGTCTCTCGCGCCTCACGCGATTGAAACTCTCGTTCCTGTTGGTCGCTGGCCCGTCGTGCTGTGTAGTGTGATACATACTAATAATCAAATCAAGCGATGTCCAAGTCGATCTATTTGTTTAAAACGTTAAATATTTTTAATATTGGCATGATAATAACTTATGTAATAACTTAAGACAGAAGGTCCTTCAAGTAGACACTAAATAGATTAACCGACTTGGTATTACATGGATCTCACAACTTTTGACGGTAGAAAGACTGAGCTGCGAGACTTGGGTTTTTTACAGGATGTTTTTGATGGGATAGTTTATTCATACCCCTCGAAAGTCTTAGTTTAAAAGCTTTCTGTAGACGATAATATCATTGTTGACTTTTTTAGAGTGCTGCGAATGTAGCATAGCATATCTATGTTATGCTATGCTACATTGCTGTTTATATGAAAAAATGCGTGCCATGAATGGCTTCTCTACTATCGATACATCACATACTCAAGCTGCATCTTCCTTGCACAGCGACGTAACTTAGTGGAAACGGTCACGTAATTCCACGGCTTAGCTATTACATCTTTTTAATATAGCTACATAACACATCTCTGGTGGAAGAGCAACCTCACTGTTAACCCACTATCAGTGGGTATGAAAACGAGTGACATTAGGTTGCGAAACAAAACTAACTTACCTACCTATATACTAAATTCATTATTTAAATCTAGAATAGAACTCTCGGAATACAAATAACTAAATACATTTTTATTACATTTCTAGCGAACTGTAAATTAACTAACAAGATCAATAGCTAGCCGGTAACTATAAGCCCTGCATCACTCACAGGCGTAATCCGCGGTAATTTAAATCACGGCCAGCGATTCAATTAATACCAATAAATTCTGCAGCTGACTGATGCCGGCTGCAAATAAAAACGGTCATTAAAATAAACTATAAAATTCGTTTTCCACGAAAGTCTAGACTAAAATGTGGTGTGTGTGTGACTAATTTTACTAATGATGGTATAGTCGAAATGTAATGAACGGAAACCCAATTGTATGATCATATTTTTTTTGTAAGTCTCTCAGAATTGTTGAACCACCCATGAATTTCAATAAATAAAATAATCTTCTAAATATTTTTTCTTTACAAATCACTTAGTAAAAACTGAATGTCGTCACGGACATAACTGAATCAAATAAATTTTCTAGAACTCTGGCAACATTTGCACGGTAATACCCCATACCCCAACGGATGTGAGGTTGCCAGCGCGAAAAAAGGTAGACAGTTGATAAATAGCCAGTTTTCTTTTAATTTCCTGCGTAGACACGCACGATAAATATTAGTCAAACGTACAAGTTTTTGCAAATATCTAGGTCAAAGAATTTAGGTTCAAAGCTAGCTAGACTAAAAGGTGAAAACATTAGGTAAGGTATAAAAAAATCTAATAACATTCCAGACAACATTTTTCAATTGTAACTTCGATGAAAATACATTTAGACATACCTAGGCTCTTTTCTTTTTTAATATCCAAAACATGTGGCGTAGTTATGTAGTACTAGTGGTCGCCTAGTGGTCGAAATTCGACCATATACGATTTAATTTACAATACCACTTAACATACGTTCAAGGATAATTTTTATTTAACGAATTAGTTTTGTAAAATTCTAATTAATATATTTTGACGCATCATGAATAACCAAACCTCCTTCAATGAGAAACCTCTTTTCATATGAGACGTGAGAATATCATCGCAATGTCTATCAATTTCGACGTTTTGTCAAATACGATACTATGCATGGTAGTGTGTGTAATGTTTTATTTATTGATTTAATGTACTTTACGCACATTTCATATCAATTAACTTTTGAAAGACATATTTTTCTTAGGAAATTTTCTTATTGAAATTATTCGTACCTTATGAGAAATTTATGATTCGGGGCTCGAGTATACGATGTATTTATAGTAGGGAATCCATCCCTAGCACACATCCATAGCACACATCTATAGCACGCATCTTTCCATATAAGAAACATAGCTGAGTTGAGCCCGTTTCCACCAGTACTAAGCTACGAACATGATTGGTGGAAGCCAAACGCATTCATAGCAACGCAGCATAGCACAAATCTGATGGAAAAGCACCCTTACAACCATAAACCAAAAAGATACTCTTATTAAACTCAAACCCTAAGTTAATCCGAACTAAATGAAAACGTATATCACCACCATTGTAGCAGTGATGCAATAAATTCATCACAATTACGTTGTTCCAGTATTTCTCCTATACCTAAATGTTTCCCGATAAACCGTCACGCTGCGAGATTTATTGCCAGCGCTAAAAATTGTTACAATCTTTTAAAACGTTTAGCTCGCTAGCTCTAGGCTAAGTGCTTTAGTGACTTTGTTGTATTTTCTAGCTGGGCAACTAAATGGTATTTGTTTCGTATGTGGAGTAAGATCTATTGTTATGTCCGGTAAAGGAGATACGTGTCTTCTAAAGCAACCTTTTTAGGGAATAGCCAAACGAGCAGACGAGGCACCTGATGATAAGCGATGTTATATTAAGATATGTTATTGCGAAAAAACAAGTAAGCCCGGTTGATCAACTCTAATCACGTGTAAATAAAACTCATGATAAGTGTCAGCTAAATTGTTACATCTGTCTTCCCAGTCCTTATGCACAAAGAAAAATGTAAAAACACGCTTTTAATCCTAATTCCTACTAACATTAACTAAAAATAAAGGTAAACTCGAAGTTTTTGAAGTCGTAAACTTTCGGATTTATAACTTAGTAACTTTTTTCAAAGGCTGGTGAGTCATCTTCTCCCGCCTTGGGCGAGGCGAGAGGGAGTCTCAGACTCTTACTGACTAAAAACCACCCCGTTCCTACTCCTGCTTTTCAAGCCGGAGCCCCGGTAACTCGCTATACAGTTCACAGTTCAGGGTAAATTTCTTACTTAACTACTGGACGGATTTAGATAAAAGTTACAGAGATAGATTTATAGTATGGAATAATGGGGTAATTTTTATCCGGGGAACGCGAGTCAACCCGCTGAGTGAAGCGAGTCTAGTTATAAACTGCTCTAATGGCTAGCCATAAACATTAGTGGCCAGTCGTAAATGTCACGCGTACACTTTTAATAACTTGCAACCTTTATGGTGTTTGATTTTAGAAATCTCATGTTATGGGGAAGTTTGTATGGCGGAGCGTGACACGTTGTGCAGACAAGAACGTGACTCGAATAATAGGTGGAATATGGGGTATAGAAAACATACTGGAAATTGTCTTTAACATAAGGTTTTTGTGCTTGAAAAACGGGAATGGGAAATAAAATAAAAGCGTTTTATTAACGAAAGTCTGTTTTCTATTACCTGTTTATGGTTTTGATAATATCGGAGTATGTTTTAAATCTTTCAATTAGGAAAGCGTTACACTTGATCGTACGTTTCATTTGCTATAAAACGGATTAAATAGTAAATTGTGTGGTATATATCTGTACCCTGAGTATGAGTTTGCATTACGTAGAAACGAGAGCATGTTCGGCGCTCTGATTGGTTGTTTCATTCAAGCCGGCCTATCAGAGCGCCGAACACGGTCTGGTTTCGTTTTCAATCATTAATTTAGATTCATTATTTGTTAATTCGTTATTTCATTTCGATTACTTTAAACGTAAAACAAACTTATACTATCTGATTTCCAGCATTAGTTATTACATTATTTTTACAAAGGACTCGCGTCATATCACTAAAACTATAAATGCTCTAAACTAAACAGATTTCCACCAAGGACGTAACCTTGCACAAATAACATTAACTAACTAGCACACGTTGACATTACGTCGTAACTCCCACAGGAATAAACATTAGTTTAAACACTACGTGGCTCACTGCAGTGTCTTAATTAATGATGATTGAGATATTGCATTTTAAGATTTTTCGTTAATGGTACAAGGTATATTTTTGTGGAATATAAATTAATAATATATCAATGTTTCTTATCCTTGTCGGAAAATAAAATACTCACTATGCAAAATCCACTTTTTGCCATTCGAGGGTGTCATGTGTATGTTAACTTGTATGTTTGTAAACGCATCCACGATACAGGAGAAAATTCGAATGTAGGACAATGTTTTCCGGTGCTGCAAGCTGCCTTCGAAGCTGCAAAGTGCCTAGCGGGTTGCAGGGGCTCCGGCTTAAAAAGCAGGAGTAGGAACGGGTTGGTTTTTTGTTAGTAAGAGTCCTATTGCCTCACCGAAGGCGGGAAAAGTCATTGGATGATTTCCCCTCACTAAAAAAGGTAATTTTAAAAAAATCAATAGATTAAATACCTGAAATAAGTATGATAATAATAAGTTTTTAAGATTCAGTAATGAAGAAACCTCTACCATTTATCTATGTAAATCGCTTAGTCTCAAAGACAAGAACGCGACCTTGCACAAATTACTATGAAGTGTACATTAACTCGCAGTCACATTCTCGCCAGCCCTTGGTGGGAAGCTGGCATGAATTTTACATTACACGTGCTAAAATATAAATCTTCGTAGTATGAGTACCACAGGAAACAGTCTGTTCAAAACACATCATTTAACGTGTCAATCTTGTTACTAAAGTACTCATTACTCAATAAACGTAATGTTACGCCTTTATCCTTGAAGGGGTTAGCAGAGGTGCACATTACGGCACGTAATGCAATTGTACAATGTACACCTACTTTTCACCATTTGTGTAATAAGTCTCATGTAATATGATGATATTATTACAAGAAAAAAGGTGTAGATAGGTTATAAGCGCTCAAAACATTAAAATATGTGTTTGAAGTATGTGTTTCGATATTGGAAAATAGAGAAGAGCGTTGTTTTGTAACATCTCACACTCCCTTTAAAGTGTCACGCATTATGTTAAAGGGAAATCCAATTATGACATCTCCTATTTGTATTAGCTTCATGGTCCCATGCATATCTACTGGTCCATGTCTAAAGGCCAAACCAATTTCAAAATTGCTACCATTATGTAATTCAAAGTCCGAGTAATTATTCCGAAAAAGGATCTCTATTCCTAAAGGACCCGAACAATTCCCATCAAAACAAAAAGCGAGAACATTTATTTAACGAAATAACAAAAGTAAAAACCTTTTTGTTGTATTATACATCAGCAACGTGTCCCATACATCAGGGAAATAAAAAGAAGGAGGAAAATGAGTGTGTTCACAACTGCTCCATTCCCATTCCACTGATTATTTTCCGGCAACACTAATTATTTAACTTGGTTAACTTTTAATGATAGCCGGGAGCGATGAAATTGTACGAACTAGTGCAACTAAAATGTTGGATTTTTGTGTTCAAATGTTTGTTACATTTGTGATTATGTTGGATTAGTGATATTTTTTATGCTTTCGGAGGATTTAAGGGTGGAAAATCTAGGTTAGCATAGGTTAAAGTGTTTCAGATTATTTTAAGGGAGCCAATTATCCAATGCCTATTCCTACCTTGGGTGAGGTGAGAGTGTTAGACTCTCACTGAGTAAAAACCATCAACAAACCACCATCAATCAACCAACCAGTTTATTCGTTTCCATGAATTAGAACTTGAAGTTAACATCAAAGTTTCTTAAAGTATCGCAGTCCAATACATTTTAAACTTTAGTTTTTTTTTAACTTTCAAAATAGTAGCAGTTTCACCCCTTCACCATAATTTACCCATAAAAGTTATTTAAACACTAATCGAGGCGAATCACGTTTGAGAATGTTCTTAAACATGAGTTTAAGTTAACATGAGGTTGAACTTTACAAATTGAATCGCTATAACTTTACGATTACTTTGAAACTTTCCCTTTTATTTATACAGTGTAAGTAGTTATGAATTATTATTGACTTTATGTGTACTGTTATTGTGTTTATAAAGATATTGTTTTTATACTTGTTATGTTTTTATAATTGACTGTTGATGTAGCGAAAGTGGTATGTAAGAGTCGTAGCAATTGGCGTTCCATTGTCTCTGCCTACACCATGGGAGAAAGGCGTGGAGGTATGTATGTTTTTATTATTTACGCAATGTATATTGGGTTCGGAGCTCTTTGTGTGATCCACAATTTGTTGTTTCGGGTTTGTGTGTGATGTATTTGTGAACACATCGGTCGCAGTAGGTTTGACCCACAGAGCAGATAAAAGAGGTTTATCTGTTTACATCTTTTATCTGTTCTGTGGATTGACCTAATTTAAGACAGAAAGTCAGTGTCAATCCTATAAGTAGGTACGTCGGTTTTTGTACTGACTTGTTACTAATGCAATTAATAAAATGTCGAGGTAGACAGCACCGCTAAAGTCTCATGATAGTTATTCTAAAAAGATCTAAATGTTAAAATATTTCTAGCTAAGTTGTTTTCGAGTCTAAAATTGGGACTAGGGTTATAAAAAAGGCCAACTTCTCCGTCATCCCGTCACAATTTCACACTATTCTATAATAAAAAAATAAGTCGGGTTTTCCTTCCTGATGCTATAACTACAGAACTCACGAACCGATTTCCACAGTTTTGCATTTGTTGGAAAGGTCTAAGGCTCCGTGAGGTCTACAGCAAAGAAAATTCTGGAAAAAATCAAGAGAAAAGCGGGAAATCAGCGAAAATCATTAATGGCGAAACGGAATTCGCCGAGTTTGCTAGTCTAATTATAAAGATGAATAATACTATTGATAAAAAAAAAACTTCTATCAGGACCCTTATAGTAAAAACCTTTCATAAAAAGACATAAAATAATTACAGCTACTTCATTTTCTTCAGACCAAAAACTTAAATTTCACAGCAAAATGTTGAAGTTAAGTTCTCGTCAGTGAACTGCATTCGTGATTTGATTACCATAACATGAATATTGATAGCATTGCCTTAAGTTGGCATTCAATTTGTGCAGCTCCGGTGAAGAGATGCAAATTATCTGGCTTTAGTAAAGACGGAGGGAAATACTTTTCTAATAGATGCAGTTACTAGCAATTAGTTGGTGTACTGTCTTTATGTCTTAATTTTATTTATATTTGTGGTTATGTTGTTAATTGAACAGTCTACTACTGAGTTTTTTTTTCGAAAAACTGGAAAAAAACCATTAATATTTTGCCCGACTTAGGAATCGACCCCAAGACCTTGTCCCTTAGCCATTGTCTAGCCGTATGTGACCACTCGACCAACGAGGCAGTCAGTTATATTTGTCAGTTTCAGTTGAACAATCAATATAACCCGGATACGTACAAAGACATTGATAATATCATTATTATTTAGTTCTCATGACTTCTGCCAGCAATTTCGCCCGCGTTCCCGTGGGATAAAAATTAACCTATCACGCAAGTTAGCTCATACCCTGTCTGTACACCAAATTTCATCAAAATCCGTTCACAAATAAACTTTTACATTTATAAAATTAGTGTGAAATATACTATACAAACAGATAAAACGTGGAACGCCAATCAATGAAACCACGGCGTAAATAATTAACTACAAACAACAGCCGCCAAACTGTCACAAGTAAATTGAATCTTCGGGACAGCTCTTAAATATTTCGGAGGACAAATCCGAATGTCGATGCCACGGCAACCCTAATCTCGCAGGTAGAACTAACTATTAAAACTAAGGTATTATGCAAATACCTCTCACGGGACGACTTTAGACATCAAGTCCCAACCAACCTCAATAAATATGGAAGGATTGAGAAACTTCTGTCCGTATCTCATGGCTGCTAATAAAACTCAGCAGGATAATTGATTTTTAGCTTAAAATATGAGTAAAATGTCTTACCTTGAAGCGTGGCCTTTGCTTTGCAGCTTAAATTAAATCCTCAGAAAGGCATTTGTCTTGTTCAGGATTGTAAAATGGGTCAGAAATTGTTTTGACTAAAGGTCGATGAATTACTGAGGTAGCTATTTTATTAGAATAGATACCTACTTATTCTCAGTCTCTGATAGGTACTAGGTACGTAATTGAAGAAAAGCTAATTAGATTAAATACAATTTGTATTTTGCAAATAAAGTAGGTTAGGTAAGAGTTTCAGTCTATTTCAGGATTGAATCAGAATACGACATAAAATATGGATTTTTCGGAATGTTGTAGGCAATTCCAATATTCCATCTATTAATATTCAGCCATTGGGAGGCTCCAGGCCAATCCGATACGTTACATTGTTGCCAGAGATAACATGATCTAAAAATGGAAAACATAAAAAAATAATTTGTTTTGTAGTGTTTACATGTTTTGATATACGATATAGGAAATAATTACTTAACCTAATGTTGGTCTCATTATTCCACAGCTAAAACGATAAAAATATAGTTCTATCTAGATACTCTTTTACAAAATATTACATGAACTAACCATTTCATGATTTTAATATTGGAATCTAATTTACCTTCCCAAAAATGGTATAAGCAAAATCTGGGCCAGAAATTCCCCAAAAAAATTGATTTACAGCTGCTATCCATTATAAAGTACAACGTATCCATCACTGGACTTGGCTTCATAACCGAATTACGGCACCGGGAGTATCATAAAGATATTAAAACTCCCCAAAGGATTTATTAAAAGTCCGCTGAAGCTCGCCACTCTTACAAAGCATGGTAATATTACAAAATGAATTTTCAGTTTAGTCGGTAATTTTATAAACTAATTAGCATGTACCTGCGGTCAGTCTGGCGTGTTGTTGGTTTAATAAACTGAATTAATTTCGTGGTTTGAGGTTATGTCCATAATTATATGCCTTCACTCCACATAAAAACATGTCCTGGTATGTTTCATGCTGGTAAATGAAAATTGGAGGCGTCGATTTTTGGTCAATTTTACCTGACGTACAGTCAGGTAAACGTACCTAACGGATCACATAACGTTATTGCGTGTATTTTTTATTGTGTACCTACCTACCTATTTACAAACCAAAAAAGTTACACCATGTTTCTTCTTTGAATATTTCCAGAAGCCCAAGAAGATGTTCGATTATAAATTTCTATCCAAACCTAATAAAACAGCAAAAACACCTATTCTCAGTCCATTGACTCAAAAGACAAAATAAATTGAGTGCCAACACAGAATTATGGTGCCATTCAGCTAAATAGGCGTTTCAAGTTCCATGCATCAGTGGTGTGGTTCGCTGGTCACAATAATCGCTTTGGAAAAATGCCAGAAAATCTATGATGTACTTTCTGGTGATACCTTGGCACTGGACGACATCAGGCGAAGTATGAAACGATTCCAGCTGTGTGGAAATTGTGAACATGTGCAAAACACGTGGTTTTCATGGACAAATTAATGCACGGTGTGCCAATGTAGATATTTGTAGATTATTTTTTTTATGATGTTGGTACCTAACTAACATTGATATAGGGAGATTAATGACTGTCGTTTTTCGTAATTTCATAATTTGTTGTAACAAGGTAACGCTCATACCTTATATCAACTGTAAATTAGTGGGACGAGCTTGTCCCATCAAAAAAGTGCTATGAACACACACAATAAATAGTATTCCATATTCTAAATCTAGAATAGTGGATAGCTATTCAGATGTTAATGCTAATAGGTACATATATTCTGTACATTTGTTTCCTAACACTTATGTGTTTTAGTAGTACTAAAACTATTTAAAGTTGATGTTTACAATTTGGTAAATGATTTTTAGGAGTCATAATAAATGATGAACGATGCCGGAGTCACTGTACCATGAAATATTGTATTTTCGTGTGATAATTCGTTCTGGTTTCTTAGTGTCAATAATAAACAGTTAATAATCGTAACTTACGTTTAAAAATATCTTTTCCTCGATGTATATTTACTATGGTAAATATGAAGTTTTAAACCGGTGTATGTTCGGTTGGATATAGAGCCTAGATTGATAGAAAACGCACTTACCGCCGCACTCAGAGTCATTTAATGGTTACTTAATCCAATCCTTAGCAATTGTTTTAGGAACAAAATCTTTACTAAGGAATAGTTAAGGTAATAATTAAATGATTCTGAATGCGACAGCTACCTATATAGAGGAGGTTTACAGAAGCAGCAATGACTGACACGGGTTGTTGCTAAGCACCTATAACATATTGGCTTATACAAGAAATATCTATTAGTTCTCTTCGAAATAAGATAAAAGCCCTCCCATTCCATCAATACAAAACTGACTGAGCTCCCGACACCTCAATCAATCAATCAAACCTGCCAATCCTGCTGCCCACTACTTGACACGGGACTAATTGCTATTTGGCTTAAATATTATCATCATTTAGTTAAAAGGTGCTAATTTTCCTTCTGTGCAGTTAAGATTGGGAAATTATTAATAATTGACTTGACTGCACGGTTGACGCGGTGGCTGGGCAACTGGCTGCCGTGCAACGTGTAGCGGGTTCGATTCCCGCACGGAGCAATTCTTTGTGTGATCCACAAATTGTTGTTTCGGGTTTGGGTGTCATGTGCATGTGAAATTGTATGTCTGTAAACGCACCCACGACACAGGAGAAAATTCTAATGTGGGGCAACGTTTTTAAAAAAAAATCCGTGAAGATACAAAAGAATAAATAGAATTAAAAACGTTATTAAAATGCAAAATAACTTCAGATTCCTACAAAAATATAGCTACGAAGCCACTTCAACGACAGAGCCCCGCAGCACGGGGCTTATGGGAACCTTCAGTGAAAAACAAGGTCTACCACTTAAGTAATAAGTATGCAAATTCAATAGAAGGGTATGAATACGTTTCCCTGTCCGCACTAATTCAATCTGACCACAAAATGTACTCAACATCTGTGTAATTGTATTACATTAAAATGGGTAACAACATTTTCTTTGCTTGGTTTAATTTAATAAACTGTTTTATTTAGGAACATGTAAAATTTTACAGCACTCTACGTATAACACAATTATACACAAAAACGTGTTTAATTGACATTATAAAGTGAGAAAATTCTGATATCAATGAGTTATACACTTACAAGACTTCATTAACTAAGCATTACAAATAAAGTTGTTCTCAAGAAATTGGCAGCTGCTTAAAAAGTAAATAATTTAAATTACAAAAATGATATCTATCTTACACCTTTTAATTACCTCAATAAAGTAAAAAATCTCAAGTCAAATTACATTTCAATCAAAAAACGATCAAAATACACTATTTACCACGACAAATTTACATGACACGTCATGTGAATCAACTAGTTGCTAACTGTATAAATAATCTTCACATTATACATCTCTATTATCGTTGTAAGCAACAGTCATAAATTACAATTAATCACCACAACATCTTAGAGAACATTTGTCGTAATATTAGCTCAGATGGTAATCCATGAAATATATCATGTCAGTTATATCTTAAACAGAATTATCTAAACAAGCCAGTGCCAAGTAAAATTAAATATCATTCGAAGTGATATTTAAAATTGTCGCTCCACTAGTTAACAACACGTGTGGTTTAGAACTGTCGTTATAAATCTTCGGTACGTTTACGTAATTTGGTACATTTTCGAAAATTACACAGTAATTGCATGGAGTTTGGAATTGAAACATAACTACGTACATATATGATAGTTGTATCTTTGTAAAATGTTACGTGTATTTTAAACATACTGAACAAAATATGAGGTTCTGAGCAAGAAATATACAATTTAATACCAAAAATATGTTTTGTTATGAATAAATGTTATAGACAGTGAGTTTATTGTCATATACTGATTGCAACTGCAGTTAATAGAGAATGAAAAAAAAATCTACAAACAGTACTTGGCCATATACTTCGACTTCGCCAGCCGTACTTACGGCCAGTCAACCAAAATCACAGTCAAATTAATCTCCATCCATAAATAAATACTCTTTTGGTCTAGTAACTCTTCCCATCGACTGATACGGCACAATACGGGATCGGCACTGGCTTAACGTCGAACCTTGCTCAGTGCCAATCTACATGCCAAATGCCAACGTGATCCTTTTGCGAAACAACTTTTTGTGAAGGCTTTAGGCGTATTTTGGCTTTAAAGGAAACATCCATGGTTCATCAATCTTCAAGATCCCATGCAACGGAGGAAACGTGTTCACGTGAATGGTTTTCAAACATTAATGAGGATCCGATAGATTTGGGTAAAAGCTTTTTGGCTGTGACGTCATTTTGTTAACACATCATCAGCCACTGATATAGATGGCCTCTTCCCACATGGAGAAGGTTTGATTATAATCACCACGCTTGCTCAATACGGGTTGGCGATTTCAAACTTGCGATTAGAAATTATAAGCCCAGGTTTTCACTGGACACGACGTTTTCCTTCACTCTTTGTCAATGGTGTCTAAATAATCTAATAACACGGAAAAAGTCGCATTGATACTTGCCGTTTCAAACCCGCCATCTCATACAGTATGAGAAGCGGGCGTTTTAAACCTCCGGATCACCACGACTTTTGTCAACAGTCTTTGTGAAAATCCTGGATTTTTCTTATGACTCAACAATTTATGAATCAGTTTATGTGATATTAATTGCATCGAACAGCATTCTAAAGAGTAGCCAAGATTTTTTAATATGAAACAAAATAGACGAACGTCTATCTTAATAATTTGGCAGCTCTCCATGAAGATCCCACAAAAATGAAAATTTTAATATAATCATCAAGTCTTAGTCTAGAATCCAGATTATTCCAATACAAATAATAGCGTAATCTCAGGTCTAAGATGGAATAGAAGTAATGCAAATTAGTAATTTCAATAGCCCATGAAACTTGAAATTGCTTCAAAAGTAATGTTTAGGTAATCTTGCTTGCGTCGTATTATTTTCATGGCTTCTAAGACAATACATACGAAAGCAATGATCATAAAAACTAATTCACAAGTTAATTAAGGTTATTCCTAATACCTTCTAAATTATGGCTTTAATTAGGAACGAGGAATCCTAGCTGAGCGAACCCATTTTCAGCACTACACAATAATAAGACTTGCTAGTAGACAATAAGGTCTTAATTGGTATACATTAGTGTAACCGCGTCCAGGTTCTATTGAATTAATATGGTAACTCAAAATGGCCCGGAAATTACTGTAAAATTAATATCTACTACCAACTTAATAGTGAACCGGTAGACGTGTCGCTCACATTATGTAAAAAACTTAATTAATTTGTCTAAAATTTAATTAGGTGCTAAAGTCTTACGGGTGCTTATCCACCAGGGATGTACTATGCTAAGTTGCTGTGGATGCATTTGGCTTCCACCAATTATATTCATTGGAAAACATAACTTAGCACTGGTGGAAACGAACTCAGCTAAACTGAGTTTTATACATATATGGAATGATGCGTGCCATGAATGCGTGCTATGGATGTGTACTTTATATGGTTTCCATACTATCGATACATTGCATAATCGCATACATAGCTTAGTATCAGTGGAAACGCATTCACAGTTTAGCTATTACATCTACATAGCACATCTCTGGTAGAAAACCACCCTAACATTACGATCGTATCTTATAACTGTGACTAAAGGTAACTCAAAACTAATCGCGGATCTTTTTCATGATCTCTCAATATATAAAAACCGATTTATATATTTTAGTTTCATACAGTGACTCTATCAAAGCTACCAAGAAACTCAATAAAATCCCTTTTACAGTACTTTGGCATGTTTCCGTGAAAAACTTTTTCCTCTTACCTAAATAGAGGAACGAATTCTTCTTTTTTTCGGGTTACGGTCGAGATCTTTCAATTTGTGACTTTTAGTTGCTTTGAAAGGAACTTTTGCAGAATTCATAATTACTTTATTTGAAGCCGAAAAATTTTTTCTTTGAACTTTAGTTAGTGGACGTTCAATTTTTTTTTTCGTAGATTCTGTTCAGGCTGAAAGTCTAGGTGCTATGTGATATTTTTTATGGTATATCTAAGGAAAGGTTTTTCATGGAGGAGTATCAAAAACAGGTAAACACGCTTATAAAAAAAGAAGGTAAATCAAGGGACCAAATGTTATTTACACAAGGTATTTAAAATATCTTACAAGGTTTATTACCTTTTAAGATATTTTAAATTCATTGTAAATTGTAATATAGAAAAAAGTTAGATGTTTAAAAGTTAAACTTAGCTTAATATCATAATTACTATGTTGGCTGTCTGGTCTGTACTTAATAATATTATGACAAAGTTTTACAACTTACATCTGATCCCAAAGAAAGTATCAAAGTCAATCAAAATAACTTTTTGTAAATAGAAAACGTAATTTTGTTACTTAAGAATAAAGTAATTAGATCAAACTTTTTATGGGACATTGTCAGAAAATGATTTACGGTACGATTACAATGATGTTATTTTAAACCAGTGCTTTCCATGGCAACAAGAGACAAAGTTGGTACTTAGTCACGTAATAAATTAACATTGATTCGACAGGGACAATATTTTTAACTAGTATTCATTTCTATTTTTTCATACGGGAGCGCCATGCTTTGACATGGATGGGCTGGTTTGAATGGTGCGATACTATGTACAATGGTGGTCACATGCGCCTGACCACCACTAAGTTAATGTTTGTTTGCACCTAGTCTCTAGCCCCGCCCTATAACCTTGAATTACCGAATGATTCGGCGTGTTGGGTGATGCTGCCGCCGGCCCATCTTCGCTGAACAACAGCAAACGCACCACTGGCTAAGGCTTCGCTTTTCTGTTTGATGAGACATTTATGGAATGTTTATGCTGGGTTCAAGCAATTATTATTTACACTATTATTAGAACTTATAACGGGATATTTACCATGTTTATTTATTTTATCGAGTTTCCGATATTTCGGCACTGTTGCAAGCCCCATGTTCACGGATTAACTGATAATAATAGTGTTAGTGACCATTTCAGTTTAAAAAAAATATTATTTATTTATTTTCAGCCGTGATCGTCCCACTGCAGGGCAAAGGCCTCCCTACCCTCCTTCCACTCCTCTCTATACAGAGCTTTCTGTGGCCAATCCTTTTCATAGGCATCGAGTTCATCCCGCCATCTCCTTCTGGGCCTTAACAATAACATTTTAAAATGATCAGACGGATCTGTCTTATTCTGTACAGTTTTACAGAAAGCCTGCAGGAAGCCTGTAGCAAAAAGCCGAATGTGCACAAATGTTAGGCACCTGTCCATGGGCGGGTTAACAACAGCTGCAAATATATATATTCTGTTCGTTTGCCCCCGATACGTATGCTACTTTTTCCTAATAAACTGTCTTTCTCTGCCAAAATACAAGATCCGATCGGGCCACATAGCATTACAATAATATCAGAATATGTATTGAATATATGATTACTAACATTATTGGACAAATTGTGTTTCCTATCAGCAATACCACTCAATTGGTACGTTAGTGGATACAAGATATTATTACTTGGAATTGTATGCCTTTCATTGACTAGATTATGTAGCTTTGACATGATAGAGGGATTTGTTATGTGTTGTAAATCCAACTTTATTAGTGTGGTGTTAAGTCGAAAATCTATTGGATTGATTAATATTGTTTGGCTGTTTATTTGATGAATCTTATACCGGAATCTCAAACAAGTAGGTATAACACTCGATAATGATAATGTAACCTGTAGACGCAGAATATAAATGTTAGCTGCTTGTAATATTATTCGTAATATTCAGTTATTATTGATAGAAAGTTTTGAAGAAACTACCGTCAGGCTCAAGCAAAGATTTGGGATCACGAAATAATATACAACTCTATACATGTCCAGTGAATTGAACTGTAGAATTGGTTCGAAACATGCTTTAAACATTTAGACGATTAATCATTGTTAATGTTGATGCTACAACATGATGATAAAAAGCCTAAGGGACCTAGCTAAGTAGTGCTACTTAGACCCACCGAGACCGGGTCGTCATTATTTCACGTTGTTTACAAGGACGCCGAACTTGTTTCTAAGCAAACTTTGCACTCAACAAGATCAGCCATATTTAAATATTAATAACTTGCCAGCTACGCTGAGGACGCCTTTATGAATCACTAATTTTATGGTGAAAACTTAAGACCTGAACTTAGCAAAAACACTTTATACTGACACGCGAACACTTTTCACTTAAATTGTTAACACCTTATGAAATTACCTTTGTAATACAGATAAAATACAAAAAGGTTATTGTACCTCTTTAGTAAATTGCATGAAAAGAGGTTACAACTTACAAACTCAACTACCTACATAATTATTACTGGCAGTGCACAAAAACAACAGCTTAAATGAAAACAAAAACAGTAGCTTCCAATTTTAAATTCAAATAATTCTTCCTAAAGAGTCTTGTTATCTTTGTTCTACGATAATCAACCTTCACACGCTTTGTTGAAAGATAGCTTTTTTTCAACGACAGCTCCAAACATGGCGTGTTGTGGAAATGCACCGGCTGGGCTTTAGAGAAACTATTGTGAATCACGCGAACTTTAATGGAATTTTACAAACTCACATTAACTGGTAAGGAAGCACTAGGGTTATTTTTAACTTGGGACGTTTTCAGGTATAATAGCCACTCTTTCAGGCAGTAAATATGCGGCAATGCGGCAATTTCTATGCAGGTTCTGCCATGAAATATGGTGGATTTGCAGTCGTACAGTATAAGGGAAGAATTTGCTATGTGCATGCTCGTTAATTTCATCACGAAGGCGTAACTCTATGTTAATGTTGAATATTATGAAATTGCAAGTACTTAACTATGAAAAATAAACCTTTTTTCGTAACTAACTGGTAATTTGAATTTAAAATCATAACTTGCCATTTATTACCTACCATAGTTTGCCATGATTTAACGGAAAAGTGAAAAAAATACATTGTTTAAAACCATTTCCATAAATTGGCGATTGCAAAGCTTAAATTTAAATTTTATAATACATCACGAATTTGAAGAAAAAACATGGAACTCAACACATTTGAAAAAGTTAAAAGACATATAATAAAATAAAAAAGGATTAAAAGACACGGCGCCGGTGACACGATACAGTTTGCTAACGAGAAAAGTTAAAAAGTGCTCCACTTTTTGTTTCACTTTTCGTCTAATTAAATTACTTCAGAGCAAAGGAGTTCACTTTGCAGCCTTAACGGTTGCTCGCTCAAACTACGCTGTAGGAATTCGCATTCCTTTTTTAGTTGGTTATTAAATAAGGTATTTTAAACTTAAAACTTATGCTACATTGGGTCTCTTTTACTCTAACAACAACACCCTCCCATTCTTACATTTATAAGGTGTGAGTTATTGTAAATTCTTTTTCAATTTTACTGTTAAAATGGTTAATTTACCGAAACAATCTGCACTGCACGGTTGGTGCGGTGGCTGGGCAATTGGCTGCCGCGCAACGGGTAGCGGGTTCGATTCCCGCACGGAGCAATTCTTTGTGCGATCCACAAATTGTTGTTTCGGGTCTGGGTGTCATGTGCATGTGAACTTGTATGTTTGTAAACGCACCCACGACACAGGAGAAAATACTAGGGTGGGGCAACGTTAAAAAAAAAAACAAAAAATAATCCTTTATCTAATGTTCTTACTGTCTCTTACTGATGAATTCTTCTTATTATCATCAAAAGATAAGAGGTTAACGAGCTCTAAATACATAACCTAGCTATTTAATGGGGCCTGGTCACGACCCCCACTTATTACTGTTTTATAGGCTCCGAGGCCTGTATACGATGTTTACCTTCGTGGGTAGGTTATTAGACAAGAACTTATAAGTTAAATTTATGAGAGGTGAAGGAACTAACAAAAGTGTGGGAGAGCCATTTTAAGTATGGGAAAGCCATGCTTCGGCACGAATGGGACGGCTCGACCGAACTCATGCCACAACCTCACAGAAAACTGACGTGAAACAATTACCCCCTTCCCAATATTCCCAAACCCCGATTCCCCAACAACCCGTTATTTAATTTTGCATTTAACAGCAAATAAAAGCTTTTAATTCATTAAGTCTAGGCAATGTCTAACAAATAATAATTACATATTAGCAAAAACCAACGGCAGTACTATCTAATTTCTGAAAAAAAATACAAACAAACTTATAGACCAAAACGATGCAGTTTGCACTGAGAAGAAAATAAGGTTCCTTGCGACATTTTTAAATTAAGATGTACATTTAAACTAAACACTTTTAAAGACAAGATAGAACAACTCAAAATGCGTCTGCATTTCACTTTGCAGTTTAAAAACGAAAGAAGAAAATATTCAACACTAACTCCAAAGACCACACTTTTGAGTGAAAAAGAAAATTCTTAAAGAAAAGGCTACTTCACGGATAAAAATCGAGTTCATTTGTTTGTACAGGTAAGTACTATCGTACTACCACAAAAAATAAAGGTAGAAAACCTCAAAGGAGTTATTTACAACAGGAATATGGACGCAGTTTTAAAAAGCTTGGAAAAAAGCAAGCGTCTTGACAGTTTCAATTTATCTTCCTTTTGTTTCTATATATTGTACCAAATATTTGGTTTGTTTTATTTCGTGATTATGTACGTGTAAGACGCTGAGAAAATCTTAAACAATTTGGTAGAAAAATAGCAAAACGAAATGAAAAACATCAATCGAATCAATACGATCAATGGCATTTCCATTGTATTGTTTTGTCATATTGCATTAGAGAAATAAATCGAAATCGTAAATTGCAAACAATTTATTTCCGCCCGAGGAAACATGCCGATTTGCCCGTTAGTCGGAAATTCCAATCATTCGGAAAACAGCTAAAGGTACGAGTATTACCGACCACAAAAACATGTCGATAAAATTTTAGTACATTATAGAACTAGATTGGTAGCAAAACTGTATTTTTTGTTTTACTTCTAAAGCAGGAAATGCAATCATTATAAAAATGAAATATTTTTCATAGAGCCATAAAATGTTGGGTATAATTTTGTCACAACGCTAAATAAGTTTGAAGATTGTAATCGCACGATTACAGTTTCAGTTTACAGCCTTCATAATGTTATATAAAAAACCATAAAACATTCGTTGATTGCAAAGCTTTTTTATGTTATCGTAAACTACTGCATTGAATAGGAACTGAAGAATGTTTTACGTGCCGATAATTGTCCATCATCATGATTGCTTGCATGTTGATAATTACTATCAAATCCGTGCTAAAAAGCTGTCAACACGATGCTACACTATGCATCGTATGAAAAATGTATACTGATTAGATACATAGATAGTTACCGTCGTACTCAGAGTAATTTAATGGTTACTTAAATTGTTGTTCCGAAAACAATTGTTAAGGACAGAGTCGTTACTAAGGAACAGTTTAAGTTATCAGTAAATTTCTCTGAGTGCGGCAGTTGGCGTTTTTAGACACTTATTGAGTTTGCCAGGTAAAATGTAACTCCAAATGATACGACCATGGTTCTTTAGTTTCCTCTATATTCAAGAATCTTACAATACCTAGAAATATAATTATTATGATCAATTGATAAAATATCATAATGTAGTTAGTACCGCTTTTATTTAAAAGACTTACCATTAGTTCGTTGTGGGTCGATTTGAGCGTGTAGGATAGAGAAGCCAGGGGCGATGATGGCGGGCAGCGTGCGCGAGCGCAGCAGGGGAGGGGGGGCGCGTCGTCCTCCCCCGCCCAGCGCCTCCGCCGCCGCCGCCGCTGCCGCCGCCGCACTGGAAACAAAAAATACACGTTTTCAGTCATAATGATACATACTTAATAAAAATACCTGATCAAGGTCATATTGCAATCATGCATATCCTCTTATCACTGTCATCGGTACCAACAGTATAATTAAGATCATCAGTACATTTTATACTTAATACAGTTCAACAATTAACCCATTAACCCGCGCCAGCGGAGGATTTTCCTACAACAGATATTGGTTGGCAGTCAAAGTCTTAATTATTAAACTAAATCAAAAATAATTATTAAGTACTGCACTACTTTTTACACGTAACGTCACACCTTTTATCCCCGAAATGGTAGGCAACGGTGCACATAACAGCACGTAATGCCGCTAAACAATGTACACCCACTCTTCACCATTTGTGTTATAAGTCCCATGTAATAGGGGATGAGCCTATTGACATGTAATTTTTTTTCTTTTACTTTTTATTTACTGTTCACATATCCATCCTGATTAAAAAAAGTATCAAGAAGTAGCTTACCTAAGTACTGAAAATTCCGCTACAAAACATAGGTAGAACTAACTGACCAAAGTTTTTAACTAACCAGTGGTGCTGGCAGCAGATATAAATTGAACCAGAGTCCTACAAAAACGACATGCTCGATTTTGCCCAAACAGTCTGCCAGGAACTTGTGAACTGCCATTCCAACAGTTGGGAATCCAATATTATGTTCCAATTGAAATTTAGATTTCCCTACTGGATCCACTATTCGTAATTTGTAATCTGTGCGGGAAATGGCTATGAAAATGGAATTAAAATAGTTTTCCATTATTCAAAAGTAATTTTGTTCGATTAACTTATATTTTTAAAAGTGTTGATATAAAATGCATTGATTGGCAAACGTAAATTTATCTTACAATTAACCCCTGGTATGGCAAAAGTAGATCTACGCGAGACACAGTGTGTTTTCTATTGTGTCTCATATACTCGCATACACGAGGTCTGAAGTGAAAATTAGACATGTTTTTAACATGTTTTCAGCAAATAAAAATGGCATTACTTCCCAAAAAAATATTACATCGAATGTAACGAACAAATAAAAACATTCTTAGCTACGTACAAATAACAATTTAACCAACAGACAGCAGAAAAACAAAAATAAACCCGAAAATGAACGAAAAAATCATGTCACATAAAAATTATATGAAACAAGGAACATGACACGCAAAGCCGCGGTTGCAGATTATAGTCGACAGTCACACACACACACACACACACATGTCGCCATTTTGTTTACGTAACCTCTGCGGATAGTTTGCACCTTGACATTCACCCCGGATATCAGCCACAAAGAAAGTGAAAACAACCTGGTACTTTGAAGATTGCGAGTGAAATGCAGATGTATCTTTATTTAAAGTTTTTGGTTTCTTAACCGACTTCCCAAAAAGGAGGAGGTTCTCAATTCAGCTAATATGTTCTTTATTTTTCTATGCAAGTACACCGATTAGGTGGAGGTTTATGTACCGATTAACATGATTCTTTTTTTGTTCGACGCGGATCCGTTGACGCTTGGTAACGCGTGTTCAGCCACCGCGCCCAGCAACCGTGCAGTCATTAACCGCTGCACAGAGGTATTTCCAGTTTGAAGAGGAGCATTTTTACTATCCCTATGCTTATAGTTAACCGAAAGTTTGAGAATGCTACTGCCAAACCCTCCATGGCTGGTCACAACTTAGGAAAATGATCTAAATACCTATTTTTAAACAAATTCCTTTAGGTAAAAACTATAATAGGCTCTCTTCAATTAAACAGTTTTTATTATCTTCCAAAATTGAAAATAGCATGTCATAATACGATGTAATAACCCATGTAATAAATTCTAAACTTACAAAGTCAATACATTCTCCTTTTAACAACCTCGTTCCTTGTACCCGTGTCTTTGACATCATAATGCAAGATGGCGCTTAGAGAAGCCGCCTGCGGGAAACGGTGCTCATTTCGCGCCAAACACTTCGTCCGCATCGTCCAATAGAATTCGAGAGTTCACGCTTACAGAAATGTGAAAGAATATGACATCATTTACACTGATATCAAGTTTAGAGTACGAGTAATTTAATTCATACATTTTCCGGCTTTTCTTCATTTATAATATCGCTCTAAAGAAAGATATTTTTTTTCACTTAAACTTTTTTGGTTCAATGTGGATACTGAGAAAAATAGGTTGATACTTGGTTTCCTTATAAATCGTTTGGTGCTTAAAACTCAACGTAGGTAATGTTTTGTAACTTTAACAAATCTGTTTCTTGGGCTTAACTGTGATCATCGTGAGTTTTTGTTTCGAGTGAAATGGAGTAAGAAACTTGAAGGCAAGATTAAGAAGTTTGGACCCACCCATAGATAAGACTTATAACAAAACAGGTGAAAAAAACTTTTCCTTATCCCCGCGGGAATCGAAAGACAGATCACCTCTAAATAATGTCAAATAAATCTCTGTGGGAATTTGAGTTCCTAGTTCATGATTTACAAAAACGTCAGACAGAAAAGTCGTGCAAACGTGTCGGTTGTCAAATGGCAAGACACTCACGTCGCGTCTCTCAATCTGACGGCACGTGTTGTTTCTTTTCTTCTATTTGCATATACTAGTGGTCGCCTAGTGGTCGAAATTCGACCATATACGATTTAATTTACAATACCACTTAACATACGTTCAAGGATAATTTGTATTTAACGAATTGCTATTAGTTTTGTATACGCCGGAATATATTAAATTCAATTTAATATTCCGGCGCATCATGAATAACCAAACCTCCTTCAATTAGAAACCTCTTTTCATATGAGACGTGAGAATATCATCGCAATGTCTGTCAATTTTGACGTTTTGTCAAATACGATACTATGCATGGTAGTGTGTGTAATGTTTTATTTATTGATTTAATAATAATATATTTTTCAATATTGGTCAGGGGCAGGGGCCATAGTCCCCATAGTTAACCGGTTAACTATTCCACAGCCACCCACACCCATATCCCTATCATTTCCTTTTACCATATCTCACAATAGTCCTGCATCAACCGGGGATTGTCCTTTGGTGTACTTCCATAGTGCATACAGGGATAATCGCCGGCTGATGTCCCATTACATTTAGATCAAAATTGTTCAACGGGCCTCTGCGAGTTGGCTTCGGCCCCTCGTACGCCTTCCAAAGGTCCGGGACCCTGTGGTCCCGAGATTATGTAAAGAACAGACATAATAATAATAAATAACCTTTATTGTACACCTTAAAATAAATTAAGCATAAGTAACATCTTATAGGATGAAAGTGCACAAAGGCGGCCTTATCGCTTATAGCGATCTCTTCCAGGCAACCTTTGGGTGGAAGGAGCTGTTGAGTGGTAGTGGAGGTGGTTCTAGGTGTAGGTGTGTTACTTACATAGAATATATAATTACATACATACATGCATACGTATACATACATAAGCATACATATATATATATATATATATATATACATACATACATAAATACAAAAAAAATAAATAATAATAATGATATAAATGACAGAATAAGTGAAAGTAAGTAAAAATAAAAACAATAACGAGGAAAAATAGTGAACTACAGCGTGGAGAGGTAATGTTCCTTCACGAGCACCTTAAACGACGCGAGGGACTGTGCTTGTCTGACTGTAAGCGGCAGAGCATTCCAGAGTCGCACAGCCAGAACCGTAAACGATCGGTCGAAGGCTCTGCTCGCATGCTGGGGCATCTCAAGCTTCAATTCCTCCGATGACCGTACTGGTCTAGAATGTGTGTCATGGAAGAACTTAAAACGTTCTTTGAGGTAATGGGGGGTAGTAGGATTGAACAGTATATTGTATAAAAGAGATAAGATATGTGTATTCCGGCGAAGGCGGATCGGCAGCCACTTGAGTTTCGCGCGATATTCAGAAATTTTGGAGTCGCTCAAGTTTATCTAACTGTGCTTCTGTAAGATCCGGATAGCTGACGTCGGCATAATCGAGAATGGGAAGGAGAAGTGATTGAGCTAGCGCAATTTTAGTAGCAGTCGGAAGAAAGTTTCGAAGTCTACGCAAAGACTTCGCCGATGCAAACGTTTTCCGGCAGACTTGTCCCAGTTGAGGTCCCCAGGAAAAGTCACGGTCCAAAACAATACCCAAGTCTTTCACCGTGTCACTGTATGGTATTGTAGTACCGTTGAAGACTACGGGTGGGATCTGTGTCCACGTGATTTTGCATCGTAGACGAGGGCTACCGACAACAATGACCTGGGTCTTCGTGGGGTTTACCTTTAAACCGTAGGCCGTACTCCATTCCGATATTCGAGCCAAGTCGGTGTTCACCATCTTGACCGCTTCGGAGAATTCGTTGGGAGGTGCCTGAGAGTAAATTTGCAGGTCGTCGGCATACAGGTGGTAGGAAGAGAGAAGTTCACTAGAGATGGAATTTATAAAAATTGCGAAGAGTAAAGGAGAAAGAACGCCCCCCTGCGGTACGCCAGCAGCCGTGTCAGACCAGGAAGAGTATGAACCCTCAACGGCAACACGCTGCCGGCGGCCACACAGGTAACTACGAAAGAAATCAATCACAGTTGGAGATATGTTGAGAGAGCTCAGTATTCCAAGCAGTATGTCGAAATCAACGGTATTGAAGGCGTTGCTAAAATCTAGCAAGGTAAGGAGAGTGAGATTGCCATTTTCAATACCGGATCGTATGTCGTCGGTAATGTGGACTAGAGCCGTAGTGGTACTATGTCCCGGACGAAATCCAGATTGGTAGGGATTAAGGAGACGGTGTTTGGTGAGGAAAGCACTAAGCTGGTTATAAATGAGTCGTTCTAGGACCTTGGAAAGGAAAGGTAATATGGAAATAGGACGATAGTCGGGAAAGGATTCAGGATTTGGTTTTTGGGGAGCGGTGTGATTTGCGCCTCCTTCCAAGCAGAAGGAAAACGCAACTGGATAAGGAATAATTAAGGATATGACAGATGACAGGAAGGATTTCATCCAAGACAGGGAGTATCATCTTACGGCTGACACTGTCACTCCCTACTGCATTGGAACTGATGGATAGTACGCTCTTTCTAACATCACAAGCTGTGAGTTGATTGAAGAAGAATGGTGGGTGGTCGGTAGAGGGAAGAGAAGAAAGATAGTTTAAAGTCTTAGATTTGATAGACCCATTAATATAGGGTGATGTTAATGTATTTTATAAGCATTATTTTTGAAGAATATTAACGTCCTGCAATTCTCCTACACATAAACTACAAGTGTACCAAATTTTATGCTCCTACGTCCGCGCAATTTTCGTAAAAACAGTTACAAAGTTTTTGCTTCACGTATTAATATATAGATATTTCTACAGTAAAAGTTTTTAGTTATCATCATTGAATTCTGTTTCTTTAAGATAATATATGATTTTTACATTGTTGATAATAGGTATGAATAATTAATTTACTTTATCATATTCTTAAAAACTTAAATCCCGTTAAGACTTACCTACTTATTTATACTTTTACTTTTTCAAAAAGTAAAAGTATAAATCCATTATTAGACTTACCATTAACAAATACGACTTACTTAGTTCTTATACAATCAATACTAAGTTATTTAATTTAGTTCAATCATTTAATTTCACCACTGTGCCTTGGAAAGCACGTAAAGCCGTTGGTCCTGCATCTGACCTCTCCGGTGTCGTCTGCCGACCAGGCTTAAAGACTGAAGGGACAGAAAGAGCACCTGTGTTTGCGCATACACTTGTCAACTATAATATCTCCTGCGTAGTGGACTAGTCTAAATAAACAGATTGGTTCACCGTAATCGGGAGATTTACCTTACTAAGTAATTTCACCTATCAGAAAGGCCGTATGTCATATGCCTCAGTCTTTTCATACATATTACACGTGCCAAGATAATGAAGTATCACCAATGAAAACATACCATTACGCCTACATACAGAATCATTAGCTGTTCAAATACCGATTGCTATTGTAATATTAAGTGTCTACAATTAGGAACCATTACTCATCTTTATCAGAAAATTATAGATCTTTCGGTCTGACTTAATTTAGTCAAGAAAAGGAAAAGATAAGTAATGATTGGGGACGTTTTTCTTTATGTAATACAGCGAATTGTGGTCTTAGTGCTCATTCGGATGTAATGATAATAACTATCATATTAGTGTTTCTGTAGCAGATAATACAGCGGGACTAGTGTGAGATTTTTACGTTTACGTCTAAGTTATATCTTCATCGAATATACATCAACATCATTATCAGTCTTATAAGTAGCCACTGCTGACCAAAGCCTCTTCTCACATAAAGTAGATCTGAGCATTAATCACCATGCTTGCTCAATGTGGGTTGGCGATTTAAAACTTATTATTAGAAATTATAAGCCCAGGTTTCCTCATGATGTTTACCTTCGCCGTTTGTCAGTGGTGTCTAAATAATCTTAGAAAGTACATATAACTCGGAAAAAGTCACTTTGGTACTTGCCATTGGTAGGTTTTGCACTCTCATGCGGGAATGGAAGGGGAAGCGGGCATCTTAAACCTCTGCGCCACCACGACTTTAAATATAAATGACACAATATCATAAAAAATATACACAACCTTCTCAAATAATTCTTTATTACCACTGAATAAAAACTAAACACCATCTTTACTAACTTTAGCTACAGTTGCCGAAGTAACAAGTGTACTCTTACTTGGAGCTGCTTTCAAAGATAGAAATGTATCATTTGCAACTATATTTTCGATTACACTAGAGTTCAAATTTCCTTGTACATTGCCAATTGTCGTATTAGAAGCAGGATCAGGATTAGTGATTACATTTTCACTTCGACGAGTATTATTGTTAGCTGCGTCTTCGTTTGGGGCTACGACGGTGTTGATTGAGTGGTTTTTGTGTCCAACATCTTTGAAAATAAAGGTTTTATTATAATTATGGTAAAATGTATCTAAAATCAATCAATGTTAAAGTGAAAATTGTATGTCTCTTATAGCGTCCTCTTCATTTTATAAATTCCAATTAATAAGAGATAGAAAACCAAATAACAATTTTTGTTCGAAAAAGAATTCCAATCTCATTATGCCTATAATGACAACCTTTGTTACATTATTTGGTATTTTAATTTCTATTTAGTCCTTGTCACCAAAAAATAACTTAGACAAGACTTCAGGCTGTCAATTTAAAAATAAAATGACATCAACCCTATCAGTTTCACAGTCTGTCGAACATTTAAAAAAAGTAATGAGACAATATTTTTTAATAATTTTGCCTTTAATTTTGGAAGCCTTAAAACTAAAGTTTTAACTAGATATCTTGGAGAACTTTAGAAAATTAAGTTTGTTGAAGATTTTGATTGTTTTTAATTCTATTACTGAGTTCAAAAGTGATTAGATGGATAGCACGAAAGTGACACAGTTGATGGTAATTGTTTTATCCAGCGAATACCAATCACAGATAGAAAATTCATAATTATATGCCACGACAAAAGCATCTGTTCATTCTTCGAAGCAGTGTGATGGAAAATAAGATTTATTATAAGTAATACATCATACGAATTCTTCTACGAAATCCAGGCTAATGTGTGTAATCAAGTAAAAATAATCTTACCAATGAACAAGCTGTTCAAGCCAGGTATTTGGATAGTCTCTCCGATGCCCAAAGCCATGCGTACCTTCCCTATGTTGAAAATTCCGTCACCCTCCAAATCAATTGATCCTTTACCTAAAATAGTTTGTGATTTATTAAAAGCACTTTAATTATTATAATCCTTTACAATACTTTTGTTTTCAGACTCGTGTGAGTCGCAGGGAGCCAGTGGATGCAGGTGGCGGCTTGTGGTCTTACGTGGAGGACTAAGGGGAAGGCCTTTGTTTAACAGTGGACGTCTTTCAGCTGATGATGATGATGAATAATCTACTTTTAAAAACAATCTTAGCATTTCTTTCGGTCCGCTATTTTTAATAACCTATTTACTTAATACTCCAATTCATGATTCCAAGAACAAAATGAAGTAGTTTTATAAGGTCTTTTATATCGATAACCTCATCACTTCGTTTCACTTGATTTACAACAATTTTCCGGGCCATTCAACTAACCCCCAGCTGGCTAGTGACCTAACGAGCCACAATAAATTGTGATTAACTATGTCAAGGCGATTTTTTGACGTGAATAATATAATAAGATAAAAATCGAAAATTAGGTTGTTTTTCAATACGATATTTAACAAAACATACAATACAAAATGAAATGTGCTATTTAGCGCCTGTTTCACCACCTTCATATAAGTGCCCGATTAACTTATGTGACAGATAGTGCATACAAATTAATTCAAAGTTACCTAATACATAGCGGCTATCCAAACATTGTGAAACAAGTCCTTAATGTCATAGGAAACCTTTGTTTCTGACATTTCGAACAAAAGGATAGAAATCAAACATAATCTATTCAACGGCAAAAGATTGTCTAATATTTTATTTGAAACTCAAACCATCCTAAAACCATTCATTAAACTTTCACCCAAAACCACGACACGAAAAATCTGAATTATTTGAACTTGTTTTAATTTTATGTTCGAGAGCTTTCCGTATTACACCAAACGCAATTAAAAGCTTACGTCATTAATTAAATTACTTTGTCAGCACTCATTACTTATGGAAGAGTTGCTTTAATTGACTTAACTTTGGCGTATATTAAAAGGAAGGCGTAGATAAAATTCAACAAAATGTTAGTACCTACCGCGTTATTTGAGAAATTTTACTTCCATACTGCGCTCATAAATCTTCATTTCATAAAGACCGATGATGCTACAGACGAAGTTATTTATGACCATACATGTATCTTTGTACGAGAAACGGAATTTGTAGAGGTAGAGTGAAGAGATACTGAGATCGATGCACTGCTAACATCACGCTTACCGAGACCGTTCTGTGCATTAACCGCTTGTATGATAAAAGAGACACAATAGAAAACTCATCGTGTCTCGCGTAGATTTGCGCTCCCAATATACTAGGGATTAAGTCCTATATCATCATAACAGAAAAAAACAATTTTGCTCAATTTAATCGTGCCACAAATTCCTAACCCCTAAAAGGCCAGTAATGCACTTGTAACTCCTATGCCGATTGCCTACCATCAGGTGATTTGAAATGAACACCTAGCTTCACTGTCAGACAGACTGATGGATAATTCAATTTGACATTTCAAAAGTGCCTAATTAAGAATTGATTGATAATAAATGCTTTGACTTTGATTTCCGTCTGCTAAGTTAAGTAAAAGTCGACATTCCTTTGAAAAATTAAAATTAAAAATGACGTGCTCCATACCAACTCCATACTTGAGTGCCACATTGGCGTCTCCAATAGCGCTGATACCGTTTACTTTCACTTTCACATCAACGTTCTCCAAAGTCCTGTTGCTATTGACATGGAAATCATTGTCATCCTTTTTCTTCTTTTTGTCTCTTACTTCTTTGAGTTTTGATTCTAACTGCAATTGATATTTATTTTTAAGAATTTTGTGATTTTTAAGAAGCTATGTTTAAGTCAACTTCAACGTCACGCCTTTTATCCCCGAAGGGGTAGGTAGAGGTGCACATTACGGCACGTAATACCGTTTTACAATGTACACCCACTTTTCACCATTTGTGTTACAAGTCCCATATAATAGCTGCTCATGCTTGTGCATGTGTTGTAAAACAAATATTTTAATATGTAAAGAGTGACAATTATAAGAGAAAAGGACAGTGATTTAGATGATAAGTAAAGCCAAGATATTACTAACACAAAACAGACATTATGTAATAAATAGATTATTGATGATCCTTAATTACAGACGTTACGTCAATTTACTAGAAATAATGAAGCGTAATCACATCAAAGCTAATGAGAGTATACGAATGATAGATTTGGCCTTGACCGTGGATGGTATGTATAGATTACAAACGGAAGAATAGCAATTAATAAAGATAAATGTTGTGGATTTATGGATACAGAAATAAGTCATTAGTTCTAAAAGAGACAACAGTATTGGTGTTAGTAAAGATGGTGAATCAGTGAATAAAGAAAAATTAGAAAATTTTTCTCGTCGTCACGTCAGGCGTTTTATCCCCGAAGGGGAAGGCAGAGGTACACATTGTGGCACCTAATGCCACTGTACAATGTACACCCACTTTTCACAAGTTATGTTGTAAGTCCCATATGATAGGGGTGAGTTTATTGCCATATAGTGGGCACAATTTAAGACTCCGTGTTACTATAGAGAAAATTCGAAATTCGAAAACCCGAAAATAGCCCAGTTGTACTGCCCCTTACCCAGTAGTCACACTTGCGACCACCTGACCAACAAGGTAGGAAGAATATTACGTTGAATAAAATCAAATTATATAGTCATAGTCATTTTCTGTCGTGGTTCAAAAAAATATTTTTAACACAAGACATAACATTGACATTTTCTACAAAGTCACTATCTTTCTATCACCCAACTAGGCATAATGTCTCACATACAATCGAATATTTAGCTCCACAAACTTTGCTAGGTATTCAGTGGACGTTGAGAATATCAGTATCATGTAATACAAGTACGTCTCACGCCGTAGCTACATGATGTATGAGTAACCTAACAAGGTTAGTTCACGATCCCTAGCCCTCGGGCATCGGATAATTGATTTGTTTCGAAGTTCGCACATTGAACGGAGCAATTGTTTGATGTGCTAAAACTCCGATCACCAATTTAGCCGAAAGTTAGAAGTGATCTCTTCAACTGGGATCGATGTTCCTTCCAAGTTTCCTATATTTTTGGCTGTAATTGTGTGCTCATTTTGGCCTTTGGCAATAATGGCTGTTTTTAGAAAGTTTGTCTTTTATTCTTTGTCTTTTAGAGTGATTTTCAAGTTATTAAGTAGTATTAAGTACTGCCCCGTTGTTCGCAAGTGTGACTGCCGGACAAGGGTCTCGGGTTCAAAAATTAATTATTACTGGGCTTCTTCCGATTTTTTCAAAAATTTTCAGTACTAGTTTGGACTCTAGAATTCTGCCCAGAATACGGCAATAGGCTCACCCCCTATTACTTGGGACTTTAACACAAATGGTGAAAAGTGGTAGTACAAAGTATAGCGACAATACATGCCGTAATGTGCGTTGCGAAAAGGCGTGACGTTGCAGTAATTTTAAGTAGTGATTCGATCACAAACTCACTTTTTGTTACGTAGCCGGTTGTGAATATTAACTCCCTTATAATAATTAAAATTGTTGATCCTCCTGAATCGAATATGAAATTAAACATGGAAACAAAATAATTACGTACCATATTTAGTAAAATATCTTTTTGTTCTAAAAATGTTTCTTCGACTATTTCATTCCGCCTTTTAGGGTTTACAGCGTGTTTCCCTTTGTTATCCCCGAGAGAAACTTCTAGTACTGCTAAAATCTATGGAAATATATAATTTTAATCACTATAATTATTTACTAAATCCAAATTTTCAGTGTGAATATTATTACAAACTAATTTCTGCCAGAAGCTTTGCCAGCGTTCCCGTAGGAAAAAAGTAATCCTATCACCCAAGTCAGCAGTCAAAATCCGTTCAGTAGTTGCAGCGTGACTGGCGGACAAACGTCCAAACAACTTTCACATTTATAATAGTGTGATAATGATAATATTTTACCAAAGCATATAGTAAAAGGGTATAGTAAAAGTTCCAAAGTATCTATTCAGCACTTTAAAAATACTCCCCTCCCCACCTTAGAGGAACCGATGCTCCTCAGATCACCGAATCAATTCTTCCACATATTTTTTTACATTTTCTTGTTCTAATTCTGTTATGCAATTAATACTTAAATAGCCAACTAATGTGCTACCATATACAATGTATACTACAATGTCCAATTACTGAATTTGTTGAACAATCAACCAGAAATCGTTTTATTACACAAGAAATGTACTAACGATACACTGCTAACCAAATAAAATATTTCACTAAGCAAACGAAGCATTTCATTTATAATAAAGAAATGAAAATATTTCCAATATTTCTGCCAAGCTTTGAATACGCTGCGGAAACATAATGAAGTTTACAAATCAATTTCTTATCGAATACAACTGATTTATAAAAAGCGAAGCGACTGGAGACCGAATGTATTACGATTTTTACAAATCCCTTGAACAATTTATTTCATTAATTCTCTAATTTTCTTCAATATTGTAAGACGAACGACGAAAAATTATTCTTGTGTATCAAAAATGCTTTTAAGATGTTATTCTAGATATATCAGTTACTAGCTTCTGTCAGCGGGTTCGCTCGCGTTCCTTTGGGATGAAAAGTATCCTATCACCCAATTCAGCTCAAATCTTGTCTGTATACCAAATTTCATTAAAGTTCGCTCAGTAGTTTCAGCGTGATAGACGGACCAGCATTCAAACAAACAATCACATTTATAATATTAGTGTGATGGTGTGGTATTATTTTTGTTTCGTACACACTGCAGGCGAAAAATGTTTATGCATGACACAGCGAATCGCCGACCAAAAGAAAATGCGAACTTACGATGCTGATGCCCAATCTTTGCAACTAACAAGAAATCAATAAAACCTTAAAAAAAATAGAGAACCGCTTTTTATTTTCTTTATCTCCTCAATTTTTTAAGTCAGGTAATATACCAAAAGTTTTCTCGTATGTACAAAAAAAAATACTATGCTGAAAACCTCCTTTTTTGCAGTCGGTTAAAAAGGCACGGCGAAAAGAACAATTAACAGAAACTGGCGTGCCTTTCAACCAAATTAAATTTTTGTTAAACAAAAGGTCATCTTGAACCTAACCTCATAATTGAAGGCGAACAAAAACCCGCCAAGGTGTAATTATAAAGTGATCCATCATAGGTAATTACACACACACACATACAGTGATCCTTTACCCACGGTGACAATAAAATTACTCCTTTGACTAACACGCGATAAAATAAAACAGTAACTACGATGTTAAATTGGTAAAAACCCATGTGATGTACTGCTTGTGTCATTAAAAATTATAGATAAGGGAATTATTACACATATATTTAATTACCACATACTAAGTTAATTATTATGGTTATTGGCTTACTCACGCAACTGTTTGACGAGGAACTCGACTAGTTTCATATTCATGATCAGTAGTATAATTATGAGTCTCTAGTATGGCTTGAAACTAGTCGAGGTCTTCGTCAAACAGTTACATGAATAAGCCGTTAACCATAATAATTTATTTAGTAATTATAATATGTGTCTAACATTTGAAGAGGTACCTAAGTAATCGTCAATAACTTACTACCGAACCATAACTTAAGCTTTTAAAATAAACCAAGCCGTTTTAAATCAACGACAAGACATCAGAAAGAAACCTCGTATGCTGAAACCACAGGCTGAACTAACAATACAGAAACCGTATAAAAACTCCAAATGAGTTATAATATCGACATTTGGAATCGAAATAAATTATGAATGTCGAACAACATTACGGCCCCAAGTGGGTATAATGTTGACTTTACTTATATTCGAATTAACTTCGTTGTCCTTACGTCAACATAATACTGTATTCATCCATGTTTTGTTAACATTCGTATGTGAAAGTATCAAAATTATTGTAACCACTTATGTGTGTATTGAAATATTGAATATTTCTGTAGGTATTTGTAGCTATTTCCTTTATCTGTCATAAGTTAGAATTGACAGACAACTGATTGATCAATGAGAAACTAACATTTGATACAAATTCTCATCGTAGGGAAAATATCTATAAAATAACTAAACAAGACTATCAAGTGATAAATTAATTAATGACTACGCGGTTGGCGTGTTGGCTGGGCAAACCGGCCGCGCAGCGTGTAGCAGGTTAGATTCCCGCACGGTGCAACTCTTTGTGTGATCCACAAATTGTTGTTTCGAGTCTGGGTGTCATTTTTGTATGTTGAAATGAAATGCAAGCACAACACAGGAGAAAAGCCTAATGTGGGGCAACATTTTTATAAAGAGGAAAGGCAAAAAAAAATGGTTCCAAGTTTAGAAACAAATGAATACAAAAAACGAATACGGGAGACAATAGCCCAATCCTAAAAAACAACTGACGGGATTTTATTAAATACACCTCAATCACAAACGTCAGAAAAAAACATCATTCATAAAGGGTAAGCCCGTAAACAAATCTCGTCGGACATACAATTGATATATTGGATGACTAAGACGAAAATTCCATGAACCGAGACGCCGCGCCGTAAAACAAAATCGGTAATCGGTACGTGTTCAACAAACAGTACATAATACATACTACATGCTACATACCAGTAATGTGAATGCCAAATGTGTTCTCGCCATCGCGTTTTACTGTTGACGTGAAACGAACCAATAAGTCCACCAGTGCAGCGGTGTTGCCAGCAAAAAGGAGGAAATTTCGCCACGCGAATCAAGACTGGCTTTTTTGCGAGAGAACTTCGTTCAACGCTCAAATCCTCTGTGATTTGGTCCGTCGATGTGTGAAGGTGTTTTACTCTCTTTTATTTGATGAAGTCCATTGTTCATCTTCGTGGATGAATGTGCTTACGTAATGATGAGAATGTGCTTACAATTTGGAACTATTGATAACGTATATATGATAAACATATAAGACTAAACTAGTATTTGTTGCCAATGGTTCTCCATATACTAGTAACTACCTAAATATATATCTGGAGCTGCAGACGCATCTCCAGATCGATGCATCGGGTTTACCGAAGCTCCAGATCGAAAAGCAGGAGTAAAAAGGGGGTGTTTTTTAGTCTGTAAGACTCTGACACTCCCTCTCTCCTCGTCTACTGCGGGAGAAGACATCGAATAATTTTGCCCCCTTAAAAAACCTAGATATCTACATATATGTATAAGTTTCGATAATTATAAACATTTATTATTTCCATTGTGTAAATTACCAATTTGCAGTTATTATAGTTTGAAATAAATGCCTGGTATTTGTAAGTATCTTGTTCTTTACCATTAATCTGGGAAAATTATCAACTCTAGCAACACAAAACGTGCGAATCTTTACGATCGGTTTCAGAAATGGACGTTTATAAATAAATACAATTTAAGCGCATTTTATTGCTTGCATACGTCCATACTGAAATGTGTTTCGATCAAAATAGGAACGACACCACAGATTGTAGGCATATTACACCTTTCACAGCGTTCCTTTGTAAAAGAGTAATGAATAAAATAATAAATAGTCGAAATTTTGATGTTTGATTTTGTACAATCGTTTAATTACAAATACATACAGTAAACATACAGTTACAATAATTAAGGATGAATCTTTTGGTTGTCTTTATCTTCATTTTTATCATACAATATTCCAGAATATAACATGAATATATACTCTAATTTATTATTTTACCGAAATAGAATAAAACAGATATTCTTTGAAACCAAAATCTTTGACTTATATACAACGACAGTTATGGAAATACATTACATAATATGAAATATAATATAGTTATGCACAAACAAGGCTAATACTAGTAGTTTCGTAGAATTTATGTTATTATACCTAGAACACTGGAAACTTAGTCAACTAACTTCCGTTACATATAATATTGTAGGTACCTATACAAGTACACTCACTAAGGGGCCCTAATTCTACGTTATATCTTTTCTTTCTGTTATTCTCTCCCCTCTGCTGTAAACTAAATCCAAGAATATTTAATACTTTAATTAGAATATTCATTCAAACTTCTCTTCTTTACATAAACAATTTATCTATTATGATGCTAAGTACAATTTACATATAAAGTCAAAGTCAAATCATTTACTCCAATTAAGCCATAGATACTTTTAAAATGTAATAAAGACAATATACATTTTAAAAGTATCTATAATTTAATTAGTCTGTCAGTCTGTCAGTCTGTCAGTTTGTCCGTCAGTGAAGCCAGGTGCTCGTTCCAAAACGTACTGTATACGGCTTGTACATTTGATGGAAGCCGAGCAGCGGTGCTTTCTAATAATCCGGAAAAGGGGAGGAAGCGTCAGAGCATTGCTCATTAAAAATCACCCTATTTCAACTCCTACTACTAAGCCTACCTACGCCAAGGATCCCCCCTGCTATACAGTTGAAGTTACAACGATTCAAAGGTAAGGTAATTTTCATCGAAAATAATCGGTCGGTCGTAGTCGGTCAACAAAGACAGACAAACCATAATATTTGTTCAAAAGATTTACAAAAGATATCAAAAGATACCTCGAAGGTACCATCATTCATAATCTCGATCCATCCAACAATTTGCCAACAGTTCCTATTTCTCAATCGAAACAATAAAAATGGAAAACCAATAAAACCGAATTGAAAAGTTGCGAAACGAAAAGAATTTGATTTGAAGCGAATTTCAATCAATTCGTTATTGCTCACAGAGTAGTACAATGGTAAGCAAGCTTATCTTAAATAATCTATTTAAACTTTTTCTTATAATCTCTTGGTCAATTGGTTAAATAAAAACTTTTCTATACATATTAGCTTAAGCTAACGGATTCGCCGGCGTTCCCGTGGGACAAAAATATATTCCAGACCGGAATTTCATCCCGATCCCTTCAGACATTTTATTATGATTGAATAAAACACTCACACAAACTCACAAACTTTCGCATTTGTAATATTAATAAGAGTTATAACGATTAAGCTACTTTTCAATTTGCCACGATACCAGTTTTCGTCAGTATCTAAAAATAATTGAATATGACTAAGCGAGTCGTATTTGTACCTGTGCAATTAGAACCTAATCCATTAAGGCATTTGCTTACGCTAATAGGAAAAGGAAATGATAGTTGAGTACATACAATTAAACAGTATGAATAGACTATTCGCGTTCCGACTAGCAGGGTAAGTTAGCAGAAATTAAATCGCAAAGACAACGTTCATTTTATATTCGTGGATATTTATGTTAGGTATTTTCTGAAATCCAGTAAATCACATGCCATCATTTGATACTTAAATCAATTTTCATTACCATAGTTTTGTCCTTAAATCAAATAGCTACTCAAATCAGGATCTATTCACGAAGCTATACAAATTTATTGCCAACAATAAATATAGAATGGTCATAAAAATATCACTGAAACTATTTTATTTATTCGCAGAAAATGTTCTCACATGCGTTGGGTGTGTTCGTGGGGTGGCTGGCAGTCGTCTCCGCGAGGGAAACGATTCGACCGCTGCCCACTATAACCAACTCCCTCGTGAATCTCGGAAAAATGGATATCTCATTTTATTTCAACGGTAACGGTAAGATTGTAAGGATAGGACTGAGCCCCGAATGGGCACAAATCATATAAATGTATTGTACTCAAAAGGATTGCTATAGACATTTTAGTATTTGATCGGGACTAAAAGAAAATGTTTGTTGTTTCTTAGAAAGTCAGTGAATAAGGTAGATAAATGCTTTCAGATCCGGCTCACCGTACACCAGACCACGGACCAGTGACCCCGGCGGCTCCTGTACCTTACTTCCCGAGAAATGAACCCTTCATCGAGGAACCCTGTCCCTGTTCCAACATGCGAAACGCCAAAGAGTCTTTCTTAACTAATCCCACTGGTCTTATAAACAAAATCATCTCGAACAACGATCTGTTCTCTTTCAACAAAGACCCATTATCTTCTACTTTATGCTGCGATTCTCACGAACATATAGCTCAAGAAGGAACAATCATCTTGGAGTTGCCTCCTAAGCCTGTGAAACCAGCTCCTATATCCAGATCCTCAAATCCTTTACCCATGATGCCTTTTCTCTTCGACAGTATAATCCCAAACAAATCCATGCTACCTCCTCTGAAAACTAAAGCAATTGAAATCTTCTTATTCCCTAAGAAGAAGGATTTGTCTAATGTCATAAATACCTTCGAGATGGCTAAGTTTCCTAAGAAGAAAGACATAGTACCCAAGGAAGGAATCACAATAGTTGGTGATAAGAAACTAGAGAATAACATTGACTTGTTCAAACCACCGCCACCATCACCGGTCAAAAAAGACTTGAGCGCAAAGGAGATGACCACCGCAAAGGTAGTAGAGGTGGAGAAGCCAGCAGATGATGTAGAGAAGATAATAATAGAGCCTGCTAACAAGCCTAATACTGTGTAAATGAGAATGTAGTAAATAAAGAAGAACAGTGATTTATTTGTTGTTTTGACTTTTCTCTCTAGGCTAGCGTAAGTTCATACATTCTCAATATTTAAAGAAATCTAAATAGACAGATTTCAAATCATCAAAAAGTAATATTCTCGTCTCAATAATGTTTACTCAATCTCATCCTTAATGACTAGAAGCCTTCATGTCAAGCCCCAATTCAAAAGAGCTGGTGGATTTGTAATTAAAACTAAGTACCTACCATTATCTGTGTAGTTCTCTTTACTACTTCGTCATGTTCGTGATGAGATAATGTTCACATGGAAACAGCAACTCATGCTTCCACAAAGAGATAAAATGTTACTAACGAGGCAAGAAAAAAACACATTTCTATGAAAAATCGGGACATATACGCTTTTTATCAATTGTTGCCTACACCGTGAGTTCCTAAGTTCAGCAATCCAATAATGCATGCTAGTCAGTTAAGAGTACTTTTAATTTGGTCATTCAATATCGCCAATCTGGCTATATGTTATCGCTATATGTCCATCCAGGGCGCCCTCTACCAACATTCATATCTATCCGCCTTGTATATTTCGTTCGTAAATCTGATTTCATCCATCCATTCTACACGTCTAAACCATCGTAACATGCCCTTTTCAATCCTAATAATAAACATTTCGTCAGTTGTGTATATTTTATTACAATACTATCAGAATGCTTACAAAATAGACAAATCAAATAATATTCAAAATGTGTAAGTCAAACTGGATGGAAAAGATATTAAAAAACAAAAGACGGAAAGCAAAAAGATATTACTTACGTTTGAAAAATATCAAATCAGATAATTGATTGAACCAGAATAGGACATGACTGATCAAATAAATAGATCTGCTAACTCTTACGAAATTCTTTCAAAAAGAAATCTTGATTCCGCTTGCTTTAAAAGAAATTTGATGAAAGAGGCTGAATACTAAAATGTTACCGAATTAAGAATTTGTTCAAGTAAAATTCTCTTTTGATGTTCAAGTGCCTTTCGTCGATTTTCTTCTGGTATAATATTTTTAATTTTCCTAGAGACAGTACTTATTAAACTGGCCTTCGATCCAAATGACATATGTCCAAAACAAAAGATCTAGTCTTTTGTTTTAGGTCTATAATAGCTTTTATACGCAGATGGAGAAGCTAATAAAATTACAGATGGAAAATAAGTAAGGAAAAAGACGGCACCTAAAACAATTTAAGCCACCCCTTTCGGAGAATTAGCTACTAATACATACATTTAAATATGTTATGAGTATTATGGTAATAAGCATAATATCCACCAGTAAGCTGTGGGTATTGTACTAAAAGAACGATAACAATAAGTCGAAGCAAGCCGGTCATAACGACCGGATCACAATAAAACTGTACCTCTGACATTTATTTAACCATACCATTATCCAGTGCTTTCTATTCATTGCTTGCCACACTCGTCCGCAAAAAGAATACCAAAATTGCAAACGCGCAATGTAAGCCTGCTTCGTCAATATGACCGACGCATATACGATTTACGTAGGCAGAACGTGGGCTCAGTAATCGTGGTACGTGCCTTTAATGTAAACTACCCTTATTTGCATTTGTATAAGCAAAGGGAATTATCTTCAGGTAATGTGTAATGAGAGGTCAGGACGGCTGATTGGGGTCACGGTAATTAGGCCTTTTTTTCGTCAGAAGCTTTTACTGTGGAACAACATAATTGAAGTCGGGTCAACGTTCCCATTTTGGTTATTTCCACCAGATGTGACGCTATAATGTTTTAATGTCTTCTTTGCATATCTTTAATAGTTCCTTTTTAATAAAGTTCCAGTAATATTAACCTAATATTTGGGTGCAAGCCAAGCCACTTCGTGGTAATATTTTTAAATTGTTTTTTTTTTCCTTATTAAAGTTTTTCTGGAACATAATGCGATTCAGCAACAAGATAAACATAGGTTCTATTAACCTTTTTGGTGGAATCGATTACCTTAATGATGCAGTAAGGTATGACTCGCTAGTTTCGAGACCAAGTCCCTTTATTCATGAGTACATCATGCATAACAATTGCGGAATCAACCCTACATAGGTACATATAACATCTACTTACCACAACAACCCTACATAAACCACAATAATAGTTTTATGAATATTAAAACGTGAATAAAACTTTGAGGGAAATCTTCATGACAAATGGTTACTATATTCCCAAAAGAACAATTCTGTAACATGACACCTTTTCATATTTAACTACCAAAATAGTTGAATGGCTAGGGAATACGTTTTACGAGCTAAACTGTCGCAAACTTTACCATTATGCGATGTACGTGTCTTGCTTTTAAAGTTTAATCTTTGTAAAATCTAACCAGAAGTGTTGTAGGGCTTTAAACTGCAAAAGAAGATTTTATTTGGAACATCCTCACCATGTTTTGATGCATTTAAGTTCTGTTACTTATAAACCAGCGTTTAAACTATGTTTTGATCCGAGTTTAGATTGGGGTATGATGATAATGACAAATATACTCACTGTTTCTCTTTCCGTTGCTGCCGCTTCTTCTTGAAGGCCCTCTTGACCCTCAAGAGTAGGAAGGCAGCCCTATCTATAGTTAGTACAGACGGCCGCTTGGCGGCGCTGGGCTCGTCCATCCCCTCTTCTTCCGCCGGCTCATCGCACAACCTCAGGCCGAGCCATCGTTGTTTTGTCGCAGTTCGCGTGGTGACACCAACGAGAACACACGTATACCAAAGAACGCACGCGTCTACAGCATTTTATTAATGTCCGTAACTTATTTCGCGATCCCTATTACTTTCACTTTACACTATGTTCTATTTAAAACACTCAATAGCACTAAGCACTTGTTTACGTTACACCGATTGCGAATCACCTGAAACAAAAGAAAGATGATTTTAATTACTATTTTCATCATTTAAATTAAATCAAACTTCTCTCAAATTCAAATCAGCAGCAGCCCAGCGTTCTATGTGATTTTCAAAGTACGATAACCTAAACATCACATTACAGTAACAGAATATAGGGATATCACAAAAACAGGCGATCACGTATTGACAAGTTTCAAAAATCATTGCACCTCAAAAAACTTATAAGGAAACCAACAAACAAGTACAGAAAGGTATAAAAAGTTCCCGCATTCGCCAATCCAGAGAACTTCGAAAGCAACTCACATTTTACAATCCAACATTCAACTTCACGCCTTTGATCCCCAAAGGGATAGGCAGAGGTGCACATTACGGCACGTAATATATACCTATTTTTCACCATTTGTTTTGTCAGTCCCATGTAAGAGGGGGTGAGCCCATTGCCATATACTAGGCACAATTCCAAAATCTCTATGACTGAGAAATTTTCGTAAACCCGAAAAAGCCCAGCAATACTTTGCCCGACCCGGGAATAAAACCGACAGTTATACTTGCGCGATCATTCGACCAACGATGCAGTCACATTTTACATTAGTATACAATTTCTATACACCAGACATCTGTTGACGTATCAGTCTATTAGATTTGTCATAGCGTCGTAAAATGGCTACCATCGTATCGTATCGTATTGATTGCGTCTAGACGGGTATAATACACATGCAAATCGCAAGATTATGTCATAAGACGTCGGAAATAACATTATTGTTGGTAAATAAAAGCCGGGAATCTGTTCGTAATTGCTTTAGTGATTTGGAATTCTGATAACGTATTTCTAGTCGTATTTGTAGATATGTGCTAGTAAGATTGGTCGTCTAGTTAGAAGTTTATGATTTAAGGTATAACTACTATGAAACAAATACAAAGAGATGTTATAACTGGATTTCCCTTTAACATAATGCCTGACACTTTAAAGGGAGCGCGAGACGTTACTTACAAATCCACGTCCCTCTCTATTTTCCATCTAGAGGTCTAGTGACCGTCTAGGGATCAAAATGGACAATCACATTATGGCATCTCCCCTTTGTACTTGTTTCATGATAATTACTTAAATCGGAAAACGTAACTGTGTTTCACACCTTATATACATTGTTTATGTTTTCTAATAATATTTGAAACATTTATCCTACAGATTTCAAATAGACAAAGTGATTAATGTTTACGTAATGAGTCTTATTTCCATGTAACAGAGTTTGAACTCATTGTATAAGTAAGTACAGTACACCAAGCATAGTTTCAAATTATATGATGCCAACCGAATTTTCTGTATCACGCGAGGATCCCAGCCTTGAGCTCAGCAGACTAAACTAACGAAGCGACAGACATAAATTACCTATCCAAAAATATCCTCATTATCCAAAGCCCAAATAAAAAAATACGTTTTCTTAAATTCTAACACAATTGTAATTGCCAACCATTTTTAGTTTTGATGTTGGAAATTACATCCTTCCTTCCCTAAGGCTATTAGAGGCTCAAAAAGAACGGCGGAATATATTGTGAGCCTGCAAAAAGCAGGGCAAACCCCAGGGATATATGAGTACCCTTAAAAATGTGTTCAAGGCCAAATATGGGTTCAAAGGTAAAATTCTCGTCGCTTCGAGTATCGCGAATTTATTTGTACAGATTGTAATAATGTCAGAGTTCAAATACACTGGATGAGTTGGACAAAATAAAGATCTGGGCAAATGTTTGAAGTTGTGTCAGTTTCGGTCAAATGTTTCAATTGTAATAGGGCCTACCCTATTACTCAATTATTTTTTAAACTAGCTTATAGTTAAAAAAATAGGATACTAAACCTATTTTTGTTACTGGTCATCTGGTAGATTATTTTACAAGATTAGATGTGTCTAATATTTTTTTCACACCCTGTCTACTACCCTATTTTGGTGCCACATTTAGAAACGAGAAATGCTTCGTACTAGTGACTGTTGAACCAGGATACAATAGAAATAGTCATCATAACGAGGCTTTTTACATTCACGCAGAAATATGTGTTATATAATATAGTGTTTCATGATATTCGATGGCACAAAATAAATATGAAAGTGCTTCATAGTAGCAGCTAAAAGATAATTGCCTGCTTCCTACATAGGTCACCCGGTAGTCTAGTGACAATCTAGCAAAGGAAAACATTTGATGTTTTGTTTAATTTCCTAGGAATAACAGGAGCTATCTGCATAGCGCTGTTAGACACACAATTTCTAGTGGCTTGACGTTGACAGGTGATTTAATGGGAAGACCTTAGTTGACCATAGAAGATGTTAGTTATCTTTAGGTCCACGTGATAGTCTAGGTAAATAGACTGTACTGGACCTTTTTTGAGAATGGAAAATCATCCAATAACTTCTCCCGTTTTGGTTGAGACAAGAGAGAGTGTCAAACTCTTACTGACTAAAAAACACTGCGTTCCTACTCCTGCTTGGAGCCGGAGCCCCTGTAACCCGCTAGGTGTTGACCTGGTGAGGTGTCCGCAAGACCGGATTGTCCGCAGCTCAGCGTTTTAAAACAATGCCATGTGTAAGAAAAATACCTAAAATGCTGTAAACAGGCAGTTTTATTAAAAGGAGCATCGATTTAGTTATCTTTAATACAAATCTACCTATAATGATATTTTTTAATATATTGTCCATTCGGACCTAGAATATCTGATTCAAATGGGCTTTAGATAAAAGTGGATGTTACATTCATATCGACATCAATAGCCTTATCCTTTTGGTACTAAAAGTCATGATATTGTGCTATTATTTGTATTTAAAAAAATCACAAAAAGCCTAACATTAACGGAACATGCGAACCGCACTGTAAAACTGGCTTTTATGGAGTAAAATATTTGTCAGGCCGGGTCATCCATTCCGTGTGGAGAACGTATAAACATTAAAACATACATAATGTACGCGCAGACGGAACGCGAAGTTATGCGACATCATATTTTAACACGAACTTTAACGAGACATACTCATTCATTGTTTCTGTTACACAGCCGTAGGATAACTGTAGGGTAGATGACTAATGTTTATTTTAATGTCCGTCTTGTAGATTGTTTTAAAATATTAGACACGCATTTTTTTATTTTCTTACGGAAATAAATACTCTCGAAGATATACTGATTTGAAATATCGCGTGACATCGCTTCTAGATACGTTTTATACGTAGAAATGACGTGTTTACTCCCATTCCTAAACTTTGATTCGTTTTATCTGAGTATTGTTGTCTCATATGACATTATGTTTACCTGCAAATTGCATACAATAATTATATTATCCGAATTGTAGATCAAATCATACGTGCAAATAAACGCATGAATATTATCAATTACTAGATTAAATAGAAATACAAAATTAATTAACATAGACATTGTTTGTTAGTGTGGGAAAACAATAAATACCAAATACCAATAATTCTATTACACTGTTAATTATTATACTGGCCAATGTCCAGTTATTATATCGCGGAATGGTAATATTTAGCTAATTGTGTTATTATTCATAATTAACAGCAATTTTCGTTCCGTAACTCTGGACTAATGATTTTGTAATGACATTATTTCCACTGCCTATCGTCATGCCTATTTGTTTGCATAAAATCCCCGGCTTTAATCACACTGATATTATAAATGTAAAAGTTTGTTTGTTTGGATGTTTGTCCGTCAAACACGCTAGAACTACTGAACGGATTTTGATGAACTTTGGTATGCAGGCAGAACATTGGCTGATTTGCGTGATAGGATAGGATAGCTTCTGCCAGCTTCCCATGAGATAAAAAGTATCATATCATACAAATCAGCTCATACCCTGCCTGTAAGTATACCAAATTTCATCAAAATCCGTTCAACAGTTTCAGCGTGATTGACGGACAAACATCGAAACAAACAAACATTCACATTTATAATATTAGTGTGATTATAGCCTAAATTAACATACCCCACAATTTATTCTACCTAATACTTAGGTACACGTGAATCTACGAGGCAAGCTAGTCTAACGAACTAACCCCGTAGAACATATTGCTGTCCAGTTAACAGGGTAGTTGAATGCGGTGGGGGACGGACATGAGAACAATACCAGTCTTTGTGCAGACTGCAGCATCCGAGGACACACATATTAACCCACTTTATTCACTAAACACTCTATTCCTTTATTACATTTTCTATTCTATTCTGAACTTAATATTGTGTTTAGTAAGGTGCGTTTTAGTTTACCTACTTTACCTTAGTTTTTAAATCTTGTAGGTCACTCTCTGTCTGGTAGTAAGTAATAAGGACCAAACATTTGCTTTTAAGAAATTTTAACTTGGGTCTGGAATCTGCTAAACCACACTCAAGAATTATTCAAATGTCTAATTTCACTATTTTCACATTCACCGACACTATTATCAAAAATTACGACTATAATTTATTTTATATTGTTACTTTGACACATTTACGATCTGTAATGACAAATGTACATAATAATTTATGTGCAATAAATACTTGAAATAAATAAATTGTTTCAAGTATCACTATACGGATGAAATGGTTGCTACCAGTTGAGCAACAAATTTAGTATTAATCAAATATCCAATTTGTTAGTTCTAATGATAAATTCCAGATTTGAATTAATGGTTTTACGCAGATATAGAGAAATCAATAACTCATTAGTGGTCGCTCGATAGCGGCCGTTGTTCGGTAAACTCGATAAACACTTTTTAATTGTTTGGAAATTTTGTTTTCTACGTATTTCATGTCACTTTTTTATTTTTAACCTTTGTTGTCGTCCCACTGCAGGACAAAGGCCTCCCTACCCTCCTTCCATTCTTCTCTGTGCAGAGCTTTCTGCAGCCAATCCTTATCTTAGGTGTCAAGTTCGTCACGCCATCTCCTTCTGGGCCTTTACACAAATTAAATATTTTAACATTAGATTATAGTCCAAAAAGACGTAATAAACATGATAAATTCCATTTATTATACCATTAAACTAAAACCAACTTTCACCTTCAATAACAGAAGACAAGAAACAAAAACATTGATCAATATAACTTGGAACTAACCGTACAACATACAACCCCAATGCAATAAACCACGTCCAAACCACTTTATTTCTAACTATATTGTTTTCTTAAAGAACAGTGCGCCCTAAAAGTTTCGCCTCAATAAAACACGGTCGCTCATGTCGTTTCTAACAAAACTTTGTTCGAATACTGTACTAAATCGAAGCTGACAGACAGTGCACCTAATTTTGTTCGACTTGAAGTTTATCGAAGACGAAAGGAATTTTAGGGAATAAAAGGGGGTGGGGTGACTGCCTCGTTGGCCGACTGGCCGCGTGCGACTGCCTGGCAAGGGGTCTCGGGTTCGATTCCCGGATCGAGCAAAGTATTACTGGGCATTTTAGGTTTTTCGAAAATGTCTCAGTAGTAGCACGGAGTCTGGAACTGTGCCCAGTATATGGCCATAGACTTAATTCTTACATAGGACTTATAACTCAAACTGGGTGTACATTGCATAGTGGCATTACATGCCATAATGTGCACCTCTGCCCACCTCTTTATAAATGGCGGGATAAGAGGTGTGACGAGACGTAGGATGTGGGGATTTGTTTATTACTGCGTAACGTCATTGGAGTGTAGCTAGTCAAGTACATACATATATTACTTAAGTTCAAAACTCCTACGCATTGTGGGTCTTTCCACAAAACAGTGGGTGTATAAACGTAAGTCGTGCTTAGATTTGTTCATTTTCTTAACATAAACTAGTTGTGACTTGTTTAAAAATATAGTTAGATAGTTCTACTATTATTCAGTCTTTGTAAAGCAAATAAATAACTGCATTAAGTAAGTATACGGCAACGTAAAGTAGTATTATCCGTGACGTCTTGTGTTGTTTAAAATATGTCAGACTTTTATTTGAAGCAATGTTTTAGAATAAGTGTGATTTTCCACTAGAGATGTGCTATGTAGCTAGCTATGCTACAAAGATGTAATAGCTAAGCTGTGAAGCTATGTGACCGTTTCCACTGATAGGTACTAAGCTATGTAGCTGTGCGAGTAAGATGTGCTATATGTGAAAATGCGAAGTTCGAGTTTGCGATGTATCGATAGTATCCCTACTATTCAAATCCATAGCACATATTCATAGCACGCATCTTTCCATATAAAAAACATAGCTAAGTCCGTTTCCACCAATGCTAAGCTATGTGTACCAATAAATATGATTGGTGGAAGCCAAACGCATCTACAGCAACGTAGCATAGCACATCTCTGGAAGCAAAGCACCCTTAAGCTTAAGGGCACGAATCAGGTCAATACGATACTCGCTGGAGAAAGATATCGTTATTAAATTATAAAAGTCGTTAATTGTATCAGAGATACAGCTGTTCTCAGTCTTAATGTAATATCGAAGTTTTCTAAAGAAGCTGAATGAAGTTCGTTTAAACTAATGCTTTGTTACTCTGATTTCAGGTTGAGAAAATATATTTTCTTGTTAATTAGAATGCCGTTAAATCAATTAATGTCGTTATCAATATTTGGCTCCTTTCACAAATTATTTTCAAACTAAATAAGAATGTATTTGGGTAGATAAACAGTTTTTAGAACACGCTGCATTAATAAAAAATAGTTTTGTTATACTTTCGTACATTAACTGTTATGTTACCAACCTACTTACGTAACTGTTTGACGAGAAACTCGGCTAATTTCAAGTCATGCTAGAGGTTCATATTCATGAGCAGCATTCCGCTACACATGACGCATGACGCAGCGATTGTCGCACTGTATGATGTGCGATTGTGCAAACATAATAATCAAAAAATTGTTTTCCAAATTCCAGACAGTATTCCAATAACAAACAAACCATCTCAAGCATATATACCAACCTAAATTTAGGTTCAAAAAATCTACAAAAAAACCTTTTCAAGATAAAAATAAAGGTCAAACCTGTTACTAGGCCCCAGGCCGCGATTTCTCACCATTTTACGATACCAACAAAGTAAGCTGGGTCCCTCAAAAGGCCAATAAAGGTGGTCATAACTAAAGTAAGTGTCTGGCTTAATAATTAAAAGAGCTATCCGACTTATGAACCGTATACATTTGAGTACCTTTTTTACTACGGCTTTATTATGTGTTTAGGAATGCCTGGCTCCGACCCATTATCAAACATTTTACGATCGTAGTACATTTTTTAAGAAACTGCAATGCAAAGTATCTTTAGGTCTTAAAAGCTAGTTTATTCTTTTGTTGTTTATGTGATGGTAGCTTTGGTTTTAAACTAGGTGTTTACTTTGAAACATTTTTATTTCTTGAATATTTTTGTTGCTTGAGTACCTTTTAAAATAAGACGATACTTACAGGAGCGTTATTCTGATGCATGTGATATTATAAACCAAACACAAGCATAAAGAAAGCTATATTTTTATAATAACTAGCGAGAGACGTAATAAATCTATTATATAAAAATAAGTCGGGTTTTCCTTCCTGACGCTATAACTTCAGAACGCACGAACCGATTTCCACGGTTTTGCATTCGTTGGAAAGGTCTCGGGCTCCGTGAGGTTTATAGCAAAAGAAATTCGGGAAAACTTCAAGAGAAAAGCAAGAAAACGAGGAAACCATCGGTGGCGAAACGGAGTTCGCCAGGTTTGCTAGTTAATTATAAAATCACGTTAACAGTCACTTTTAGTTAGTTAATAAAGAAACCTATATAAATGGCATGCTTTGAAATTCTTGTTAATTTAATTATATTAACTAACACATTATTTACCACTTAAAAATACCAAAACAAAAAAAGGAATAAAAACTAAAATAAAAACCTATAGAAATAAAATAAACGTCATTTACCAACACATATAAATTATCCAATCTAGTTGCTCAAACAAACAAGTTACACAAACTACATTATTATGCATTCAATGAATGTTACACGGATTGGCGCTGCGTCAATGGCTGGAGCGTTCAATGGACCATATAAACGGCGGTTACTCGATCCTAACTTGCAATTTATATTGCATAGATGTTGCTCGCTGTGTGTAAAGTGTAAATAAATAATATACGTATTGACTGGCTCTATTGCTGTTGCTAGAATGGTCGTATTGCATATTCTGGCTCATATTTAAACCAATGGGTTGTTGGCATAGTTATACATCTGGCTAAAGATTAAATGTTAAAAACACAGAATATATATTTGGTGTGTTATCGGTATTTTCAAGGTGAGAATGAATAGGTACTTTCTAAGTCTGCGTGCTCGATCTTCGGCCACATCTTCGCTTCACCAACCTGGTAGTAAGAGGGTGAGTGGCCAAACGCAGACTTATTAAAAATCGAACTATTGTAGAAACAGTAGATGAATACTACAGTTATTTTTTTGTTTTAACAGTCTATAAGTGGCCACAGCTGTCTAAAGGCCCTTTCTCGCACGGAGAAGCTTTGAACATTAATCTCCACGCTTGCTCAATTCTATGGCTCAATGCGGGTTGGCGCTTTCAAACTTATAATTAGAAATAATAAGTACAGGTTTCCTCACAATGTTGTCCTTTACCGTTTGTCAGTGATGTCTAAATAATCTTAGAAAATACATGCTAATCTAAATAAGTCATATTGGTACTTGCATTGTAGAAACAGTAGATCAATATTTGATCATAAATATTGAAATTATAGGTGTTGTTTTAATATTAAATTTTATGATCAGATACCGACAAAGGTTTGGTAAAAATGTGTTTTTTACGACAGAATTTTACTAAAGACATAAAATAGGGTTACGACAGATTATATCAATATTGATGACTGCACGGTTGGCGCGGTGGCTGAGCAACTGGTTCGATTCTTTGTGTGATCCACAAATTGTCGTTTCAAGTGCTTGTGAACTTCTATGATTGTAAACGTACCTACGACACTAGATAAAATCCTACTGTACTAAAAAACGTTCTCCCGCGTTTTTAAAAAATATATATATTAACAACAATGCAATAATAACTGAAGCACCCAATAACAGAGTTCTTTGTCATTAAATAATATTCTTAGATCAATTCTGTGAAGGTAAATTAAATAAAATTGAACCAAAATAAGTTTGAATTGACTTTTAACAAGCGACCCTATAAATTACCAATGAATGAGGCGCACAAGACTACGTAGAAGCTACGAAGGAATGTGACAAAGCGAGTAAACTAATCGATAAGTCACAGGAAGGTATAAAATCGACAACAATATGAAATCCTCGTCACATCACTAAGGGGTGGTTCAAATATGGGAGATCGTTAAATAATCGTATCAAACCTACCTTTATAGACATTTTATGGTCAGTTGCACTTTCATGTTATTATTTTTTAAAGGTGTATTCTTGATGGTACTCAAACATAGGAGCAGAGTTTATTAGTCATATCCTCAGTCCAAAATAATGTATAACTCCAAATATTCCATCATTTATTAGACAAGCTATGTAATCGCAATACAAGTATGCAAAAAAATATATTTTTTTTTATGTTGAATGCACGATTGGTACATTGGCTAGGCACCTGGCTGCCGTGCAACGTCTAGCAGGTATGATGCTTCTGAGTGTCATGTGCATAATATAAACTTTATGTTTACAAACGCGCCCACGACACTGGAGAAAATTTTAGTTAGGGGCATCGATTTAAAAAAAAATAAAGTTAGTTGGTACATATATGTAATAGGTACCTACTTATCATAGAGTCCAGTGTTTACTAAAGAACTCATTTCATATACGTGAAACGTGCGTATACGACTAAGTCGTGGGTAGGTACACCCAATTACTATTTCAGCGAAACAAACTCACATTTTTACTATAAAAGCAAATAACCTAGCAAATATATTGGAAGGTTAAATAAATAAATGGAATATATAACAGAACGAGATTGGACACCCACTAAAATTCACACACGAGTTAAATCCAGCACCTAATCCAGTTCCAACGCTCTCCTTTTAATTAAATCTCACGTGACCGGCCACACACAGCTGCCAACATTGACATCTGTTGCCGAATTATTTCACACTATGTCCCGCTGTAAACTGTGAAACAAATATTTTCAGCTAAAATATTTTATTTGTAGAGAAGAAAATTCTAGATTTTCAAAATAATATAATATAAAATGTAAATAATATAATCAGTTAACTGAATAAGACGGACTCACAACATGTGCCGATGTTGATCGATTCTGATTGTCGGACAAAACATTATTGGGATTTTTGGTTGACGGAAATTTTCATTGATAGCATGGAGCCTAGTAATGTTTCTACTATATTATTTCATGGGACAACAGAAATTGAAATTAAAGTTTATTTATCTACGAATAGTACCTTTTTAAAGGGGATAAATCATCAAATTACTCCCTCCACCCGCATCGAGTAAGACACGAGACGCGATGGTATATCAGACTCTTACTGACTATAATTTGCACACTGCCCATTAATAACTCTTTGCGAAACAAAAGGTGTTATGTTATATTAAATCTCATATAACAACGCAGCCATATTGGCCTTGAGGCTAGATTACTGTATCATTTAATTATTTTATGTTTAAGGTTAAGGGCAAGCTAAACATGTTTATAGTTTAGCTACTTCATTGTAGGTATGCGTATTTCTCATAGAAAAAAGCCCTACTTATAAAATAAAGATTACAAAATAATACCACATTGACCTCTGTTAAAGGATTATTTCGCACTATGTGACTGCACTGAAAATTGTGAAGCTAAATATTTTCAGCTGAAATATTTACTTCGGGGACATTTTTGTAGCAGTACGAGTATTATTTGTTGGATTTTCTGAAAAATGCCTTTGTTTATGCTTGTGTTGAATTCTGTTGGCTGGCCTGTATTGTTGGTATTTGCGATACGTATAAAAATCACACGTAGCATAGTGAATAAAATAAAACTGATCAATACTGAGTTTTCATCCTAACCAGAAACATTCCTCGTAGTAGTTTTTATTAAGTTTTTATTCAGTACATCTACATACACATACAGGAGACAGGCGTGTATGTTATATACACGCCTGTCTCCAATGGGAATAGGCAGAGACAGTTATTTGCTTCATCAACAGTCATCAGTCTTTTCGTGGTTGCTGTACATCTAATGTAAATAAACTAGACCATGTAGTTAATTTTAATTCAATGAATAATAATAATCTACTATACTCTTTGTTTATACAGAATGCCTACAATTTGTATCCATCGTACGAGTATATTTTACTCGCACAAAACCCTAAAAAATCGAATGACCTTTAAATAAAGCTAAAAAGCAATTCAGCCTCGAATTAAATTTCTCTAAATTGGAATTACGAGCAAATGAAATGTCATTGTACAACTTAGTTAATCTAGTTTATTTGTTAACATATTTAAAATTAAGACTCACATGTTTAAAATGTAATTCACAAACCGCGAACAAAATGGCAGAATTCACAGTTCAGAACCATTTTATCTAGACCCTTGTGACTTGTACAAAATTCTCGTATGACTTAGAAATTTCGTACAACATTGTAGATTGCAGAGGTCTTGTAGAGTGGACGTCCCTGCTATTAAAAGTTTGTCAATTTTGCGGACTATTAAAAGGACGAATAATTATGTTTTTAATGTCATTATAAAGCGTTTTGGTTTCTGAAGGGAACTGTGGTTTTAAATTATATGAGTTTTCATAATGAAGTGCTGTTTTGACGGTTATTTTAAACCATTTCTGCGGTTTAACCAAGGGTAACCCCGAAAAGCTTTCTCGAGAGTTATAAACAGCAAATAAGTGAAAGAATAAGGTCATAGTACAGATTCTTAGATTCAAAGTTATTACATTATACACCTATTACATTATATACCTTTTTCTTTATAATATGTTAATTATTTCATTTAAATAACAAAACAAGATATTTTCATAAACATAAAAATTAAAGATCGTTTCGGTACCTTATTATTCCTAGTAGGTACCTACAGGCTAATTACGAGTAGCAATTAATTCATAATAAGTTCATTGGCGTATAAATGAATGCACGATTGAATATGAATTCAACATACAAACACATTAGACTGTTCTACGCACTTCTATTGCAGAACACATACTTTACCTACTAACAATTTCGAAATATCAAATCTCAATCATATTTCTTTCAACACAAGTCTCGATTTCCCTCAACAAAATCGACAAGGCAGTTCCTAATTAAAATTTCCTTTAATGCTACTTCCTAAGTATGAATGATCATGATCAGCCATCAGGAACAATGCCTGTGCGTGACGTCACAATGGCGCCCCTTAGCAGTATCGTCGCGAAGTATGCTCTACCACTCTACCAGTTGTTAGGGGCGACGCTAATTAAAGAGTAAGGACTAATGAAGTTGAGCATCTTTCCTTTTGTCTCAATATTGTTGTGATGTGACCTCTTTATTGTGAAGAGTAAAAGATGAAATAGATTTCTAGGAAAAAACTTTAACACGAACACTAATGAGCTAATTAATAAGAAAAGTATTAATTGTGATTTAATAAATAAACTTTTACTTTTAAAGTATTTAAAAACTACGCTACGGATTTTGATGCGTTTTTTTAATAGATAAATGGATTCAAGAGGAAGTTTTATATGTATAATATATGCATACTATATCACTATTGCACCCATGCGAAACTGTGGCGGGTCGCTAGTCTATAAATAAATTACTCTAAAAATATTGACGTTTACCGTTCTCATAAAAACCACTCTCAAGCGCAAATTAAGTAAATAACTAATAAATTGGCTGAAACTTTATACTATCAGCTTCAATTTTTTTATTCCAGACTGAACGTAAGTTGGTGTTTGAGCCTCCACTCAAACGTCTACTTACTGTCTAGACTCCAGACAAAAAAAAATACGTTCTTTATTTAAAGCTGCGAAGTCTTAGACAAAAAAGCCGCGCGTGAAAATAGGTCTTATGCCTCACCAATTTCATTTCTCTTTCTCTTTTTGTTTTCTTTCATTTTACTAGCTAACTTATTACTACATAACACTATTCATTCAAAATTGTGTTTTATTAACAAGTTATATTTCGTATATTTTTTTCATATTGTTGTTGCTGTTAAAAGCACATTTGATTGAGTGTTCTTTCTAACTTTACTTACTTAATGCATATTTACTTTTGGAATATTAATGTAATTGAAAATAGAAACATTTATATTAATAATTTTAATCTCCGTCCATCCTTTCAAACCTCTAATATTTTTAAACCATACATTAAATTATAACACTATATGAAACTCAGCCTTTTCAGTCATAAAACTAGGAGATAACATAAAATAATATCACTTCCCTAATATTAAAGTACTTGGATATTTCAACCTACGCATTTTATGAAAAACTTGTAATATAAATTATGCGCTTAAAAATAAATGACTGTTCCTAATTTGAAAAAGAAAACGGTCGTAAACGGTTTCAACGGGACCCCGACAAAATGGCGGCTTGATTTTTTAGTTTGAATAAAGAATATAATAATTTGCTGCCTCATTAACTTAGTTACGTGATCACTCAGCCTGGGGGAGCTAGGGTTGACCTAGGGTCGATTCTTTGGGAAGACAATAAAATTAGCCTTTATATTTTTGTTTTAAAATTTTATGTACAGTACCTCTACCGTGATATTTTTTTGTATGTCAAATTATACAACGCCTCTGAAACTAAAAAAAAATGTACGTCGTTGCTAGCGACAATCGACAAATACTGTTGCTTCAAACTCATGGTAGAGGTACTGAGCACTAACGCATAATTAAAAATAGTACTTGACAAATGTAGAGATATAACAAATTCTTTTATTTCATAGAGGGCCATAGTTTATAATTATTTTTAGTTTATAATTATATTATTTACGAAACGAAACGACATTTTCTCACTGAGGCTATCGTTTACTTTTAATTTATAACTTTTAAATATTCATTACATAAACATGATACTTTTGGGAGAATATTTTCTTAAATTCCCGTTTTTTATCCCTAAATAAAAATTACAAGCTACCAGACGCGGTCTCGTGGCTCGTTAAAAAGAAAGTAATTTGCTTACCTAGCAACGTTTTCGTCTTCATAAATTTCGCTTCTTTGAACAATTTTTCTAGGTAAGTAGGCACACAGTTATCCCAAATACGTAATGCTTTGGAAAACAAAATTAATAAAAATCTGTCGAATACAAAATGTAAGTAAATGTTTAAGTTTTATCTAAAAAGATATTTTCTGTAATAACATATGTATATAGTTTTATTGAATTAGACTTTACGAAATAACTTGTTACTCCCACTGAAATATTTTTCAGAAAAGTCCATTTTACTTACTTACTTACTTAATTTTACATACTCCATTTACAACCCAAACCGCAACCGACGCCTCATACTCGCCAGTGACATTTGCCCAATCGAACCTTTGCCCAAGCAACGAGGCAATCGAACATCAAACAGGGAAACGTCTTAATAAACAAAATACTTAATCATCAAACAAGTTTCAAAAGGCTCTTCAAATTAGAAACAACAGTTTCAATATTAAATTCAATTACGAGCATATATTTGCAGAAAATGGCGCCCAAGATAAGGCTCTCGAGGAAATGGCTGCCACTTAATCCCAAGGAGTTGTTCCCGGATTTATTGCTCACTATAAATTTACTCCACGACTACGTTTCAACACCTTACCGTATCTCCATTGAGAAAAAATCTCATAATACTTCTAGCTTAATTGAAGGAAATAATTAATTTTCATTTTTGTACTACGAGGCGGTGCTAGATGAAAACTGGATTAATTTGATCTGGAGGAGGCTTTGTAATTAATAAGGTACGACTACTGTGAGTTGAGAAACATTATTTGGTATTTTTTAGTTTGTAATTTTCAATTATTCAACGAGCCTGCAGCTGTGTCTGTACGTTAGTAATAAGAGAAAATTATGCAATCATTTCTCTTGCCTTGGGCGAGGCGACAGAGTGCGTCAGACTCTTACTAAAATCACCCCGTTCCTACTCTTGCTTTTCAAGCCGGGGCCCCGGTAAACCCGCTAGGTAGTCCGCAGCACCGGGTAATAGGCAGGCCTGCTGTTACATTAATGAAAGTATTCGTATATAATATACATAATTCGTATATAAAAAATATAAGTAAAAGTAAATAAATTCACTGTGTTTTATCTGCCGAAAATCCTTTGGGTAAACCGCGCAATACATTTACAGAAAGACCAAAAATCAAGTCATTACCGAAAATATTTCCACAGCCAAAGATTGTAACAAATATGAACTGATACTTTATCGGACCCTAAACCTGTCGAGCCCTTAAGCCATTTAACAAAACGGTTCTCACGCAATCCTCGGCAGGGTCCAACACCAATTTATAGGGATTATAATTCTAAATAAGCTGTTATGAAGACCTTTTTCAAATATTTATAAAAACATAAGATTTTTTGTGGGAAAATAATGGTGTGGAATGTAAATATTACATGTCTGTATTGAATTTATGTGAGTCTATCAATTTAAGGTCTTTCATTTTGGCAGTAATATTAAATTCCTCAGGATAAGCAGTCGATATCTTGTGGTTGTTTTTATGAGGCTAATTTTGGTTTTGAATTAGTTGTGGAAGTCCAGAGAAGGCTTGAAAAGTAGGAAGAAAATGTTTAAGACGGTACGAAGTTTTCCGGGTCAAATAAAAGATATCCTTTCGATAGGTTACAACTATCGTATTTTATACATTTAACAGTTGCAGCCAAAACTAACCTCAATCACACAAACTAAACTTAAAACATGTATTCGTACAAAGTATTCAGTATTTCCACACAACTACTAATTAGAACCAAACGAACATACAGTGAAACACTATCCTACAACTCACATCACATTTGACAATGTATTACAATCACTACATTTTAGTGTTACACAATCTCTACACTTTACTCTATAATTTACTACAGCATAAACTGTGGAGATAATTGTTCCCGTTTCCCGGGAACGCACGTGTATGTAGGTCCACTCGTGTACATCTCTAGTGTCTCTTATGCAACACCTCATCTGCACGGCGCCGGGATCTTGTGTGATGTGCCACCACTCTATTGTGTAGTGTTGCGGTAATTCGAACTGGATTTAATGTTAATGCTATCGTTATGATTTAATATATACTTCGACAATGAAAGGGTTTATAAAAGTAACTTTGTATGTATAATGAGTAACTCAGGATTAACAGAGCTAACCTCGAGTTGTTAAAGAATTGAATTTCGGTATGCGTATTGACTTGAAGTATCAAATGCCATATTTAAAAATCGATAATTGATAAATGAAGGCCATAAGGTATTTATAGAAAACTAGCTTTCGCCAACGGTATCGCTTGCGTTTCTGTGGTGTAAAAATTATCCTATCACCAAAGTCAGCTCATACTCTGTATACCTACGAAATTTTCATCAAAATCTGTTCATTAGTTTCAGCGTGACTAACAAACAAACATCCAAACAAACAAACTTTCAGTGTGACAATTACCTCTGAGTTTGTTTTAGCATTTCTTCTCAGAGTAGTCCGATAACAAATGCCGTCATCTAGTTATTTGAAAGATGGACGTGTAAAAGAGTTAACCTATTTGCAAAAATAAATATCATTTATCATTTAATGGGTATTCATACTTACAATGCCTTAGAACTTTACGGCACTGACGAAATAAACAAAACAGGTAAGCCTCTTACTTTTTAAACCAAGTATACCATGTTCCAACGTTCCAACCCTCACCATAACTCCTTAAACATTGAAGAAAAGCTCCTCAAGTCAATCAATTTCCCTTTGTTAATGGAATATTAAATCAAAATTCGCCTTCATTAACCCACAAACATTTGTACTTGTAATAACTTCCAGTAAGCAATTTGGTTTCATGTACAACGGCTTTATTAAGTTAAGATCGTATTGCAATCAATACTTGGTATATTATAATAGGGTAGATGACTAATTTTTATTTTAATGTCCGTCTTGTAGATAATTTTAAAATATTAGACATTTTTTTTTATTTTCATGGCTATATGGACGAAGTTTTCAACTAAAAAATATTCCTAAGTAACATTCATAAAAATGTGAGGAAGAAAAAAAACCCGAGGCAATTGTGTCTAACGAATAAAGATTTTCGCGTACTTCCAAAATATAGTCACGCGATTCTGAACTTTGTGTAAAGCAATAAAACATTACCAAAACGACAACAGAATATGAATAAAATTCTTTTGTGAGACTCCGGAAAATGTTCTAGATATTTTTACGTCCATTTTCAACCTATATTGGGTTATTTAGTGTCCATTTTTCAGTAACACGTTTTGGTTGAGCGAAAAATATATCATGACCTTAAAATTTGATACAAGCTTTGAGACCCGAGCTGTTACAGGGTTGGGTTAACGAACAAGAGGTGGTTTGAAATGTTTAAAGGTCATTTTGGGTTATTGTTTTCTGTATAACAATATGGTACTTTCGGGTATCTCTTTCGAAAATTGCTAAGTACAACAACTATCTCTGTACAATAAATTATCTCTGTGTTTTTACGAAACTAAATGACTGACGAACTAAATGACGAAACTAGATGCTTATAGGCTTGCCCACGTAACTGTTTGATGAGGAATTCGACTGGTTTAAAACAACACTAAGGGTTCAAAACTAGATGTGATTAAATTAATCACACAATTAAAACCCAGAATTAACAATTAAATCAATATAAGACCGACTTCACGCATGATTTACTTATTTATACTTCACTTATGTACAATCTTGTTTTAATAAAAGAAAATCTAGTCTGTCTAGTTTATTAGGTTTCACCTTCATTACAGGGAACATCGTCCTTCAAAATTAATTAAATCCTAGACTCAGTATTTAATATAGAAGCCCTAATGTCAAGGTGCAACCTACCTCGCATCGCGTGAACATAACCTCTTTCATATTAGACACGAAATGGCAGAAAAAGATAATAAAAAGAAAATTTATTGACATAAATGCGTTGCTTTTAGCGTTGTTGTTGTATGTTATAATTAGGAAGAATAAATTATTTTATTTTTGTTTTTTTTTAATCTTATCCCCTAACTCTTCGATTATCTCCTGTGTCGTGGGTGTGTTTACAAACACAAATATGACACTTAGACCCTAATCAACAAATTTAAGCGCAAAATAATGTTAAGCCTTAAACTGGACTGATCTCATTATTATTTAATAGCTAGTGTATTATGATTTAATTTATGATTATTTTTCCTATTAACTCATTTTTATTAGTTTTTATTGATTTTAATTTAATTTGATTTCGAATTTTCGTGTATTTCATCTCTATCTTGATAATTGATAATTATGTTAATTTTTATTATTGTTTTTATTATTTGAATCCATTTAATTCCGTCCATTTTTGTCTCCATTGTAAGTTTTTTTTTTTTGTTACTATCCTACTACTTTTATGTTTAAATTCGCATGCAGGGAATGTTGTGTGCATCTGTAAAAGATATGCATATGGGAGTTGTATTAGTCAGATGATTGGAAAATGTATTATATGCATATTGTTGATGTGCCTGTTGAATAAATAAAAAAATAAAATAAAAAAAAAAAATTTGTGGAATACACATATATACAAAGAGTTGCTCCATGCGAAAATCGAACCCGCTATCTGTTGCACGGCAGCCGGTTGCCCAACCACCGCGTCCCACCAATAAATGTACTATATTACTAAGTTCTAAAAACAAAAAAAAAACTTCTAATTACGCTTTGTCGCAGCCGCATATAATAAGATATTAACTAATAATTTCGCATGAGGTTTACCCCCTATTACAGTTTGTCTGATACATAGAAGATTTCTAGATTTCAGTAGCAATTTGACAAAATTTCTATCTACGTGAGTCAACACCGTACAGGCGTATACCTCTGTTTACCCCTATGGGGAAAATAATCGTACTGGTATACATTATTGTGTACACAAAACCTTCCATACAAAACAGAACAAAGAAAATACAATGGGTATAATGCGAACGTTTCACTGATTGCCGCCCGTAACCGAAACGAGATACCGAGATTTTAATCGAATCCCGAGATTAATATTATCATCAATTTTAACTGTATCAACATTTGTATTATAATAATTACAAGCTCTGGATTCCGTGGTATAGACACAGGAATTATAGATAATTGTATTATATTTTTCAAACAACACTATATAATGAAATATTAGGTTGACAGTAGTAGACATACCCTTTTTTTAGAGGAAATCATTTTATGGCTTTTCCCGCATAGTGTGCGGCGCAAGGGATTGTCAGACTCTTACTGACTAAAAACCACTCCTGCTCTTCGACCCAGATACTTTATGGTGGTCTGATACGCACGGGACTGGTTCTGGTCGGACAGCGAGCTGCTCTAGCTCCCCGATCGCAGTTTAAATATCTACTCAACCACTAATACATGTACAATATATGTAATAAGTAGTAATAAGCTCTTCTAAGATTAGAACTTGAAAAAGTTGCTTAAACTTAACCTTCAAATTCACTTTTACTGTTCATCTATATATTAATACGTGATGCAAAAACTTTGGACCGCTTTTTACGAAAATTGCGCGGACGTAGGAGCATAAAATTTGGTACACTTATAGTTTATGTGTAGGAGAAGTGCAGGACGCTATTATTTTCAAAAATAATGCTTATAAAGTACAATAAATCAATAAATAAAACATTACACACACATGCATAGTATCTGATCGTATTTGACAAAACGTCAAAATCTATAGACATTGCGATGATATTCTCACGTCTCATATGAAAAGAGTTTTATAAAAGAGTTTGTTTGAGTTTGAGTTAAATAAAAATTATCATTGAACGTATGTTAAGTGGTATTGTAAATTAAATCGTATATGGTTGAATTTCGACCACTAGGCGACCACTAGTATTATAAAATACATGACGTTAATTTTCTTAATTAATCCATTTGCGAAAGTATAAGTCCTTTCCTCGAAAAGTCCTGCACTAAAATCCTTATAACCACTTTCTGTTATAAAACATTGTCCTAAGATCCACCCGAGGTCAGAATTAACTCGTCATAAAAGAAGATTCCTTCATACGGACCTTCATTCCATTGTAATGGTTTATTTATTGAGATGTCATCCTTAAACCAAGGCTGTTCTCCTGTATAAGGAACCTTGACTTAGTAACCCTCAAGGATATTATTCAAATCTGCTCTCAATAAAATGCATATTTGTGTTATATGAACAAACAATGCAACTGCTACTCAAATTTTAATGAATTTTGGTGTAAACGCAACCACGGTGTCGACCAAAATCTTAAAATAAGTTAAATTAATTTGAATTATATATTTTAAATTACCCCATTTCTCAATCCCCGATTCCTCAACCCTTAAATTCCTAACTCCTAAAAGGCCGGCAACGCACTTATAACGCCTCTGGTATTTCGGGTATCCATGGGCGGCGGCCATTGCTTACCATCAGGTGAACCGTATGCTCGTTTACCGGTTTATATCATAAAAAAAATCTAAATGAAAATCTACTTGATAGACTGATAGAAGTAACATTAAGATTATCCAAATTCCCAAATCATAAGGAAAATCGTAAAATAAATCCACAAGCAGTTTCACTTTTCGTGTCAAATAACATGGATTCCGAAGCTTGCCAACATCAACACAGTTTGAACTTGAAACCATGCCCTTGACCTTGGCAGCACATCCAGCAAGATAATATAAAATGGACCAAAATATTGTTGATAAAGTGGCCATTAAAATAAACTTGGTAATGACACAAATCTCCTATTATTGCTCCTGGCCTTTACCCAAGTAGGTTTGGGCCGAAACTCGACATGTAGTGGTCGGAATTTAGCCACACTTGCCAAATTTGTCATCACTGCGATGCATGTACAAATTGTACAATTTTACCTACATGTTATTGGAGGCCAGTCCTTGTGATTCGAAGTACGCAATGAAAATAGTAACTACGCCAAAAGACTAACAAGTGAATACGAGGTGCAGTGTTGTGTTTGCAGTACGAGCACGAGCACCTAGCTTCACTGACAGACAGACTGACAGACTATTATCTATCTATTTCTTTCTTTGTTGACGTTTCAAAAGTACCTAACTATTTATGGTCCAATTGGAATAAATGTTAAAGTCAGAGACTTTGATATTTTACGCTTGTCGTTTGAATACATCAAAATCTCATCATGTCATCTCAAAATTTTTAGCTTTTGCTCATATAGCTGAAGGGCGAGTTAACGACGATTTAAAAACTATCATAGAAAAGGTTTCTGAACTTTGCCTCAAATTATGATACAACTATTTAGATCGGCTTCAATGAAGATATAGAAAAATAGTATCAGAAGCAGAATAATTCCAGAAGGAAAACTAGCAAGTAAAGTTTTATTTACGCTCCATTTTGTTCCGACAATGGAAAGTAAGAAAACCCCGTTCAATAAAAACTTGGAGATGTTCCCTTGTCACTTGCACTAACTTGTCTTCACAGTTCGATAAAAAATGCAGTTCTATTTTATTTCACGTCGACGCTTTAAAACATGGATGTTTTTCTAAACAGGGACAAATATTTACACAAATAGATCGCTCCTTAATTTATTACTACAATCGATTCCCCAATAACTTTTAAATTTCTAACCCCAAAAGACCGGACACACTTGTAACGCCTTTAGTGTTTCGGGTGTCTATGAGCGGCGGCGATTCCTTACCATCAAGTGATTCGTCTGCTCGTTTACCGGCTTATGCCATAAAAAAACTTTCATTTTGAGGATAATCACGACAAATGTTTTGGTTTGACCTAATTTCATTGTCAACCAGTGTAGTATATAAATAACTAAATATTATGATTACAGGCCTTCACGCTTCAAACAATAGTCACGCTGAGTTTGCAAAGAATTTAATAAAAATACCAGTGGACTTTAACGTGTTCAAACAACAAGCTCGATTTATTTTAACGCTAGATAAAATACAACTAATAATATTGTCGCTCTTTTATGCAACATTAACAGGTTCACTCTTCAAATACAAGGTATAAAAACATATTTTTATCGTGAAAATACTATAAACACTGTTGTTTTGCCTATTTCTATTAAAGAACGATGTAAAGGACAGTAATCGTTATTATATTTATTCTATTTCTTGTAAAATAACCAGAAGCCTTAGTGCGAGTTTGACATCACACCTAGACCCGAAACGACAATTTGTCGATCACACATATAAAATTGCTCCGTGCGGGAATCGAACCCACTGCGCGGCAGACTGCTGCCCAGCCACCGCGCCACCTGAGCAGTCAAATTGTTTTTCATTTCAATTACAAAAAAATATAATGTTTCATTTCAACTATTTTCAGTACATTACATAAATGCTGCTCAATTCAATTAACAAACAACTCGTAAATCAGAGCTTGGCACTAGTTATTAAGCCAAATACCAAATAACCATTAATGGTAGAATCAACTATCACATTCCAACTTGGACGCAGGTAATCCGATTTTCATTTACCTCCACTGTATGAAATTTAATTTTTAATATAGGATCGAGCTATTGACTTGGTATCGTCCAATATCAAGCGACAGTGAGCATCGACTCGTTTTTAATAAGAGACCGTAATGAGTTTTTAAAACACAATTTTTATCATAGCTTTATTTGAATAAGGCTATGCAATGGTCAGTTTAGCTCCAATTATTTTTAATATAAAGGAGGTTTTTTTAAGGAGGGAAAATCATCCAATGACCTCTCCCGCCTTAGGCGAGTCGAGAGGGAATGTCCGACTCTTAATCACTAAAAACCACCCCGTTCCTACTCCTGTCCTTCGAGCCGGAGCCCCGGTAAACCAACTAGGTAGTCTGCAGCTCCGGATAAAGGAAGTCTATACTCTTTTAAAGTAAATCATTTAGTATCTTTACATCAAGCTATATGTAAAGAGAAACTAACTTCAGAATATATTAGAACTTAGCAATACTTTTTGCAATATGGTTGGGATATTAAGCAAAATGGGTCGATAGAAACTTTGAATCGCACACTGAAGGTTACCTCAATATACTGGGGGAACAGGAAACTTCGTACACGTCAATTTACTTCCAAGTTATACGGAAATTCTTTTAAGGCAAAGCCCTAGGGAGAGCGAGAGTGATTTGAAGCTAGTTTCTGTATATATATAGACTTGTAATAGTCAGACAAGAAAGGGTAAAAGAATGGAAAATAGAGCTTTTTACATCGACCCCAGTATTGGAAATATTGGCAGGCTGAAAATCTAGTCGATTACAAAACTTGCGTATATAGTAGCAACTTGAGACATTTTATAAGGCATAACTTTACGAAATAATGATTAAAAAGCTACTAAGTTTTAGATAGGATTACAAAAGATTACAAAACTATCTAATAGATTACAGAAAATACAACAGTTTCCCTTAATACCAAAACAAAATGCTCCATACTTATATTTTTATTTCGGTTTTTCATAAAGACAGTAAGATATAGATAAGGATCCCTTAAAAGGTCGAAACATAAACATGAGCATGTTTTACTCGGCTTATGCCTATTATGGAGGTTTTCCTTATGTTTTCTGATACGAATAATCGCATAAAACTAAGAGCAATCCCTCACAAAGTGATCCCTACTGACCTTGAAGGGAATATTTCGGGAAATATTATTAAAACTTACACACATACATCAGTGTCGAATGTCTTCTAATAATGTTGGATCCATACATCATACTTGTTTTAACTTAGAGGTTGATTAAAAAAATTAGAAGCTGTTGCATTCTATTTTATTTTAATACTTTTGTACTTCCAAAATTTATTTAGGAATCGGTAAGTTTCGATTGATACTATTACTAAAGTGAATAAAGAACACACAACATAACGCCACGCCATTATATCCCAGAAGGGGTGGGCAGAGGTGCACATTACGGCACGCAATGCCGCAATGTACACCCGCTTTTTTTCACCGTTTGTGTTATAAGTCCTATGTAATAGAGGGTGAGCCTATTGCCATATACTGGGCACAATTTTAGACTCCGAGCTACTACTGAGAAATTTTCGAAAAACCGACAAAATGAGTTAAGTGAATAAAGAATTTAATTTATCTATTTAAGTCTTTATCTGCTAACAAAAATCAGTGCGCAGCAAATCCTCCACTAATGGATGTGCTCAGATATACTAATTACTATATTACATTCATTATAATAACAAACAATGTCAGCAAGGCAAAATAAAATTAAAAATTCACACGCCAAATAAAAGGCAGCACAAAAAACTTCCCATACATGAGGCAAGTACCATAGATGAAGCAACTTCAGTCACATACTGAATAGGTCCCATTCATAAAGCGAGCATTCATACCGTCACTGACACTTGATTACATCACATTTCTTATTTCATACGAGAATTGAAACTTGGATTACGTTTTCATAGCGAATTTTTCCTTCATTCGTGATATTGTGGAGAAAATTTACAATGTATTTTTTTATGAGATAGGAGAAAACGAGCGCTCATATTACCTGTATCCTTAGTACAAGTTTGTTTTACGTTTAAAGTAATCGAAACGAGATCTCGTGCAGCGCTTTGATTGGTTGGTTTATTAGAGCCAGCCAATCAGATCGTCGAACGCAGTCTAGTTTCGATTACTTTAAATGAAAAGAAAACCCGTACTAAGGGTACTAGTGGTCAATGCCACCCATGTACACCCGCAACACCACGGGGGCGCGACACAAATTTTGAGGTGAGGATAGCTACCTTAATCACACCATTAAACCTGTAGTTTCAGTGGAACTTGATATTACTGGCCTATTCATGCCGATGCCATGGTTTCTTAAGTGAAAATGAATCTGAGAAAATAAATTAATTAGAACTAATTCAACGTGTATAAGAGCAAGAAAAAATATTATCTACCTCAATTATATTATAACCTTAACGAAAAATTATTTATTTTAAAACTGGCGCCATGCCATAAATATGCAAAGTGCCAATTATAATATTCGTTATTTTATTCCAATTTATTATAAATGGCTGGCTAATGGGTTCTGAAATTTCATCTTGGTACACCTCCTGATAAAAGATTAATTAGTAAAATTTTAATTGATCGAAACGCATAATAAAACAAAAAAACATTTTTTAAGAAACCGAGTTTCAATCAAATTTTGAGACTAAATTTAACACCAGAATCCACGATATATTTTTTCTCCATATTCTGTCTAATTATACATAGTTATCCCTTCTTTAGCTCCTCGCTTCGACAAAGTTGCACTAATCGTGATTGCAAGTTCTTATCTATACTTATAATAAATCTGTAGAGAGGTCAATTCTGTACATGAAATATATTTCCAAAATAACTATCAGCGGGTGATTAGTGATCGATACTGACGCCAAAAATGCAATCAGAAAAAAATTTGTCTGTCTGTCTGTCTGTCTGTCTGTCTGTCTGTCTGTCTGTATGTTCTTTATAGAAATAAAAACCACTCGACCGATTTCAACGAAACTTGGTACAATTGTTCTTCATACTCCTGGGCAGGTTATAGTATACTTTTCATCACGCTACGATCAATAGGAGCAGAGCAGTGAAGGGAAATGTTGGGAAAACAGGAGAACTTACTGCATATTTTAAGCTACCGTCGTGTGTGCAGCCTTAATGGTTAAAGTTACAGTTAGTAATTCCCGATAGCTTAGCAGTTCGGAGCTTTCTGATTATATTTGTCTACTCTTACGTTTATAACACTCTCATTCATTCATTCATTCATCTATACATATGATAAATCTGTAGAAGGGTCAATTCTGTACATTGAAAATATTGAAAAAATAAATAGCAGGGGGTGTTACTGGATCGATACCAAACCCAAATATGTGGTTAATTTTTTTTTGTCTGTCTGTCTGTATGTTCAGGCAACACGTGAAAACTAACGGTTCGATTTCGATGAAACTTGGTATAATTATACCTTATTATCCTGGGCATAAAATAGGGTACTTTTTATCCTGGAAAAATACGTAGAAAAAAATCTTTATTTTTCAGTTTTATTCTACAGAACGCGAGCTCAACAGCAGTAGCTCAATAGAGGGATCTCCTTAATTATTATGGGCCTCGCCGTATTTGGGTCCAATAGATATTTATAAGATGTCATTGTCAGAGTTACTCCAAATGGAGAAATAAAACTTCCACGCGAAGACCGACATCCGCGCGGACGGAGTCGCGGGCGGAAGCTAGTTGTAAATAATACACAGACGGTAAAACTAAACACAAGAAGGTAATAGAAGATGAACAGACAGAGCTGCCACGAGACGCATCTTTCTGTAATCAGGCAACAACTCAAAAACAGTTCAATTATTTGACTTCTCAGTCACGATGTACGAGTGTCCGTAAATATCTTAGGGTTATTGTGAGTGGCGGGAACCAATTGGCCACGATCTCAACCCTTGCAAGGGCCACTTAGACCCCGGATAGCCGATATTGCTTCCGATGGGTTAAGCCGATGACCGCTGTGTTCTATTTTCAATATTCGTCTCTTTGTACTTGAATTTAACCTTTGGCTTATCCTTGTCTTTGGGTGATACAGTAACAAGATTACTATCGATACATTTTTCATTTTTTTAAAAAACGTTGTCATACTAGGACTGTCTCCTGTGTCGTGGATGTATTTATAAAGATACAATTTCACATAAACACATGACACCCAGACCCGGTGCAGGAGAAAGAAGAGTTGCTCCGTGCTTTTGCTTTATTTCTCTTCGATATCTCTGTCTTCTAGAGGCTCTCTATTAACAGTACTCTTCATATCTATGTCTTGTACTCAACGTAGTCAGTGGTTATTTCCAATAAATTGTAACTGCTTTGTAGTTCAGCTAGTTATTAATAAGATTGTCTAAAAAAATTAAGACAATCACAGTGACGCACACAAGTAGAAGAGAATTCTATAAGCACAATACTAATTCTTCTTCCAAAAAAAAAACAGGTGGAAAATTGTCTTAAAAATAACATTAACAAATGTCTTCGTTTACCTGTATTGTCTCAAGTAGCAGAAAATATGAATGGCTCTATTAAATTCCCTGCCGTGGCGTGACAAGTTATTTTAGCCAGAGTAAATAATCCTACTTAAATATCACACCTTACTTGTGAACCCTCGGGGCTCTCACACCGTACGTAGGTACTGAGATTCGGATAATCTTATTTAATTTGATAAATAGCCTTACATTTTCTTCATTCTGGCTGGTATGGAATGTGATGTGAATAACTTATGTTTTCTTTTTTCAGACTGATTGTAAGGCTGGTGCATCAGATCGCGGGCTACGTGTCATGAGTCGGAGCCGATAGTTTTAAATTAAGTAAAGAAGATTTGTTATAACCAAAAAGGTATCAGTTGTGAACTTATTTGTAACAATGAAGAGGTACTAACAGCCGTAATGAGTAATTTAATTATTACTTAAACTATTCCTTATGGTGGCCACACACCATACTTCCTATCGTTCCAAAATGCATGGCGCTGCAGATTTGATCCAATACAGTTCGTCCATACACACCACACACGATCACTTCAATCTTTCCAATTGGCAGCGACGTTCACTTGAAGCCATGGCGTCACCAATAGCAGACGACGATGTTTTAGCAGTTTTACGAATTATACTCGTGGTAAAGAAACAGAAAAATAAATAAAAATCGTTTAGAGTGGTGCAAACATTGGTTATTGAAAAGACAACAGTTTACTCAAGAATTAATGGTTACGCTGAAATATTATCGTAATTATTTACGAATGAATAAACAAAACTTACGTAAAACTTCTATCGTTAGTGAAGTTATAAAACTTCTATCACAGATAAAAAATTTGACACTACTGAACTCATGACCACCACACACGGACCAATCGGCATGTTCCAATTGGCAATCAAGCCAAAAGAATCAAAATTCGATTATGCCATCAAGTTAACTGTCATGCCAATCCAAGCCCACAGACGATCAGTTCTAACTAATCCAACCGATTACGTCATGCCAATTGGAGAACGTATGGTGTGTGGCCACCATTAGTAACGAATTTGTATGGAAAACAATTACTAAGGTCTGGTTTAACAAACCATTTAATGCTTGTACGGTTGATGAGTACGGCAGTATACAGGTAAACATATACCGAATCGATTGTATTGCTTTAGAAAAATACAATGCATACGGTTGTATACAATACAATACAATCTAAAAAATAAATTCATTATTGATTTTATTAACAGAAAACGAAGATCATTAAAAAGTAGCATGCAAGAAAAAAGCAGTCTCTTTCTAGATAGAATCGAAGGACTCAATTTTATCAGATTGCAACATACAACGTGAGAGTTTACCACAAAGAGTCCCACAGTGCAGTGCGATGCGATAAAATGGCGCGCAATTTGAATAATATTACTAGAAATCTTTCTCATCAGACACTACAGCTGAAATCGACGTCGGATCAGTGAAATAAATTCTGACAAACTACGGTCGGTCTGCGGGATATTTGTTCGTTTTCTTTCAATTCGATTTTATTGGAAATAATTTAACAAGAATTTGATATTTTCTTCTATGATTCTAAAACCATTTATATTTTGTACATCAGTAGGTATTTATTGGTTTGTTTATTACATCTTAAGATCATTAAAACCCTTTGTGTTTGCAAAATGTGCATAATTAAGGACATATAACGCTCCAACCGAATAATAAACTTGCCACTTTAAATCTTTAAATCTTATATCTTATGTTGCTTAAACGCACAGTCCACATGCTGACAACGCATTTTCGTATTATTTCCAAAGCAAAAATGCAGCCGTGCCGTATCAGTACCGTTTATGTGTGGGATGACCCTTAGAGTGATAGTCCTTATAGTATTAAGTTTATTGAATCAAATTAAGTAACAGATTAAACCTGACTCGTACATAAAACCATCTATTTTGTTTCATTGTTAAACACACTAACTACAAATTCTCTCCACGAAAAGAAACCACAGCGACCGTGACATCGCACTACGTAGCTCCACACACAGAATGGACCTCAGCACACCTAATACATTGTTCAAGGCCGCCACAACTCACTAGAATATAAAATTACCAATAATCTTAGCACAGACAGACAGAACCAACTAACGAGCGCTTTGTACTGTAAATAATTTACCCGTGTATTCCGATAAATTCTTTTATTCACAATCAACGTATTTTATGTGTAAAGACGTTTTTCTTTGCTTTGAAATTCAATGGCGTACCGAATTTGGTAAACACGCAATTTCAAATTATTGGAATTCGTTCCAATTGTGATTATTCGAATATAATGTATCGACGACTGAAAAGGTTTGTTGGGGACTAATTTGTATTCTTTTTTTTATTGTATAAGCCGGTAAACGAGCAGACGGATCACCTGATGGTAAGCAATCGCCGTCGCCCATAGACACCTGAAACACCAGAGACGGTACAAGTGCGTTGCTGGCCTTTTGGGGGTTAGGAATTTAAGGGTTTTTGTGGAAATTGGGAAGATTGGAAAGGGGGTATCTGGACATCCGGTAACCTCACTTACACAACGAAACTCAACGCAAGCCTTGTTAGTCGTCGGTTTTCTGGAAGGGTGAGAATTATTAGTGTTGTGTAAAATTACATTTGATTCGGTGTTTCTAGTGAGTATAATTTCGTATGTATAATGTGAAAAAACTAAGCAAATATTTTACTATTAACCTTTAACTTTGACTTTTATAATACAATTTCAATGAATAATTCCTAAAAAAATATTGAAAGTATTGAGACATTTAACGCTTGAATTCATCGTTTTGTCTAAAATGTCAATCGAATCTTGAACTATTAAAGTTTTCACAATAATATTGTCGACCTTTAGACCAGTCAATGTAAAAACCATCCCTTTTGATTCTTATTGAAGTCAATTTAATAATTAAGTAACGGTGCGTCGTATTCCGCGCCCGCTTCAAACAGCCATCCAAACAAACAGCAGTGGTGGTCTACCACAGATGGGACCCAGGGCTGATTCCTGATCCGGCGCTACGGACTACTTAGAGAGTTTACCGGGGCTCCAGCTCGAAGAGCAGAAGTAGGAACGGGGCGACTTTTGGTCAGTAAGAGTCTGACACCCTCTCTCACCTCGCCCAAAGCGGGAGAAGTCATTTGATGATTTTCACACGTTAAAAACAGTACATTTAGGTCACTTTTTACATTAAACACATACACAAACTTCAATAACATTCAATCAGTTTAAAAAATACTACCTACTTTATTTCAACACCACAAATTCGCTTGTGAAATAAAAATCACGGAGTTGGCACGTTTATAAATAAACAAAGGCAGGTAAGTACCTACCTAAGTAGTCAGGGCCAGGGGTCATCAACCGTCGGCTGTCATACGGAACCATTTGTCCTGAATTATCGCCCACAGGCGCTAACGAGCGCGGAACCCGAAGCTTCAACGAGTACTTACCGCATTTAGGTAAGGGAGGTAAGGGATGGCCACCAAAATTAATGCTTATTTATTAGATACTTAGGTTTAATATTGCATTGGAGAGACACTGGATAGATAAATTGTAATTTAATAGTGGTCCAAATGGATCTGTCGTTCATTGGATAAATAACCTTAAGTAGGTACCTTTTAAAGTAAATTTGCAATGACAAAAATGTTGCGAATGTATAGAACTAATTATTGATGACCTCTTTTTTACACAAGTTTCGGTTCCAACGCTTTGGAACGAATTACCCTTGTATCACAAAGTTTTTACTCCAAAGTGACATTTCTATTTTGCTTCACTTTACTTAAATTCAGAACCATTTTTATAGAAAAGTAGCTGACCTGGCGAACTTTATACTGCTTCAAACATTTTATTTACCTTCCCTGGACTTTTACAAAGAATTGAAGACCAACATTAGCCAAATCGGTCCAGTCGGTCTCGAGTTTTAGCGAGACTAACGAACAGCAATAGAGATTTAATAAAATTATGTTTGTAAAATAAAATAATTATGTCACAAATACGTTATAATTTAAATTAATGGATTAATTTGAAATGCACAATCATTACTTCATTAGTACATTACTCGATTCTAGAGAAATGTTCGGTTGTAATGAATTCCGAACCAAATACATTAAATGTTGATTGAATACTTTACATTCCGTGGAACCACTCTCGGGGATTTGGCTACGAATTTTTTTTCGAATCAGGAAATCGTGTGGTTTGAATCCAAAATCCTTTTCTAAATAAATCTGTGTACTTAGATTTTTTTAATGGGACAAGCCACAACCGCCCTAAACCGCTGCTACTCTTGTAAGCCAGGATCTACTACTGTAGATCCAACCATGAAAACACCGAAACACCAAAGGCGCATAGATCAGAATATATTATTAGAGGTGAAGAAAAAGAAAACGATAGTTTCCATTTCCCTCAGTGAATCTGTTCAACTCTAAACTTTTGGTCTGTCTATAATATCTGATAAATCTTAATGATGTTTAAAAATTTGTTTTTTTTTTCTTTAAATCTTTACTACCTACAGCGAATAAATAGGGAAAATCATCATTATAAACCTATTCTCTATTGGTATGTCAATTCATGATCAATCTCAATCAATTTATGGAACTTCACAGAGTAACATTATTACTCTTTAGGGAAGACAAGTAAAAAGCCAACAAAATGCGAAAATGTTTAATGGCCAGCTACCCCGTTTTATATAAATTAAAAGAAAACTCTTTTTTGGAGTTATTCTGGTAATTATTTCTGGCAACTAAGTGCTGCAAACTGCCCGCCATTATTAGGGTTCCATGTTTAAAAAACAAACTGTGATGGCAGAATGGGGAGCATCGGTATGTCGTATGGTATCGGAAAGCAAGACCAATCGAGATGGAGAACTTATATACCCAGGTTTCCTCACGATGTTTTCCTTCACTATTTGTCAGTCGTGTTTAAATAATCTTAGAAAGTACATATGACTCGGAAAAAGTCACATTGGTACTTGCCGATGGTAGGTTTCGAACCCGCATTCTTAAACCTCCAAGTCACTACAGGAACATAACGCACCTCGTCTAACGTAACTAACGTGTCTCCTCTAGTGTTGCGGGTATCCATGGGCGGCGCTGATCGCTTACCACCAGGTGGCCATAAGCTCGTTTGCCCCGTATTCCATTAAAACACGATATTTAACTAATGATAAGTGTCAGAATTTAGAAATGTATTTTACAAAGATATATCTTATGATAATAATAATTACGGAACCCAACAGACCGGCCTCAACTCTAACTTTAGAGTTTTTTTCATAATCAGAGCGAGCACGCTATAATAATTAAATTAATGGGTGTTGACGTAATTTTCTAGAGGGTTTCATTTTTCATTTTTCATGGTTCTTTTTTGTGGTTAATATTTTTAATTAGACATGAAATACAAGATATGTATAAAGATTATAATAATTTTAGTTAATAAATGTGCCGCTCCAAAGTCAATACTAATACCTACTCTAATCATTAACACGTTTTTTTTTCATACATACATAACTTCACGCCTGTCTCTCATGAGGGTAGGCAGAAATGGACTGCCAATAACTACGAATCTTCATACTTCTTTCGAAAAAATCGCCTAATATTGTCAAACATAGGACACAATTTTGAATTCTCCAAAATTATGATCATTACACCCCACTATATTATTTCTACTGATCCCATAGGTCAACAGAGATAGAGTATAGATAGATTCACCACCAAAATACATTAACTGTTCGGAAAGACTCTTCTATACTATACTCATGTTCTATATTAATGTTAACACGTCGCCACCACAATCAAGCGACATAAAAACATCTAAATATAAAAAGTAAAATATAAAAAGTCAGCCATTATATCTATATCACCTAATTAATCATAAGTCCTGCCATGAAATGCTTCTTAATTACTTTTTCTCATCCCTACAGGAAGCAATAAAAAGCTCTGAACGCGACATCATTCTGCCAAAGGAATTAATATTACACGCTCAAACGTATCTATTTATATTAACAACTAAACACCAAAGGAATTACAACTCTATCATCTTTTTCCTAGAGTCCAATTTTCACTAGAAAAAGGTTTAGTGCGGTGCTAACTCCGTGTTCCAAATTGTACCTTACGCTAGCTACAATTAGGGTGGAGTTTTGATATTTTGGGCATATTTCCTTTAATTTTGATGCGTAAAATGTAGGTGTCTGTTCGTCAATTAGAGGAGAATTTAGGTAGGTGTTGCGCTAATTTAATATGTCATGACACCTCGGTTTGAGTACTTAATTACTGAAGAAGCAACAATATTACAAGGAGAATTTACATCTGTGACTGTATATGTACAAGGGAATTTGACAAGATGTCTGTTTGTCTTTGAGGGATAACGTCAACATTCTTACATCTGTTATTGCTTTCACAGCCATTAAGATAAATTATAATATCGCTCTGCTTTCAAACATTACGTAATTTAACAATGGCGTCGTCTTTTGTGGTGATTGTTTCAACATTATATATCTGCTGGATATTACGTACAATATCAGCTTAACCTACTAAATACTGAAACAGCTATGCATAGTTATTAACACACAAACTATATTGTTTTTTCATTTTTAACGAGATTTAAATAAATCTTGTATTTAAATCTCGTTAAAACTTTATCTAACTGAACTTTAAAAGGGGCAATGACCAATGAGTTTGTTTCGGCATTTCTTCTCAGAGTAGTCCGTTAGGAAATGCCGACCTCATCTAGATTTTTGTTTTATACATACAATAATTTTAACGTGTGCTCTTTTTTAGGCAAAAATAAATTCATTGTTTCATTGTTTACACAAATAAGTATTTTATTATAATCCAGAACATATCATAATAACACAAAAAGTACATACGTTTTACACATTTTTATATTACAAACATTCATATTACACACACACACATACACACAGGTCAAAAGCCCTGCGCATTAAAGCAACTTTCACATCAGACGGAAAACACGTCAAGCGTATTATCGGCGTACCTATGATCTACGCACTGACGCATCATCGGTTGTGTGAGGGTAAATGTGAAAGGTTGAATGTCTTATCATACTAGCTACTGCACTGCTCAGCTCCTATTGATCGTAGCGTGGTTTTTTATAACCTACAATCTTACTTAATAAATGACCTAACCGAACGACCTGAATTTAGACTGCAGGGTTGGGGCCGTGGCTGGATAACCGGCTGCCGCGCAACGTGTGGCGGGTTCGATTCTCGCACGGAATAACTATTCGTGTGTGGTTTCGGGTCTCGGTGTCATGTGAATGTGAAATTGTATATTTGTAACCGCACCTACGACACAAGAGAAAATCCTAGTGTGAGGCAATGTTTTTTTAAAAGACATAACGATGATAACGATAGCGATGAGCTCAAAAAAACTATGAGGATTTGAAAGAAAGCGCATTCAAATACACAAACTTTTCAGCTTAAGATTTGAGATTTATCTGTTCTGGCGTTCGCATGTATCTGAACCGCGTCCACGCGACGTTTCTTCCGTCAGATGTGAACCTTCCCTAACACGAACAAGGTGAAACAATAACATCCACTATCAGTAACCTCACACTCAGTTCAGTTCCCTGTAATCTGACATTAGAGCGGTTATCGAATCGATTAAACCTTAAAATAATATCCACACTGATACCTGTGATAACGCCTTGTGATAGACGAGTACATACACGTGTTCTTGTTGATAACACCGTCAACTGAAGCTTTCATTCATGTTTAGTATAGTGCTTTTCTATAGAATAGAATCATATTGGTTATACGACGGGATTCAGTTACAGGACACATTCGTTAATAATCATCATCATAATCATATCAGCCGTAAAACGTGTACTATTGAAAATAGGCTTCCCCCAATGACTTTCAGATAGGCCGGTTGAAAACGACCACCTTCCATCGGCTCCCTGCCACCTTAATCAGGTCGTATATCCACCTTATGGGTGGATGTCCTGCGTTGTGCTAGCTGGTGCGCGGCCTCCACATGAGAATATTTATGCGGCATTTTTAAAAAACATTGCCGGACACTAGGATTTTCTCATTCATGTGTCGTGGATGCGTTCACAAACATACATATGACCCCTAGACCCTAAACAACAATTTGTTGATCACACAAAGATTTGCTCCGTGCGGGAATCGAACCTTTTTGGTAGCCAAATGAATCTATCTAGTCATATCTCAAAAAAAATGAGCTAACGGCAACAGATAAGCTTAACTGAATTATAACAAAGACTCTAGAAATCACTACCTCATACTCACTTACCTCATTGAATGCCAACCTTAAACATAAACAAGGAGACTACCCTTTAAACTAACTACCCAATCTCCTATAAAAGTGGTTAGACCCTAAAGACACCTTGAGGAATAGACCCCTTGACCTATTAGCATTCAGGACCACGCCAACCCTTCCGTAACCTTTAAAATTTTATCATCCATAGCTTCTGGCGCATTTAAATACCGTTTTGAATTTCAAATCACTTTTATATTTACTGCTGATCTCATACTTATTCATATTAGTCTAATGCTGTCCGACTAAGATAAAAAAGAGGTTCGTTTTTACGGGATGAAAGAATAAGGATAGATGTTACAGCTTTGTCAGAGGTCATTTTAAGGACAGTTCGATGACTATATTAACATAATTATTAAGATTTTGTCTATATTTTCTTGAAGAAACATGTACTGGGTACTTAGTCTTTAACTCTCAATCAGTTAATAACTAGGTTTCCATTTTATAAAACCTTTTTTTAAGGAAAAATCACCCAATTATTTCTTCTTCAAGGCAAGAGAGTATATCAGTCTCTTCCTGACTAAATCCACTTCGGCCGGCAGTACACTTGTAACGTCAATCGGGTGTAAAAAAAATATTCCTCTACTTTTAAATAAATAATTGATCACTAACATTTGCACACCCGTCGCGTCGTAAAGACGCAAATAGGTTAAGCCAAGATCTCAAATGTAGACTTATTTAGTTCGTCTAGACAAGTTCTAGTTTATAGTTTGTATGTTTTCTGCTTTAACTTTTGACTAGATTCATTAATATGTATTTATGTTTAGTCGCAATACTTGTTAATGAATGAAACTTTACGATAGTCTGACCACAAAATTTATAGCAGTGGGTTTCAAGTAAATGTTGCAAACTTTTATAACTTTGAACAAACAAAACTGAAAACTTCAAAAGCTTCAGTCAAAAATCACAGTACTAAGTTCAATGATGACTATTAATAGAGAAACAATCAATGGAACATTAAGTTTGTGCCTCTATGAATATACCCAGTTTTATTCTGTAAGCGTTCACGCGCTTGTTCCTTTTTAACCCCCGACGCAAAAAGAGGGGTGCTATGTTATATTCATTCCATTATCGGCCACGTACGAAAGTGGTGATGATAAAAAGTTAGGCGCGTGAAAGTTAGTATCTATTATCTCTATCTTACTCAAAATAAGAAAATTTTATACCAAAACAGATTAAAGAACGCTATGACGAATACCAAACTATGAACTTACCAGTTCAAACTTAATATAACAATAGTGTGAATAACCGAACACTACATACTATATCTATACATATAATAAAATCGTAGAAAAGTGCTGTCTGTACATTGAAAATAAAAATAAAAAAAATAGCAGGGGTTATTGTTATGTCGATGTCGAACCCAAAAATGTAATTAACTTTTTTTTTGTCTGTTTGTCTGTTTGTCTGTTGGTCTGTTTGTCTGTTTGTCTGTTTGTCTGTTCGTCTGTGCGCGCTAATCTCAGAAACGGCTGATCCGAGTTGGATGCGGTTTTCACGAATATATTGTGGGATGCTTAAATTTACATTTAGTGTTTGTTTCATGTCAATCGGTTCATAAATAAAAAAGTTATGTCAAATTAAAGAATCACGTCGAACATTCTATGCTTATACCATTAATCTCCGCAACTATTTGACGGATTTGGTTGAAATTTGGTACAGATATAGTTTAGAACCTTTTTTTTTTTTTTTTTTGAGGGGGGAAAATCATCCAATGACTTCTCCCGCCTTGGGTGAGGCGGGAGGGAGTGTCAGACTCTTACTGACTAAAAACCACCCCGTTCCTTCTCCTGCTTTGAGCCGGAGCCCCGGTAACCTTTTACGTTGTCCGCAGCTCCGGATCAGGCATCAGCCCTACTGGGCCCCATCTGTGGTGGTCTTATAGAGGTGCGCGCGGAACGCGACGCGCCGTACGCACGGGTCTGGTTCTGGTCGGGCGGCGAGCTACCCTTGCTCGCCGTCCGCAGACCCGCACTTACGGTGGCCGGAGATCGTCACGCGATCCCCGACGCCCGGAGTGTCTTCTGCGGCGGCTGGGGCGTGAGGAGGATCGTTCCCTCACGCGCTCCGCCTCCTCCTTAGCTAGCATAACTGCTTCGCAGAAGGAGGAGACGGCGTCCCATTCCCCCTCGCTCCGCACCATGGCCTGAACCAAAGCCGGACGCGAGAGGTCACCGTCGCCGATCACATCCCTAAGGACACGGCGGTGCTCAGCCCATGCAGGGCACACCGCTACTGTATGCTCCACCGTGTCCTCCGGGTGATCAACGCAATGCCGACACCCGGGCATTTCCTCCCGCCGAATCCGAAACAGGAACCTACCGGAACTTCCGTGTCCGGTAAGCACCTGCGTCAGGCGGTAGGTGAGGACGCCGTGACGCCTCTCTAGCCACTCCTCAAAGAGGGGACTTACCGCTGCTATAACAGCGAGCCCAATAGTTTAGAACCTTAGAAAGGACATAGATATATCTTTATTTCAAAAATAAAAAAATAAAAATAAGAAATAAATTATTTATAAATAATTCTATGTCGATCGTTACACGACTTCGGTTCATGTTATTGTTTTAATTCATCGAAAAAAAGTAAATAAATAGTAAAAAGGTATGAAAAAAATAATATCAATATAATAAAACATTTAGTACAAAGAAAATGCTCTAACGGAGTATAGATAATTCTATGTCGATCGTTACACGACTTCGGTTCATGTTATTGTTTTAATTCATCGAAAAAAAGTAAATAAATAGTAAAAAGGTATGAAAAAAATAATATCAATATAATTAAACTTTTAGTACAAAGAAAATGCCCGAACCGAGTATAAATAAATAATCCAAGTTGTCTTTATCCTCGATAGATGGCGTTGGGATCGAAATAGATCGCGCTATGGTTTCGTTACATTCATTTGGTTGGGTATCGGCCGAGCGCTTCGGTACTATTGTAGAAAAAGTGTATTATCAGTCGTATGATTATTTGTCTGTAGTGGTCCTGCTGTTTCGTATATTCTAAATTGGTTTCGTTGTATTTGTCAATTAATAAGTTTATTTGTTGGGTTTTCCTGGTTTTTTGGTTAAACTATTTAACGTAGGTTTAGTTTGATATCGATTATTAGTAGTTACTGTAGTTAGTTTGTTTAATAAAATTGTAAGTCTAATTTATAAATTAATTAGATTAGATTTAAGTCGTTTCTTTTAAATTATTTAGTTTAAGCTTGGTTATTATAGCATAGAGGATAGGTTGTAATATAGTTTCTTTTTTAATTGTTATAAATTCGTAATTCGTAGCTTTCTTTAGTTTTAAGTTAGTTTAAGTCCGTTTTTAAACTATTTTTTCAATGCCCTAAGTGAGTATACATCTATTAAATTCAAACGCAGAGCTCATTATGTTGATTTTTGAAGAGTTCCCTGGAATATCTTCCACATCTCATTTTTGAAGAGATCCCGCGAGATCGGGAACTATGTGGTTTAAACCAAAAATTTGCCGGAAGTCACTATTCCACGCGAACGAAGTCGCGGGCAAAAGCTAGTACTTTAATAAATTCAACCACTAACAAACAAGAGGTAACAAACCTAATGAAAAATAACTCCCTTCACTCCCTCTTTCAAAGGTAACCGACCTTGGGAACTTTCAAACGATACCCAAAAGTTCTACTCATTTCCAATGTAACGTATAGTTTTATAGACCGCAATAAAACAACCCTAAGGTCGTTAATCGCATCTCTTTTTGTTACTGACACCCTGGTACCTTAAGACGGGAACATCAGACTGTTTCATGGAATTTAAGAGATGGGTTTTATATCCCTCACTTTCGTCTTATGAGGGAATCTTCTGAATTGTTTGTTTTTGGCAAAATACTAGAAGATATAAATGGAAGTTTCTAGGTCTTTGAAGGTAGTTAATGGTGAAGCTCTTGTCAAGATATAAAACTAACTTAGGAAGGCAATCGATAAGGCAATAAATTTTCCCAGTACGAATGAAGATTTTATCTTAATAGACACTTCTTTTAAGCTATCTAAATAAATAAGGGTATTTCAGTAAAATTTATGAAAAATTGTGAACTAACATTTAAAATACAACATTTGTCAAAGTCGTATTATAATGAAAGAAGTTCATTTGCTGTCAGTTTTAATTTATTACTGTTTAAACTTTTCTTTAATATTTATTGTAGTTCTAATGCCCTGGTATTTAGTAAATGTTTTAAGAGGTTAACTACTTATCGTAGTAGTTTAATGACTTGTTTATAATGAGTTATAGCGATTATGAAAGATTTGCTTACAGTGAAATGTTGTTGTTTTCAAATATCAAACTATTATTCGTTTTTATTGCCACTATAATGATGTAAACAAGATATTATGAAGTTATGAGAAAACATCAAATAATGACCGACAAATTGGTTCAACCAAACGCGAGATAATCGCACATAAACTTACATGCGAAACTGAGAACCTCCTTTATTTGAAGTTGGTTAATAAAACTGTTGAATCGTGACAGACTGAGACAGAAACTTTCTTCAGAAATAAAACTAAAGAAGTGAATAAATAAAAGGTATACTGCGATCCCAAAAGTGAAATCTGAGAAAATTATAATAATATTTCTCGCAGGAAAAATCTAAGAAAGTCAGCAAGAGAAAGTTTTAGCGTACGTTCATGAATACAAATTGCAATTTTTCGTAACAAACATTACGTACAAACGGGAGATGTTTCTTCACAAATGTGAATTATTTTTAAGAAGAATGAGGGAATATTATTTATTAGAATACATACAAAACTCAAGCCTTGCCGCATGGGGATAGGTAGAAACTACAGACAGAGTATTATCCCTGCAGTTGTTTTATTGTCTTGGCCTTATTTTGCATCCTCTAAACATATTCAGTAGACGTAAGCAGTCTTTTCAATACACTATAAGAAACGATACTAATAGATTCAGCGATTTTGCAGTACATACAGGATGTAAACGGAACGCTTTTTTTGTTATTTTTATAATTTTAAACGTTTTAGTTTTCATGTTATTCATGCAACATCAGCCTTAAGCAGTTCATTACAACTATTATTATATAAAATAAACATTGAATTCCCTAAAAATAAATCTCGTTGTTTACCGTAATCTGTTTGCGGTTTTTAGGAGCCTTTCGTTTACACCCTGTATATTATATTTCTTCTAATTTTCGATTTTATAGTTTACTACGAAATAAGGTTTAACACACTCTTAAAGAATTACATATATATAGCAAATTATATGCAATCCACTATCTGTAACAGGAAATAAAACAAACTAATCAGACGAAATAAACACAAATTCAAATTATATTGTCTTGCGTCAAAGGCTTATCATGTTATCATGCCATCGGGAGATAAGCTGGATTCTGTGAGAGAACACCGTAACCGAACGAAGGATAATGTACGATAACTGTGACCTTGAGACTACCTCCAGACCTTCAGTATTATATATATTTATGTATATTACCTATATATGTGTGATCCATGATGAAAGAGGATCTTCCTTGACTTAAGATTATCGTCTGGTTTGGCGAGGGATTCCGTTTTTAAACTATTTCATGAATAGTCGATTTCAAGGTTTTGAGTCTTAATTTTTTTACGAGAATCTACCTTCGGGTAGTAATTTCAACGTCAATAATTCTAGTGAAATGTAAATACGGACACTGGCAAGACAACCTTTTTCAAACTGCTAATTCTATAATTGGATTGGAAAATCCATTAGATTTTAAATTATATTGATGTAACAATAAAGAATTTTGCGTAAAAAAACAGCTTGACCTGCTGGCTTCTGTACATTGTATACAATTCTACGTAGCTTGGGGGAAAAACTGCGTGAAAATGTACGCAACGACCAAGTAAAGTTATAATAAAGTTTGCCGCCGACACGGTCGCCGGTCGCCTCGTCATGTCACTTTGAAACGTAATTTTAAAATCGCAAGCGTGAAGCGAGGTTCGCCATTAATTAATTAATCAACCCATAAGGGAGGACATGAAAACGAAATGGGCTTTAAAACGAGTATAATGTTTTGGAATGATGAGAATTTTCCCGCACATTTATTTTAGGAAATACCCCAACACATTGACAAGTCCTTTAAGGTAAGCGTCCACAGGCCCGCATCGTACGCATCGCACGCATTCCGTATGACGTCATCAGTACGTATCGCATGTAGGCATTGCCGATGATGCGGTCCGTACGATGCGGATCAATGAACGCAGTTGTATGAGTTTCTATACAAGACAAACTAAAATCCGCTGCGTACGATGCGGGCCCATGGACGCGTACCTTTAATGCTTTCTTTTTTTTATTTCCCTGACACGTCCTTTGTGACGTTCTGTTTTCAAAACAAATATGAAATACGTGATGACAGTGCAGTATAACAACAAACATGGTTCGCAAATATCGTCTCGTTTTACTACTCAGCACATGAAAGAAGCCAATAAAATTATAAACAACACCAAGAGTAAAAAAAAATAACAATTTCTAAATCCGAACTAGAGTTGCGAGCGCACGAGACCGGGGCGGTGTTCTCTTACAAATCGTGCACATTAAAGCACACACCATCTCGTCTGCACGTCTAGCCATAACAATAATACAGTCTAGGATACACTATTAGTGTAGCATGAAAGGTCAAATTGTCTGGAATTTTCTAGAAAATTATCTTCATCGGCCAGAAAATTTGCGAAAATAGGCACTGCTGAAAAAAGTTCTCTTAAGGAAGAGTTTTCTAAGATCCTAAAGTTTGGTATGAGACTTGGTACATTACCAAAAAAATTAAAAGTAATATATCGCACCCCTAGATAAAGACTCCGGTAACTCAAAAAGTGCACGTTTTGAGTTAATGGCCTTTTCAAATCCTCGTATCGAGTGTCTACACGGACATACAACTCATGAAACAATATCGTCCACCATTTTTTTCTTTTCTTTTGTAGAAATTTCAGATTTTCTTCATTTCTGAAAAAACTGTTTTTTTGAGTTACCTGAGTCTTCATCTAGTGGTGCGATATATTGCCGAAACATTGTTAGCAACAGTTAGTTTTAAGACTTACTCTCGACATTGCTGTACTCAAAGACCGTACCGTACCTTAACTATTACTTAGTAATGATTTTGTTCGGAAAACAATTGCTAAGGACTGGGTTAAATCACTATTGTCATGACTCTGTGTACGACTGTGTGTTACCTATTACCAGTAATGTAAGTCTTAAAACCTCACATCACATCAACAGCCTATTAGTGGCGCCTGCTGACCAAAGACCTCTTTTCGCACAGAGAAGGTTTGAACATTAATCACCACGCTTGCCCAATACAAATAACTGCGATTATATGCGAAAAACTTACCTATTACTTAACAATATAGAAAATTACTAACTTCAAATGACTAAATCCTTGCAAAACTCGTCAGTGCCATCCCTAAACGCTTTCCCGATCTCATTTAAATCTGTCAAGTTGTTCGCAGTGAATATAAAGTTTTTCTTTACATCCCCCTAGGTAATAAACAGTAAAACTGTGTAGTTCCGGTTCGTAAATGGAGCTATCTTATTTATTTTATGACTGCAACAAGAGCAATATATCTTTAGTTGTAAGATGGAGTCGGGGCTCAGGAACAAGCTCAGACTATTAACACGGAGAATACATCTTTTAATTACTCTTACTTTGTTGATATGGACTTTAATTTATGTGTATGTTATAAAAAGAATATGTATGTTTCCAAAAAAAACGTAATAGTAATATGTAATTATTTAGAAAGCTATCAATTAATACATAATTAATTACATTTTACCTCATTACTGGTTCCCATGGGAGTAGGCAGAGACAATGGAACGCCAAGTGCTACGAATCTTACCTACCTCTTGCACTTTATTAACAGTCATCAGTCTTTTCGTGCATGCTCATCTGTTAAGGGTACTTTTAATGTAGCCCTTCTTTAATATATATCTAATCATTTAATACATAATTATAATTCATTAATTTTTATCAATGGATTACTGTAATATTAAGCATGCTTGACCAGGTGAAATGTAAGGATCTCAAAAATATTGTATTATCTTTAATGTACCACAGTTCTAGCAAACGAAATCTATTTGTTTTAAGAAATTCGTGCTGATATGGAGTATTCTTAGCGTATGTACAAACATTTTATTAATAATTTTATGATTACTTGCAAATAAGTATATAAATCTCTATGTAGCGACAATATGGTCGGTGTACTACAAACGAAAACACGACGAAACCGTCACGTAATCACGACTCACGACAAATCTCCGCTTCCTTCCTTGTCCCAGTAATTGTCTTATTTATTGCCCACAATACTGATCAAGGGGGAGCGTGTTGGATTGTAAGTCTTCAAGGTGCTATCGTAATAAACATGTTTTGTGGTGGTCTTTCTGTTTGGTGTCTGCAACTTACCTGTTGACAAAGAGAAATAAGAATTAATTATATTATGTAGTATATTATGTCTCTTTTCAAGGTGCAAGCAGACGATTATGTTTCTTCTTTAAAAACGATATTCATAGCAACACTTCAGTACCCTTAGTACGAGATTACGTTTAAAATAATCGAAATGAAAGCATGATTGGCCGGTTCGAAAAACTAACCAATCAGAGCGCCAAACGCGCTCTCGTTTAAATGTAAACACATACTAAGGGTACAGATCAAAAGTAGTTCCTTATTGAACTACAATAACACTAATAACAGTATCAAATAGAGGAATTGAAAGTCAGCAAATCAATTACAGGTACACTTAAATTAAAACGAACCACTGAAATCTACATTGCAATACAAAGATTTATCCGAACAAAGGTTTGCCAGGAAATTAAACAAGCACTTCTTTAATCACATCGGAAGAAAAAACAGAAGCCTGCGTGCCTCTGCTCAATAGGACAATCACGACAACCTTATCACAAGGTGGTAAGGTTCATTATTCAACTACGTGAGGTTAATACGGCCTGTTGGAGTTGCCGTCTTGAAAATTGAATCAATTTGCGTTAAGAGCAAATTGCGCGAGAAGGGAGATTGGCAGTTTCTTTTTTTTTCTTCTAATCGAGTTAAATCAGACTCTGTTATCACTTGTCTAATGGACGGTGACCTAAATAAAGACAATGGATTGTATTGGTAGGTACAGTCTGCAAACTAAGTTGGTATTGGAGACTGAACAATGGCCGAAATCAATTTCAAATATCTGTATCTAACGTGTTTGATGAAGATAGTTGAGATAACAGTGCCTGAGCACGTCGATTGAATAAAATTGTAAGAAAAACATTAATTTCACACGTAAAAGTATTGTTAACAACCACTGGGAACACCAGACGCATCTAACCTAATATTATTTAATTATATTAAGTATTACTCATATTATATATTAAACCTCTTTTATGATTTCAAAAAGTAAATAAAGTAATTTAAAAATAATTGTTTAAAAATGGAACGTCGAGGTTTTTAAAAATAAAAATGGCGGGAAATTGTTAAAAAAAATTGTTCGATGACTGAGAATAAATTTGTATTTGCTGAAAAGTTTTTAAATTTAATTTTATCTTGAATTAACACTTCAGAAGTGGGATATTTTCGAAATGTGTGGACCTTACATGGGAGGATTGGGGAAACGACAAAGAAACTACAGTAAGACAAAAAGTTCATGGATAATGGATTTTTTTTCGGAAGACGATGAACAACGCACGAAGGTCAAAACAAGACACGTTGCCCTTCGTGATGCTGAAGTCATACTAAAATTTCTATGAGGATAGCAACAGCAATGTGACTGGGTGGCTTCACAAAATCGATCACTTGGGAGATATTTATGGATGGGATGACACTGACCGCATATTTATCATGCAACTTCGATTACGCGGTTCCGTAAGGGATTGGTACGACGATCTAGAAGAATATAATATGTCGTGGGAAGAGTGGAAGAATACACTACACACTGCTTTTCCTAGATCGACTGATTATGCTGACAAACTGGAGCGAATGCTGGCCAGAACAAAAGAAGACAAAGAGACAATGACTAAATATTACCACGAGAAATTGTCCCTACTACGAAAGTGTAACATCTACGGTGAAAATGCTATTTCGTATATAATTCGAGGCTTGCCGCTGGAGTTGAGGGCTAATGCAAAGGCATACAGTTGTGAAACTCCCGAACAACTGTATTATGGCTACTTATCGGCACTGGAGAACCTGAAACCCGTGGTTTCAACCAGTACACGTAGATCTTCATGGGTGAGAGGAAACGCTGTGCAATGGAACTTCAATGGAACTTCGACTGTTCAACAACAGCCCAAGAATTGCTATGTTTGCCGGCGTCCAGGACACGAAGCAAAGGATTGCAGACAACAACAGCGCTGCGAGAACTGTCGGCGCAACGGACACACCACGGCTACGTGCTGGTTTGCTCCGAGTTCTTCACGCCATCAGCAACAAAAGGTTAGCCATGTAATGCATATAACTTATGACATATTTTGTGACATTTATAAGAGAACTGTGATCGTTAATAATCGCCAGATAGTAGCGTACGTCGATACTGGTAGCAAACTGAACATTCTTTCAATTTTGCGAGCAAAAGATTTACAATTAGAGATTCAACCTAGCGCTACAGTTATGAAAGGTTTTGGCGGCGCCTGTGTGAATTCATTAGGCACGTGTTATCTATTCTGTGTGTTGCAATAGACAATGTCGAACTAAAAGGCGCAGTAGAATTGACTAGCTGTCTTACATTTGATGTTGATTTAATAATTGGCCAAACAATGATTAATACTGACAATATAAGTTTAATAACTTCTGCTACTTCTATTCGTTTTGTGCAAAATAATGCTTTACAAGAAATATTTACTGACATTAATTTGAAATCATCAGATTTTAATAGAAAATACCCAATCTATTTAAAGCACTCCGTAAATATTCTTAAAGGGAACCAGGTATTCGTAGAAGTATATATTGATTGTGATATAGAGTTACGAGCAGAGTCCACATTTTTGACACGAACTGTATGGGTGCAATTAGGTAATATAATGTATTTCATACCTGCAGCTGTCATCAAGTCGCACAATACCTATTTAAAAATTCTTAACTTAGGTAATGTTAATCTGTCGTGGGGCGCTGATAAATTAATAGCTAGAGCAGAACTAGTAACCATGCCAGAGACGAGTAGTGAGCCTGTGGTTCTTAATATAGACAAGTATCAGACAGATAGTTTACAAATTCATCTTTCAGATATAAACGTGGGCCAGATTAGTGACACTGAAAATGAGCAATTACTACAGCTGTTAAACAAATACTCTCATTCGTTTGCTAAAAATACTAAAGATTTAGGATGCACAGACCTTATAAAAATGCATATTCGTACTATTAATGACAAGCCAGTACATTGTAAGCCTTATAGGTTGTCTCACAAGGAGAACGAAATAGTAAATAGTAAAGTTAAAGATTTACTAGATGCAGGTATAATAAGGGAGTCAATGTCAGATTACTCTAGTCCCGTAGTGTTAGTGAAGAAAAAGGGAGGTGATTATAGACTTTGTGTAGACTATAGGGCACTTAATTCCAACACCATTAAAGACCGTTATCCATTGCCTCATATAGAAGATCAAGTAAATAAGCTGTCGGGAAAATATTACTTTACGACATTAGATTTAGCACAAGGCTACTACCAAGTAGGGATGCATGAGGATTCAATACATAAGACTGCATTTGTAACTCCGTCGGGCCAATATGAATTTCTTAAGATGCCGTTTGGATTGGCTAATGCCCCGGCTATATTTTCCCGTTTAATTCAAAGGACACTTGGTAGGGTAGATCAAAATATTGCTTTGTATCTTGACGACGTTTTGTTGCCAACTGTATCTGTACAGGAGGGATTAAAGTTACTGGAAAAAGTACTGCAACTACTAACAGAGGCCAATTTAAAATTGAACCTAAGCAAATGTTCTTTCCTTAAAAGTACTGCTACATATTTAGGCCACGAAATTTCGGCTGGCACTATTCAACCAGGCGAAGCTAAAGTCAAATGTGTTGCAAGATATAGTCCACCACGGAATGTGCACGAAATTAGGCAATTTATAGGGTTAACTTCGTACTTTAGGAAATTTATAAAAAATTTTGCTCAGATTGCACGTCCCCTTACAGAATTGACTAAGAAAGATGTTAATTGGCATTGGGGGGTCGATCAAGAAAATGCTTTTGAAACTCTTAAGCAACGTTTAATTGAAAGACCGGTTTTAGCCATATATAACTCAGAAGCTAAAACCGAATTACATACAGATGCCAGTAAAATAGGCTTGGGCGGTATACTAATGCAATATCAGTTAGATGGCAGTTTGAAACCAATAGCGTATTTCAGTAGAGTCACAAGTAAAGAGGAAAAACACTATCATAGTTATGAACTTGAAACACTAGCCGTCGTAGAGTCTCTTAAACGTTTCCGTGTTTATTTAATAGGTATTCCAGTTAAGGTCATTACGGACTGCTCAGCATTAAGAACTACCCTTATTAAAAAAGATTTAATCCCTCGTATTGCTCGATGGTGGCTGACGATCCAAGATTACAACTTAGAGATTGAGTACCGGCCAGGTGACCGCATGAGACATGCAGACGCATTAAGTAGAAATCCCATACCAAATACAGTTCTAATGATTGATAATTCAGATTGGTTAGTAACTCTTCAAATACAAGATGATAATATCCAAAATGTAATTACTAGGCTTCGTGATAATTCTGACCGTAACTTGACTGCAAATTATATCGTTAAAGATGGGATCTTATTTAGGAAAACTATTGCTGGAGAACGGTTCGTTATTCCTAAGCTTGCCAAATATGGACTATTGCAGAAACTACATGATCAAATAGGGCACCCAGGACTTGAGAAGTGTGAACAATCTATTAAAGCGCAGTTCTGGTTCGAAGGCATGACTAAGTTTATTAGAAAATACATTAATTCTTGTCTACAATGTGCTTTTAATAAGGGCAATTATGGGAGGTTACAAGGTGAACTCCATCCAATTGAGAAACCTGCAATACCTATGCATACGATTCATGTCGATCACTTGGGTCCTTTCGTTAAAACGCGTAAAGGGAATACGTATATTCTTGTAGTTATTGACGCTTTTACCAAATTCGTGTTTGCCCGACCTGCCAAAAATTGTAGCTCAGTAGAAACAATTAGACTTCTTAAAGAAATTATCATGCAGTTTGGCTATCCGGTTAGAGTTATCACTGACAGAGGTAAAGCTTTTACTAGTAGGTATTTCAAACAGTTCTCTGAAGAAAACCAATTTAAACATATTTTAAATGCTATAGCCAGCCCCCGATCAAACGGACAGGTCGAAAGGGTCAATCGAACTTTACTGAATGGATTAAATACTATGTCTGAAAATGAATGTACATGGGATAATAAATTAGACGATGTAGTTTGGGGAATTAATAATACGCCAAATGCCACTACTGGATTTTCACCCTTTAATTTGATGTTTGGTCACAAAAACTCCCGTTTTCCATCTTTTCCGATTGATTCACCATCAACCTCTGTAAGTCAACAACAAGAATTACAGAAAAATAGAAACACAGCTAAGTGTCGTATGGATAGAAACATGATAGCTATGAAAAATAGGTTTGATAGCAAACGGAAAAAATGTATGAAATATAAAGTTGGACAACTTGTTCTGTGGAAAGGAGGCATAGCTAGAGATCCAAAAGCTGGGGTTACAAAAAAACTTAGTGGGTTATATACAGGTCCTTACAAAGTCTGTAAAGCAGAAGATTCCATAGACCGTTACACTATAACAAGTATTAAAGGTATGAAGGGTTATAAAAGGTTTAGTGCAGTAGTACGTGGGGAGACCTTGCGGCCTTATAAAACCACTATATCTGAGGATGACAGCTCAGGTAGCGACCACGAAATAGATAGGGACGACTTAATTGATCTTCTTGAAAGTTAATTTTGCCTACTAATTGACAAATACTTTACTCGGCGTCAAGAATGTTTCTTCTTCATTATGAATGAAAATGTTACTTGTTATGCATTATGTCGCATTTAGGAAAGACAATAAATTATTATGCAAACTCAGCTGTATTATTTGTATCATCAAAAATATTGCAATTAAAAGTCCATGTAAATATATAGAGTATAGGTAGCCTTTTGCTCAAATTCAGTCAACATTGAAAAGAATAACTGGGTACTAGTCCTAAGCTAATACCATCTGCTAATTAAAAGGACAGCTGTGTGATCAAGTCCTGTATTAAAAGGACAGCTGTGTGATCAAGTCCTTGATTAAAAGGACAGCTGTGTGATCAAGTCCATTATTAAAAGGACAGCTGTGTGATCAAGTCCTGTATTAAAAGGACAGCTGTGTGTTCAAGTCCATGATTAGAAGGACAGCTGTGTGATCAAGTCCGTAATTAAAAGGACAGCTGTGTGATCAAGTCCATGATTAAAAGGACAGCTGTGTGATCAAGTCCATGATTAAAAGGACAGCTGTGTGATCAAGTCCTGTATTAAAAGGACAGCTGTGTGATCAAGTCCATGATTAGAAGGACAGCTGTGTGATCAAGTCCATAATTAAAATGACAGCTGTGTGATCAAGTCCATGATTAAAAGGACAGCTGTGTGATCAAGTCCATAATTAAAAGGACAGCTGTGTGATCAAGTCCATAATTAAAAGGACAGCTGTGTGATCAAGTCCATGATTAAAAGGACAGCTGTGTGATCAAGTCCAGTATTAAAATGACAGCTGTGTGATCAAGTCCATAAATAAAAGGATAGCTGTGTGATCAAGTCCATTATTAAAAGGGCAGCTGTGTGATCAAGTCCATAAATAAAAGGATAGCTGTGTGATCAAGTCCATTATTAAAAGGACAGCTGTGTGATCAAGTTTTTGATTAAAAGGACAGCTGTGTGGTCAAGTTCTCGATTGAAAGAACGGCTGTGAGAACACTGTCCGTTCCTTAGATAAGCTGTATTGTATGTAAAATGTAATTTACCAGGGCTGCCTCTTAAACTATTAATACTGTATACAAATGATACTGCTGGACGTTTTATTTGTTTCAGGAATTTGCATCTACAACCGGAAACCGCAGCGAAGACCGTGGGACACGTTCTACACAGGATGGCCGAGTGTTAACAACCACTGGGAACACCAGACGCATCTAACCTAATATTATTTAATTATATTAAGTATTACTCATATTATATATTAAACCTCTTTTATGATTTCAAAAAGTAAATAAAGTAATTTAAAAATAATTGTTTAAAAATGGAACGTCGAGGTTTTTAAAAATAAAAATGGCGGGAAATTGTTAATTAAAAAAATTGTTCGATGACTGAGAATAAATTTGTATTTGCTGAAAAGTTTTTAAATTTAATTTTATCTTGAATTAACAGTATATAACAAATGACGTGAAACGAAGTTAGGGTATTCTACTGGCCCCAAGTGACTAACGGGTGTGCAGGCAACCAGTACAATATTATGGTTTAGTTTTGATTTAAAATGAAAAAAACAGTTTGGTTCGCAATTTGTTTTATAACTTAAGTATACCTAATTATCAATCTCAAGAGTACAATTTTAAAAGAAAATATCCGTATGCTGTGAATTAACATCGTCATAACATTATTTTTATTTTTAAAGAGATCCTATTCGACCTCCTAAAATCTTCACTTTGTATTTTCGTTTGTATTGACCAAATATATATTTATTTTACTTTTCCAAAAAATCGTATTTTTTCGCTGTCGAGCCAGCTGTCACAATGAATTAAATTCAATTATTCATTTCATTACTTTTGTTTGAAATGGTCAGCACTTAATGAATCACGTTCCATAGTTCGAGTCATTTCGAATTTAGTTCACTTTATGTCCAAATGTAGTAAATCTATTTTAGTTTTATATTTTCCAAGTCAAATGTGTCAAACTCTAAAGTGCTTCGTTAATTTGAAGCGGACCGATTTAATTTAATTTCGGTTTATAACTGCCGACCGTTTCAGTCCGTAATTTTCGAATATTTTAGTAGGTTTTAATTTTAGTTTTTTATCTTTAGTAATATCACCATTAAAAAAGTTCAGTAATGTGTATAATGATAATTAATAGATGTTATCTGTTTCACAGAAATATTATCGTTAGAAATTACATTGAAATTAATATTCCAGTTTCCAATGAATTTAAACGATCGATTTTAGATTTCAACCAACGATAATTACATTCCTAGTACAATATTTATTACTTGAATTTTTACGTTTCTCATATTCCAATTCTACTGTTCATATTTACATTACATTACAAACATATTAAATCCACTTAAACATTCCGACTTATATCTGTCACTACGGATTACACATCTCACTCCAAAAATGTTTAATTTAAATATCATTTATTAAAATATTCAATATGAACGTCAAAAATAAATTTGTAAATAGAAAAATAAATTAAATTTGAGTCTCAAAAGTTTGACGACTTCTTAATAAAAATAAAAGTGGCAATAAATATCTATTATGATATTATAGTAGAGGATATTTAATATTAGAAAGAGGTCGGAACCGGCCATGTCAACGGGTTGACGTCATTTCTGACACTGGCAGCTGATATTTCAAATTTAGAATTTTAGATTGGGAATCGAATAGGTTCGAAATTTAAAAGTTATCTTTATTTTATTTTTGAAATGCCTATAAGTACCAGGAATTTTACTGGGCGTAATTTTACTTGGCTTGAATGAGGAAGATATTACCTGTAGAGAAAAAGATATCTACGAGAAACTTATTCCTATCTACTATAAAATTAACCATTAATCTATACCTTTTTAACAAGTTTTATACTAAATGTGTTTAATATAACATTTTTAAGTAGAAAATGCAAATGAGACACCAAAATAAAAATCAATTTATGCCGAGAGGGGATACAATGGCGTACTCCGTGGTAAAGGCGGCACAATTTTCAACACGAGCGAGTTTTGCTCTCCTGTGTGATTTACGACATAAACATGATAAGAGAAAATCTCAATGCCACGAATGTATGTGTGAATATTCACGTGTAGGTGCTATTCAGTAAATGTAAGGCTATTTTACGAGTACTTATTATTTTCACGCGATTTCTTGTACGGTTTTTTTAAGAGGGAACATCATCCAATGGCTTCTCCCGCCTTGGGTAAGGTGAGAGGGAGTACCAGACTCTTACTGTCTGAAAACACCCTGTTCTTTGGAGCCCCGGTAAACCCGCCAGGTAGTCTGCAGCTCCGGAATCTTCTAGGGTTGGCACTTGATAATATTATTGTAATTGAAATGTGTTTAATTCAAAGTCAAAACACTTCTCCAAAAAGTTATAAATGAATTGCGACTGAATTATTGCCAAAATTGTATTGAAACAAATAATATTTGTTGATTTTCTATATTAAATACTGGCTTACATCCAGCAGTTCATTGACATTGACCTTCATAACACGAGTAAAAAAAACAACAAAATATTGTTTCAAAAAACAAACAATAGATAAAGAATTCCTTACGAAAAAAAAAAACATGGCCGCCACAAAAGAGGCTCTCTGGTCGACCATAAACAATAGTGTAAAACCTCGTGTTTCAGCGAGCCTGCGTAATTAATAGTTCTAATTTATCTGGGGTCAGCCCTGATAATTTGCGTTATGAGACCCATATGTCCCTGACCTTAGACCTTTGTTGTCTTATTGTAGTGTATTTTTTATTCTCCGACCTGTCAGCTTAGAGTGATAAAAGTAGGTAGTTGCGCGCAAATTGTGATTTATTTTTGTAATCCGTGATACACGCTAATGCTGTAAGTAAATGGAATTTTTACATTATATATTTGGACCTTAATTTGTAAGCTTAGTTGGTTTAGCACTTTTTCATATCACGACATATGAATTTTCAGCATTTCAGCAGTAACATAAAAAATATTAATAGATATTTTCTCTTTTGAAATATTGCTCCATTTATTTGCATACACTACAAAATTGTTGTTTCAGGTCTGAGTGTCATGTGTATGTGAACCTGTGTGTTTATAAACGCACCCACGACACAGGAGAAAATCCTAATGTGGGGCAACGTTTCATTAAAAGAAAAAAGAAAAGAAAATTAACCCATTGGTTTAATGCGTTAAGCGGAAAATATCAGCAATCTTAATGGCATATAGGGGACTCGGAATTACTCTATGGCCTCTTTTAGCCTATGATAACAAGCACACCTTACGTTTAATGGCTCGTAATCTTAGCGTAGACTATGTTTAACAAAGATTAATGTGTTTAATCTTTACATTACTTGGTCTATTATCGAACCCTTTAAAACTTTGTGAAAGTGGAAGTAGGTATATTTTATTGTGCCAATTAAGGAACAGGACATCACATTTAATTTTGGTTGATTCTGGGAACAACACTCTCTGATGAAACTGAAGTTTTTAAATTGTGATCTCACCCTCACTAAGCTGATAGATAATGGCTTTCGATGACCTAACTATACAGGTAAATCCCCTGATAAAATGAAGGCTTTGTTCAGCTTATTTTATGGGCCAAGCCCACCCCAACGTCCCAAAACCACTGCAACTCCTGTAAGCTAGGATCTACTATCTACGTGTAGAGCTTCATGGTTGTATCTATACAACCTTGTTCACCTGTGGGGGCATTCCGGTTTTAAATGAGCATTCAACAATAAATTCTGAATTACAATATAATTTAAAACTCAAATTACAACCCGCTTAACCTTTCAAAGCAAACCAGGTGTTATATTACATTTATATTAAACAAAATCCTCTTAATGTTTTACCACAGCAAAGACACCTAAACGCCAACGTTTCTCTATAAAAAGATATCTGAAAACAACAAGAAGATTCTGAAATATTTCCCAGAACTAAGTGTAGCGAAAGAGGATTGAATAAGGTGACCTTTAGCAAAACTCTTTTGTAAAGCAATAATGTCTCTTTGTGCACAAAATGCTTTTTAAAAATGAACTTTTCACCGTTGCATTAAAAAAGTTATAGTCCCCATTAGTGTTCAAAGCTAATTTTAAAGGAAATTTGAATATGTGTCATGATATTTAGCATTGAATACGTGTATTGATATTTGTCGAGTATTTTAAATAGGTGACCATAATAATAATCTATTTACCATTCCTGCACTTTTCGTGGTCAAAAAACAAGACTCATCAAAAATAATTGTGAAGGTTGATTTTGATTGGCTTATTTCACTGAACGATTATTAGTTAAACAGACTACGACAGAAAAAAACTTTCATTCGTATTTTACTACATTTACTCCAACTTGATCCAATCTGGATAATCCTATCCCTAATCTATTAAATCAATTGTTCGCAGAATATTACTTTTCGCGTAGCGCTACGAGTTGCTACGCGGCTACGCGCGTAGGCGGTCCGTAGCATTTCGTAGAAAAAAATAATTAAATAAGTACAAATTACTCTTCGTTTTTTTTGCGGAACAAAATCTGTTATATAAAAAACGTTGAATCATAGAGTTGTAATTAATTGGTACTCTGATTAATTAAGATTACTCACACCTGTACGTTTTTCCCCTCTGAATAACCCGTACAGAAAATATATAGAACTTGCCTTATATTAATAACGCTCTCACTCTTTCTCTGGCCGTTCCCTCATGTCTGAGGATCGTGGTGCATCAGAGCGGATTATCTGGTTCCAGCGGTTTCTGTCCAGTGCATCTCTTACAACCGTGTAATTTTTTTTGTCTTTCACCTGATCGGTCCATCTTGTTGGGGAACGTCTGCGCGATCTCTTGCCTTCGGTGTTCCCAACCACAATTAGGTTTCCAGGTTCTCACCACCTCTGAGGTTGGATGGCCAAAGTACGAAAGAATACGTTGCTGGCAAATGGCATATAAATACATTATCATCACAATAATAAAGATGATTTGCAGCACTCACACTATTTGCAAACAAACGTATTGTTTACATAAATATATTGTGTGACAATATCATTCTTCTACAAGAATATTCCGTTTCATCGTTATAAGTTTACACAAAGCAGCAACTTTGTGTCACCGCATAGTTTGTATTTATGCTTCTTTTGTTTAATATTTATAAAGACACAAGAAAATAGTGGCAACTATATGTTAACGCCATTTTAATAACTAAAATGTATTTATCAAAGACTACATTTATTGTACCGTGACTGCTGGGCAAAGGGTCTCAGGTTTGATTCCCGAGACAGGTAAAGAATTACTGGTTTTTCGAAAATTTCTCAATCTGGCACGGAATCCGAAATAGTGCCCGGTATATGGTAATAGACTCTCTCCTTGTTACATGGGCCTTATAACATAAATAGTGAACAGTTGGTGCATATGTGACATAATATGCACCTCTGTTTATCCCTTCGGGAACTTTTTTTCGGTGTTTATAAGAGCAATGTGTTTAAATTAAAATAAAATCGATAGCAGTCGAGTCCCCAATGAACACGAGACGATGAGAGAGGGGATCGAAAATATCCAATTCCTGTTACATGTGATTGGATTTTATAAACAAATTGAGGGTTTGATTTGAGAGCGTTGCCTTAATAAACAGTATATACAAGTAAATAAACGAATCTATTTTTGGCAATCTTTTGTATTATTAATCTCCAGCTACTATCATAGTCCACACCTGGCCTACGACCTCATCTACTCAAATAGGTTTGCCATAATAAGTATCCTTGTTTTTTTTTTTTGTTTTTGAGTGGGGATCATCATCGAATGACTTCTGCCACCTAGGGTGAGGCGGGAGGGAGTGTCAGACTCTTACTAACTAAAAACCACCCCGTTCCTTCTCCTGCTTTGAACCGGAGCCCCGGTAACCTTTTACGTTGTCCGCAGCTCCGGAATAGTATCTATGTTTGGATGTCGTGTTGTAAACAGCAATAAAAAAACAGTTTCTTCAAAATAGACTAGACACAAGAAATTATGAACTTTAAATTAAAGGATTTTCTAAAACCTACATTAATTTTTGGCTTTACAATCCAATATTGTTGTGTATTAAACAAAAAAAAAACAATATTATTTACATTGAAACAAAATCCCATGATATAAATTTTAATATTGTTAGACAAGATAAGCTTCTCAATAAAGATATTAGTAGAGACATTTATTAAGATTTTCCAGCTTTACTTTCTTTAAAGAAAAAAAGATAAGAAAGTAAATTAATCCCCTAAGATTTAAAGTGACTAAACTAAAAATGTTATTACTGAATTTTCACACTTACTTTTTATGGTAAAAACCACTTTTATAACTTACAACTAAAATATTTACATTGACAAAAATAAGTGATCAGACTAGTATTATAAATGTGAAAGTTTGTTTAGATGTTTGTCCGTCAATCACACTGAAACTACTAAACGGATTTCGACAAAATTTGTAGCTGGCATAAGCTACTATTGAATAAGGCATCATTTTTTTTTAATAATTATAATGTAACTATCCTATTTTAAACAAACACATAATATTTCAAAATGAACTTAAACCAAGCCGTTCTCATTCCATTTCCAAACAATTATCATTCTTCCTATAAAATCATCAATTTCACATGTTCACGTTTTCACATCAAAGCGACGCATTCCTGCAGTCATCTAACGGCATTTCAAAAGAGATAACAACACCATAATGGACTCTACGCGACATATTCTAAAAGAGAAGAGCTTCGAATAATGTCCTTAAGCTGAGAATTCTATAAAGCCAGGACTTTACTTTATAGAGCCATTTAGATTCATTCAACAGTCAGACAAACATTCAAGCTATGAATGTGTTCAAGCTGAAATATTTGACGACTTGTTTTCGTTGTGTATGTGTTTGTTTGTTTTTTAAATTACTTCTTTAAATTTTAAATTTCTATATTTCTTTAACACTTTGAACGCCGTGGTGGTCACAGGTGACAGACGTTAGCGGAGGATTTGCCTTCAACAGTTTTCTATTGGCAGTCAAAGACTTAATCAAGCGCTAGTTTTAGTAGCATTTTCTCCCACGTCGTAGGTGCGTTTACAAACGTACAATTTCACATACACATGACTCCCAGACTCGAAACAACAATTTGTGGATCACACAAAGTGCTGCTCCGTGCGAGAATATGTTACACGATACCGAACTCCCTAGATACGTTATACTATAGCCAGTTACTCAGCCACCGCGCCGCATTAAAACTTTATACACTAAATATCTAATTCCCTAAATGTGGTTTCTATCTACCTACTTTGAAATTACAACAACAATATTGATTTATCAGACTAGTCGTTAAACCATTAATAACATTTAAATGTTGAAACAAACGTAATTGAACCTTCGTCATTTGTCTTCAAAGTTAAAAATATACTTAGCAACCCGACAGTGACAGTTTTAACTCAGTCCCCTTACATTATTGAAATAGAAATGTAGTTAAAATGAAACTCAATGGACTAATTCCTATTTGTGGCCATGGATCGAGTGAATTAAATAAAGTAAAATTGGATGAATGAAGAAAAACGTAAGCTTTATCTTTTGAAACCTATTTTGCTTTTAACAAAATTAGTTACGATGTGATTTTCTTGTATGTGTCTATTGTAATGATTACTTAATAAAATTCCAAAAACTGAGTGTTGTAAAACAAAGTCGCTTTCCCAGTCCCTATGTCCCTTTGTATGCTTATATTTTTAAAACTATGCAACGGATTTTCTTGCGGTTATGTTTTAGTAGATAGAGTGATTTAAGAGGAAGGTTTATATGTATAACTAGCTTCCGCCCGCGACTCCGTCCGCGCGGATGTCGGTCTTCGCGTGGAAGTTTTATTTCTCCATTTTGAGTAACTCTGACAATGACATCTTATAAATATCTATTGGACCCAAATACGGCGAGGCCCATGATAATTAAGGAGATCCCTCTATTGAGCTCGCGTTCTGTAGAATAAAACTGAAAAATAAAGATTTTTTCTACGTATTTTTCCAGGATAAAAAGTATCCTAGTTTATGCCCAGGATAATAAGGTATAATTACACCAAGTTTTAGAACCGTTAGTTTTCACGTGATGCCTGAACATACAGACAGACAGACAAAAAAAAATTAATTACATATTTGGGTTTGGTATCGATCCAGTAACACCCCCTGATATTTCGACACCAGCAATTTATACTGCGCTAACTCAAAAAGCGTACTTTACAGTAGAGGCGTTTAAAGGGAAAAACGTGATAACTTTTACATTAATTAAGATACTTTTTTGAAATTTGGTATGCTTAATATTTAATTTATTCATTGTAATATCTCATATTTATATTTCCTTAATTATTTCTATTTTTTGATTTAGCGCGAGTTAGCCGTATATAAACGTAATTCATCAAAAAAATACATCTTATACACGTCTAACTTATGTTAGCGTAGTATAGTACGGGACGTCGTAGTGCATGATCAATCATCTGATGCATATTTCAATATTTTTATAAAGAACATGTACTTACTTACAAAAAGAATAGTCAGCGTACCATTAATAAACTAATTAATACGTTAACACACAAGTATTTACTATGTAAAAGTCGCTAAGTCGTTCATTTTACAAACGAACAAGTATACACACGAACGCACTAAACTACGCTAACTATGAGTTAGCGCAGTGTTGCACAGATTTTGACCAAAGTGATCCCCGCGCACACTCCGCTAATAATAGTTGGCGTAATATAAATCGAGTGATTTCAAAAAGTACCTTTACTTAGCGTTTTATAAGATTTGTAACTTTCTTATTTTTGCATATTTCTTCTCAATTTTTTTATGACGTATGTAAACACACATTTTAAGCAACTTGGCATAAAAAAGTTTTTTCCAAATTTCGAGTTAGCGTAGTATAAATTGCTGGTGTCGATTTATTCTTTCAATCATACTGTATTTTCAATGTACAGAATTGACCATTCTACAGATTTATTCTAATATTTGCCCGCGACTTCGTTCGCGTGGAATAGTGACTTCCGGCAAATTTTTGGTTTTAACCACATAGCTCCCGATCTCGCGGGATCTCTTCAAAAATGAGATGTGGAAGATATTCCAGGGAACTCTTCAAAAATCAACATAATGAGCTCTGCGTTTGAATTTAATAGATGTATACTCACTTAGGGCATTGAAAAAATAGTTTAAAAACGGACTTAAACTAACTTAAAACTAAAGAAAGCTACGAATTACGAATTTATAACAATTAAAAAAGAAACTATATAACAACCTATCCTCTATGCTATAATAACCAAGCTTAAACTAAATAATTTAAAAGAAACGACTTAAATCTAATCTAATTAAAAAAAAATTAGACTTACAATTTTATTAAAAAAACTAACTACAGTAACTACTAATAATCGATATCAAACTAAACCTACGTTAAATAGTTTAACCAAAAAACCAGGAAAACCCAACAAATAAACTTATTAATTGAAAAATACAACGAAACCGATTTAGAATATACGAAACAGCAGGACCACTACAGACAAATAATCATACGACTGATAATACACTTTTTCTACGATAGTACCGAAGCGCTCGGCCGATACCCAACCAAATGAATGTAACGAAACCATAGCGCGATCTATTTCGATCCCAACGCCATCTATCGAGGATAAAGACAACTTGGATTATTTATTTATACTCCGTTCGGGCATTTTCTTTGTACTAAAAGTTTAATTATATTGATATTATTTTTTTCATACCTTTTTACTATTTATTTACTTTTTTCGATGAATTAAAACAATAACATGAACCGAAGTCGTGTAACGATCGACATAGAATTTTCTATACTCCGTTAGAGCATTTTCTTTGTACTAAATGTTTTATTATATTGATATTATTTTTTTCATACCTTTTTACTATTTATTTACTTTTTTTCGATAAATTAAAACAATAACATGATCGTGTAACGATCGACATAGAATTATTTATAAATAATTTATTTCTTATTTTTATTTTTTGATTTTTGAAATAAAAATATATCTATGTCCTTTCTAAGGTTCTAAACTATATCTGTACCAAATTTCAACCGAATCCGTCAAATAGTTGCGGAGATTAATGGTATAAGCATAGAATGTTCGACGTGATTCTTTAATTTGACATAACTTTTTTATTTATGAACCGATTGACATGAAACAAACACTAAATGTAAATTTAAGCATCCCACAATATATTCGTGAAAACCGCATCCAACTCGGATCAGCCGTTTCTGAGATTAGCGCGCACAGACGAACAGACAAACAGACAAACAGACAAACAGACAAAAAAAAAGTTAATTACATTTTTGGGTTCGACATCGACATAACAATAACCCCTGCTATTTTTTTTATTTTTATTTTCAATGTACAGACAGCACTTTTCTACGATTTTATTATATGTATAGATACATATGTATAATACATGCATAATATATCACCATTGCACCCATGCGAAGCTAGGGCGGGTCGCTAGTTTAATAATAAAGAAAAGCGCTATAAAAGGAATAAGTATCCGACATTTAAGTCAAAAACGTTTTGTGTCTATGAAAGGGTTAACGACACAGCAATGCTTGCGCAGATATACAAACTTCAGCTACGTCCGTATTTCGTAACAATTGTATGAAGAGTGTAATCTCTCTTCGTGTATAAACAATGCCTAAAGCTGAACAACATCGGAACAAAACAAACGTTCGTTTGAAGAGGCTGCGAAACACGCCTACAAATATATGCTTAAGTCATTCAAATTAAACAGAATCCAACTTGTGTCATCATGATTGACTTGTAAACATCAAGTACTACGACGTATGTGTCGAATATTTTACTAGAAACTTCTCGAAATAATGCAAAATTGTGGATGAAATTTCATTTCAAAATAACATCAAAACAGCTTCACGGTTTACATATAACTTCTTAATAACTTCATATGTATACCATCTTCCGGATTTGCGGACTACCTACGGGTTTACCGGGGATCCAGCTCGAAAAACAGGAGTAAAAACGGGGTGGTTTTTAGTCAGTAAAAGTCTGACACTCCCTCTCGCCCAAGGCGAGAGAAGTCATTGAATGATTTTCCTCCCCCTAAACGAAATCCTACTTATTACAACATACATGTATAATTATTATTAAACTATTGAAAATACAAACTCAACCATCGTTGATAATTAGTAACCTACGTGGTCATTAAAGCCATGAACATCCTCATAACATGAAGAATAATAATTTTGCTTCAAAATTTGTGTTTTAATCTTACATATCCTTGGGAACCACAAAAATATACTGATTATACATTCACTTATTGTATAAACCAAGCTGAAAAACATTAGCATACTGACATATTAATAATTATATGAATATCGCCTGGCAACACCATGACGTCAACATGGAAAAATTCTGTCTGCTTTTTATATTTATAATTTATACATCTCATATTGTTTTTAAAATCAAATCAAATCAACACCGTTTCAGAACTATTTATACTACCCATAAATATTTTACAAAATCAAAAAAAAACCGTTATAAAAATAATAATAAACAGTGACATCACAGTGACAGTGACAACTATAAGAAAAACCTAATATTATATACTAAAATGAAGAAAACTATATAAAACCATGTTGACGAGAGCCAGGAGGAGACGAGGCGCACCCCCACCATCCCCGGACTCGTCGCTCAGCTCCGCCTCGCCGTCGCCGGAACCCAACCACGAACCGGTGACAGCAGTAGCGTCGAGCTCGAGCGACGAATATTTCTCCCCACCGACGTCGCCGCCACCTGTACGTCGGCCGAGGAGAGGCCGGCCACCGACGGGCTTGGGAGCCAGGGGTCAACAGACCCCGGGACGGGTCCCCGCTGCCGGTGGTTGTGCGCGGCGCATGAAATGGACTCAAACAATAAATGAGAACGTCATGCGCGCGTACTACGGTGCTACGGAGGGAGGAACCAACCTCACTGCGTACCGTGAAAGGATGCTGTCGATGTTTCAGGTACTCGAGCCATCCGTCAACGTCTCGGCTCAACGACTCTCGGATCAGGTGCGGGTCATCCAACGCAATCGTAGATTGGACGAGGCTGCACTTGATCGGCTACGCTCAGAAGCACTGCGCAACCGTGTCGTCCCCGCCCCACCACAAGAGGTGGTACAAACACCTACAGCGTCACAAAATGTGACACCGACCACTCCTGCCGCTGGAGTGGAGGACGACAGGGTTGAACAAGTAAGTACTCAGTGCAATGAACGACTGAGGAGTGCTTTGGAGGATGCAATTCGTGAGTATAGATTTGCTCCTTTAAAACCAAAACTGCCACGTTTGCCCATGTGTGGAAGAAATAGGGCGCTGGTAAGCGCTCTGGATTCGCTACTTAAAACATATTTTGAAAGTAGCGAAAACCTCTATGATACACACTCGATTCTGTACTGTGGGGCAGTAGCAGCTTGTCGAGTGGCTAACGTCAGATTCTCGAATCTTGACGCAGCAGTCCGACCAAAACCAGCAGTACCAGCCTGGCAGTGCAGGATTGAACGTCGTATCAGTGAGGCCAGGGTGCTTATCGGCAAACTATCCTGCTTCAGGGATGGCAATACTCGTCCTAGAGTGATGCGCTTTGTAAGACGTGCATTTGTGGGGACTGAAACCAGCCCTCATGAATACATGTCACGTGTTACAGAGCGCATCGACTTCCTGAAGCAGAAAATCTACGCATGGGCAAATCGTATCAGGCGGTACAAAAAACGAGTAGAGCGATATACTCAGAATCGCATGTTCCAAAGAGATCAGAGATGGGTATATAGAAATTGGGAACGATCCAACCAAGATGTGACTGATGGGCGGCGACCGGATGATGAAGCCACTAACACATTTTGGCGCAACATCTGGTCGGTGCCTGTCAGCCACACAGAGTATGACTGGATCTGTGATGTTGAGCGAAGGTGTGAAACTGTGCCAGAGATGGAGGAGGTGATAATCACCTCCTCTGATGTGAGCAGTGCAGCCTGTTCGGTCCCAAATTGGAAATCACCGGGGCCAGACGGGCTGCACAACTTCTGGCTCAAATGGTTCACCAGTTCACACGCTCGCTTAGCATCGCAATTCCAGGCAGCTTTAGAAGCTGGATCGTTGCCCCAATTTCTAACAACAGGCGTTACCCATCTGCTCCATAAATCAGGTAGTTCCACTGAACCCAAAAATTATAGACCAATAACATGTTTACCAACGGTCTATAAACTTCTTACATCTATTTTGAGAACAAAAATAACAAAACATATTGAAAAACATTCCATTATGTCTGTATCTCAAAATGGATGTAGGAAGGGGTCTCGTGGAACTAAGGAGCTACTCCTCATTGATATGGTTGTAAGCCAACAGGTTCGTCGGTCCCGAAAGAATTTGTCTACATGCTGGATAGATTATAAAAAGGCATATGACTCTGTGCCACATACATGGCTCATGAGGGTGCTGGAGTTGTATAAGATAGATGCAACTCTACGCGCCTTCTTGCAGTCATGTATGAGGCAATGGAGTACTGTGCTTTGCTATCCGGGATGTAGACAAATCCAAGGGAGTGAAGAACCTGTAAGGATAGTGCGAGGAATATTCCAGGGTGACAGTCTGAGCCCACTATGGTTCTGCTTGGCCTTGAATCCTCTCAGTACTTTATTGGAGGCTTCAGGGCTAGGCTATCCTTTGCGGAGAAGGGGTCTAGTCATATCCCACTTGCTTTACATGGATGACCTCAAGTTGTTTGCTCCAAATAACAAACAACTGATGGAACTACTGAAAATAACTGAAAAATTTAGTAGTTCCATCAGAATGGAATTTGGAGTAGATAAATGTGCTGTCATGCATGTGAAGCGAGGAGGGATTGTGGAATCTGAGGGTCTAGAACTCTCAGATTTCACAAAACTAAGAGCGCTCTCCGCAAATGATACTTACAAGTACCTGGGTATGTCAGAGGGATTAGGCATTAATGGGCCGGACATGAAACAATCGTTACGGGAACGCTTCTTTGGCCGCCTGAATAAAGTGCTGAAAAGTTCATTATCAGGCGGAAACAAGGTGCGAGCCTATAACGGTTGGGTCATGCCGGTTCTGATGTATTCTTTTGGTATACTCAAGTGGACTCAGACTGAACTTGACACCCTGGATAGGCGAGTCCGAACACTGCTGACTGCAAATCGTATGCATCACCCTCGTTCATCGATCATGAGGTTGTATATCCCGCGGAAGTGTGGGGGTCGAGGCTTATTAAATGCTAAGACCCTTCATAACCGTGAGGTGTGCAACCTCAGGGAATATTTCCTGAAAGTAAACGAGGGTATGCATCGAGAAGTAGCAGCAATGGACAATGGATTCACTCCACTATCTTTAGCAAAAGAGAACTGGCGTAAACCTGTGGTACTGAGCGTCAATGACCGCAAGGAGGTATGGCATAGCAAGGAGCTCCACGGACGCTTCTTCCGGGCCCTTCATGGACCCAGTGTAGATTTTCTGGCGTCCGTATCTTGGCTACGATTCAGTAATCTCTTTGGAGAAACTGAAGGATTTGTCTTTGCAATTATGGACGAAGTTATCCTTACGAATAACTACCGGAAATATATTATTAAGGATGGGACCGTTGACATATGTCGGGCATGTCATAGTCCTGGTGAATCCATAAGACATATAATTTCTGGTTGTGGTCGTTTGGCTAATGGTGAATATTTGCATAGACATAATCAGGTGGCCAAGATTATCCACCAGCAACTTGCTTTGCACTACCAACTTGTTGAGTTTGAGGTTCCATACTACAAGTATGCGCCCGATCCAGTTCTCGAAAACGGCCATATCACGTTGTACTGGGATCGATCTATCATCACTGACAGGACTATTGTAGCCAATAAACCTGATATAGTGGTGATAGACCGACAAGCGCGCCGCACGATGATAATCGATATCACCATCCCTCATGACGAGAACCTCGTGAAAGCTGAAAAAGATAAACAAATAAAATATCTTGACTTGGCTCACGAGGTTGTCGACATGTGGAATGTGGATTCGGCTATCGTTGTGCCGATAGTCGTGTCGGCCAACGGATTAATACCCAACAGCCTCGACAACCACCTTAGGAGGCTGGGGTTAGGCGGATGGATCAAGGGCCTGATGCAGAAGGCAGTACTCCTCGAAACGGCACGTATTGTGAGGAGGTTTCTGTCTTTGGAGCCCTAACCACCGGTAGCTTGGACCATGCTCCCGCTACTGGTCGGCTCCTATTTTTATATTTTTAAATGTTATTTTGTTTTTTATTTTTATAAGTAATGTTTAAAAATATAATTTTAGAGTGTTATAAATAAATATATAAAATATGAATATTTAGTAGTACCTTGAACTGACATAATGTATGAATTTATACTTTACTTCCACGTAATCTAAATCACAAATATCGTTCACGACGTTTATTTCGGTGCTTAGGTAAATATTTTATGCAATTACCTGTACTTTTTCCAATGAATACATTTATCAATTTGTGGTATTTTATTTCGGCCACTAAGTAGAACATACAAGGTATCAAGTATAGATAGTGTACATAGTATCAGGACTACATTATAATAAGTTCAAAACATTCATTCAAATCAAAAACTATCCTTCTATCTTTGAACTTATCTTGCGACTAAACTTTTTCTAAATTTCACTTTAATAAAAAAAAACGGTCACCTTTGATTGGTGCTTATTTTTTTATTTTTTTTTTTTGATATAAAAAAGCAGTGCTGCAGAAATTATCCTGATAAACGTCTATCTCTACATGCGCAGTATACATAATTTTCAAACACATAACAATGACTCTAAACAAATATAGAATGTTTACTGCCCTAAAACAAAAACAAAAGGTTACGAGTGAACCACACAACGCCAACCTGTCAGGAGTTGACGACACCATGGTGTCGCACAAAAAGTGCTCCCTTAAGTGACTTCTGACGTAACACTTTTTGTCTACTGTTTATGACTTTCGTAAAGAGGAAGGAGATTTAGGAGCTACTCTTATAAGCGTATAATACATTTAGAATATTTTTATTTAAACTACGCTCATACAATCTAGATAACCGTGGCATCGCTATATCTAGGTGCTTAAACTAAAGTCAATTTTGTAAAAATGGTTTTAATAATCGTTTATATGAACTATCTTTATCTCTGGTAGGAAAAATCGTTTTCCCCACCGAGATAAGATAGATAAGCCATGATTAGAAACTTTAGCAGAACTATCCACTTATAATCATTTCCCGTCAGAAAATATAAAATGGGTTGGGCGGTCTCTTACTAAAATCCTCACTATTACGTGTGTCACACATGAATTGTGAGTTGCAGGAAATAAAATCTTACACCGTAAATACTTGAAATCCCTTAATCGAAAGATAGAATGAATTATTACAAACATTTTCAATCAATAACCAATCGAGCTCAAGAACGAATAATAAATCTAGGTACAAATAAACGAGAAAACATCAATTCAAAACTTTTGCGGCCAATGGCTGCCATTTTAGTAAGCGATTGAAACTTTAAAACACAGTTTTGACAGGAATCCGATTCGGCCCCAATCGCTCGAATGTTCTAGATATTGGAAATTAAGAATTTGACAGTATTGCCTTCCCAAATACAAAACTAGATTCGATTAAGGTCGAGAATCTATTCGAAATTAAAATACGCTTAGTCAGTAAGTCTTCTGAATTAAATTTAATTTTAAAGAGAAATCTAAGTATAGTTTGAGTGAGAATTAATTAGAGTTAAGGGTGGGAGACAAAACATCCTGCTTTGGGTATCAGTTAATTTCGAGGAATTTAGTGCAATTATTTAGAAGAACTTATTGGTTGAAAACTAGTCCTGCGTTGGAAAAATGTGATGTCAACGCAGAAATGTGGGATATCGATGCTTCGGCACGAATGGGCCGGGTCGACCTGAGTGATACCACGGCCTCACAGAAAACCGACGTGAAACGACGCTTGCATTTGGTTTCGTTGTGTGAGTAAAATTACCGGAGGCCCAATTTTTCCCTTTCCAGTCTTCCCAATCCCCGATTTCCCAACAACCCTTAAATGCCTAACCCCTAAAAGGCTGACAATGCAGTTGTAACACCCCTGGCCCTGGTGTTTCAAATGTTCATGGGCGACAGCGATTGCCTACCATCAGGTGATCCGTTGCGGGCTTATACCATAACATTAAAGTACAATTTAGCCTACCTTACTTATAATTCTATGTAAAATATAATAAATACAAACTACATCATCTTTCAAACAATGTACGGACCCAGTACTTAATTTACTTGAAGTTTTTAATAAAGAACCTTATCTTGTATTGCATACACCGTTGCTTCAACGATTAATTAGTAAAAGAGTACCCTCGTCCCTTTAAAGTACGGCGGCTAATTTAGTCCGAGATTATTATATTTTTAATGAACCCTGCTCGACTTAATTTTGACATAATTATGACATATTATCGTCGGACATTGAGAATTCAGAAGTTGTATTTTGTAAAGTAGCGTTTGTCAATGTCAAAGGTATGATTAAAATATCTATTTTTAGATATGGGTAAGCTCATTATGTACTTGCTATTTAGTGTATCGCCGCGCCAGCCGCTTATGATTATGAGCCCCGGTTGTGGCTTGAAAGCAGTTGAGCACCCTTGAAACGTCACGAGACTAATTAATTTACCTTGTATCGTATACAAAATCTTTAACATGAAATACTTGGATATTAGACAGATATATAATAATGAGATCTTATGTTAATGACAACGTTTGATCACTTCTTAATTAGCTGTTAAGATATTTAAGCATCACAATTTTCTTCTTTTTTTACGGTCGCCATCTTAGTTGGTATAAAATAATTATTACTGGAGTAAATTTTCCGACGACATAACGAGCGAAGGAGATTAACTTTTAAGAGTTTCACGTGGAAGTTTGAAAATTAATTGCACGAAACTGGGACATACTCTATATCCTAGCTAACACAATTAGTCGACATACGACGTTTAATTTAATTAATCGTGTTATAATAATTATTAATTTAGTTATTACTAGTGGTCGCCTAGTGGCCGAAATTCGACCATATATGATTTAATTTACAATACCACTTAACGTACGTTGAAGGATAATTTTTATTTAATTCAAACTCTTTTATAAAACTCTTTTCATATGAGACGTGACAATATCATAGCAATGTCTATCGATTTTGACGTTTTGTCAAATACGATCAGATACTATGCATGTGTGTGTAATGTTTTATTTATTGATTTAAAGTACTTTATAAGCATTATTTTTGAAAAATATTAGCGCTATGCACTTCTCCTACACATAAACTATAAGTATACCAAATTTTATGCTCCTACGTCCGCGCAATTTTCGTAAAATGTGGTCCAAAGTTTTTGCATCACGTATTAATATATAGATTTTATTGTCAACCTCTTCAAGTTAATTAGTAATTATCTCATAACATGCATGATATTTCTCAAAATCTTTGGATGTGTATAAATTATATTATATAAATACTAAACATAATGTTTTTTGGCTTACATACGTAACTATTTAACGAGTGGACTAGTTTCAAGTCATGCTAGAGCTTTATATTCATAAGGAGCATTCCGCGACCCACGACGCGTCGACGGTCCCGCTGCTCGGACGGACTCTTTGGACATGTCTAGTGTTCAAGCTATGTTGTAATGTAGCTCCTAATCTTAGCCCGATATCACTGTAACTTTAATACTAGTTTGATTTATGTTTAAATTAATTGAAACGAGAGCGCGTTCGGCGCTATGATTGGCCGGCTCGAATAAACCAACCAATCAGAGTACTAAGGGTACTGATTTACACTGCATCAAATCATAGGATAGACTAGACAAATATTAAACTTTCAAGTTAAGACTTCCACTCATTAGTAGAAGATAATTATAATTTTATTTCAAAATATTAAAAAAATCATCTTGTAAAACAAGATAACTCAGCTCTGATACCAAATAGTGCAACACAACCAATGATCAATGCAACCATTTATTTCAACACATATACAATTTGATTTTACAACAACATATACCACGATATGTATGTAGTTAAATTTTACATGGCCATAGTATGATTACGAGCTCGACTGGTTCAAACTTGGAGTAGCGATCCGGTAATTTATTCATAGATTGTCATTCACGCGTGTTAAACCGTTTAGCGCTAACTAAACTAACCTTTGGTTAAGTAACGGTGTCGAAGGGATTTGGTTTAAACTATACACTGGTAGTTTGGGACCTGGGTGTGGTTTAAAGCTGCATCTAGCTACTGCTGGGTGACAAGCAGTAGTCTCTTTTTTTTATTGGGACAAGCCCGCTACTGCCTCTCACTAATCGTAGCAGTCTGTTGACAAGAATGAGGATTATGGTAACTGTATTTTAAAACTATGTACCTTATACCAGCCCCTATCACCCAAGTCAGCTGATACCCTGTTTGTAATAAAATTGTGCTCAGACAGAAATATGACTTAGCTACATATCAAAAATGAGTGTTAGATACATTTAATTTTCCTAAAAGAACATTTTACTGCCACATCTAAAGCATACTTTATTGGCATACTTAAAACATATTCCCTGCATAAATTGTAAAAACAAAAATAAAACTTTACTCAGTAAAGTCTAATTCGTTTGTAACTTCGTAACTTATAAAAGAAAATCAACAAAAACATTTGTAAGTACCCGTATAAACATAAATTCGGAAAACTTATTCCTGTCACAGGGTCTATAAAAACAATCACGTAGGTACCTAGTACCGATAGCAACGCAATGCTAGAAAGCTTTTCGAAATAATAAAAAAAATCTGACTGATCTCCTGGTGGTTAGCAATCGTCGCAGTCCGTGGACACCCGAAACACCAGAGGCGTTACTAGTGCGTTGTCGGTCTTTTGGGGGTTAGGAATTTATGTGTTGTTGGGGAATCGGGGAATGGGAAGTTGGTTAGCTGGGCCTCTGATAATGCCATTCATACAACGAAACACAACGCAAGCATTGTTTCACGTCGGTTTTCTGTGAGGCCGTGATATCACTCCGGTCGAGCAGGCCCAGGCATGGCTCTCCCACACTTTATCACATTAATGTCATCTAGAAAACACAAACAGCCCAATTTAAAAAACAAGTACTTAAACCTAATGTATAAAAATTACGACAAAACTTTTCTTGCAGACAGTACCAAATAAATCTTAGAAAAACCTCGCTTATTTTTCACAAACACTAGCTGTGTGGAGGAGCAAAAATATTTTCCTCGCATTATGACTTGCTAAGTCATTGACCTCTCAGGAACAAGAATAGATTTTTCAGCGGTTTTACGATGAAATTGTTAATAATTCTTAATGCACGCTTTATTACACCTGGAAGCATCTGTCGATAGCACCGCGTTCTATTGCGTCATAAAAATATTATGACTGCAAATGTGGGTCATGATCAAACTTGTAACAATTTTTTTAAACACGTTTTATGCCCCAATATTTTGTGTCTGCAAATTCTTTGTCGATCTTTTTATATATCCTGTCGTTACCAGCGATCTTGTTTGATAGTCTTCTTGTTAGGATACGAGTACAATACGTTTCGCAAAGGTATGAAGATGGCATTCAAATAAAATATGAAGTAGGAATCTACACATTACGTGTTTATTCCTACTTTATATTACATATTTTAACAAAGCCATTATTTTTAGCTGTGTTCATAAAACATATTATAATATGTGAGAGTTATAACTCTATCTTACTCAACTGGTCCGGGATACGAAATTTCTTCTCTATTGTAATCTTCAAATACAACATGGGAGGTAGCTCCCATTAAAAGCCATTTAACACTTTATTTATAACTGATCACCCAGATATAACCGCGCAAATCTAGCAAGCAATTAAGATAAAACATTTAGAAAATCACACAAAATCCAAAATGTAATCCCAATATTATCACCCAATCTTTACATTGTACAAAATTCTTCCTTCTCTATGTAATATTAGATTTCCGATGTCCTCGTTAAGCTAACATCTCTGAAAGAATGTCCCAAATCGGTTGAGTGGTTTTGTAGGTTACTCGACATAACTATGAAAGAATAGAACAGATATATTAACTGAATAGGATATCCTCATTCTTTTCATAGTGTCATATACGTATCTTAATAGTTAGGACAGGTCATCTATTTTTGTTAATAAGATAAAATTGGTACAGTTAAGCTAACAAAAATCCAATTAGTTAGATATAACGGGATAGAATAACCATTTTATGATATAAACCTGTAAACGAGCAAACAGATCACCTGATGATAAGCAATCGCCGCCGCCCATGGACACCCGAAACACCAGAGAGGTTATAAGTGCGTTGCCGGCCATTTGGAGGTTAAGAATTTGTTAGGGAATCGGGGGTTGGGAAGATTGGAAAGGGGAAAAGAAAAAAATTGCACCTCCGGTAACCTCACTCATACAACGAAACACAACGCAAGCGTTGTTTCACATCGGTTTTCTATGAGGCCATTCATGCCGAAGTATGGCTCCCACACCTGAGCCGTGCCTTATAACACCATGCCTGTTAAGTATAGATCTAGAGAGAGAACCATATTTTCCATTTTCCCTTTAAGCACAATTAGCAACGAAAACTAAGGTATATAGAATCAAATTGATTCCATTATTCCTTAGAATTAGAAGGAAGAAACTACATACAATTAACCTCAAATCACGAGATTGATAACCTTATTTTTCCACTAGCTTGTGAGGATACACAGATGGATGGAGTACAGATGTGTACAGTAACACATCTGTACTCCATCCATCTGTGTATCCTCAACCTGTAGCAATGTTGTGTAACCATACAAAAACCTGTACAAAATCTCCTGTACAGCCATTCAAAAAGTGTGACAAAACAGGCTTGACCCCCAAAGAACCCAAATCGTGTAGTAAATGACCCCCTGACAGGGGGCATTCTTTATCGCCTTCTCCCGGTCACACAGTTTTTATTGAGAACGTGAGACCCCGTAGGTTTTCCTCTTTTTAAGCTCAATATAAATCGTTTTCGCTAATAAAACTTAAGAGAATGCTTGCTGAATTGTCAAGTGAGATAAATATTTATAGATACTAAAACAAAAGGTCTTATACTTGAAACTAATGCTACTTTTTATATCTAAATGTATCTTTAATCAAGGTCCGTAGTAAAAAGTTAAAAGTACGGACCAACAAATGTGTTTGTTAACTTTTTAGTTTTTACCAATTCAAACAATACTTTACATATAGTTTTTTTTAAGAGGGGTGGAGGAATCGTCCAATGACTTCTTCAGCCTTGAGCAAGGCAAGAGGGAGTGTCTGATCTCAGATTCTTACTGACTAAAAAACCACGTTCATACTCCTGGTTTTTGGGCCGGAGCACCGGTAACTTGCTAGGCAGTCCGCAACTCCATGTACATATAGTTAAGAGTACAACGAAGATAATAGGCCATATTTCATCCCCAAAAACCCAGACAAAGCCGCATGTAAAACTAGCGTTATATAAAGGTTCGTAATATAAGGGGTATGCGTTATAAAGGTTGACTGCTTCATTGATCAATGCTTCGCTAGCCAAGCAGGTGTTACTTGACTCGATCCCTGAATTGGACCTTCGAATTACTTAAAATGTATTGCTTTTCTAAGGTCACCCTTATTGCAATTGGATTCATAATTATTTATTTATTATTATTATGTTAACACGGTTTAAAACCAATTACATTGACATATACAAAAAAAAGGAATTATAAAATTGTAAGAAGAAGAAAAGCATGAATAAGACTTCGCAATAAAATAAGTAAAACAAAAAAAAACAATCCGCCGATCTCCGTTTCGCCATCACAGATTTTTCCTGTTTTCCCTGAATTTTCTTTGCTATTTGCTATAAACCTCACGGAGCCCGAGATCTTTCCAACGAATTCAAAACCGTGGAAATCGGTTCAATAGGTTTTAAAGTTTTAGCATCAAGAAGGAAAACCCGACTTATTTTTATATTATAGACTAGCTTTTGCCCGCGACTTCGTTCGCGTGGAATAGTGACTTCCGGCAAATTTTTTGTTTTAACCACATAGTTCCCGATCTCGCGGGATCTCTTAAAAAATGAGATGTGGAAGATATTCCAGGGAACTCTTCAAAAATCAACATAATGAGCTCTGCGTTTGAATTTAATAGATGTATACTCACTTAGGGCATTGAAAAAATAGTTTAAAAACGGACTTAAACTAACTTAAAACCAAAGAAAGCTACGAATTACGAATTTATAACAATTAAAAAAGAAACTATATTACAACCTATCCTCTATGCTATAATAACCAAGCTTAAACTAAATAATATAAAAGAAACGACTTAAATCTAATCTAATTAATTTATAAATTAGACTTACAATTTTATTAAAAAAACTAACTACAGTAACTACTAATAATCGATATCGATATCAAACTAAACCTACGTTAAATAGTTTAACCAAAAAACCAGGAAAACCCAACAAATAAACTTATTAATTGACAAATACAACGAAACCAATTTAGAATATACGAAACAGCAGGACCACTACAGACAAATAATCATACGACTGATAATACACTTTTTCTACGATAGTACCGAAGCGCTCGGCCGATACCCAACCAAATGAATGTAACGAAACCATAGCGCGATCTATTTCGATCCCAACGCCATTTATCGAGGATAAAGACAACTTGGATTATTTATTTATACTCCGTTCGGGCATTTTCTTTGTACTAAAAGTTTAATTATATTGATATTATTTTTTTCATACCTTTTTACTATTTATTTACTTTTTTCGATGAATTAAAACAATAACATGAACCGAAGTCGTGTAACGATCGACATAGAATTATCTATACTCCGTTAGAGCATTTTCTTTGTACTAAATGTTTTATTATATTGATACTATTTTTTTCATACCTTTTTACTATTTATTTACTTTTTTTCGATAAATTAAAACAATAACATGAACCGAAGTCGTGTAACGATCGACATAGAATTATTTATAAATAATTTATTTCTTATTTTTATTTTTTGATTTTTGAAATAAAAATATATCTATGTCCTTTCTAAGGTTCTAAACTATATCTGTACCAAATTTCAACCAAATCCGTCAAATAGTTGCGGAGATTAATGGTATAAGCATAGAATGTTCGACGTGATTCTTTAATTTGACATAACTTTTTTATTTATGAACCGATTGACATGAAACAAACACTAAATGTAAATTTAAGCATCCCACAATATATTCGTGAAAACCGCATCCAACTCGGATCAGCCGTTTCTGAGATTAGCGCGCACAGACGAACAGACAAACAGACAAACAGACAAACAGACAAACAGACAAACAGACAAAAAAAAAGTTAATTACATTTTTGGGTTCGACATCGACATAACAATAACCCCTGCTATTTTTTTTATTTTTATTTTCAATGTACAGACAGCACTTTTCTACGATTTTATTATATGTATAGACTAGCAAACCAGGCGAACTCCGTTTCGCCACCAATTTCCCTGTCTTCTGGTTTTTTTCTTAAATTTTTCCTGTTTTTTTTTTTTGCTATAAACCTCACGGAGCCCGAGACCTTTCCAACGAATGCAAAACCGTGGAAATCGGTTCGTGCATTCTGGAGTTATAGCGTCAGAAAGGAAAACCCGACTTATTTTTATATAATAGATTATACAATACACATAAACGTAGAGCAACAAAAAGAAAGAATATTTATACAGACTATAGGCAGACACTTTTAATAGCTCTAAATATCTAGCTTTCAATTATGTAGAAAAGTCTATAATACTAAATACATCTACTTTTTATATGAGCGCGTGAATAAAATAAAAATTGCTCTATACAATATTATGTAAAACCATGAGTTTCATCCAAGAAAATTAATATTCTGCAAGAAATACCCGTGGGAGTAATTCTAGACAACGAACTTGCAAGCAAAGTGCTTCTATTACCTAGATAATCCTATGTTTTCTATGCGTTACATTATAGCGATACATTTTCTTATATCAAAGCTGAAATTCAAAATGCACTTTATAAAATGAAACACTCTATTTTTACAGGTATTACATTATTAGTCTCATGTAATAATGGACGAGTTGCAAGATTCGTGTCAAAGTCAAAGCATTTATTTCAATTAATCCTAAATTAGGCACTATTGAAACGTCAAATTGAATTATCCGTCAGTCTGTCTGTCAGTGAAGCTAGGTGCTCGTTCCAAAGTGTAGCTTCGAATGGAAAAGAACCAACAAGAAACTCCATCGTTACTCTTTTGTTAAAACAAACGTACTCTTTTGTCGTGAAAACCATTTGTGAATTTCCCGGGAATCAAACCTGAGATCATTTATCGAACTACACCAAAGAGTAACAAGTAGCAATATATTATTTCTGCCATTGATTAAAATATGGTGAAAATTAAGTTCCAAATAATTTATTAGACACGCAAGCAAGAAAAATGTTCGAAGGTGTTGGCTAGGCAATAATTCTGTCTACGATATTATTTATATAGCCATAAATATACCGTTAACTATTACTAGTTAAAGCAAAACAACTATTTTAGAGATAGAAATCGACTAGTGTTAACTAGATGTTAGGAATTATTTCTTCGAAAATGACGTTGTAAACAGAGTTCAAAATGCTAGTATTGAATAATAAATATGCGTCATAATGCGTGCATACCTAAATTACATAAGTGCATGTTGAACGATAGTGGTTTCTTTGTAAACAGATCCAAGAATTCGTCGAAAGTAATAAATACCTGCCATGCCATTTTTGATAAAAAAAATCTTTATTCATACCTTATTTTTCTACTAGTTTCTGTAATCAATTTCGCTTGCATGCTTCTTGAATAAAAAGCCCATATATTATTGCAGACTATAATCTACCTCTGTTCCAAATTCAATCTTGATCCCTTCAGCCGTTTTGACATAAATGAGTAACACATACACATTTGTTAGCTAAAAACAACGGTTTAAAATTACTCTCGTAATTATTCTGAGCAACTCTACTAGTTTCGAGTCACAGAGAGACGCTTCATCAGACAGTGACTCGAAACTAGTACCTATAAGTAGGTATACATTTTCTCAGAATATTTATGTGAGTGGAGTTAAGTCTCACAATAGTTTTTATAAGAAATAATATTAAGTAAGAATAAGTAAGTTGAATAGCTCTCTATATCTCTTTATTAAACCATTATGTTTATTTACTATATATTGTATACTAGTTACATCTACAGTATAGAATTCCCGGTGGGATAAGCACTGCGCTGCATGCAACGAATTCTATTTCCACGCGAAACCACTATTTCGGAGACATATGACGATTCCCAGTACACTGAAACTGGAATTGTACATTACTAGATGTATCTATGACAATGCGCTCACACATATTATACCTATATAGGTTATAATCTGGAGCTGTAAACTACCTAGCGGGTTTACCGGAGCCCCGGCTCGAAAAGTAGGAACGGGGTGGTTTTTAGTCAGTCAGAGTCTAACACTCCCTCTCGCCTCGCCCAAGACGAGAAAAGACATTGGGCGATTTTCTCCCCTAAAAAAAATATCTATTACCTATACATGTAAAAATAACCCGGGTTTTCCTTCGTGACGCTATAACTCCAGAACGCACTTGGAAAGGTCTCGGGCTCCGTGAGGTTTATAGCAAAGAAAATTCAGGAAAAATTCAAGAGAAAAGCAGGAAAACAGAGAAAATCATTGGTGGCGAAACGGAGTTCGCCGGGTTTGCTAGTAGGTATATATTACAAAGAACTCTTAACGAAACTATAGAAAATTCGGTTGCATAATATTCTCACCGTTCATAGTTATACGAACAACAAACGTTACGTCCAAACCTACTTAGTAAGCGCAATAAATTTTACAATTTCAAACTTGCAAATGTATCATTGGGAAATGTAAATAAATTCCACATCTACAGTTCCTGGTCACATTATTAGACGCACCCACAGTTTCTTAATAGTTCATTATTTAGATATATAGAGTTTATTGGACGTCGCATTATGTTTTATATCTCAAAACCTTCCTTGACAAATGGTATATGTATCCTAGAAAAAAAAAGGATTGTTTTCAATTAGAACAGTACTTCCGGGGATAAACACGTTTAAACAAACAATGTGTTCAAGTTTTGCTATATTGAAAATAAATACAAATATAATAAATTTCCTCTTTAAATATACCTATATCCCTCATATGCTTAACCATAAAAGTACCAAATATAAACAGAGCGTACTCATTTTGATGAAACAAATTGAACAAAAATCCACACTGTGCCTTGTACTTATTATTCTGTGACTGTGCCTAATAATTTGGCCAGAAACTGTACGAGTATCGTTCAATCGATTCCATCAATCAAATCTATCAATAAAGTAATCCGTACAATATCGCGATAGTTTTCATTTCCTTATATACCTTAGTTACTTTAGCTCAAGATACCAGTCTCAATCTTTGAGCTATCGACATTCTATAGCCAAGAAATCGACCTCTGACAAGCTTTTACAATATTGGTATTCCTGATCTAACCGGCGAACATGAAAGCGGAAATTTGAAAAGTGGATTTCTGTGAGATTTTAAGGTATTATGGCTAGATGTAGAAACGGGCGTGAAAGACGTTATAGAAAGATTATCGTATTGTTGATGTGTTGAAAGTTTGTCTATTTAAGACTGATAGATAAAGTACTATCGAAAATGCTGGTGGTCCTTTATAAGTGTCAACATCATCATGATTTACGTCTATAAACGACCATTTATGGTGTATTAGCTTCTGCCAGCGGCTTTGCCCATGGAAAAAGTATCCTATCCCTAATAAACAGTTCATATCCTGTCTGTATACCAAATTTCATCAAAATCCATTCAATAGTTTCAGTGTGATTGCCGGACAAACATCTAAACAAACTTTCACATTTATAAGATTAGCGTGATTGTCTGTAAGATAGCGTTCTTGATATCTAAACAATACGAGGGCAATACACTTTGGTGAATGTAGAAAAACAAACTGGAAAAATCAGGATTTTCCAGGAACGATAACTAGCACAAGCTAGTTTAAGATAAATGTGCCACACTATCACAATAAACGATTGAATGGATATGCGATATTGGGTCAGTAGCCTGTTAGGCACCACTAATATATCTTCGCATGACGTCATTGGCTTGTGAATGAAACTAACCTAACAACGGATAAATCTGATGGGGCATGGGGCCGATGCCCTTACCGATAGCGGTTTGCAGATTGGATGTCTTACCGCGAAGGAGCGGTTTGGGCACTTACCTAATACCGCACTTACGTAGTGCCTTGATAGTAATATCTACAGTTCAGGGACTTATCTACAACTACATGATTGGCGCGATGGCTGGGCAACCGGCTGCCACGCAGCGTTCAATTCCCGCAAGGAATAACTCTTTGTGTGATCCGCAAATTATTGTTTTCGGTCTGGGTGTCTGTGTGAACTCGTTTGATTGAATTCTAGAATGGGGCAATGATTCTTAAAAAAGAATTGAATTAGATATAGCATTGCATATACGACAATCTTAAAACTCGTTACAATACCTACTTATCGTAAAAAAACGAAAGATTTCGGTATTATTCAAGCAAAAAGCATATAAAATTTTACACCTAAACTCTGCTTACTACAGTACAATATGTCTTTTACCACATACTTCACTTTTACAACAAAATAAGGTGCAATTTAGCATGAAAACACTAAAACTAAAAATGCATAACCTCTAACTTTATATTCATATCACTGTGAATTTCTAGGACATAAACTGCAGACGATATTCACCTTTATTGTCGGTACATAAATCTCCTTAAGATGCAGGTACTTGGAGCAAGATTTATTTTAGTACAGTGACGCATCTCGTGCATAGCTTCCTATAGGTCCAACAATGTACTGTTTACGATTGCAACCAAATTTATACGTTAGCCAATAAAACCAGATTTACACTGCAAAGTTGTTTACGTGTTGTGTTGAGAAGAAAGTAAGTTGTGTAGTTACAATGTTGTTGATGTTGTATGATAGTTTTGAGGTGAACAAATTTAATCCGACTAATAATAGAAATTAGAAAGCTCTAAACAGAGTGGAGTAGAAGGGAGGTTTTTTAAGGGTTTCCCCTTAATCACCCAATGTTTTCTCTCGCCTTGGGCAAGGCAAGAGGGAGTGTCAGACTCAAACTAACTAAAAACCACCCCGTTCCTACTCCTGTTATTTGAGCCTGAACCCCGGTAAACCCGTTAAGTAGTCCGCAGTTCCGAGTCGGACAGAGAGGCCTTTAGCCTGTACGGCGAAAAATAATAATAAAAAAATAAAATAATTAATATTATACCTAATCACGTCAAAACAGCTCAAGGGATCGAGATGAAGTTTGGAACAGGAGTAGATTATGGTCTGGAACAACACGTAGTCCAATTTTTATTCAACGCGAACGCGGGCGAAGCTGCTGGCAGGAGCTAGTAAGAAATAAATAGTTATTCCAAATACTTAGACACCGTTTTACCAATTTTTAAATTTATAGAACAGATAAATTACTCACATTCTCCTAGGTTAGGAATTTCTAGTAATTTCAAATTCTACATTTACACATTGTTTACAACTAATCAATTTTCTGTAAAATATTTTAGTTCTACAGGTTATGGAATTGTGTTTGTGTTACAAAATCACTGAAAACTGAATGTTTCAGCTTTAGCTTAGTAGTTTTTCTCGTACAATTTCCATCACGTCACAGAATGCTAATACACTCCTAGGTTAGGAATTTCCACGAAAAATTCGCAGTTAATAAATAAATATGGTCTCATTTACTATTGACATTAGTACATAATATTCAATACATAACTTATCATACAAATACGGCGCGTAAACGTCTTTATATACATCTATTTGGCTATGGGCCAGAACTATTTACCTAAACGTATAATATGGCACAGATAAAAAATCTTTGTAACGACTCTATACGATGCGTGGGCGCAACCATCGAATAACGATTGGTAATTTAGTTATATTATTATGATTTAAAGCTGTGAAATTGGCACAGACCTTTATGTTATCGATTTCTACGAATATAGGAGGATGTGTTTAAAGCTCAAGTGTGTCAATTTGTTTTTCTGTGTAAAAGTAAAGCATCTTTGTTCTCGATCTAGCGCCTTTTTTAAGGGGGGGAATCAACCAATGACTTCTCTCGCCTTCGCATCAGACAAAAGTCTGTCGCCAAGTCAGTCAGTCAGAGTCAGTAAGAAATAAAAGGAACGAAAAAAAATTAAACATCTTTGGCAAAACTAAATTGTTGTTTATTTAAGTCATAGTCAAATCATTCATTCCAATTAAACCATAAATAAAGAAATAATTTCACACATTTTCCAAATAGAGATTAATCTTTTTTAATTCAAAATGGTCATTACATAACACCAATAAAAAGGATTTGACCACAAAAAAGGAGGGTTGTTAAGGGAAAATCTTTAGGGTAGCAACACCACTCCACTCATACTCGTAGCGTCATTCGGCTTTCAATGAAACCACACACCTTTGATTGCTCACGCACAAAACGTTATGGCCGCCTTTCTTTCATGTAGCTAAGTCATAAGACAGGAAATAACAAACAGAAGTATTAGTCGGAACAAATATATTTTTAGAAAATGCTTTTTTAGGAAGGAGTGTCATCCAATGTCATCTCCCGCCTTGGACGAGAGGGAGTGTCAGACTCTTACTGACTAAAAACCACCTACTCCTGCTTTCAACAGGATCCCCGGTAACCTTATACGTTGTCCGCAGCTCCGGAAAATTAGGAAATGCTTCATCTATATTTGGAGACAAAATAATGAAAAGGTTTCAACGTCCTTAAAAATACATTAAGGCCAAAGCCATTTGTGTAATTTATGAAAAAGAATAAATTAATAGCAGAAAATGAAACAGATTAAGAAGGAATGCGAAATCTAAGCGCTTAAATACATTAAAAGATTTCTATGACAATTAGGGATGGCAATATTTTGTTTTGTAGTGAAGTAAAATGAGACATCTAGAAGACCACACGAGTATGACTCACAGAAAAACTCACAGAACAGACAAAAAAATAATAATATAAAAAGTACATGAAGGTTTGTACAGTTGTTTGTTCGACGCACAGTGGCAAGAAAACACACGGCCCACCTAATGGTAAGTGGTTACCGTGGCCTATGAATGCCTACAAAACTTGGGGCATTACATGCGCTTTGCCAACCCTTAAGAAACCTATTTACTCTCTTCTTGAAGTTGAACATCTATCTAATCTTAATTCTCTGCGATATGTCTGCGCTATAACGAGACATATATCCGATTTATTTCTATGTACATAGTTAGCCCAGCTCTAGCGAAAGCAATTACATGAGCCTCTGTTACGCTTGTCAAGAACACGAAACCTTTGCTACACTTCACCGCTTGTACTTACTTCAGTAAATTCTCGCCTTCGTAAGGTCTAATGACTGAAGCCATGCATTTCACTAGTTTACTTATCACAACTTAGAAGTCAAAGTTTTATTGATATTTTTGTTTAAAATTTGAATGCGGAACTATTTAACCAATTTAAACTTATATGTATTTATTTCTTCTGTTATAGCTTTAATTCACACGGTAATTTAAAAAATAAAGTGTTTACGTAGAGATGATGATAGTGAACACAAAATGTCCACACGTATATGCAGCTCATTATAATCATAAAGACCACATTTACTTCCACTATATATAAAAAAACTATATCCTACCTAAGAAAAAAACCGGCCAAGTGCGAGTCGGACTCGCCCATGAAGGGTTCCGTAGCAGCAAGTAGATGACATAATATAAAAGTTTTAAAATAACTTGGTTTTACATAGTGATTGTATGAACGACAAACTTATATTTGCGGTTTTTGAAAATGTTTTATTACTTAAAAACTAATTATGATATCTGGTTCAAACCAATTTTCGTTGTTAGTTTCCATTGAAGTCTACAGCATATATTTTTTTTAGTTTTCTCACTCTCTTATTTTAAAAGTTAGAGGGGGGGGACACTAATTTTTCCACTTTGGAAGCGTCTAACTTTCAAACGGTTGATTTTGTCGAAAAATGGTTTTAGGAACCTTAATGTCTTTTTTAAAGACCTATTCATAGACACCCATCACGGATATGTTAGATGAAAAAAAAATTTTTTTTAGTCTGTTCCATGTATGGAGTGCCCCCCTTTAATTTTTATATTTATTAATTTTTATTCAATATTCGAATAGCGGTTACCGAAATACATCATCCTACAAAGTTTCAACTATGTAGGCCCAACAGTTTCGGAAATAAATGGCTGTGACATACGGACGGACGGACGGACAGACGGACAGACATGACGAATCTATAAGGGTTCCGTTTTTTGCCATTTGGCTACGGAACCCTAAAAAAGCAAAAGTCACTAATAATAAACTAGATTGTTAATACGAATTTATCTGTCAGTCTACACACACTGTGACTGACGATTATGTCAAGCGTCAGTCACAGTCACCACACCTAAAAAAGGGGAAACCTAATGCCCATTAAGTTAATACCTAGAAATCTAGGATAATACTATAATAGTCTACATAATGTGAAAGCATACAATGAACTAAACCAACAATAGTCATAAAACGATATAATTACAAAAAGAAAAAGTTTAATAGTACTATATTTCATTTCTTTGACCTATTCTCGAGAACAGACGTCTACGAAGTTTTCTCAACGAAAATATTTCTTTCTTTGTAATTTATAAACTTTGGCTTTACGAGTAACAAAAAAATGTGGCTATTTGTGTCAAAATAACTTGTGTTTTCTTGACTTGTTCGGATAATTGATATTGTATGGAAAATTAAATGTCCTTTAATGTCAGCTAAAACAACATAATTAAATAATGATGTTACAAGAAGACATTCAATGCGAAATCACGTCTAAAGTCAGCTTGTTTAAGATTGCTTTTACCTATTTTTTGATAGCTATAAATTATTATAATCACCAATATAAATCCATAAACTTCCAATGAATGACTTACCTTAATTCTTCCAAATTTATCCACTAGCTTCTGCCAGCGGCTTCATCAGCCGTAGGATAAAAAGTATTCTATGACCCAAGTCAGCTCATACACTGTCAGTATTCCTACCAAATTTTATCAAAATCCGTTCAGGAGTTTCAGCGTGATTGATGGACAAACATCAGAACAAACAAAATTTCGCTCATATTATTAGTATGATGGGATTATTGTGACTGCTTAGCAAGATATTCTTCATAAATCAGATTTTTCTCAAAATTTTAACTGTAGCACAAACTTTTCACCACTGAAACCGAACCAAACAAGATTTAAAATGGCACAAACGTTGTTCCCGCAATTCCTACCAAACATTCCGCCATTTTTCTTAGCTACAGTGAAAAAGGTCTTCATTTCGACTTAAAATATATCCGTATGTCGAGTTGAAACATTGATCCGTTTAACCTCGAAACAAATAGGAGGTTCCAATGTAATATTTCACGGGAACGGTCAGTGCCTTAATCTATTTCATTTCGTGCCTAGGTCTCGCGAAATTAGGGTCCGGGGATACAATAAATACTTCGTTTCCATATATTTTAGGGGTCCTAAGTATTAGGTAAAGTTGAAAATGTGTGAGGAATAAACTTTAATTAACGTCCGAGTATTGTAAATCTGTTTAAAGCCCTGGTATGTGAAGTTATTTAGTAAAATTTAGAGAGTGAAGCGTGGATTTGACTAAAGGAAAGTTAAGGTTTTTATAGGTATATTATAATTTTGTTAATAAGACTAACGCGTATGCCTCTTTTACTACGATTAGGTAGATGATTATATTCTTATATCATTCATTTTCATTTGCTTCACATTCACAATAAATCTAAAACATTATACATTAAAATAAATCCGAAACTGCCGTACTTAAAGACATTTAATTATTACTAAAACTATTCCTTAGTAACGATTTTGTTCCGAAAACATTGTTAAGAACTAGCTTTTAAAATACCCATTAAATAACTCTGGATACGGCGTTAAAACAACCACCATATACCCATACACCTATTAAACACAATCAATAAATAATACCCTCAACAGAACAGAGGATAAGGTTAGGAAAAACAAAAACCGTAAAACGCGTTACAGGTTTTATATCACTTTTACCGATTGGGTGGGAAATAAAAACAGGAGTACACAAATACGTAGGTATATAGGTGTATTGTATATAATACCTGTGTGTGTACCGTGTACCGGTCCTCCGTAGCTGTCAGACACAGAAATTACGTTATAGCACACAGGTCCGGACCGCATTTAACTAAGGACTTAGTTAAGGACCGGACTCAGGTAATGAACCTCGGGCGAACGCAATTTTGAAGTTCATTTCAATTTTGAGGTATAATCTATTGTGGTAGTTTACAAGTTTTGTTTGGTGTTGATAGTTAAGATTTATTTTCGCACTAATACTAATTGAAATCAATTGCTATTCCGTTAGTCTCACTTAAACTCGAGAACGGCTGGACCGATTTGGCTAATTTTGATCTTGAATTATTTGTGGAAGTCCAGGGCAGGTCTAAAAGGTGAGAAAAGAATGTTGAGGCGTTACAAACTTTGCCGGGTCAGCTAGTCTCAAATAATAACTCACGATGTTAAATATATAAAATACATCTTTAAATCCTTTGAAATATTGACAGACAGATAATAACGTGTCTATCGGATCTTCTGTCACTGAAGTTTTCATAATCTCGATAATACACGTACATATCTTTTGATAATACATGACAATTTTCCAGGTAGTAGGTATTTGCACAACATGCAAAATTACCCAGCAGGTACAGTGAAGTGGTTCTCTTTAGGTCTGAATTATGCTTAATTTTATTATAACTTTCGTGCTTACTCATGTAACTGCTTGAGGAGGACCTCGACTAATTGCAAACCATGCTAGAGGCTCATATTCATGAGCAGCATTCCGCGACACACGAGGCGGTGATTGTCTCTCTCATTGAACTCATTCTCGATTAAAAACGTAAATAAATTAAAAAACTATCCAAGTCCGACTCCGTCCCTGTGTCCAGCAAAATGACATTTGTCCGTTACCCGCACCCCGCGAGTTCCTGATTGAATAGACGTCATTTCAGATATAATTTATTTCACGAACAAACACAATTTACTTCGATTCCGACAAATGAGCTATAAACGTTGATCAAATAATTTTGCGATTCTTTCATTTTCCCTGTGTTACTGTACATTTGTATTTGAGAAATAAAATGAAAGTGGAAAATTATCGGGGTTATTTCTTGTCCCTTGGCCGCGCCGTATCGTCCAGCCTGAATGAGCGTTGTCCTCCTTTTTCCAATACGTCGTAAAGACTGCTAATGGATTATCTTAGAAGTATCGTTGTCTTTTATTAATGTCTTATTGAAAATCGTTAATCTTGTACGAAATAGGGATGATGATGGGGTATTAAAATTAAAAATCTATTTAGTCCGTCAGTTAGGTAATAAAAAATATTAGACACGTATTGTTTATTTTGTCATATAAGATAACAATACTTAGATAAAACGAACCAAAGTTTGACTTTAAAATAAAATGTAGTCACCTACCCTATTGGAAACGATTCTACACTTCCGAGGTATCCGTATCAATTTCAATTTACACTATATCATGTCCTAGCAGTTTCTGCGAGTAATTTACAGTCGTAGGTTTAATATGTAACAAAGTGAACCAGCTGGCTTCTCCGGAGGGCAAATAAACCTCTCTCGAATGACAGATGCCTGACATTGTCATTGATTGGAGGCAAACATGCTAGCAATGTGTTCCGACTGCGAATGTAGGAACAATTATCTTGCTACGTAACACGAAATATCTTGGAGATGAAATTAATGAACGTCTCTTACAGCCGCACACATTTATTTATTCAGTCATTTAAGTCTTTGACTGCTAATAGAAAACTGTTGAGGGCAAATCCTCCGCTAACGTCGGTCACCGGTGACCACCACGGCGTTCAATGTGTTAATGCTTACCTAACCCAGTCCTTAGCAATTGTTTTCAATACAAAATCATTACTAAGGAATAGTTTAAGTAATCATTAAATGTCTCTGAGTGGGCCACTCAATGAGATTTAATTTAAATTTGACATTTGGCATTTAATGATTAAGGTTTAGGCTGTTTGTACCAAAAAGATAGGTACAATACACAATGTTAGATTAAAGAATTCTACTACGATTTTAATTCAGTAAAATGTCTTCAAATCCTATTAGAAGATCTTTCTAGAAAAGAAGTAATAATAGGAGTATCTCGTTATGAAGCCTGAGTTAGTTGTTCGTTGTTTGCTAACCCATTTTCTTAAATCCGTTCGTAAAGCTTTTGGTATTGCGACCGATCCCTGTCCCGTAGCCGGCTAACTAGCTGTATCCTAGACTATAAGTTACTATCTAGAGAGATAAGATAGATATACTACCTAGATAGAATACGGAGGTAGGAACTAGGAACTACGTTAATCATGTAATAATCAATATTTTACACCAGTATTTACAAATAAGAATGGGTTCATCAAATAATGAACTTTCAAGAAAAATATGCATAATTATATAAATATACTCACGCAAAACGTAAACTGGAACCATTATTATTGCGTGTATTGGTACTTTCCATTCAATCTCGAAAAAAATACAAAGCAAGGCTCTCATAACCTCTCAAAAATTGCTGACACAGCCTATTATTACCGGATTTTTTCAATGAAAGTATAATAATGTACATTTACTTTCTTGTTTGCAAACATTATACCAAAATGTATAAAACAGTGGCCTGTTTTACAACACGATATTCCTCATAATTTCTTCTTCTTTTTTTCTTTTAAATAAACGTTGTCAACGTTTATTTAAAAGAAAAAAAGAAGTATGATTTTTTCGTGTGTGTGATTACAACATACAATTTCACATGCACATGACATATAGACCCAAAACAACAATTTGTGGATCACATAAAACTTCAAGCTAAACATTTCAAAATCCATTTGTAAAGTCGATATTCGTAGATCAAGGGGCAGCCTGGAAAAATGGCTTCACGTGATCACCATGGCATGGGACGAGATTAAGGTCGTGTCATCCATTCACAGACGGAACGCAGCCCGATAAATGTATAGATCTACGTCGTTCATGGCGGATTACAAATCCTTCATGTATAAGTATGTACAACGGGATTCCCAAATTCTGTCAAAAACTTTTCTCGTTAACTTCTTGTTTTTAGTTAAAGAATCACTGAGAACCGAATAAACAAACACGTTGAGAATATATTATGAATACACTGTTAAAGGTGCTATTGTTGGTGGTTCTTTAAAGATGTATCAGCTAAGCTGTAAAACTATGTGACCGTTTCCACCGATACTAACATATGTAGCTTTGCGAGGAACATACGCGACTCGAATATGCGATTTATCGATAATAGGAAAGCCATCCATAGCACGCATCCACAGCACACACCTTTCCATATAAAAAAACATAGCTTAACTGAGTCTGTTTCCACCAGTGCCATGCTATGTGTACCAATGAATATGATTGGTGGAAGCCAAACACATCCACAGCAACGTAGAGTAGCACATCTCTGGTGGAAAAACGCCCATATTCTATACTGAATGAGGCCATTTCCTAACAAAAAAAAAACATTTTAATAATCGTTCGCAAAATAACATAAAAAAGAATACTTTTTTAAAGAAACGACCACTTTGCTAAATGAGTTCTCTAGATATTATTTTTATTATTCAAACATTGCGGTTTGAAGCAAAATATTATGAGAATAAATTAATGTGTTCACTTAGATGGCGGAAATTATTATATTTTTTTGTAAACGTGATGAAAAGGATTACCCTTAGTATGAGTTTACTTTACATTTATTACATTTAAAATAATCGGAACGAAAGCTCGTTCGGCGCTCTGATTGGCCGGCTCGAATAAACCGACCAATCGCTAGCTAAACAGGAGCTAGTCATAATATTTTTACATATAATTCAATAACAAATCTTAATAATTGTGTATTAAGTCATATATTAAAGCCGGGTCAGGTATTAAAGAATTTCAATACACATAATATTATTAAAATAAATAGGTACCTGAACCCATAAGGTAATGACTAAACGATATATGAAAACCGTCCGTAGATAACTTAGAACTTATTATAATACATTTTAAGATCAATTTACAAACTGAATCATTACCAATACAGAAATGACTAAAAACGACTCCTAAATTCGGAACCCAATTAACAGAAACTGTCATGTCCACATCTCAAGCTGTCCTTACAAATAGTATTTTTAAAGGTTATTTCTACACGTTTCTATTCACAAAAGAATATGGATTCCTTTACTTCGACGTGTAACGAACACTCAATTTGTATATGACGGGACAAGATGTTTTCATATATTTGAGTAAAGTTTGAATGGAATCAACCTCTCATTTAAATTATAAACTATCTTCTTTACAATTTTGTAGCAATTTCAAGAGTAATAGACGACCTATATCAGACTCCAATTTGAGCTCCATCAATATTTTCAAATAAATAAACCGGATTTGAAAATTCTGCAGATAAAAATGTCTTTATCACGTTTCGTTAAATGTGTATAAGATAAATTACTCACAAAATAAATAGGTACCTATTCAAGAAGAATATAGATTGATTTATGATATCAAATCTGATGATCAATATCAAATCTTGGTAATCTTATGAATACAACTCTTGAGAGATACTGTATGACAATAGTTATGCAACTGATGTTTTATCATTGAGCAATAACGTCGATAATGCCATAACAAAGTATATTTTATCACCGCAGACGTAATAGATACGTTTGCCTAGGTCGTGTAGTCAAGAATAGACTTCATCTAGTATCCCTACACATGTATCGTTTTATACAGATATCTAATGTAAACATATACGTACTAGGCGCTTACAATAAACACATATATATATATATATATCCCCGAAAAGGATATAGGGACGTGCAAAGCAATCATACATACTGAAAACTGATATTTGATGATGCTGCTGATGATGATGATGATGATGATGACAACCTGAAATAAATATTGCCTGCAGCATAACTATTCCCATGGAACAAAAAAAAATATCCTACACTCTATTTCAGGCCATAATCTATCCCTGTTTCAAATTTAATCACGATTCCTTCAACCGTTTTGACGTGATTGAGTAACCAATATACATACATACAAACAGACAAACTCACAAACTTTCACATTTATGATATACCAGCGCCCCAACTTCGCACGGGTACAATGGTTATACATTATGCATGTATTATACATATAAAAATTCCTTTGGAAACACTCTATCTATTGAAAAAACAGCATCAAAAGCAGTTACATAGTTTTAAAAATTTAAGCATACAAAGGGATATAGGGACAAAGAAAGCGACTTTGTTTTATACTAAGTAGTAATAAGTATAAGCCATAAGTATATTTCATATTCACTTAATTAAAAACGCGGTTCAACCACGCTCCCCACTTCATTAATTTGCTCAAAAAGACTAAATTAATTTACTCACAAGAACACGTTTAGTTTAAGGTAAAGTGCAATTTCATTTTAGTTAATCCACTAAACAAAGTTAGGTATTTTACTGAAGAAAAGGCATTACTTTCAGTGGTTTTACAAACGTAAGTAGATTCTTTTGTTGGAGTAATCGTTAAAGAGGTTTTTCAAGTTCTACTTACAGAGATACTGGGAAATCTAGTGGTAGGATTGTAGTAAAAGCATAATGGTTGGTTGGTTAAATAAGAAAGCATGCACTTTGTTTAAAATTAAAAATAATTGAGATTATCTGCCATATTCAAAGTCATATTTTAATGATTACTTACCTAAACTATTCCTTAGCAACGATTTTTTCCGAAAACAATTGCTATTGTTCGGTAAGTAAACATTAAAGGATTCTGAGTACAATCTGAAAAGATTTAATTGAGATTAACTATTGCAAGCAATGGTTTTAAAAGAAATAAATAAATAAATAGATCCCATTAATACAAAGAGGATTTCTTTTCCAACAATTCGTAAGTTTTCATAAGCCTTTGGTTACCTTAAACCACTTGTATTTGTAGCGGTCTGTCGAGTAATAAAAAAAATCCTTTTCCTTAATCCTACATAATGAAGATAGATTCAACGTACTGCGGGGAAAGAACAGGAAAATACTGAGTAAAAAATTAATTCAAGGTGGTTGCTTTACGTGCGGCGTTTGTGGCGTAAACAGAATATATGGCCAACGTGAACTTTACAAAGAATAAAAACGCTTCCAGATAAAGTGGTTGCATTTACAATTTATTTTATTTAAATCCTCTTTCACCGACATAAATAAGGACGTGGTTATAATTCGTCCAATTTTAAAGCAAGTAAATTGTAAGTAGGTAGTTTAGAGGAACTTCGCGATGTCATAAGTAGCTGAAATGTGGTCAATATTTCATTTTTTCTGTTGTGTTGTTGTGTAAAAAACTTGATTTACAAAGCCCATTATTTCGACACTTCCATTCTTAGTCACCAGTTAAAAAAAAACGTCAAAGGACCCGCATCCTACGCATCGCACGCATTCCGTATAACGTTGCATGTAAGCATTGCCGATGATGCGGTCCGTACGATGCGGATCAGTGGACGCAGTTGTATGAGTTTCTATACAACACAAACTAAAATCCGTTGCGTGCGATGCGTACGATGCGGGCCTGTGGACGCTTACCTTAAGTATACAAGTCGGTTTAGCTCAACTCACAAGATACAGAAAGCAATCCTTTAATATCATCAACATTGCTTAATATTAACATCACGAACATTAAGTAATATAAATCAAAATCCAATAATAATCACTGAATTGGGACCGTTGACATATGTCGGGCATGTCATAGTCCTGGTGAATCCATAAGACATATAATTTCTGGTTGTGGTCGTTTGGCTAATGGTGAATATTTGCATAGACATAATCAGGTGGCCAAGATTATCCACCAGCAACTTGCTTTGCACTACCAACTTGTTGAGTTTGAGGTTCCATACTACAAGTATGCGCCCGATCCAGTTCTCGAAAACGGCCATATCACGTTGTACTGGGATCGATCTATCATCACTGACAGGACTATTGTAGCCAATAAACCTGATATAGTGGTGATAGACCGACAAGCGCGCCGCACGATGATAATCGATATCACCATCCCTCATGACGAGAACCTCGTGAAAGCTGAAAAAGATAAACAAATAAAATATCTTGACTTGGCTCACGAGGTTGTCGACATGTGGAATGTGGATTCGGCTATCGTTGTGCCGATAGTCGTGTCGGCCAACGGATTAATACCCAACAGCCTCGACAACCACCTCAGGAGGCTGGGGTTAGGCGGATGGATCAAGGGCCTGATGCAGAAGGCAGTACTCCTCGAAACGGCACGTATTGTGAGAAGGTTTCTGTCTTTGGAGCCCTAACCACCGGTAGCTTGGACCATGCTCCCGCTACTGGTCGGCTCCTATTTTTATATTTTTAAATGTTATTTTGTTTTTTATTCTTATAAGTAATGTTTAAAAATATAATTTTAGAGTGTTATAAATAAATATATCAACATCACTGAATTGCATAGCAATAAACGTGAAAGTTAGTGAAATCATTCGTAACATCACATTTCGGGACGATCATCGGAACCCATTAAATTAAACGGAACGTTAATATCAACGGGTTTAACATTTATTGCCGAAGTTAACGATCGTAAATGAATTCGAATGATCGAGCCTGATATTAAATAATATAGGTGATATTTATAATTTTAAACACTTACTTTGTGGCTCAATTAATTGTTTAACATTAACAACAAAATTTCATCACCTCTTCCTTACACAGTACTAAAAACATTTACATTACCTATTTACCCAGTATGATTGGTACCAATAGGTTTCAGCACATATAAAATAGGTGCCCATCTTAGCACAAAACCTACGCATTATTTTGATTACCTACCTAATAATATCTATGTACCTCTATCTATTAGTCTTACTTTAAAAGTAGTCTTTATTCTTTACACTTAAGTCTTATTTTTGCTTGATATGAGACACGTGACAAACAGTCAAAACGATTATCTAGAACTTCAGTAATAAGCAATAAATAAATACAAATATAATGCAACCATGAAACTAATGAAGCAGTCAACATAACACCATCAGAAAAAATATCCATAAGAAGTAAGTGCGTATATTTTTCTTTGCATTTCACATCGGTCTAGCCTTAGCCGTCGCCTTCGCAATACTTCAACCGCCACGCACCGACTCAGCGGCGTCAACGCCTACGTTAAAACGTTTAATGAAAAGAAAATAAACTTGTATACTACATAACATGAAGGACTTTTGAAATAAACACTATTAGGTTATACTAAGTATCTGCTATATTAGATCTACCCACGGAATGTCATTAGAACTAAGAGCTCTTTTAGGTTGGGTACTGCTGAATAAAATTGTTCCTAGTACTGTTTTGAAGTCGGTTAAAAATGTATCTCTATTTGGTTTAATCCCTGCATTACGCATAATTGGTTGTATTGAATTCGCGAATGATTTCTTGTATGTATATTTTGTTTGCTTAGGTACATTTATCTACTTGCATCACATTTTTTGGGAATTTATTATTATTAAGCAACGTCACGCCTTTTATCCCCGAAGGTGTAGGCAGAGATGCACATTACGGCATGTAATACCGCTGTACAATGTACACCCACTTTTTACCTTTTGTGAGCCTATTAAACTTTTTTTGGGAATTAATTCTGAAACTGTATAGGTCCTTTCTTTTTCACTAACATTAGGTAGGTTACAAAAGTGTAAGCCCTACGTTTTATAAATAACTCCGAACTCTTACTTACCGGGCCACACTTTACTAATTGAATTTTCTAAATACAAGCTAGATGGGTAGGGACTCACTAACTTTAGGAAACAGACGCCTACATAAATCTTCTACGAACGAAATACTATCGTCATTCGTTTACAAATATCGTAGATAACGTGATAATAGGAACTCGTAGGTAGGTAGACGCCAACGCGTTGTGATTTTTATGATTGCAACCATATGACGTGGCTATAAAGTTGAGAATCGATCGATCTCAATAACGTGTTGCTAAGTAAGCTTATGCCTGTCCAGGAGAATGAACAGAAACGCTTTGCTAATGAATAACCTTTAAACTACTAAATGTAATAAGTTCCATTCAAACCAGTCCAATAGAAATCGAGAGATCAGAGTACCAACTGTTTAGCATTATGACACTAACCGAAGAATATTCAGAGAATCCATTAAAATAATCACAGTGACATTTCAATCAATAGAATTGAAAGGAACCGTTAAACCCGGTAATCATCCCGGAATGACCCTGTGACGGGAACGGGGTTTGTTCAGAAAACCGCAATGATTAAACAGGACCGGTTCATATCCTGATGCAGACTGATTACAATCCATAATCCTTCAGTTACAGGACTCCATTGATTAGTAGATTTACTCTCGCTAATAAATCAAGAGTGAAGTTTAAATTGGTTTTCACGGTACGTCGAATTAATTGTTAGGACTAGGTGAGACTACGGTAGCTGGATAAATTGGTAGTTATTGGTTGTCGACCACAAACTGTATGGCTAGAGATGTGCACGTGGTAAATAGGAAAATTGTTCTCTAAATAACCCTCCTTCTGGCGCAGTCGGGTAAAAATAAGAGTGGTTTGAATTGGTGGAAGCAAGACCCAGGACCAGTATTTAAATTACCTCATCATCATCTTCATCATATCAGCCACAAGACATCCAAAACAACGAACATAGGCCTCCCCCAATAACTTAAATTACCTGCTAATAGTTAAATTCCTATGCTCAGAGTCATTTGATGGTTACTTAACCCAGTCCTTAGCAATTGTTTTCGGAACAAAATCATTACTAAAAAATAGTCTAAATGATCATTAAATGTCTCTGAGTACGGCAGAAAGTTATCTTAAAGTCATTCATAAGTAAGCATACATCACTTGAATAAGAAAAACAAAAATCTCTCGAAGTCATGATTGATTAGATCAGATTGATAATTTTTCCAGATACTTACATTTTTTCTTTCATATAAAATTACAAAGCAATTTGTCATTTCATTATTTGTCAACAACGAAACTATCAATTATCCATGTAGGTAAAGCAATTTTAATTGAAATTGAAAAAAAAACAAGTACCTACCGACCAATCAGTTTTACGCAGTTCAAATTTTGAACATAATTGTTAACTGTTGTTTTAAAATCACCACTATATTCAAATTCACTGTTCAATTAACTCTACACCATTCACCACACAGATTATTTATTGCTGTTTGTTTGAAATTCGAGAACAACAATCAACGAGTTCGGAAAATTAAAAAAAATCTCATCTCGTGTAACATTTAACATTTACTTTTTCAGCACAAAACATGGATTCACACTTCAATTGAAAAACTTCAAATGATGAGACTATCACACGATCAGCTGTACCCGATCAGAGCAATCAATATTAGACACTTTACTATACACAATTTAAAGAAAATTCGCAGTAACACAGAGAAACAATACCACGGAATAGTTAAGACATTATGTCAATTTTAAACACCGAATTTGACTAAAATTAATTTAAAAAAGTAATACAGTATTTACAATCAGCCAGCATCATTGATTTTAAATTTGTGGACACATGAAACGATTTTTAAAAAGCTGGTAATACAGTATTTGCGTACACCGTACAGCCAGCATTTTTTTTTCTCAACACATGAAACGATTTTTCAAAAGCTGGGATAGATAAAATTAAATCCCAATTACTCCTTTTATTATCCAAAAAGCTTAAATAATATCTTAAATGATAACGCAATCAAAATCATGCTAACGATTGTTGTAAAGGTCAGAAGTTAATTAAAACGCTAAGACCCAACAATTTCACATAATGCGTAATTTTCAGACGGGATTGAACAGCTCTTAGCTCTTTAATGGAATAATTTTGTTCCGTAAAATCCTACATGTACCTAAGCTTAGAAAATTATCGTAAACCTAAATTTTATTGGTTAATAATATTAAATATTTTGCAGTCCTGTAAATAGGGATGATGACGGGGTATGAAAATTAAAAATCTATTAAGTCCGTCAGTTAGGTAATGAAAAAATATTAGACACGTATTTTTTTATTTTATCATATATGATAACAATGCTTAGGTAAAACGAATCAAAGTTTAGAAGTGGGAGTAAATACGTCATTTCTACGTATAAAACGTACCTAGAAGTGACGTCACGCGATATTTCAAATCAATGTATCTTCGAAAGTATTTGTTTCCGTAAGATCACAAAAAATACGTGTCTAATATTTTAAAACAATCTACAAGACGGACATTAAAACAAATGACATGTACCTCATTACTGAATTCAAAAGAAAATGTCGGCAAACATCTTGCTATGATGATAGTAGACCCGAGTCTACAATCATCCTTGTTGAGGAGGATAAAATAATAATCAAGAACATTATAAATGTTTTGATAATTTTTTTCTTCTTTAGTTTTTAATGTCTTCAGAGACAAGGTACATAGATAGGTACATCTGTAAAGATGTATATCTAAGATGAAGTACCTACCTAGATATTATACAGAGATAGCTGTACCAACCGACACATTTCGACAAAAAATAGGTATTACATTGAACAAAAAAAAATCAAAATATTGAAACATTTTATACACAGTGAAACTGTTGTATCATTTTGTATAGATACTAGATTAAGTACCTACATTCAGGTTTACGAAGTAAGGTCTTAACTCTCCAAGTAAACCTTAAAATCCGGAGATAAAGGTGAAAGACCGCATAAATCTCTTACAACGAAAACCTTCTCAGTTTATTGTTTTTCTCCTAATACCTTTCTTTAATTACATCAGTACAACATAAAACCTTAGTTTTATTTCACAAACTAGATTGGTTTTAATCAGCTGATCTATCTACCTATCACTATCAGACTGTTACTACTTCTCACATAAAGAAACAAAAATAAAATTCTGTACGAAGTCCAAATATAAAAATCTTTGATCCTACCTACGTAATAATATTTTTAGTGCCTGTCTAAAATATTTGTGACAGATTTGACATCTTGTCGCTGCTTTTAGATACCTGGGACATGTGGAACAAATATACGTGTCATTATACTCGACACATGATGGGCAGAATGAGTGGTTCCTTTGATTTTAATCACACTTTACGACTATTTTCTCGCTGTTGTCGTAAAAATCCTTGTTTCTTAATTTAAAAACACACTGATATTGAAAAATAATGGCTTAATCTGAGGGTAGTCAAAAATACCCTAGGATTTATATAACTTTATAAATTAATTTAGTTTAGATAATAAGAAACTTACAATAAGTACTTACCAATTAATAAAAGCCGAGCGGAACAACAGAAAGCCCCAAACAAAAATAAAACTTTAATATTACTGAAAACAACACTCAATAAAACTTAAAAACTTGTCAAAATACAAACTTTTTACACGTATGACACTTTAACACTGGTTACTGGCCACAAAGGCGCGCGAACTTAACGATTAAAATTCAAATTAGTTCGAATTTCGAAAAGCGCGGGAAAATGTCCCCGGGCGTGCGTTCAGAAGAAAATTTGAGTCGAACTGAAGGGCGGCGCTTCTGAATGGACGCGTCGTCGTCGCGACCACGCTCATGCGCGCTCATGTTAGCTACAGCGAATGTTTTTCCAACGGACTTTAAGCTTTTTCACGCTTTAGCTGGAAAATATATTTTTGTCTTTAAGTGCACTGGGCGCCCGGGGTTTGTTCTAAAAGCAAGGAAAATTCTGTACAAGCCCTTGTAAGATCGTAACGGCCACGGATCTAATCAAAAGAACTTGCGATCTTTCAGAACGTTCTCACAATACCCGATCTTGCATAATTTAACTAAAATAATGTTTGTTTTATTTCTTAAATTAATTCAATTGATTAAATGATATTGATTGATATTTGATTTGATATTATGATATTTTGATTTTTTTAAGTAATTGATTTGATTCGATTTGATTTGATTTAATTAAATAAAAATACTTTATTATAATAAACCAGACATCTTTTCTTTTACAGATAGAAACACTGAATCTTCGTGCATCTTCTTGGAAATGTATAAACGTAAACAATGTTCATTGACTTGATTTGTTAGTATTAGTTATGCGCGGTACGGTAAACAAACATGAATTATCATTAAATATTCTTAAGATGATTGAACTCTTAAGAGGAAGATGTCATTACCCTGAATCAATTTTAAAACAAATCATTCAGTGGCTTCGTTTACTCTAAATATTTTATATTTCACTTAATGCTGTTTTCAATTATGACTTGTAATTAAACCTCTGTTTTGGTAAGACTGTTACAACTCTTAATAATTCTTCGCGATCAGCTCAATTGAGTAGTTTCCTCAGACAAACATAATTTATTTTGACTTTTCAATAGAATAAAATATTAAAAATAATCACAGTTTCATTCGTAAATTTGATGAACTTTTTTTTCAATTCTCGATATTTTCTAGCTAATTTTCTAGAAATAAGTCTGTTATTTGGCGTAGAATCTGATGACCTCATACATAACGCACTAACGTAATGGCACCAATGATCGACAAGCTCCAATGATCGACAATTCTTTTCTCTAATTAGAGAAAATAAGAGTTATAATACGATTTTTTAATATGGCTATACTGTGGCTCAGACAATACGCTTCCTGCTGTCATCCAGTGAAATTTGAAAGAAATCCGCCTTTTTTTTACAAATGGCCGTGTGAGAACTTAGTTTGGCTAGTGTTCCTCATAAAATAACGGCATTTCTTAGCGGATTCTGTAAGAACGTAAGTACAAAATATGTTCATTATTTTCATATATTGAAACTTATATTAATTTGATGGTTTTTAAGCCGTATTATGGGAATGATAAGATCGATTTATGTTATAAAAAAAGTTAGGAGGTTATTTTTTTAACCTAAATTGCCGGTGTCGATTACTGGTCCTCAGAAATTGACTTGCTCCAATCATCGACGAGTGTCGATAATAATTTTATTAAAATTATTTTTGTGTAACCACGGAATATGGTTCTCTTTTCTTTGCAGAATTGTTAGATATTTAAATTAGGTTGATCAAAGTAGAGTTACCAGTATTCGACACGATGTCGATTAATGGGATTGAAATGTGTCGATAATTGGTTCATACAGATGTATCCAAGAAAAAAACTACATTTAATAATGAACATACATTTTATAAACTAAATTTAGTAGGTATTTTATACATTAAATATATTACACTGATAATAATTCTTTCTGTTATAAAAATAAAATTTGTTTAACTGTGAAATAAATTATTTTTGGATTTGAATTAAAAATAATTGCTTAATTTTTTATGACTTAAGTACTTATATTGAATTTAAGTCAAAGGTCATGAATACTAGGTAAATACTTATCCATTTCGACACATTGCAATTTCATTAATTATTTGTTACATTTAACAAGAGAATACGGTGACCGACGGTCATCTTTTCTTTGCCGAATTGGTAGATATTTAAGTTACCAGTAATAGGTAATTGATTCTTACAGATGGCTCTGAGAAAAAATTACACTCTCGACCAGATTGAAAAAGCAGTTGAAGCTGTTAAGAATGGAGAAAAGATAGCAAGTGCTGCGCAACGTTTCGGAGTACCAAGAATTACTCTTCATGACAAAATAACACGTAGAACTTCCATTGGTTGTAGTATGGGGCCAAGTACTAAATAAAATTAATTAATTTTAATAAATATGTAACTATTGTTGATTTCCCTAATTTGTACTTATTTAATCTTGTCAGAGTGTATAGTTTTATCAAAATAAAACAGTATTCAAGATTAAAGCTTATTTTGGTGAAGATTTTTAAAGTTTGTAGTCAGTGTTATTAGACTTGACAAATTTTATAAAAACAATGTATGAGTACCTAAACATAAAAGACAAATAAATTAATACTTACTGAATTGTTCCTTTTGATTACGGTCTAACTAATGTATCAAATCAGTCTACTGTCTCATTGCGGGTAATAGTCGATAACTGGGTGACGATAACTGGTAATTGTCGATAACTGGGTGTCGATAACTGGTAATTGTCGATAACTGGGTGTCGATTATTGGAGTTCTAGTGTCGAATATTGGGGATTTTATTAATATTTATTATTTTTGGTTTTAATACTAGTCCACATCATATTTAAAAATATAGCCTATTCATATCTCAAGGACATATTTTATCGTACACAACGTCACTTTTATTTTAAAACATAATAAAATACTCGTAATCTTAGAAACAAACACACCACCTTCTAAAACTGTCGATCATTGGTGCCATTACGTTATTTCATTAAAAAAAACATAGAAATATAGTTTTTTATGTTCCGAGAAAAGTGTTGATTATTAGTAGGAAACTAGCCTATTTACTGGTCATATGTATTGTGTTTGAGTATGGTCGAAACGTCAACAACACTGCTATGTGGTCTCAAGCGTCCTTCAGTGGTTGCGGACGAGGTTACGCATTAATGCCGTGGCCCTAGCATACCGGGGTTCCCGCTCGAAGGGCAGAGGTAGGAACAGGGTGGTTTTTAGTCCGTAAGAGTCTGACACTCCCTCGCGCCTCGCCCAAGGCGGGAAAAAGCATGATTGATTTTCTCCCCTTAAAAAAGCATAGAGGAGAAATTGGCACGTAGTGGTTTTTAGTCAGTACTTTAATTCGCGTCCCACCGTCTGTCCCACCCAGGGTGCAGTCATTTGATGATTTTTCATCATGACACAAAACTGGTCAAACATACATATTTAGGTTTTCAAATTTTCAGCAACAGCTCGGAGTCTGAAAATGTATCTTATATAGAAATTGTTCCACAAAATGTGGTGTTCACATTCGGTTGTCTCCTGTTTTTTTAATAAGCCAAAACGAGTAGACAAATCACCTGATGGTAAGCAATCGCCGCCGCCTATGGACACTTGAAACAGTGAGGTGACAGACTTTGCAATGCAACTTTGCTTGTTGAATTTAAGGGTTATTGAAGAAACGGGGATTGGGAAGGGGGGAATCGGGGATTGGGAAGTGAAGGAATTGGGCCTCCGGTAACCTCACTGACACAACGCAAACGTTATTTCACGTCGGTTTTCTGTGAGACCGTGGCATTACTCCAATTAATAATTAATATCTACTTAAATAGACGGATAATCGACATCCAAATCAACTGCCATAAATTGGAGTTACCAAAAAAACGCGACAGTCGTAATTACTTTCTTATGAGAAAAGATAGATCGTCTTTTTTGAAAGAAGACGCAATTAAACCTTTTTCGAGGTGATTAGGTCACGAGCTTGATGAGGTTTCGACCTATATCAGTACCCTTAGTATAAGTTTGCTTTGCGTTTCAAGTAATCGAAACGAGAGCGCGTTCGGCGTTCTGATTGGTTGGTTTATTCGAGCCGGCCAATCAGTACCCTTAGTACGAATTTGCTTTACGCTGAACTAAAACGAAACGAGAGCGCTCTGATGGGCCGACTCGAATATAGCAACCAATCAGAGTGCCGAACGCGCTCTCGGTTCGATCTCGTTAAACGTAAAGCAAACTCATACGAAGGACCCTGATTAGTTGGTTTATTGGAGCCGTCCAATCAGAGCGCCAAACGCAATCACGTTTAGGCTACTCTAAAAATAAAGTAAACTCATACTAAGGGTACAGTACAGTTGACGATTCAGAAGGCGCTTATCTTCGACGTGGGGAATATAAATAAATCTAGTTTTGTTGGCTTCGTTGACCGGGCCGTGGAAATGGGCCAGTTTTTGCGTACACAATGGCAGTGGAAGCCGGGCATCTACGATAATCCATTTGACCTGTGTATGTGGACAACTGGACATACGTTGTTGTGATAGGAAAGTTTATGTTTTTCTCTTTTTCGTTTTGCACAGATCTACATGTTTTGCTGTTGGTTTTTTGAGAGGTTTGGCCTATTTCATTTTGTGTTGACTTGTAAATAGGTAGAGTCCTGGTACGAACTGTAGGTATCTAGTTACCTAATATTGAATACCTTCAACAATTTGTACGAGTGGATACATCATGAATCACAGAATATTAGGTAAGTACCTACCTACCTAAGTTTGATTTTGATGAAAGATTATAATATAGGTATTGTGTTGTTTAAGTAGATACCTTTTGATCCCAGCTACCTATCATCTTTTACAAAATGGTGCACTATTTACAGGACACCGTGTACGTATACGTTCGGTAGTACCTATTACCACAGATAGCCTACACCAGGTAGAACTGCGTCGCTAATTGAAACGTACCGATTCATTGCCCGCATTTGTAGAGCCCACGACTGCTAACTATCTACTGCGGTTGTGTTTGTGTGTGTATTTTCTCTGTCATTTGTAGTGTTACGTACTATCTATTACCTTACCTACCAACCAAGTACTAGATATGTAGATACATGATTGTTAGAGAAATATTGAAAAGACCAATGGACATTTATTTATTTTTTAAACTTTGCCCCACACTTCGATATTCTCCTGTGCCGTGGGTGCGTTTACAAACATATAAGTTCACATACCTACACATGTCACACAAACCCGAAACAACAATTTGTGGATCTCAAAAAGAATTGCTTCGGGCGGGAATCGAACCCGCATCGCTGGGCAGCAGCTGGTTGCCCAGCTATCGCACTTACCGTGCAGTCTGTTCCTATTAAGTAGGAAGAATACCATAACTAGTGAAGTACCCACCTAAACATAGTAGTACCGTAGTAGGTTCTAGATACATTTGATTTGTGTCTCTGCTCACCCTTTCAAGATTCAAAAAATATTATTACAAAGTAACAATAGTCAGACTCGCGCACGGAAGGTTACGTGGCAAGATAAAAATGACTCTCAGCGCCATCTATTGACAAATAGTAGAACTCTCCACGTACTTATCTTTTTTTATATTGGTAAATATTTAATGGTTTGTAAATAACTACAAACATGTACAATTCTTCGATTCCCACATCATTAATTCATTTCCAAGCTCCATTCACTTTACCACAACATTCTCGCGGTTTGCGATTGAATCAGTAATTCAGTATGAGTTTGAATCAAATACGACCTTCGAGGTTTTATTGTAATTATTTCAAATTGGAAGTGATTCGCTATTTGTTGCGCCTGTAACGAATTATACGTTTTCATATTTTTTTCTTCTATTACATTACTATGTTATACGAGCATATACTAATATAAAAAACTGAAGTTTGCTTGCTTGTTTGGTGGAACGCACTAATCTCAGAAACTATTGGTCCTAGTTGAATAATTTTATTTGTGTTGGATAATCTATTTATCGAAGAAGGCTATAGACTATAAACCATCACACTAACCGTATGGTCAGTAAGAGCCGAGCACAGCGTGTGAAAATGCGCGTACTGTTCAACTGGTCTAACGTGTGAAATAGTAAAGTTGTCGCATTTAACTTGTTAGGTGGAAGTTCCGACGATGAACCCATTTAATTGCACTGTAATTTTCCCATATGGTCGGCAATATACTTGTGCCTCGGGAATTGCACGTTAATCATCAAGGGTCACGTAGCCTGCAGGGATGTTACTGTAAATATTAAGTACTATGTTCCGCCCGCGCGGATGTCGGTCTTCGCGTGGATGTTTTATTTCTCCATTTTGAGTAACTCTAACAATGATATCTTATAAATATGTATTGGACCCAAATACGGCGAGGCCCATAATAATTAAGGAGATCCCTCTATTCAGCTACTGCTGTTGAGCTCGTGGTCTGTAGTATGAATCTGAAAAATTAAGATATTTTTTCTACGTATTTTTCTAGGATAAAAAGTATCCAATTTTATGCCCAGGATAATAAGGTATAATTATACCAAGTTTCATCAAAATAGAACCGTTAATTTTCACGTGATGCCTAAATATACAGACAGACACAAAAAAATTAATCACATATGTATTTGGGTTTGGTATCGATCCAGTAACACCCCCTGCTATTTATTTTTCAATATTTTCAATGTACGGAATTGACGCTCCTTATAGATATTTATGAAGTAATTTTAATTTCTTCTTGTGTTAAGGTAACTCACTCCCTCCAACTCTTCATTAGGCTGTATTCATAAATAATTCGCCCTTATTGGATGTTATCATTGTTTATTTCATACCATCATCTTAAAAATAATAAAATGTAACAAAAAATAAATACAAACAGGTATTAAAAGGCAGTTTTCCATTTGAAACATATCAATTTAATATGATTTCTATAAACATTACCTATTGTATAATTTATCAACCGAAATCTTACACTGAACATAATGTAACTCGCGTATAAAATGCCTTTGTGACTTTAGCGGGATGAAGGTATAAAAAAACTGTATATTATGTGGTCTGTTTATTAAAAATGTATTATAATCCGTCTTCGGAGTATATCGGAGGCCGGTGTGGGTACGCCGACCTCTAACGTTTGAGCGGAATGATGACTACTCGATGACCGTTTGTTCTTCTTTCACGAAAAATTCTACTACTTCCTCCACCGTCGTCGCCGTCGAGTCCGCGTCGATACCGTCCGTGTCAACGTCTGCGGATGATACAGATAAGTTAGTATGAAGATGTGTAATAAATTCCACATAAATAGACAGTCTTATTTTCACTAGTTTTACTAAAAAATCGTTTTGGATGATTTCTACCATCAGGCTAAAAATGATACGTACAATTCCTGAGCTCAAGCCGGCGCGGCTTCTGCTCGTTCCACTCCTGCACCTTGGCCTCGCGGTACTCCATGTGCTTCTTCATCTGCTCAGTACGCTTAGCCACCAATTCCTATAACACGAACAACCAAACAATAAATAAATGATCTTTATAAAATCTTCACATCATACATTATATAGTTGTCATCATAAAATAAGACCAACACGATTGAACCTCTTGATAATTTCGAAAATTAGTATAGATCTCATATTCTAAATCAGACTTGGCTACAATGCGCTAAAACGCTGTAAACCCTGTAAAAGCAAATATTTTCAGTCAATACTTTACCTTGCTAGCCTTGCTACTGCGCATACGGTCCTTAGACTCGAACTGTGAGTAATATTTCTTAAGATTCTTCTTAATGTCCTTCTGCTGTTTCTCCGAGAGCAACGTCGGGGGCCTGGGCCGCCAGTTGAACTGCGCGAAGCCCTCCTTCATTACTCTGTAAATACGAATTTTGTTATATCGTTGAATATTTGTCAAATTCCATTAGAAACTAGAAGAAATTTCAGTAAATTGGCTTTTATTTCTATGAAAATGTCTTGGCTTACTCCAAAGTAGTATGGTTGGTTTAGCAAATGGCTCCTAGTCTTTAGTCATTGAAATTGTAAGTGACATAATAATAACCAATAATAAAGTAAAAAGAATCAACAACATTTCTGATTCTCATGACTCAAGGGGTGCTAATTGAACAAACATACCATGACATTATTGCGCCATAATTACGAATGACAACTAAATCTCTAATAGTGCACTCATAGATAAGCTTTATCATTTAGATTTAGACCATATTTATTCATGATTACGATACATTTAACAAAAGCTTCAATGATAACAAAGCAATAAACCAACCTCCTCAATATTTTGCCCTGGAAGGACCAGATGTAGTAACCAGTGTCGATCTTGCTCTTGAGTGAAGACACGCCAGTCACTACGAAGCGACCAGTCGGGTCCCATTCGATGCCAGACATCTGAGGAAAGAGGATTTCAATTAGCCATTTTGTTCACATTGTTGATATTACTTATTGACATGTAAATGTCATTAAAGGAATGTGTTTACTAACCTGATAATGGTCCGAGACATTCATGATCGTGAAATCATTAGTGTCTAAGAATTCCAGGGCACCTCCAGTAAGTCCAAGGTTGGCAAGAACTATGAACTGTCCGGACGGAGACCAGAACAAGTGATTGAAGGGCTGTCTCTCGAACTTCTTCAACAAAGTTGGTGCCTGACCAGTATTCACTTGATAGAAACTAATGCAGATGTTAGCAGGATCACCATGGATAATAGCAAACTTAGAACCAACTGGTTCCCAAGCAAATGCTTGAATAGGTTCTTTAATTTCTACCGAGTCTACCGGGATCTCCTTCTCCCTCATGTGGAATATTTCAAAGTTGTAGTACATTCCTGAGTACTTGATTTCATTTTTGTCTTTCTTAACTTTAGAGTAACGGTCTACTTTCACACAGAGGTAGTCTCCGCTCTTCTGCCAGTGGATCTTACAGTCAGCTACTGAGAACAAGTTCTTGGAACGTATTTCCGTGCGGTTGGGGAGTTCTAGAAGTGTTACCCTAGCTGGTACATCTTTGTCCTCCGCTACCCAATACGCTACAATGTTGTCAGTGGGAGACCAACTGAAGTCTCTGTGAATGAAAAATAACAAACATAAAAATTACTTCTCTTACAATAAAGCATGATTCATGCTTGTATATCATAAATGAAAGTATCTAGTGGCACAATTGTTTACTGTTTGGAATGCATTTATTTTGCAACCTACATACAATCGATTTGTGTAAACACAAACACTATTGACACAGTAACTTCAATTTCATACAAACTCAAACAACAATAAAATTCGATGCTACGTTTTTAAATCAAAATGGCGGCTCTTACCTGATTCCTGGGATTTTAATGGACTTCTTGTCGAGCAGGCCGAAGCTGGGCGTCTCGTACACAGAGAGCATGTCCTGGCCGAGCCTGGCGAAGTACTTGTCATCCTTGCTCCAACGGAACACGGGCCAGGTGACATACTCGTCTGGCGGCGGGAAACTACGCTTTTCTAGACCCGTCCTATTTGAAAAAGATAACTATTTAGTAAAGAAATTAGCATAATTGACACATTAACGCCCGAATACTAAAATGCTACTCAATTTTAAGTTGTACTTAAATATTGTGTCTCTGTCATTTTAGAAAGAATTGATAGTGACAGAACTACATTTGAGAGCATCTTAAAATTGAGTAGCGTTTGAGTATTCAGGCATTAGTAAACTAATTGCCACATGAAACTAATTTGCATAAAAAAGTGTCGTGAAGCATCTATTCTGTAGAATTGAGTATAATTCGTAAATGTGCCTAATAATAATTAAGTGTACAAAGTTCCTTATTTTTTCATTAAATTGCACATGTGTTGTATTGTGCAGTGTAATTGGTATAAGTACTATTCTATTCAATTAAATAAATAATGCCTTTCTCTTATATGTCAAGGAAACAGAATGGTGGTTATTATTATGAAAAAAAACTAAAAAACCCGACTGCGTTTCTTCATAATATGAAAATGAAAAAGCCCTAAAACAAGAAAGTCATCGTAAAATTTAAGCAGTCGGGACCCATTCTAAATATGAAGACTTAGTGAGGGCACATACGGCTTGCTTTCTAGAATGGGTCCCGACTGCTTTAATTTTACGATGACTTTCTTGTTTTAGGGCTTTTTCATTTTCATATAATGAAGAAACGCAGTCGGGTTTTTTAGTTTTTTAAATTACATTATTTTATTTTACTTTCTTTTAGTTTTATTATTTTTATGTTTTGATAATTATAGGTATCTAGTGTCATTCTCACAGTAAATACGAATCTAACGACCCCTATCAAGCTGACATACATCGAATCGTTCCGGCTAGAGAGTGAGCAATATTCAAATTTGGCGCCAAAAATCCGCCATTTTGTTTTTTTTACTATTTTGATATATCCAGTGTCACTCTCACAGTAAATACGAATCCAACGACACCTCTCAAGCCAAAATCCGTCAAGCCGTTTAGGCTGTAGAGCGTGCCAAACAATTATACATACATACATACATACATACTCTCGAAAAACATAACCCTCCTTCTGGCGCAGTCGGGTAAAAATTAGCTAAAATGTTAATATTGATGCTTTTATCATGTTAGTAATGGAACTAGAAAATCTAGTTCTGTACTAGATTCTAGACAGACTTCAAACCGCATGAAAAGGAGGACACTCTCTAACACAAGTTTTTGTATACATTAATCTGTTAGCATTCTGTCTCACACGAAGTTCGCGCGTGGAATACATAACAAACCAGTTTGCGTGAGTTGGAACAATTCATTGAACTGTCTAGGTAGGATTTTGAACCTAACACATGTATCAATAATGGTCTTGTTCATTTCTCGTAAATAATAAAGAAGTGACTACTGAGTAAAGTGTTACGAAAATTATTATTATTTTAGGTGAACCGACGACATCGTCAGAGTGGCGAGGAGCCAGTGGATGCAGGATGGTGGCTTATCGTTCTATGTGGAGGACTAAGGGGAGGCCTTTGTTCAGCAGTGGATGTCTCTCGGCTGATGATAATGATAATTATTTTAGTAAAAAAATTAAAATTAATATTACCTAATATCCCAGATAATGAGTTTCTTATCTTCACCCCTGTCACCAGTCGGTGAGAAAGTAACAATATAGTTTTCACACGGGGAGAAGGAGATGAACCGAGCTTCAGGGTGGAAGAACTTCTGGAACTGGGAGAACTTAGGGCCAGCCCATAGGGCCACGCCCTTCCAGTGGAACGTCGCTAAGTACGTTCCCAATGGCGACCACACGGCGTAAGTCTCCGTCCAGTTCTGAGAAATAGAAATGTTTATGTTACCAACTTCAAGTGTGAATTAGCACAATTATCATGACTGATACTAAATATACAATAAATTATTAGTTTTAGAATCATTATTTTTTTAACGTTTTGTGTTTAATTATAAACAATAAAGATATCTTAGCCATGACATACAAAGCTGTCTTCATTCAACCTCATCTCTTGCAAACTTGCTAACACACTATGAAAAGTCCAACATAAACACTTTAAAACAACTTACAGGTCTCTCCTGCAATAGTGCTGGTTCTGGCAGTGCATTCTGCCATACTTGGAGAGCCACTCCAGTACCAATGCCCACCAGGAACTGGTCATACGCATCAGGGTCCATCAAGTACCATTGCAGGTCTGATTGGACCTTGAATGGTTGAGGTGCTGGCGGCTCCCATTCTTTAGGGATGTCTGAATACCTGATGAAAGAAAATTGTTAAGAATGTGGTATTTATTTTGTAATTTTGTTGTTGTTGACGATAACATGTTTTTTGAGTAATTTGTCCTATTGCAATAAAGAAAAATGGTGCATATTCATAGCCATAAACTTTAATAAGTAAAGCATGTATAAATAAATACCACAGGAATCAGTTCGGCAAACAAATAATGTACAGTTCATTGATGTGTAACTATAACTCTTGCAGAAAACAGGAAAACATGATACATATCACTATAAATTATGGAGAAATCCCATAGCCAAGAGCTCAATGAACTTACATAATAACCTTGAATAAATAGCGCCAATTTTTTTGATAAATAGGACTTAGATTACTTACTTCTTAAAGTCGGTGAACAAATTCACCAAGAATGTGTGCTGCTTATCTAATTTACAATTATTTGTTGCCTTCACAGCTTCAGCGGCGTTCTGAGGGTTGCTGTACTCCAGGAAAATGTAACCAGTGGTGGTTCCATTTTCAGTAGTCGGATAATACTCGTTGACGATCTTCCCGAATTTACTAAATATCTTATTTATGACACTCTGGAGCTTCTCCAGTCGCTCGGGTCCGACCTGCGGGCACCCGTCGACGACGACCACGTTCTCATAACTGTCTGATTCCTTCGGTTTCTGCTCTAAAAGGTCGGCCAACAACTCTGCAACGTCAAAGTTAGGTTAGGTTTTTACAACTATAATGACACTGAAAAACTCACTTGTAAAGTTCACGTTATTAACAAGTTACACTTTCTAACACACACTGAGCTTGACGATTACTTTAAAAATAGCAATAACATCAATGAAAAGTTGTAAAATGCGTAGGTGACGCATATGGCCGGTCAAACTTGTCACTGGTAAAATGCCCACCTTCGTCGGGAATATCGTCAATGAAACCCTCCGGATCGTCGAAGTCGGGCTCCTCGTCAAAATTTGGCTCCTCATTATCACTTTGAGGTTGTGGGTTCACTTTCTCGTCTCCTTTTTTCTTAGCCATTTTGACGATATAACGTGTGTAACAGGAAGACACGCCATTAGGGACTGAGCATAGAGAACGATTTTATTACTTTCACTCGCGAGTCAAGAAGTTACGTTTAGTTAGTACCAAAAACTTTTTACGGATAAAAAATATTGATTTTTAAAAAGAAATAATAATGTTTAATCTTATTTATAATTATTATTATATATTATAATGTATTTAACGAAGTATATTGCTCCAGAGCATTATTTTAATAAATAATTTATGTTTCAAAAGTACTTCTATTGAAAGCGTACAAAACGTCGTATGACATCAGAAAATCCATAGACAAAACTAAAAATGGCGCGAAAAAGTCTAAGTTTTAAATTTTTATTATTGTTTGCTGTATTATAATTTTGCAAATTTGTTCTTATAGTTATCTAAAAACAAACTAATACTTTTATAAATAGTATAAATAATAATTATGAATGTATTAATGTATAACGGCGCGTATTGTCCGGAAATTCCTCTCTCTTGAGCCCTGACCACCGGTAGCTTGGATTTATCCCGTTGCTGGTGGGCTACTGCTTTTTATATTTTTAAATGTTTTATTTTTTTCTTTTTAATTTAATATTTAAAAATGTAACAAAAGTATAAGAAATAAATGAATGTAAAAAAGTACAAGTTATTACTATTTATTATGTTCACTAGATTATCAATTTAATGAAAATGCATTTTCAACACATGTTTACTATTACACAAATGTGCTCCTAAAGGTAAGATATCTTATTTTTAGTTAATACATCATCAATGTAGGCTTTAGTTGCCTTAGCCTCAAACTTACTTATAGATAAGATACCTACTTTGCAATTTTTTATCGACAAATTCTTTAAATACCAAGACGCATACTTACGTACCTATTAGATAATAAAATTATAATAACTCCTATAAAGAAGTCAAATAAACAAAATCTAAACATCACACATTTATCAATGTACCTAATCACACAGAAATAAAACTTTATACATAGATACCTCTACCTACCTGCTAAAGCCCATTACCTTACTTAATTCTATTTAAAACCTAACATTTTTAATTAGCTGCAACAGCACGACATCTCGTGTAGTCCGTAACAGATGAGGTGGCATTTATGGACGGCTGACGGGTCACCGCACATGAAAATTGAGGTCACGCCGCATGCACCGACTGCGGGGCTGCGTATAGGTGTGTTCAACTAGCTGTATACTGTATACAGTGCCTGGCGATAAATACTGCACATCGATTTTTGGAAAAACACTGTTCTGTGTGATATTACGTTCATTAAATGAACGATTTTTACAAATAAATTTTATTTGTCAAAATCGTAACTTATTATATTATTTAGACTGCACTGCTGGTTGCTGTTTTTTTTTATGGAATAGGAGGCAAACGAGCAAACGAGTCACCTGATGCTAAGCGATCAGCGCCGCCCATGGACACCCGCAACACCAGAAGGATCACAGGTGCGTTGCAGGCCTTTTTAAAAAGGAGTATGCTCTTTTTTTGAAGGTTTGGTGTGGTGGCTTGGCAACCGGCTGCCAAGCAATGTGTAGCCGGTTCGATTCCCGCACGAAGCAACTCTTTGTGTGATGCACAATTTGTTGTTTTGGGTCTGGGTGTCGTGTGTATTTGAACTTGTATGTTTGTAAACGCACCCACGAACATACGAGGAAATCCTCAACGCATATTAAAAAGAAAACATTATTCGAGAATAGTGCTCGATTTGTTTTAGTATCTTTTAATCATGAGCAATCTGACATACACGCGGCAACTGGACTGATTGTCTCTTTTATTTGATTCTACGTTGATGTGCAGTATTTATCGCCGCGTACTGTACGTTTATCTACCTATACGAAGTCTTGTAGTAACTGTTACAATAATGGTTAAACGCGAAGGTATGCGATACGAACGTGTTTCGATTAATTAACATTAAATGTCTCGTTTCCAATGCTTTTGATGACTTGACTAGACATTTTTTGTAAACTGCAGTTGTCAGAAGTATTTCCTGTTTCATTAGATTCTTTATACTGTTGTTATTGAGTTATCTCACGTATTGGGCTAGATACCTAGTAGACGTATGAAAAGGCATCAGTTAAGGAAAATGGAGATAGAAATACCTACAAATTTTAACCACTTATTATAATATTTTTGTACTTATTTACATTTAAAATGTGTCGAATTTTGCTCGGCACACGTTATTTAATTTATTTTCGTAAAAGGTTAGTTACTAATGGATTTCAAATCAGCTCTCGTACTTAGTCCAAAACAACTGAAAATGCAACTAACTGCCGCATTCAGAGACATTTATTGATTAATTAAACTATTCCTTAGTAACGATTTTGCATCGAAACAATTTTACGGAATGGGTTAAATACCTAACTAGGTATTAAATGACTCTGAGTAGGGCAGTTAGTATAATTAAGTACATAAGTTACTCAAAAGGCTCCTAATACTTAGATATTCTTCTTATGTTAACATTTCCTCAGCAGCATTGCCATGAAGATACGGAAATGTGCTTTTGCACATTATTACTTAGTTTATTACCTAAAGCAATTTGTAAAAACAAATATAGATTACCTATCGCAATTTGTGGTGTGTGGTTGGTAATGATATACCAAAGCCGTGAAGATACCGTTATGCTTGAAAGACAACCTCAAAAACTGGTAAGCTGGAGTTGGCTTGATAAATCAACTGATACGGTACGGCAACATTTTTTTCACATGGTTAACTTCATCGACAACTTTTCTCAAAATTAAAGAAGTGTGTACATAACTGTACCCACAGAATAGTTTATGTCTTCCCGTCCATAATTATGCATCCATATTGCTACTACAGGTACTGTATCATAACAATATTTTAAATAGACAAAAGATATAAATAAAATCAAAACAAACCATCTACTTATATAGAGTACCCATCTACTTAGCTCTAAATCTAAAAATATACCTAAATAAAGCTATTATGCACCCAGCATCTTGCATTCCTTAATGAGAAAAGTAATCCCCTTATCAGAGCATTTCATAACGCTTATCTTGGGTTTAAGTATGTAGAGTCGAGCTTGCCGCCATCACTTTCTACGGGCTTCGGGCTCCAAGCTTTATACTCGTACAAGTAGGTCGGTACGGCAAAGGTTTTAATACTTCGCGTCTTTCGTCACAGACGGTGCCAGTGACCGATGTTGATTGTGGTTTGTATTGTGATTACTATGTTTGTTCTTTTCTAACTGGACTTTTTGCTATGTTAAGCTTGTATTGTGTGGAGTTAAGGAGTTGACATTAGTCTTTCTACATTTAAGAAATAGTAGTTATAGTGGATGTTACAATAAAGTTCGTGAATAAATCCTAGGTAAGCAATTTAGAATCAATAAATCGAAACATTGATCCTGATTCCTCTATTTTCGAGCATACATGAATATCATAATATCATGGACGGCTTAGACAAACATTTCCAAGAATCTCGTATACAAATCTGTGTATTACGTCCCTACATACAGTACGCCACATAATTTTACGACTGACAAGGTACACATGTTATTATTTACACGTTCACAACCAACAAACACAGTTGTAATAAACCCGGTGATTAATGCTTGCATGTAAACTGCGTAAACTCGTCTTTGAACATTCTTCATTAATATTAGTCAAAATCTGTCGACCGTCAGGCAAAAACTTACTGCACTACTTTGACTAGCAGTTTAATAATTAATACTACAGTCAGAATTATATGACGTTAGTTCTTCAGTCCAAATTCTAGCTATAAGATATAACTAGGCAATTAAAAAAGGAAAACAAACCTCAATTTTATCCTAAGCATAACTAAATCCCTGCTTTTTTACAAATAGCAAAATAAATCTTATTAATTTTATTATAATACATGTTTACTCTTTACCATGTCCCAAATGCGAGTGCCACACGAGATTTTTATTACCTAGCTTCATATGTATCTACAAACAAATTGATGCAAATTATTACAATGCACTTGATAGACAGACACTGCAAACAATGATGCGTAGCAGAGAAATGTTCCCATGCGATTATTCCCTCGGCACAATCAAATAATAAGACAAACGGCCGGAAAATAGGGCGTACGGTTTACGTCATTTTCTTACGGTGTTCTTGTGATTGGCTCGGAAAACTGGGGACTGAAGCTAAATTTATTGAAAATAAACTGTCTGAGTTTATTACACAATTATCTACGATTACGATTTCTACGGGCTTCGGGCTTGACTCGAAATGAAATTAATATCCGAAATGAATAAGATAAACAAAAACATAATTTGAAACAATCTTCAGTGAGTGTACATTATCGTCCCTGGGTAGTTATCTAGTTTAAAACCCAAAACGAATCCTGAATACTTTCAGTCAACTGTGGAGTCTGTCGAAAAACTATCATTGTTAATCCCTAAAATAATGTCTTCTATGTTCAATCCTTCCGTGTGAATTAAATTTTAATCAGAGCGATGTTCACAGTTTACATAGGGAGTACAATAAATTGTACATGACATAGTAGGTGGTACCCGTCTTTCGTTTTAGATTACCTCACATGTTATTTTCTCAACAAAACCATGATGTCATCCATGTTGCTGCTGGACAAAGCGTGACACAAATACTATGTATAGTCCCTTAATCAATACAGGATTATTCAGGGAATGATCTAAGTGTCTAATACGGTAAGGTTTTAAAACAAAATGGCCTATAATTTGCACTGATGAAGACATTTCCACGATCACAAGATCACTGAATTAAATGGGCGTTGCAAACCGGATGTAGAGATGCGTAGAGTAAAGTAAAGTAAGTAAGGTTACAATAGGTTCACAGATACTTCGTAGCAAATTCTGTTAACCGAACTTATTGAGTAATAGTAATACCTACTAAATAACTTATTTCTGTTTAAATGACACACATAAAGTATATGACTACAACTGCATACTCAAGCATGCTAAGTCAGCTGTTTAAACAACTTGACGTTGGAAGAGAAAATAGTCTGAATAGCAATTGTTTCAAAAAAATATTGTGTACGGATCTTAGATGTAACTTCCAACTTAATTTAATATGAGTGCTAATGTTCTGAGGTAGTAAGCACACAACGCACGAGGGCCCATAGTTGTGAGGCAACCGAGGCAATCGCTCTGCTATTCGGATACCAAGCCCAGTCCAGTCAGTGCCTCCGCCATTGCGCCCGCGGGCCGCCGCGTTTCCCGCGTAACCGAACCACAGACAACATAGTGTTTCCCGAATATTCCCGCGCAAAGGTAATAGTGTAGTACCGTTTTAATTATTTTGTGTTAAATACTTTTTTGTGAAGTGTTCCAGTGTGCCACATTTGTTTGTGCAGGTTCACGCGGATTGTTGCTTTTGTTATTTGTTTGCTTTGAGTTTGGAGTTTGTGCCCGCTGTTTTTTGTTGTAGATACTTTAGTACTTAGGTACTGAGATAAAAGGTGGGTAGAGATTACAATGACGATTTGAATTATTTTGTAAGAGATCAATACAGTAACGAAATTAAAATACACAATACTTTTCCTTAAGATCTAAAATGTTTCTTAAAAATAACCGGTATTTTTTATACATACGGAAATAAAAAATATGAGTGCATGTGCACTCTCATTTAGGTACCAATCTATTACCTAATCGATTCGTTATAATTTCCAGTTGTTTATAGTAGGCAAGTTGAATTAATATCACATATAGATAGGTTATAGGTACCTATCTAAGTATAACTAGTTGAGCAAGTTTTTTTTATATAAATAACGATCTTGCGAGTCTTCTCATACTTCCCATAGTACGACTGACATCATGAGATGAATTTCATTTGCAATTCAAAGCAATGTACTTATGTAGATAGGTCCAACTATCGTACAATAACCATTAAATTATAAATTACACATCTATTAAATATCTAAGTAAACTTTACACGTGGAGTATCTAATGCATGCAATAAGTATTAATTTATTAGCATAATACAATATTAGTAGGAAAGCTAAATCTATATAGGTATATAAGTAGCTTAGAATCGAATAGGAATCTTAGTTTAAAATCGACCGTTTTTATTTTATTTTAGTGAGCGCATAGGCATGCACTCATTTATTATTATCCATTTCTATTTAAGGAAATCTTATTTTCATGCTTTACCTAGTAGAAAACTTTTTGTTATATCCTTTTCGGATACCCCGGATTCGTCGTATCGTAAATATCTTTAGGTGCAGAGATATTTAAGTATAATAGGTACTTATTTAAAATAATTTCTACATTGGACACATGCATTGTTTTTTTATGCAAGCATTAAAAAACAAACAGATCATTAATTTATCACCGGTTCGGTAATTAGTCCGATATTAAAAGGGGCGTATCGTCATATTTGTCCATATTACCTAATTTATTTTATACAATAATTATCAGACACCTTATAATTTAGTTTCTATATTTTTTATAAATACTTATAATTTTTACTCCATAATACTTTGACACTGAGAATCTTGAATTTACGTTCTAAACGTAAACCCAGCTTTCTGGACAGTGTTAAATTGTGAGTGAGAAATAATTACATAATCTACAAACATAATTAATTAATAATTAGCTTTCATTACATTAATCCACCTGGTCATACAAACACCGGTAAAAGACCGTAAGGAATAGATAAGATACACCTGGCATTTTTCCAGTAGGTACCCATATCTCTAATGAGGTTAGCTTTACCTGTTTGTTTTGTTTTGGGGGGGGGGTTCTTCCCGTGACTTCTTCCACCTTGGGCGAAGCGAGAGGGAGTGTCAGACTCTTACTAACTATAAATTACACGTTCCTACTCCTGCTTTTCGAGCAGGTAACCCGCTAGGCAGTCCGCAGCTCCGGGTCAGCGGCATTACCTATGTAGAGGCGACTTCTACTGACTTTATCTCTACCCAACGTTAATATTCTTCTCTTTTCTAAATTCTCTAGAAGAAGATGAAGTGGTTATTCCTTCTGTTGGCGCTGGCCTTCGTCAGCGGAGAGGAGACCTGTCTCTCCGTGCAGGAGGACCCTTACTTCCTGTTCGGCACGAAGACTGCTTACACCTTCGCTAACAAGGACATCCCTACTGCAAGAACTCATGATATACCTGGTAAGTTATAATAATATATGTGTTTTATTAAATTATTTTCAATTAAATGCTTCTCGGATCAGTCAAATCAAAACTATCATTAAATAGAGAGTGAATGTGATATACATGGACCTTGGCCTAACCAAAAATTAATCTTAAACCTACATATTTTTTTACCTATCGCATAAATATGAAAATTACGTATAAAAAGGCAGTAAGGAAATAGTTACTACAGTAATGTTGTCAACTAAAATTCACAGCTTATTCACGTAAATTAATGGAGAGCTGTATTAGTTTAGACTCACAGAGGGATTCTTCATCATGAGCGGCATAAAGTAGGCTGCTAGTAGAGCTTTTTGTCCATTAATTTACTTGAGTAAACCGTGAATTTTAGTTTAGTATGTCTCTTAATGTAGTAATGTTGTCTATAAAAAAATATCGACAGATTTTCACTAATTCCTTAAGTCTTTTATTACTCTCTCTGACTCTGATTAGATACTTATGTATATGTAAGTGACACTAAACTACGACTCATTATAATGCAGATCATATTCATAAACCATGCATCAAGTTAAGGTCATTTGTCGTGCCGTCATGTCATCGAGTCTTCCACACGGACATTAATCGTGCTATGATTACAAAATTGACTTATCAAAAGAACCAAAACATTACCTGCAAACCTGAAACAATGTAACTAAGAATTGTATTGTGAACCTGATTTAAAAAGAGTAACCTATGGAGTTTGTTGCTCGTTCTTCTCTTCTCCATAAGAATCTTCATTATCGTCCGGGCAAATAGCTTCACTAGAGCATTGACCGACAGACAGACTTTTTTTAAATACATATTTGCTTTGACATTCAAAAATGTCCCGGTCTATTTAAAATAAATAATTTTGACTTTAACTTTGACTGCATGAATCACTAAAGACTAAAGAGACAGGCAGAAGATACTTTAAATATGGCACCTAGGTTTGACCAGTTACCTATGTAGGTACTATACTAATAGAAGACCTATAGATTAACATAAACAAATGGAAATAATAATAAATAAACAAATGTAAATTACATTAAATATGTACATAAATAAAATAAATACAAACGTAAGGTATTAATCATATCTGATTAAATCTACGAGTACATAAGTGTCTTTGATGATTGATCGCTACCATTAATGGTAAAATAAGTAAATGTACGTGCAAAAGCACTTAGAAAATGGAAAAAAAGAAAAATAACGGAAAATCTAATGATCGTTAGGCACTTCATATAAAAATATTATTACTCTTTGTTTTATTTTATAGTTAGTACCTATCGGCATCATGACTTATCCTATTTTATGTCGTTGTTATAAAAATTGCAATGCAATTTCGTCAGACACCTAAGGTAACTTTTAAATTAAACATAAATTCACAAAAATATCAAACTTTATTTTTAAACTTAGTCCCACACTAGGATTTTCTCTTGTATCGTGGGTGCATTTACTCTACAAGATACAAGTTCGCATGCATGCAATTTGTGGATCACACATAGAGTTGCTCCGTGCGGGAATTGAACCCACTACACGTTGCACGGCAGCCAAGCCACGGCGGCCAAAAGCCAAACTACTACTATTGCAGGGAGATCTTTGGTTTTTTATATCAATGCTGTCTTATTTTCATGGTAGCGTACCTCTTTGTACTTACAATCTTTCTACTAGGAAAAAACTTGGTTTTATTGGTCATTGTTCTCAAAACTCTTAAATATATACTATAACTCCCACTCCTCATATTCTGTTAGACTTAACCTGTATTTATCTAAGCCACAAACCTCAGCCTGTATTACATTGATTGAATTTGCTATTGGCTCGGTTACGCATAGAGAGAAATAACGGCATTCTATGGTGTAAAACTATGGAGTAGTCAGTTCACAATAGTCAATATTATATTATTTGTATTTGAAGAAAATCAAATATACGGTTATTAAATTCCATCGAACCGGCTTAATGCTAGCTTTGACACAAGAGTTTGCCGTAGACACGTTGATGAAACTATTGTGAGACATAGGTACTAAATTGTAATACATAAACACGCCTTTTTTATCCCCGAAGGGGTAGGCAGAGGTGCACATTACAGCACTTAAACAATGTTCACCATTTGTGTTACAAGTTATAACAAGTCCTATATAATAGGGGGTGAGCCTATTGCCTAAATTGTAATAGGTACTTAACTAATAATTAACTTACTATTAAGAGTCCCGGTTTGTCTTGAAACTAGTAGAGCTTTTCTCGAATAATTCACGTGACTAAAATCGTATTTAAATTAATTATTGGTCATTACCTAATAGACACCTGTACATGGCATCTCCTACTTACAATTCCTACATGCCTTGATAGCTTCCACGCACCGATGCTGCACATAAATCCTATTATTACGTCGGTAGCTTTGTTCTTAAGTCTAGATAGCTAGACCGTGTGCGATAGGACTATTTAACTAATTGTAGCCCACACGAGTGTAGGCACTTAGCCAGGCAGGCGTGACATTGTGAATTCAGTATATTTAATGTGGGTTAATGCTCAGTATGGGACCTAATTGTATTAGAAGCTACGTTAAATTTTTAATAAAGACAGAATTATGTGTTTTTTTAATGGACTGGTAGGTAATTACTAATGATGAGGTATAAACAATAGCCTTGGACATTCCCTTGGTGAACCATGAGCCATGGCGTGGCCCATAAGTATGTAAGTTTGCTATTATCTTATAGTTTCGCTAAATGTACCCTTAGTACGAGTTTGCCACGAGAGCGCGTCCGGAGTTCTGATTGGTTGGCTAATTCCATACAGCATTCATTATTGGCTAGATGGATTAAGCCAACCAATCAGAACGCCGAACGCGCTCTCGTTTCGATTACTTTAAACGTAAAGCAAACTCATACTGAGGGTACTGGTTACATTAGAGGTCGCAGTTTAAAGCTTCAAGTTCATTAGAACATAAGACAGTGCTGTCCGTTTTCTATTAAATGTGTTATCTAAAAACAAATTATAATGTGTGTATAGAAACTTCATAAGCTATGATTCTTTACCGTTCATTAGTTTTATCGTTACAGCAGTAATAAATACGTTAATTCTCTATCATTAAGCTTAGAAACCTCTCCGCTTTCTTCCTAGCCTTCTTGCTACTTTCTCGGACGATAAGAAACAATCAAGTTGCACTAATAAGTAGGTTTATACCTATGTATATGCCTACGCTAGCTTATTACCATTTTTCTCTCAGAGACCATTTCAATACTGGCTCATTCACCCCAGTAACACAATATGTGATTTATTCACACGTTCCAGACGCGTATTGTATAACATAATGCATTTCACGAACAAAAACATAGTACGTTAACCTTCCATAATTGGACATTGCGGCTATCATCGCCTCGTTCAGTTGTTATTATCATAATAAAATCATTGTCCGCAAAAAATCTGAAACTTCTGTGTCAGTTGGCAGGCATTTTAAGAATTTTGTCGGTGTATGGAGATACATACAGGAACAAAGTATAATTTGAGCATGTAAATATACTAATTTTTAAACCTTTTACATAAACAAGATTGTCACCAATTTTCCCTCTATTTTTTTATCTGAGAGTAAGGTATCATTCATACATACCATTTTTAAATAATAAAAAAAAAACAATTAAAGAGAAATAATAACCGACTTCACTGAAGAAAATCGGTTAAAAAGAACACTAAAATGGTCAAAATAACCTTTATTTCGGAAGAAAAATTGGAAAGTGTTAAAAATACAGGATGTATACTAACAAAACCAATAAAAAAATCCAAAAACAAACCTATTTTATTAACTCTCCTGTCAAAACATTATGCAAGTTGCCACCTCAATTACAGAATTGCAAAATATTTCCGATGCCTTTAATCATGTAATCGTACCACTGTTTATTGATTCCGTGTCACAGTTTTCTGTATCATTGTGCACATGACGCGATGCCCTATTTTAAATTTTAATCTGTTTCTAATATTTGGAGCTGGTCCAAGAACGTCACTACCTTCATTACCGAGGAACGATGGGTCTTTGGAAATTAACTTGCCGTGAACAGTTTACGTGGAACACGTAAACATTCTCAATGTGTTACTGTCAGGAACGTCGATGATACTAAAACGGTTACAGATACAGATTCAGAGTAAACAAAAACAAGATATTTTGAATAGCAATGTGATAATCAATCAATTTTAGATATTCCATAAGATATCAATCACATGGAACGAACGGTGGCAATCTTTCCCTAATTTGAGAGTTTTGCACTCATCATCAAATTAGCACAAATCCAATCCATAAATCCTCATTAACTTCAATTAAACTTGTCGATAAGATAAAGAGGATACGAAGTCAAGATACGAAGAATTTCCTTTTCAGTAGAAAAACATCGTCTACTTTTCTTTGAAACTACCTTCCGCCCGCGGCTGCCCTCGCTTTCCTGTGGGATAAAATGTACTCTTTGTGTTATTCCAGACCATAAATCTATCCCTGTTCCAAATGTCATCCCTATCTCTTCATCCGTTTTGACGTGAAGGAGTAACAAACAAACATACAAACGTTTAGTTCATAAACATACAAGCGAAAGTCTAAGAATAACAAACTAACATACAAACTTTCGCATTTATAGTATTAGTCAGAATACCTACGAGAGAGGTTTTACAGTTTACTCCATAAAGCGTTCCCGAGTTAACTAGCTGGGACAAGGCCAATCTATCTAGCTACATTTACACCACATCCGATGCTCAGTGGGATGACAGTGGGGTGCCGACGTAGGTAGGTTATATGACACACTTTTCAAAGCTATTCTTAACTACTGTACATGAAGGGAGCTTTGTTTCAAGCAAACCATTATGTGTCTAGACACAAAGGGTAGGAGGAAAGACTTTGGATAAGTAGGACAGGACGTTATAATGGTCTGGAGTCTAGATTCTTCTTATGGCAGAATTTGCTCTTTATTGCTCTTCAGGATTAGCGTCATAGAAACAAAATGGCACACTTATAGAATACTAAAGCACTCATAGATGACTTCACTTTATGAAAATAATATCATTAGAAGCACTAGGTTTGAGATGTCTATCTAAATATATATTATTAACTTACCCTGGTTAGAATTTTTATGTAATAAAAACCATTTCTGGACTGATCCCTTTATTTGTCTATCATTTTCTATAAAACATTCCATAGTATGTCTAGTAGATAATAAATGTCCAATAACTTACCATGTAGCGGAACCATCATCATGCAATTTATTGACGACATAAATGCCTTATTACTTCACTACACTTCATTGCAGAACTAATAACATTTAATCGAGAGGATAGGTCACAATACATGACCCATATCTTCTAACACCATGACCTATTTAACGCAATTATATGCCCTAACTAATAATCCAAATTAAGTTGAACAATAGTGGCAAATATCGATCTAATAGGTGGGCACGATTGACAAATGGTTGGTAATAAGTCGATCAATCTTATTTATGAGGTCGACCTGACTTTGTGTTAAGCTTTTATCAAGAAAGCGTGTAATTGGTTATTTGTAATCATCATTAATCGTTAGTTCATATAAAAGATAGTAGTAATGGGTCTTTGTAGAGACCTAAATATACTATCTAACCTCAAAAACTAGTGCTCTGCTCTGGGGCGACATTCATGTTATACCTTTTTTAAGGAAATTTTAAAAGCTCTACAGGGTTTAAATACCTGCTACATTAGGAATTTAAGAGTTAATGGCGAATTGGGGATTGGGAAGGGGGTTTGCATCACATCGGTTTTCTGTGAGGCCGTGGCATCACTCCGGTTGAGCCGGCCCATTCGTGCCGAAGCATGGTTCTCCCATACTTATATGAATGGAAAATGGATGTGCCATATGAAGAGATCACAAATATCGAAAAGTATTTGCCATATACGCTTCAAGATTATGAGCGTTCACACTATAATAATTCTATACGCGAGCCGATCGCGCTTGGGAATTTCAGACCTTCTAGCCTCTAGTAATTATTGCAGGCCATAGGGTCATGAATCAAATGGCCGTCAATAGATTTCATTTAATTGATATTGCATCGCTCGCACTTGCAGTACTGTACTGTACTTGATGCGTTGATTTTATATGAAAAAAAAAAATCAATAATTATCACAACTTTTTAGAGGAGTGGGTGTGTTACAGCAGAGCAAACGTTCTCTGGTTCAATAGGCATATGTGGATCTTATGAGGATATTGAATACGCTGATTAAAGTTTTTGAGTGTCTACAGAAATCTATTAAAAGCAAATCCTTCATTAATGCCAGTATCTAAATATACTGTTTAACATGTACCATTTCCTCTACATAATAGGCGTCTTTTCACATTTTCGGTTCACTGGCAAAGGGCACAAAGCTAAACAGTTCATAAAATATGATATGTTTAGAAACTAAAACATCGTAATAGATACATCTAACATTACCTGTGACATCACTCATCAGCACAGATAAGAAATAAGAACATCACATAAATAAACCACTGCACAAACCCTGGGAATATGTCCTACCATCAACCACCATGGGAGCTAATCAAAGATAGATTATCTTTAATGCGTTGCCTGGGACCAGCTATTACCTTTTTCTAGGAACATCATAGGATGTTGTTGATGTACACGCATGAAGCTATACAGAACCGAGTATGATTTTGCTTTACGTTTAACGAAATCGTAGTAAGAGCGCGTTCGGCGTTCTGATTGGTTGATTTATTCGAGCCGGCCAATCAGAGCGCCGAACGCGCTCTCGTTTCGATTACTTTAAACGTAAAGCAAACTCGTAGTAAGGGTACAGAACCAGTATAAACTGGCCGTAGAATGTACGGAGGGATGATATTAAGTGAGACCATGATAAGCTGTACGGAAGATGCAACGTATATGTACTTCGAAATGGTTTTATGAGGACGAGTAACACCGGACGTATTGACGTAATAGACATGTATAAATAGAGCACCGTTTTAGGCATGTGTTGCTTTAAATTAGTTTAAATATAAACTGTCTCGTTAATGTAATGAGTGGAAGTCATGCTGGTCAGGGCAGCAGCAGGTTCTAGTTGTAGTTCATTATGGTTAGTTGGATATTTATGAGATACTTTTTAGATTTATAATCAAAACAAGTGTGTGAAATGTGGGAGAGCCATGCTTCGGCACGAATGGGCCGGCTCGACCGGAGTGATACCACGGGCTCATAGAAAATAGAATCAGTCTTTACCAATCCTCATTTTTACAGGCTGCCAACCGATTGCCTTCTGGTTGGTGAACCGACATGGCTCCCACAAACCCGAAGCGGATGAAATAGTGGAACTGCAGAAACTAGGGGATTTGAAGAACAACATCGTCACCAACTACAGGAATGGCAACTTTAGGAACACCAATGTGAGTATACCTATAAGTGTTTCCACTAAGTAAAGACCACCCTAAACATATTTTCAAGTAGTTTACTTGTTAGTGATTCCTTATTTATACCAACATTTAGGGCGTATATAAACGTACAGAATGTCTGGGAAACTGGAGGAATTATTTTTTCAAAATAACGCCGTTCCTTGTGTCTGTATAAGCCTTTGATTTCAAAATACTCAACAGTAGGGATTTGTAATTTACGCCTAATGTTTAGCAATCAATTCGCTATAAAACAATGGGACTCTGTAACATAATGTGCTTAGAATGTAGGTGTTTCTTCTCTACCCACGCTTTTGGAGAACAATAAGCATGAAGATCACCTTTAATTTGATGGATAATTTTATGGCTTTTCTCTTAAACAACCTAGCACCTTCTATTTAAGGAACCAATATTTAGAAAACAAATATTTCATCACATTTCTTAGTCCAAACATCGTTTTGACAACAGAAACGTAAAAGACGACAGTGCTAAACCGCAAACAGCAAACAGCATTGTCCAAAGATGTCAATAATGTGCAACACCAGCATGTTAAGATACCCAAAACTCGCACATTTCTCCATTACATTTTCGACCTTATTCCAAAACGATAAAGTTGGAAATTCTACAGGTCTGTACCATGTTTGGATTTCGCCAACAAGTCCGCTAGTCCGATAGTTTGCTTGCCTTACTTCAATAGTGGAAGTTTGTCTAAGCAATGGAAATGTACTGTTGTAGGTACCTACATGGTCGGTTTTAGGTGAAGCCCCCATCAAGGTCATTATTAGCACCTTGTATGTTTTGTTGGTACTCTTTAGCCTTGAGGGTCAATGATGTCTGTCTGACTCATGTTAAGTATGAGATAACAATACATTAAGTATGGCATTAATTACAAATGCCTTGTAACTAGGTACTATTGTAGGAGTGTTTGAACTAAAATTAAAGCATTTTTTATCCTCGCATAGTCCGCCATGCTTGACTTTAGGTCCTATGTCCCCTAGTTGGGGCAGTAAGCGTCCATAGAAATCCTTCATCGCGATCGGTTTTGAGCTTCACACTTCACCTTGCTCCACGTCATTCTGATGGCCACCGCTTCTGCCAACACTTTGCGACGCCAGGTTTGACGGGGTAGACCACGCTTCCTTCTATAGCAATAGACAATTTTTAAACCTTTATGATAGGTCGAAATATAACTCGTAATACTAATTATATATTTTTCCTCGTGTTCGAACCAAGTAAACCAACCAGACTTCACAAATATCTCACTCACTCTACATAATTTTGTCCACAGCAACGCATGTGCTCATCAGATCTCAACCTATTGGAACAATGGCGATGGGACGACAGACATAACCTGACGTTCGCCGGAGATCTCACTTCTGATGGGTACATGACCACACAGCAGTTTGCACAAGCCTGGAAGCAAAGGTTCCCTGGACTTATGACGTCCAGTGGCCAGAACTATTTGGTAAGTGCTTCATAATATATACGTAGGTATCATGGAAGAAAATCATACTGAGATAGAGAACATCTAAGACTTTAATGGCTGTTTTCACTATCACACGCAAACCATCTCAGATAGAGAACACCAAAACTTGGTGATAACCGAGACGTGTCACCTATCTTAGATCGGATTAGAAGTTCCTTAAAATTTTAAAAGAGATTGGTGAAGTTATCTTAAAAAGTACAGAATGAAACGGTAAATTTGAATATTCTTCATTCATCATAACATAATACAACAGTTCAATCCAAACAAAATGCTCAAAATACTGTTAATAATTGTTTACATAACATCCACCATACCATACTTGACCATATTACAAAATACCTATCACTTCCTGCCTTAAAGAAATCCTTTCATAAAACCGCGACACTTCGATTACCGATTCGGGACAGACATTATCCAACGCCAACGATATTACTACGTGACGTGCGTATGTAACGGTAATAAAACCTACGGATGCCTCGGTAGTTACGTAACTGGACACCAGCAGAACAAACTACACCAATTCATCAAAATCCTTTAATCAAAAATCAACTTTATTGCAAACGGATACGGTTGAAGATTTACATGTTAAAGGTGTAGCTGAAAGTGCTGGTGTGTATACGACAGCTGGTCTGCAGAAATCTTTAAAAGAAAACATTGCCGACAATATCATTGGTTTTTATAAGTCGATCAAGGAAAACCTATTCGCGATATTCGCTCTTATAAACGAAAATCTTCGCAACGTAGGATATGATCGGCAATGCTTTTGTAATAATATATCTCTGATATTCATTAAGGCGTGAAACATTTAAAACAAACCCCATTTAAAAAAAAACTGGAAGCGCCTTCAATTTTCTTTACCGCCTTCATTTTAAAGTCAGGTATTATGCCTAAAACCTTCTCTTACGTCTGAAGAATACTATTTTGAAAACCGCATAAAAATCAGTTCAGTAAAACGCGAGATAATCACGCAGAAACATACATACATACACGTCAAACTGAGAACCTCCTTTATTTTTTAAGTCGGCTTTAAATGTAATTTAACAGAAGCTCAAATAAAGTATCAATTAAAAATTGAACATTAACAGCTATTGCGTTAAAGCTAAGCATTATGGGCCAACACTCATCATGCGGGCTCTTTAATTTACTTGCACGGATAGCATGCAGATAAAAATACCAATTAGCTACTTTCTCTTTAGTTTTTTATTTGTAAGTTTCCTACTACCAATGATAAACAGTTTCCATATCAAGCCTTATTTATTATTTTACTTAGGTTTTCTTACTGATCAGCTATATTTGATTCTCAATCTTTTTCATTATTCTCGTTTTCTTTCTTGTCTTCTATTTCATCTACCATTATCATACGCATAAATTTTCATTACATATCATTATCTTATATTCCAAAACTTCAATTCGTACAAATACAACACAAATAAGTTATTTTCTTATCCAGAATCTTTTTTTTAATATTCATATTACAGAAAGGCATTACCATCAACTTAGTTTAAAACAGTAATTCCTAGCCCATTTCATCGATCATTAACCCAGGCATCTAGACATAGGACTGTCCTAGATACCTAACAACAGAGTTGCTCCATGAACCATTAGTTCCAAGGAGTTGCATTATATTTTCAGTGACATTACATATTCTATGTGAGTCATGCGTCCCTGGTAGCATGTGGCGTCATTGGTACCGTTTTCTTATTAAATACGTGGTTTCATGTTAGTTTTAAATGGAACTAGAGTTATTTTTATAGGGTTTTATGATAGGAGAAAGGAGGTTAGTAGGTTTTCTTTAATCATGCTTGTTTGATAGAAAATTGATCATAATCTAGAATATTCAGGCGAATTTGTTCTTCAAGATTTAGACTAAAGGGATTTTTGTCGTTTACAGTTCAAGTTTGTGAATGATCAACGTTCGAGCAACACCTTCAAGTCGTTCACTGAAGGTCTCTTCGGCGACCAAGCGGAGAGCCTCGATATACCCAGGGAAAATGACGAAAAATTGCTTAGGGTAAGTTAATTTCCTTTATTTTGGCCCAATTACCCTCTTCCCAATCTTCCCAATCCCACAACAACACTTTAATTCCTAAGCCCCAAAAGGCCGCCAACGCACTTCTAACTTCTGGTGTTTCGGTTGTCCATGGGCGGTGGCGATTGCTTACCATCAGGTGATCCGTCTACTCGTTTACCGGCTTATACCATACATAAAAAATGTTGACTTTAGTCGTTTTATATTTCTAAGAAAAATTGTACCTCTAAAAGAACTTAGTATATTTGTGAAATATGTGTTAATCCTGTCTTGACCATTGATTGACCTTAACCACTCAATTTTCACAGCCTTTCAAGTTCTGCCCAGCGTGGAACAAGAGCGTCGAAGAGAACAATGACACGATGTCACAGCTGAACATCTTCGAATCCAAGATGGAATTCAAAGAGGTAAGAACACAGAGAAAATAACTTTTCACTCTGAAAATGAAGTTTACATTGTACTAGTAAAAAAACGAGATACGAGAAAGCCTTGGAAAGGTATTAAGTGCAGCATATAGGACTTATGGAAAGCATAATAGCTCTAAAACTCCTACACAGTATCTAATAATATCGTAGTGGCCCGGAGTTTAAGACGCCCGCTTCACATGCATGAAAGTGCAGTTTAGAAACCTACCAACAGCATGTACCAATGTGACTTTTTCCGAGTTATATGTACTTTTTAAGATTATTTGGACACCAAACCAACGGTAAACGAAAACATCGTGAGGAAACCTGAGCTTATAATTTCTAATTAAAAGTTTGAAATTCCCATCGCGCTTTGAGCAAGCGTGGTGATTGACGCTCAAACCTAGTCCGTGTGAGAAGAGGCCTTTGGTTAGCAGTGGCCACTTATAGACTGTTCATTGTGATGTGATTATCAAAAGAATCGGTACCTGAAAGTCTCATCAATACGCCGTTCTTGTGGATGTCTGTATTACTTTGTGATATAGGTAAGGCCCAATACCTCTAATCAAGGCAATACGTAATGTCAAAAAATGAGTTCTTTCATAAATCCTACTTACAATTTGTTAATTACAAAATCCTTAGTCCAAAATTAGCAAAGCGTTTAGCATGACTGTAACCTTGGCCGTAAGTTTAATTAAACACCCAGGTTCAAGTTTCACGGAACAATGTTTTTTTGTATGTGTTTTGATGATTTTGATATCGCAATTCTAATTGAGACTAATTTTTAATTCTTTGTTTATGTGGATTGAATTACTGTAGGTAAGTAGAGGTATAGGATTCGGAGTGCCAATTGGTTTGGAACAAATTCGTTACTGCTTCAATGGTCATAACATAACAGAGCGACTGATGACAAGCAATAAGAATGAGAGGTATTGGGGTTTTGATTTCCAGTCTTCTAAACAAGATTTTGAAAAATGCCCGATGTTTACTAATAAGATACAGTCTATCTCTTCTAAGATACCCTCTTCTAAGATAGTAGGAACAGGGTGGTTTTTAGTCAGTAAGAGTCTGACACTCCGTCTAGCCTCCTCCAAGGCGGGAGATATGAATGATGGATACATCCTCAAAAAGAAAAAACATGCAAAAGGAATGTAAAGAAGAAGATTACCCTTTAATATCTGAGTCCCAGATCCCAGCCAACTTTTATGCATAAAACTCATGGCATACGTCTCTGGTGTTTCGGGTCACCATGGGCGGCGGCGATTGCTTAACATCAGGTTATCCGTCTGCTCGTTTACCAGCTGATACCATAATTGGCTTATACCAAACTCCTTTTTGCAGATGATCAGCAACATCTCCCTTCGGCTGGGCTTCAACTACGACATTCAGAAGGAGATCGTTCTCCGTATCTACGAGATGTGCCGCTACAACAAGGCGTGGGATGTCAGCAAGATATCGCCCTGGTGTGCCGTGAGTATCCAAAACTTTAACTTGTGCTTCAAATGTGTTATTTTCATTAATAGTGTCACATACTGAGTTACTTGGTTAATGCAACGTGAATGACTGTCCTCTTGATCTGTATTTTCTATAGATCCCCTTATTTTCGATGGGATTTGTAAGACTTTTAGTCTTCCATATGACAAACCAGACTTTATCTTTTACCTTCACAATGGCAACGCCAATAACTAACTAAACATTCTGCATCATAGAAATCGAATTATTTGCAACAGTCTTCTCCTATTCCTAAAACCTAATTGAAGTCCTTTCTATCACTTATGGTTAGATATGTTCTCAAGTCCTCACTATCCACTTTCAGGCCTTCACCCGTGAAGACCTCAAACGTCTGGAGTATGCTGAAGACTTGGAAACGTACTACAAATACGGCTACGGATCTCCAATGAACAAGGACGTTGGATGCACCTTCGTCAAGGACATGATGACCTTCTTCGAGAGACATGTTGGCAACAGTAAGTGGACTTTAAATATTTTACTGATATTTTTGATCTTTAGAATGTTACTTTAGTATTAAATATTTTTGTGCATTGATCAGTATGGTTTGAGTCTTGTTCGCCGCTAATTGGCGTCACTGTCGACTTAAGTTCTGTAAAATATGTATGTCTTTAAGTCGGCTTTATACTTCTTAAGACTAGAAAATATTGAATAGTAAGTGCGTTTCAAGACAAAGAAATCTTAATTGTCACACATGACTTTAATAACAGGGTATACTTTCCGCAGAAATGTTACCTAAATTAAGGCATGATTTCAGCAAACACTGTAACTGCGGCACTCAGAGACATTTAGTGACTATTGAAACTATTCCTTGGTAACGATTTTGTTCCGAAATTGCTCTGGACTAAGTTAAGTAACCATTAAATGACTCTGAGTGTGGCAGTTAGACTCTTGGTCTTTGAAGATATACCAACCTATAGTGTGTGAAACTATACTAATAATGAGTGCTAACGCCACACTTAATTAAATCAATTATCCGCAGAGTGACCAAATGATGAGAAACTGCCATTTTTATTGTGACAAAAATATGTTAACCTTGTAAACATCCTGTGTTACAATTGACGTAAACTAATTCATTTGCTGACCACATATTTTATTTGTGTGTATTCAGCAAATTGTGACATAAACATGGTGGTCTATGAGTAATTTATTGTTATTTTATAATCATTAGGTACAATTAATTATACTGTTATTAATTTATTGAAATTACCTATGTGTACCTAATTTGTTTACCACTTAGTCGTTGATAAAGTTATTATTGAAGTTGGTACTAGGTACCTAATTTTGAATATGATGATTATTCACTCTACTATTAAACTAAACGAAATTCCCGGCCCAACCCCGGACCCTCTAGTGGGAAAAATTATTGTCCCCCCTCAAAGAAAATATTGTAATATTTAGGTACTTTTTCATACCTATTAAAGAAAATACTTCAATGATTACCATGTTTAAAAGTCCATGATAATTAAGAAAGAAGCCTAAACTAATCTCAACAACAAGAAGAAAATCCAATTTCTTAAAAAGGTTGCCTATATAAATTTACCTATCTTTAATCCTCAGATGACCAGCCTCAAAAGCCTCGCGCTATGATCCACCTCACGGAAGCAGCCATGTTACTGATGACCCTGACAGCGATGGGCGCCCACCAAGACTCCGCCCCCCTCACCGGAGACAACTACCACTCCGCCGTGGTACAGTCCAGGAAGTGGACCACTTCCACCATGACACCGTTCAATGCTAACTTAGCTGCTGTGTTGTACAAGTAAGTTCTATAACGTTACTCGACAAGATTGCTCGATTGGTTTCAAGCCACGATGGGGGCTCATAATTATGAGCAACATACGCAACAACCGACTATATGAACAAACTCCCAGGCAGCTATTAAAACTTTAATATCTCATAATATTAATGACTCTTGTTGTTGAAATTGCCAGTTGGTTGACGAGCGGCTATTGTTAAGTATAGTACCTATAGTTAAGTCTCTGAAAATTGTAGATCCCTTATGTGAGAATGTTAGGTACAACAATCAGCACCAATTTTAATAGTCAATAGTAATAGTAATGTCAAAAATCATAAAGCTAGCAATACCTAATGCTTAGTCCAGTTAGTTATTACGTACTCTATCATAGTTAGTCCTTTAAACAAACAGCTTACCCAGTCAATAAGTAAATGATAAATACATATTATTAGGTATACTAAGTAATAACTTCCTACTAGAAGTCTTTTTCCTACCTAATGTAGGTAATATATCTATCTGTTTTCCTTGTATTCATTTACAATAATTATACAATAGATAATTTATTAAGGTAAAATAGCCCCTGAGTAATTATATTGTATTGTGAAGTAGATAGTAGGTACTTCTATTACCTCAATTCTTCTAGGAATAATTAAAGTGCAATACGATGACGAATCATTGACTGTAAGTGCGTGATGGGTGATGAATGATGATCCGTTTTACCACAACCACAACTTTTAACAATGAAACCTAGGCAGGAAAATAGACCACAAAGTTTTACTCAGCTAGAATACGTAGGCACTTAAATTAATGTTAAACAATAGACCCATCACATCACATCAGCCATAAGACGTCCACTGCTGTGCATAGGCCTCCCCCAATAACTTCCAGATAGGCCGGTTGGAAGCGACCTGCATCCATCGGCTCCCTGCGACCATAATCGGGTCGTCTGTCCATCTTATGGGTGGACGTCCTACGTTACGCTTGTCGGTACGCGGTCTCCACTGGAGTACCTTTCTGCCCCATCAAAAATCTTTGAAAACCCCTTTTTTGTAATGTTAGGATGTTTGTTACTCTTTCATAGAGAGTTATCGGATCTAAATGATATTTGACTTAACAAACTAACTCTATTCCGCCGAATCTAAAACATAACAGCTATGAGTGCACTAAAAAAATCTCTTTGTTATTCCAGATGCACCCAAAACGGCAACTTCCAAGTGAACGAAGAATACCAGGTACTTTTCCTAGAAAACGAGCGACCAATGAACTTGCCAGGCTGCAGAGTCGGGCTCTGTGATTGGTCACTCATCAAAAGCCGTTACGGGGACCTTACAAAGAACTGCGACCTCAAATTTTGTAACTCCGGTAACAATTTGAATGGTTTAACTGGCATCAGTATTGCAATCCTTGGTTTTATTGTTAGCTACGTCATCAGGATATAAAGAAGTATTAGAATGCCTAGGTCAAAATATGTGTTTTCCATTTTGTTGCAATTTTGTCGTTTGTTCGCCATTTCTGAGTAACTGTTGTAATTTGAATTATTTTTCTCTCTTTCTTTAACTGCTAAGGAAATAAAGAAATAGCGATAGAATATTAAGCATATTAGCCATTCATCTACAAGTCTGCAACAGAAGTTAAGAGCAAAACAAAAAAGTCTTGTATCCCTTTCTCATATTTGCAGATAAAAGAAGACGGGGATAGTTTTAAATTGAGTCTAATATGATGTAACAGCAAGCAATTAGAACGTAATTTACTCAGAGACTCAGAGATGACAAAATACAAACGTAGAACTTTAGTCATAACATCACTAGTAGGAATTAAACTCTTTATTTTTCATATTGAGAAAATTATGTAATTAGGTACTTATTTAAACGTAATGTTTTTTTTTTATATACAAAACCATCTTGTATTATTCGATGTAAACTTCAAAATGGCTGATCGCTATTCGCGCGCATTTTGTTATTAAGGGGACGCTCTTTTTTGCCCATTCTCGCGCCATTTTCAGTAACCATAAACTTTGAAGTCTATATTGTTTAACATAAAAAATATTCATAAATAAGATAAAAATTTGCCTCTCTTTCGCACCTCTATGGTACAATTTTATATTTATAAAATCAAATAATTACGATTTACTTTGTAAATACACGTTTTCTGTTAAATCTTCACTATTTAATGCTTTTTAAATGTGTGTAAATGTATATGGAAGTAAATAATGTATTAGAATCAAATGTAACGCACGCTTTTTTATAAAAATCTAATTTATATTTATTTTATTAATTATGTGTCCATGTATTTTAGAGAGCTTCTTTGTGGTTATCATGGACAAATGGTGTATTTTTTCTTCTAATTAAAATATTTATCAATTTTATCGTTTCATAGTACTTATAAAACTTATAATTAAGCACAATTTATGTATTTACAAAAGTTGTTACTTTATAAGTTAACGCTTAATGTTGATGTTTGAGAATATAATAATATTGTTGTTGTAACTCGCACCAAATAGAACTATCTAATAGTTGAAATAAAACGTTTTAAACTAATCTGTGATTTTATTTTCTCATATATTACCTACCTATAGGTCCCTAAAAATCGATCCACGCCATGTCTTTAGAATTGAGCTTTCACTTTAGAATGTCTGCACAGTGGCACGGTGGCTGGGCAACCGGCTACTGCACAACGTGTAGCGGTTTCGATTCTCGCACGGAGCAACGCATTGTGTGATTCACAAATTGCTGATTCGGGTCTAAACGTAAATGTATCGCTATGTCTTACAGCCTACAGAATCTAGAACCTACGAAAATAACGACTGAAATGCTAACGTCGACTTGTAATTGTCGACTAATAAAAATAGAACACAAAATAAATAATATTCATATTTTTTTATTTCGTTTACAAAATTAACAACTTATCGATAAAATCACAATGGCTCATACACAATTTTACATTATGATAGCATACAAACGATATTTATATACAAATGCATTATATTGACCATTTTTCACCTAGTAAGATAGCTATTTCTTTATAAATGTATACTTCGGTAGGTACTAAGGGTATTAAGCACTCATTCAGGATTGACAATGGAAGTATAAAAATGTGCCAATGATATTATTTTGGCCAAAACAAGCTTTTACTAGAGTAAATAACATAAATGAGACAAATATTTGCTTGTGAAAATCAGTACATTTGTTATATGAGAAAAAATAATGAACTTAAACCTAAGACATTTCTTACTTAGACTACTTTTGGATATAAATCATAAGCGCCGTGTAAAAGCTTGTCTCGGACGCGATACCATTTAATAACTGATTTAGGTATCCAAATACATTTTATTCCAGTTTGATAAACTGAGTCAACAGTAGATTATAATTTAAGACACCAATCTGTAGTCAGACAGTATTTTGTGATGGTTTAAAATACAATATACAATTTATGCTTAAATACATTATTTTCATCTTAGATTCCACAAACTATTCAGAGACATCATTTAGGCACATTTCCTTTGCATATTAATTTGATAATTCATGTTGATTCACTACCAGATTTCCATATTAAAAATGAGCTATAGTCATAACCTATATTATTTAACTAAACTTTCAAACTGCCATGCAGTAATAGGTATAACATATGCCACTATTTATAACATTATTTCATAAAATACAGTCCACTAGTTATCAACATAATTAAATTTATTTTATGCTTAGTTTGGAGTAATCGATGGAATGGGGGCTACCATTTCTTAGCTTATTAAATGGCTCAAATGTAGGAAGCGATAAGATTAAAAAAAAAATGTATTTTTGTCCAATCACTGCAGCCATCAAATATTGAACATCCAATGGTGTTTACTCTAGCTAATTCCCTATTCGAAGAAGAAAAGAGGTTCACACTAGCGCCATCAGTAACTTTAGCAAGAGTTTGCTTTACGTTTTACGAAATCAAAACGAGTGCGTATTCAGCGCTCTGTTTGGCTAGCTCGAATAAACCAACCAATCAGAGCGCTGAACACATATTCGTTTCGTTTAACGTAAAGCAAACTCGTACTAAGGTTACTGGTGAGCAAAGATACAGTAGCACCCATTGAGTATTCCAGATTCTCCACAATGCATGTAACTGTGTTACAAGGATATTAAACACAATAACATTCAAATCTTGACGTATATTAAATATTAATTGTAAAAATATCACGTAAATCATGAACTCTCTTTAATTCAACAAAGCGAAAACTTTCAAGTCAGATTTTTAGCTAAAAAAACAACAAACATTCAACTAATTTTAACAAGTGCATGATTATGCAAAGAAATGTGTTGGAAGTAAAAATGAGAAAATAAATAGTAAAGTAGTACAGGAATTTCAATACAAATAAGAAATAAATATGATTTTATTACAACTTTAGTGAGACATACTAAATTAATTATTATGTTATCGGCTCACTCATGTAAGCACTCACACACTATGAGCAGCATTGCCGCGTGTCGCAGAATGCTGCTCATGAATATGAGCCTCTAGCATAGCTTGCAACTAGTCGAGTTCTTCGTCAAACAGTTACGTGAGCAAGCCGATAACATAATAATTAAAATAGATTAAGATTAAAGTTCAGTACTAACACTGTATAAACAGCTTTAACAGGTTTATTTTCTTATGACCGAAAATAAATTCATAATTATGACAAAGTAATATTTTCTATTTGAAATAACTGAAACTGTTTGGAAGTCCATTGATAAACTGTCATGTTGATACACACGATGATTAGCAGCACCAAAATGTTTACAATGTACAACAACAAGTTAGTTTACGCACACAGTTCACTTACAATCACTAAGCTGGTGGGTAACACTACAATTTGATAACCTATCTATGAAGAGAATCACGTCGCATCCTGCACACTGCTGGAACTAGTGTTCCTAGTCCTTTTACCACTGCCAGTGGCAGATTTATTTTTATGTCTCTTTTTATCACTGTCTTCTTCCGTCACACTGTTGCAGCGAGGTTTGGGACTCATCATTGTGTCGGATGAAACTGAATCTCTTTGAGATTTCTTCCGTTGCCTCTTAGGTATGTTTTCTCCAATCAACATTTCATTGAACAGCCTCTGTCGCGCTTCCCAGTACAAGTTCTGTCTTTGCACAACGTCTGGGTATTTAGCTTCGAACGCGAGGTCAGGTGGTATGATCAGCTCCCAGCCCGTGTTAGGATTGAACTTCGCGACTGATCGGATAATTTCTAACACTTCGGCGGGAGGCAGACGAACTGCCGCGGCTACCTTTCGTCGGTCGATGTAGGAATGTTGAGTGAAGAGATATAACTGAAAACAAAAAATATACCATGTAAGTAATTTGAAGTCATTATTACATAACTTGAATAATGTAGATTTAACTTTCATCACATTGAATTAATCAAATCAAAAGTAGATATGCATAGCTGATTTTTTAGCAGATTGGGTAGCACAAGGTGCGCCCCTCAAAGAGCCACCGCAGATGAAGCGCGACCACTAGGAGCTGCGAACCACCTAGCGAGTTACTAAGACTCCGGCTCGAAAAGCAGGATTGGAACGTGGTTTTTTGTCAGTAAGAGACACTACTTCTCGTCTCACCCAAGGCGGGAAGACATTGATGATTTTCTTCCTTAAAAAAATAGATAATAATATCACAATTTTACAATAATATGATGTACATACAACGTGGTCCCGGGCCGCGCAAAGCAGCCGGGCGGGCACGGGCAGCGCGCGCGTGTACAGGTCGGCGGAGCGCGCCGCCCACAGGCCGCGCACGCAGCACGCCGCGCCGCTCAGCGCCGCCAGCAGCGCCGGCACTGCCAGCGGACCCTCCTCCGTGCGGACCAGGGCCCGGAGGTCGTTGAATGTCATCAGTTTTGCTGGAAATTCATAATAAAATTCTTAAGAACTGCTTTAGAACAAGTCTTTGTTGATATATTTCAAAATAAAAAAAATATGAGACGATAAGTGAGAGAGAATAAGTGTGTACAGAAAATTCTTTACATTTGATTGAACATTAGCTGATGTTTACATAAGAAGATTACCACCCGCTCATAACAAATTACTGAAAATGATTCTAAATAAACTAGATAACATTGTTCACCCAAAATATAAATAAAATACTGCAATTTTTCATCATAACAAATGATCGAATATACATATCATTAATTAAATTATAGATCACACACCTCTAATCAATATTTCCTTAATTTGCTCCTGTGGCGAGGGTCGCTTAGTGGGCGCTATATCGGCCTCATCCTCAGGCGGTGCAGGTACTAGCGCGCGCACGTACTCCCGCGCGCGTACAGTCAACGCCGACCCGTCAGATGAAGTAGCACTGAATAGCTTCAATCGTTCCAACTGAAAATATAAATATTTACATTTTAAACTGTCATTACATATTTTTTTTTTATAAAAAGTGTGTTATTAAACACCATATTACCATTACCATTCCAAACTTAATCCCCATCTCTACAGACATTTTGACTTTACTAAGTAACAAACATACACACAAATTAACATTTATTATATTAATAAGATTATTTGTATGCTTTGTTTATGTACAATCTATTAATTTAAGAATCAAATAATAACCAACATATTTGTGCACTGATGACACCTAATCAGATAAAACTAGCTTTTAATTTCTTTTATTAGGAACCAAAGGAATATTGGGTAATAGTACCAATGTCGACCTATTTATTAAAGTAGCAAGTATTTTTTTTATTTTTTCTTTGAACATACCTCAGCATGATCAGTTTCCGAACTTTTCCACAGAGCGTCAAACCAGGGTTCTTCATTGATACGCTGTGTGATAGTTTCATACGACTTCTCTCTGGCCTTCTTAGATACTTCAGTTTCCTGGCGCGCAAATTTCACCGTCACCTGTAATAAGAAATAGAATTATTATGAAATATTGTGTTTGTGTAACACTCTCAGACTGTACGACACAAGAAAAGTCTTGAAGAGCAAATATACAAATAGCACTTTAGTCTTCTTGCTATCACTAAGAATTTCGAAAACATAAAAACCTAATAAAACTTTGCATGAGTCGGGAATCGAACCATATACTGCTTGCAACATAGTCCCATTGGCGAACACTAGATGAACAAGGCAGTCTAGAGCTGAAAATCAGCTCCGTGACTCGAGCCGTCATACTCGGGCTACAGCATTTTAGCTGAGGGCTAGCCTTTTTACGTGATGTTGCTTTTGCGCCATTTATTTTCTTTCTTTCTATTGTATAATTAATTGTAATTACCTGCTGTGCTTCAGGTTCCTTCTCTTCATCCTCAGAATCAGCTTTGTTTTTATCAGTTTTTCGCTTGTCTTGTTTATCATAGTAAGAATATGAAGGCCTCATTTGGATGATTCCTGCCAACAAAATAATACAGATTACATTAGAACAAGGGTGCTTTTATAAAATAAGGATGCATACTATGGATGGCTTCCCTACTATCAATACATTGCATACATGAGCTGTGCATTTTCTCACACAGCTACATAGATTAGTATCAATGAAACCTGTCATATAATTTCAAAGTTTAGCTATTACATCTTCGTAACATAGCTACATAGCATCTCTGGTAGAAAAGCAAACTAACTCTTACTAAGCTTAAGCTGAGTTGGTAGAAGCTGGGAACTTGAGCAACAGTCAAAATACTGAACTAGACAATAAAAACTATAAATAGTAAAGTACCTAAGCTGGTAAGCAACTTAAGTTTGAAGTTTGAAAAATTTACTCAAAGACATTGTCTGCAGATTAGTTGTGCCCTTAACTAGGGCTAGGTATTTCTTTGAACAAAAGATGGAACCATTTCTTTTATTCTTTTGTTGAGAGGATAAGCCAACCTTGAAAAGCAGAAATAATAATACAATGTAACAATGCTGCCAGCCATAATGCAATAAGGTAAAACCGCAAAAGGATTTTTGCCCTATTGCATTATGTGTATGAGGAATATTTAAAGACAAAAGATCTTTTGTGGCCATTCTCATTTGTTTGTTTTGGTAATTGTTTTATGTGTTGTATTCAAGACTACAATGATGCATCCTTGAAAGTACTTCAAAGTACCTAGTTTTATAAATTGTTTCATATATACAGTTTACAATGAAACTTCCTTTCAAGTACAGACTATACCTAAAAGACAGTCTACTAGACTATTAGAGTATTTTGTGTAAAAACAAATACTTCTTACATACCTTGTATAGGTGTACAATGCAATTCTTTATCTTGCAAAATGGCCACCGCATAGTGCTGTGTCTCAGTGCAAGGTCCACTGCTCTCATAGACAATCTTGTCCATAACTCCATGCTTGAAGTATTGGGACTTATCCTTCTCCTTCACATGCCAAGATGATTCCTGTAACATGAAATCTTTTTATAATGTAAATGAAAAAAGAAACAAATATTATTTTTCTATTTTTTTTATGTCTTGATCACCAACACTAATGAAGTACCAAGTTTGTTGCAGGCATTTTAGGAAATTCAAGATACTACAGTTATGTTTATAAGTCTGATGCAATAGAAGGCAAGTCTATTGATAAATAAATACATCACCTGCCACAAACACATTAACTAATGACCTTCTCTACAATCAACATAAACTAATTTTATTCCTCATTAAAATATTGCAGCTACACTTTCATTAGTTAAATTGAAATTAAATCAACTTAAAAAGTTATATGAAGAGATCAGCTGTAATAACATTGCACAACATGGTTCATTATCGTCATATTAGGCATACATAAACAGTTTTAGGAACAAATAACTATAAAACATGAAGAACTCATTCGTACCTGTTGACCGTCGGTGTTAAGCGCGATCTGTTCGCCCTTAGACGAGCAGTACCTATCACTGTACGTGTCCAAGCCCACTTCTAGCCGCACCATCTTGTTCCTAGGCTTTACGCACGCATTCACTACTTTTACATCTTTCCAGTCCCTATTCGCAGGCCTCACTGGATATTGATATATGTACAGATTCTGTGCTAAAGCCTGCGATAGAAACACAGGGATCTGCAACGAAAAATAACGAAAATATCACCAAAAGATAACATTTTTCACACAATAACATAACCTCGTGATCAACCATCTACCACGTTGTTATTGATTAGAAAACTATTATTCACCTCCTGCACAACAGGATCTTCTTCTTCTGTTTTAATCATATTTATTTAGTGTAGTAAAACTATAACATGACCGCATTTACTATCCGTAATTCACAAACACCACACTGGAACGCCACCGTTTTAGTAGATACAGTAAACGCCAGGCCACTTTGTAAATGAAATATGATTGACAGATGAATGATATCAAACTCCTTGAAACTCGAAAGTCATAGACTATAAAGTAGGGTTGGGTTGCAGTTAACAAAATTACAAATTCTACCATTTATGAGGGACAAGTCGCTACGAGTGTTACCTAGCAGACAAATGTTGAAGAAGATTTATTTAGCATACTTATATAAAACCTCAGGGCACTGGAAGAATTTTATAAATTTCTGACCAAAATGGCATCTTGAATTTATAAAAGAAATTGCATTTGACAAACGTCTATCATATTTTCGTAAATATTGTTTAGAAAGGTTTATTTTATAATAATTTATTTTTGTAAATATGATTTTCATCAACATTCACTGTTAAACCTGTACAATTAACAATTTACCTATTGATATAATTATTTCAAAAGGACAAAGGACATATAATACTACTCGAAAATGTCGGATATGATAATAAATGGTAATAATGCTGTCCAACCAAGTTTTATCTAAAATAATTGCTTAAATACTCAGACTTAATTTTTAGTTGTAGTGTCATGACGTAATTAATATTGGGATATTTCAGAATAGATTGAATGAATACTAGGTACCTACATCCTCTACCTGTTTTTTTTTCTAATATTCCACCGTTACTCTTTTACAGACTCGGTCCCAGTCGACAAAAAATGGAATGAATTAATAAGATATAATATTTTTATAATGAAACTCGTTGAATTCGTAAGTATATTACTAAATCAATTAATATTTTACAATTTATTTTATTATTTTCTTTATACTCGTTACACTTTTATTCCTTGTAGGTGATTTCACTTGTAATTTTACTATTACCGTTAATAATGCCAAAACCACATGGGCATATGTACTGCATAGCAACTGGCCCTACACTAGTAATATCACTATTATTTATAATCTTGTATTTACGAAGAAAAGTGCCATTATTTATGGAAAAAATGTATTTGTTTTTTCAAATTTTGTTTACCTTTGGTGCTTTCATTCAATGTTTTTTATTAAATCTTGTTAGAGTTTGGCTATGGTTAATTTATGGAGTATTTTATTTTGCATTATTGTGTGCATTAACACTTGATTTGTTTCTGATTGCTAATGAAAGAGGATGTACTTTTAGTTGTGCATAATAATAATTTATAAAGTAATCAGTCTTACGTGTACCAGGCAGAAATAGTATTTTAATATAATATTGAATGAATGAATAAATGTCTTTTGATTAAACCTAATAATGGTGAAAAGCCATTTTATTTTGTGTTATATGAATTAGAATAATATTTATAAAGTATACTACCCTAGGACCTTAAACTTTTATTTGTAATCTGAATATCTGTTATCAATCACACGAGATAAAGAATCACTGACACTCTTATGATTAGACAACCCTAAATAAAAAAAAAGTACTACTGTCACACTAACACGACAACCGATCACACACAACTTTTATGTCACTGGGTCACTCTATCACTTTATCACTCTGTGTCACCTGTCATAATCATATGACTTTTGCCAAAATAATAACAACACTGTATAATGTGCAGTGAAATAGTTTTTAGCTGCAAATACAAATGATGAGTACTGTATAAGTAATGTGAAGATCATTAATGTTTTTGCACTTCAAATTAAACATAGTAATATGATCTATGTTTCGTTTTCGTTGCACTTGCAAACGAATAATTAGAGCCACAGTGGTTTTGTTTTGTATACAAAATGTACTACAACAGCGTAAAAATGCACTATAAAAATAATATATGATATAAAAAAAAATCTAAAATTAAGGATCACTAAATAATTTCGCTTCAATAAATAGGTAAGTCACAAAACATGAAGGCAAGAGTGTCATGAAAATTGTTACTTTTAGGTTATATCACTGGTCCTCATGATAATCCCGTTTGTTATGACGGAGCCTGTCATCTTTCACTGCCTGGCCGTTGCTCCGACCCTCGTCTTGGCGATTGTGTTCGCCGTGCTATACTTAGTGGACCAAGTGCATGATCTGGCTGAACAACTATACTTGATATTACAAATATTCTTCAATTTACTTGCATTTATGATTGTAGTGGTATACAGTAGCCCCTCCGGCACACTATACGGCCTATTCTATTGTCACCTACTCATTGCACTGAGCATAGATCTGTTCTTGGTCGTCAAAGAGAGAGGATTTGCATTACTCGGAAATGATTGAATGTTAAAAGCTGAATAAAATGCTTTAGAAAGCATGTCAATTCGTATTATTGAGTAGTTTTGAGCTTTGAAATGACACCTCTCATCTAACAGTAACAGGTTTATACAATTGATTAGAGCTTAATACTAGAAGTGCAATAATACCCATTTTGTGATATTTTTGTTATTAGATTAGTTATCTACAAGTTTACAAGTGGGTCCGTCTCTTACTTTTAGGTAGTGGCACTGCTCCTCAATATACTGCCTCACGTTGTCGAGCCTCTGGACCTGTTACATTGCTTGGTGGCGGGACCCACTGTCGTTTGCTCCACACTCTTAATGGTGCTCTATATTGTGGACCAAGTACAATATGAGGCAGAGTTTTATTACGTCGTCATTGAGCTATTTTTCACTGTATTGGCATTCATTAATCTATTTATTATTGGTAAACTGATAGGAGCCTTATATGGATTGTTTTATGCAGATTTAATAATAGCATTCTCTTTGGATTTATTCTACATGCGTCAAGAGAGAGGCATAACTTTTTGATTGTAAATTAAAATTTTTGTTATCTTTACTATTGTATTATTTTAACATTTTAACATTATGGATAAGACTACAAGTACTGATAATGTTGGCCAGCTACATCCTGTAGTTTCTACAAATGTGTGGGTGTGGGTGTATAACAAATTATGATAAAGAAGGGTAACCAATGTGCCATTATCAAATAAAGTGGAAAAGAGTAAAACACTGCACATGGACTATTGATTTTTACACTTTACAAATGTTAGCAATTTTATTGAACAAAATTATGAGAGTGAAGCTGCGTGTGTTACTGTGGTTTGTGTGTATTTTTACAGTGTTCTTTCTTGTTACACTTTGGACATATAGTGATGTGAATTCTGTAAGTGAAACTAAAATAGATTCCAAGTATCCTGTAATAGTCTGGTGGAACATGGACTTCCATGGTGTATCAAGTATCAAATATTGCTCCAATGGAGTAAAATGTAACATTTATGGTAAAAATGACAAGGCTATGCAGCTATATTACAATGTAGGAGCATACATATTCTATGCAAGTACATTGGATTTTAAGAATCTCCCATTACCAAGAGAGCCTAAAGATATAATCTGGGGATTATTTCATGAGGAATCCCCAAGAAATGTGGAGGAATTGTTACATGAAAAGGCGTTAAGTTTGTTTAACTTTTCTGCTACATTTAGTAGATTCAGTGATGTGCCTTATCCATTGCAACATATAGACTCCTTTGAGGACATAAGAAGCAAGAAGTACTTTATAGAGACTAGCAAGAAGAATGAATTATTGAATGAGATTGCCCCAATTATGTACTTGCAAAGTGATTGTGAAACATCTACAGAGAGAGATGCATATGTTAAAGAACTAATGAAGTTGATAAAAGTCGATTCTTACGGCAGCTGTTTGAATAATAAACAAATGCCACCGAAATTCAAGGATGACTACTTGAATAATTTGAATGAAGATGAATTTTTAGCGTTTATTGCGAGGTACAAATTTGTGATAGCTATAGAGAACGGCGCTTGCAACGATTACGTGACTGAAAAGTTTTGGCGTGCCATCAAAGTAGGTTCCGTCCCAATATATTTCGGTTCCCCAACTATCAAAGATTGGTTACCAAATAAAAAGTCTGCGATATTATTAGAGGATTACCCTACACCAAAGAAAATGTTTGAACACATTCAGGTATTACTCCACAATGATAGGTTGTACGAAGAATATTTAGAACATAAGACGAAACAGTTGATTACAAATCAGAGATTATTGGATGAGCATAGCTTTAGACCTTATCAGTACGATGGTGTGAAAATTATAGATAAATTCGAATGTTTTATTTGCGAGAGATTGCATGATAAAATTAATGGTCAGATAGGAGTACATATTGTGAATAAGAGTCACTATGATTGTCCTAAGCCACTGTCAGCCTTAACTTTAAAGGTAAATCCTGATAATACTTGGGTGTACTCTTGGGAATATGCCAAAAGTAGTGCCGAAAGTATATACGAAAGAGTTATTAATGGATATTATTGATATTTTTGTATTGTTTTTATTTCGTAAATATACATTTTGATATAAATTGTATTGTTTATTATTGGCAAACACCGTCTAGAGGTGAGACTGGAAGGATGTCGTAGCGGATACCCCTCTTGATGACATGAGGTATTGTTTTGGGGACCATCCTGGAACACAAAACACGTTAAAATCAATCAATCATGTTATTAACATCTAACTTCATTCAAGACTTACATAACATCAAACGATTATAAATCTTAACACTTAGGTCTTAAGATCTATTTTACTACAACATGAAAAAAGTACTCACGATATACAATCGATGATGGGACATACAGACAGACAGAGGGTGCAACCAGTGCAGTCGTCTGTCACATGCGGTATGTGGGTCTCAGGATCGAAGCTGTGAATAATACAAAACACATTAGAAGATAATAATTAGGTAATAATGATTTCCAACAGCAACTGTTGATAAAACAGTCCGGGGTAGAAAGGTATTGTTGGGTTTTTCGAAAATGGATTTGATTATCCTCTTATCGCCACAGGAAACAACTATTGATAATGTCCTGCCTATACTGCAATCACTAATCACTATTGTCTCTTCCCTTTATAAGGCTTAACTAAGGCCTTCTTCGATGGTCGTATGATCAGATACATTATTAGGTCCATTTAACCCTTCGTGTGCCGAATGGTACTAAATATGCTTAACTTTGATTGAATAATGAGAAATACTCACTCGATCGCTTGGTACCCGGAGTCGGCGCAAGCCATGTAGCATTTACCGCAGTTTATGCACATGTCCTGAAATAAATATTACTTTAAATCAGAAATTATAAAAATATGGTGTACACATTCATAAGATATTATTATTCCTGCACACATAGACAAACTATTACATATTTGAGTAACAGCAATTGCAGTTGTGGCGAGTTCGTTTACCGCAACAGAAATAATTGTTCGATTCACAATATAATTACATATTCCGAAGACTACATATTTGACAGAAATCAGGCAATAGTTATTTCTGATAAATCAATTTTGTAGAAGAGGTTCATGGTCCAGTAGTGGACTTTACGCCTTTTATCCCCAAAAGGGTAGGCAGATGGCAGGTGCACATTACGGCACTGTACAATAAACGCCAACTTTTCACCATTTATGTTATAAATCCCATGTAAAGCTGGTGAGCCTATTGCCATATACTGGGCACAATTCCAGACTTTGTGCTACTATTGAGAAATTTTCGAAAAAACGAAAAGAGCTTAGCTATGCTATGACCTGGGAATCAAACCTGAGCCCCTTTGCCCGGTAGTCGCCACGACCACTCGAGCAACGAGACAATGGACTTGGTACTAAAACTAAGTGAACTGAAACGACTTACGTCATCAATAAGAGCGACGACTTGCTTGGTATTGTCCAAATGCTTGTAAGTGCCAACCCTGGGCAACGCTTCGCCCAGTACATCCTTTATCCTAGGCACACTCCCCTTCGCCTCCTCATGACCGTTAGCTACACCATTTGCCACGTAACTTTGAACCTTATTGTCACCCAATAAATCTGCTTTTAGTCTAGCTTCGTGGAGTAACTCTTCGCGCTTTTTGCTGTATGGGCCGAAATGGGCTAGTACCTGGAATATTTGAAAGTGATTTAGTCATTAAATAATGTACTTTATTGTTATAGGAATAAGATTTTATTAAGATTTTTATAATTAACTTTTCGTTTATACAATTATGGTTCAATTTGCAGTAGGTAAGTAACTAAAAATAAACCCTAAAATAATAAACATAAGGTTCAAATTACCTTGCCATTTTCGTCGTACAATGTTTGAACGGGTTTGCCCTTCTGGTGTTTGAAGATGGGCGGTGACTGACCCATCCATCCGTCTAGGCCTTTAGACCTCAAGTAAAGCAACGCCTTCAGCCCTGTTATGTAGTCTTCTACTACTGTGAAGTCCTGGTTTTGGATCGCACTGCAAATCTGGAAGTAGGTAGTAAACAGTTTTATATTTCCAACAGTGTCTATTTTGGTGATTGAATGATTATTTATAAGTTGGACTGTTAAGTTTTTGGGTTGGATACTCAGTTCTGTCAAAGTGGAAGTCAATATGTTTGTTTATTTATTCAGCTCTAAATGCACATAAATGCGTACACAAGGCGGGCTTAATGCCGTAGGCATTCTCTACGAACCAAATCTTTGCTTGATGCAGAGACAAACCAATAGTAGATGCATAAATCAAGCAAATCCAGAAAAACTAAATATTGGGTTGTTTTTGAAAAATATTAGTCATATATCAGCCTAACGTCTGGAATTGTGTGAAATTTAGCTGTAGGTTTGTCTCCAAGATCTTGCGAAACAAGTGGAAGCAAGAAAACAACACAACTTGCTAAAAGTAAGTAGGTATTCAATATAATATATTGGTAACCATATTATGGTTTAGTGGAAGTTGTAGGTATTCAATATATGGTTTAGTGGAACTTGAATAATATGAACCGCCTCACCTGTACAACGGGCGCCCCGCACATGATGAACTGTAGCGCGGAGTCGGCGGAGTCGATGCCGCCGATGCCGAGTATGGGGAAGCCGGGCAACTTGTTCCCGATGGCCGACACGGCGCGCAGCCCCATCGGACGGGTCGCGTTACCCGACACTCCGCCGTATGTCGTGTGCTTCTCCACACCTGGTGAAGTTTTCTACATTAATAAAACCAAGTGTGGGAGAGCCGTGCTTCGGCACGAATGGGCCGGCTCGCCCGGAGTGATACCACGGCCTCACAGAAAACCGACGTGAAACAACGCTTGCGTTATGTTTCGTTGTGTGAGTTCCCAATTCTCCCCTTCCCAATCCACAATTCCCGAACCCTTAAATTCCTAACCCCCAAAAAGCTGGCAACGCACTTCTAACGCCTCTGGTGTTTCAAGTGTCCATGGACGGCGGCGATTGTTTACCATCAGGTGATACGTCTGCTCGTATACTGTCATAAAAAATAATGGACTAAATTAATTAAGCCTGTTCAGGATTAAAATTTTCTGAAAGTATGTATTACCACTACAATCACGTACTTTGGTGCAGTTTGCTGGGTCGCAACCAAAAGGCTGAGACAGGATTCAATGGAACGGACGTCCTAAGGGTCGTAGTATTCCAAAAAAATAACTTCGATGTCCTAAACTGCGATCCTCAAACCTAAGAAGCGAGAGAATTATGGCAACTGGCAACACCTCGTCTCCTGCTCCACCTCTTCCTAAGTGATGAATTATAAATTCCAAATAATCAAGCAGATATAGCAAATAATAAACATACCGACAGCTGGCCACGGAGTGGCGTCAGGTCGGACCGACATGAGGCCAGACACCGTGTTGATGGCTGATACACCGCTCGCACCGCCTGTAATCAACATTATCATATTATGCGTTTAAATAAATTAATTAAATATTCAAACGTTCTTATTTAGACGCAAGAAGGTTCATAATAAAATTACGTTTAAAAGTTTGGACTCTTGCGTTAAAAGAGAATCTGTAGCCAAGCGAAATCATACCCTAAAATTAAACTACGAGAGTTTAGGATGGTGTCTAATAGAGGGAAAATGTTAAGATATTAGGACACTGATATTATAAGGGATCGTTCGTACCTTCATAAGCAGCTGTAGCGATACTGACGATGTCGGTGATGTTGGGCGTCAGTTTCACGAAGAACGGGATTTTGATGGCTTTCCTCACCCATTGCGATATTCCCTTCACCAATACTGGGTCCTGTAGAGATGACATAACAATTCAGGTTTATTTTTATACAATGGTATCTCAACTAATAAAACTCATATCAAAGTGTTTTAAAAGTATTGGAACTGAAATTTTCTAGTGTTTACAGTTTAATAAAAGCCTCATGTTGCTCGTTTGCAGCAGTTTCAAGTGTCAGAAAAATAAAAAATGGTGATATGAGATGGGACGCGAACCTTCAAAGTAATATGACAAAAAAACAGAAACTGTACTTATATGTCTACATATCTGTGACACATATGATACCGTTAAACGGGGTGAATAGAAATCGAAGGGTGAATAGATACAGGAACGGGGTGAATGCAATGACGTGGCTTCGGGAGCGTAATAAGGTGACGTGTTGATGCTATGAATACCTTTAATTGACTCCCTTATACGACTAACTTACTCTACTTATAGGAGCGAGGTGTCACACACACTACAAAATGTTAGCAAAATGTCCTAACATCTATTATCCCCTCGATTTCTATTCACCCCGTTTTACCGTAGTTAACTATGATCATTATGATATCTAACCTGTCCACAAGCGAGTCCCATGCCAGACTCCCCCATCCCGTGCGGACACGACAGGTTGAGCTCCAGTGCATCAGCTCCTGACTTCTCCGCCATCTGAGCCAGTTCCGTCCAATCCTCCTCGTTGTACGAACACATTATTGATGCTATTACCACCTGGAAACATAACAACATCAAGATAAAAGACCTTTAGGGTGCTTTTCTCCAAAGATGTGTTTCGAAGATATTATAGGTAAGCTGTCAAACTACGTGACCATTTCCACCGATACTAAGATATGTAGCTGTGCGAGAAAGATGCGCGGCTCGAGTATGCGATGTATCGATAGTAGGGAAGCCATCCATGGCACATATCTATAGCAAGCCTTCATAGCATCTTTCCATATAAAAACATAACTTAGCTGAGTCAGTTTCCACCAATGCTGAGCTATGTATGTGAATAGGTGTAACAATGAATAAGATTGGTGGAAGCCAAACGCATCCACAGAAACGTAGCTTAGCTCATCTTTCGTGGAAAAGCCCTCTCAGTCGGCTCTTAAGACACCTGCGTAGAGAGTGGTGACAAATGTATTTTAGGTGCTGTGTATAATGATAGATGGTATTCACTTAAAGCATTTATTCACTAGGTTATATAAGCAACGCTTACATTAGTGTTCGTTGCCTTACTAAACCCTACAGTATGCTAAAAATGTCCAATAATAAATAATGGCTGCACGGTTGGTGCGGTGGCTGGGCAACTGGCTGCCGCGCAACGGGTAGCGGGTTCGATTCCCGCACGGAGCAACTCTTTGTGTGATCCACAAATTGTTGTTTCGGGTCTGGGTGTCATGTGTATGTGAACTTGTATGTTTGTAAACGCACCCACGACACAGGAGAAAACCCTAGTGTGGGGCAACGTTTAAAAAAAAAAAATACTGACCTTATGCGGGAAGTCGCGCTTGAGTTCAGTGATGCTCTGGCACCAGTAGGCGGCGCACTTCTCGGAGATGAGCTCGATGTTGAGGAAGGCGCCCTGGCCCGGCCCGTACTGCTCGCCCGACGTCACGCCGCGGACTATGCGCGGGGATACGTTCGTTACTAGGTCCTGTGATTGAAATAAAAGATACTCCAGTAAAAATCAAAGTATGTGCTTAAAATACATAAAAACTTTTACATAGAAGAGCCATGTTTCGGCAAGAATGGGCCGGCTTAACCAGTGCTGCAAAGTGATACGGCCTCATAGAAAACTGGCGTAGAACAACGTTGACGTTGTGTTTCGACGTGAGAATAAGATTACCTAAGGCACAATCTCCAAATCTTTTCTTCTTTCTGATTTATGTCTTTAGATCGTTAACCCCCAAAAGGCAGGCAACACACTTGTAACTCCGCTGGTGTTGCGGATATCCATAGGCGGCACCGATTGCTTACCATCAGATGATCCGTCTGTTTGCCGTTTTATCTCATAAAAATGCCATGCGTGATGATGATGGTCATAATTCTTAATGAAATCTGACCTAAATTAATTATTATGCTATCGGCTTACTCACGTACCTGTTTGACAAGGAATTCTACTAGTTTCAAGCCACGCTAGAGGCTCATATTCATGAGTTCAACAGTTACGTGAGTAAGCCGATAACATAATAATTAATTTAGTATGTCTCACGAAAGTTATAGTGAAATTTTACCTTATCCAATCCAAATGTTTTAGTAACAGCGAATCCCCAGCCCTGCTCAAAAGCCCTGCGAATCATAGCGGTACTAGTAGTAGGCGGTGCACTCGCCAGACCGAACGGATTCTCGAACTTAATGCCGCACACTTCTACTGATAGGTCCACGTCATCTATGGCGCAGTGGAACTTTGGCAGCTCTATTGGAGATGTGAATGGTAGACCCTGGAAAGGAAGGTAGAATAAATTGATAGGGAGTTACTTTTTGGCTTTAGTTATCTGCTGAGCAAAGATCTCTTATCACGTGGTAAAGGTTTTAGCATTAGTCATCACAACCCCGTGTTTCTTTTTTGAGGGGGAAAATCATTCAATGTCGTCTTGGGCGAGGGGAGAGGGAGTATTAGATTTGAACTGAGGGAGTGTGATTAAAAACCATGTTCCTACTCCTGCTTTTCGAGCCGGAGCCCCGGTAAACCCGCTAGGTAGTCCGCAGGTAGTCATCACACCCCGTGGCAGTAACAGGCGTTGCACAATGAAGGCACCAAGAATGGTCTATTTAGATCAAGACTGGTTGTGAGGATACTAAAAACTGGATAGTTTTAAGTAAGGTTTTCCCTCACAATCAGTTTTCGCCAAAAGTCTTAAGAAAGGTACCTATATGTCCGAATACTCAAACGCTACTCAATTTTAAGACGCTCTCAAAACTAGTTCTTTCCCTATCAATTCTTTATAAAATGACAAAGACAGCACGATATTTAAGTACAACTTAAGATTGAGTAGCATTTCAGTATTCGGGCAATAGAGACATAAAGAAACATGCTAATATAATCAAAAACTAACCTGCAAATAGCAGTGCATATACCAAGCCGCCGTCTTGCCATCATTGACAGACTCGACCGTGGTCTCGGCGACTCCGGCGAGGTCTCCCCCCACAAACACCTTCGGGTTGCTCCTACTCTGCATGGTGTTCTCATCCACCTCTGGTAAGCCCCACCGGTTCAGGGCAACTCCTTGCATCGCGTCTTTCACTAGGGATTAGGAGATGACATGAGATCAACGTTTGAAGAATTTTTGTGGTAGCATAAACATTACATGTCAGTTACTTTATGTTAGTTATTTTACCAAATGCTATACACCTGACTGTAAGCCAATACTAAACAAGAATTTGCGAAAATTGAATCACATCATTTAGTAAGTAATTCATCCAAACCAGAAATTGAAACCAACTACCCAATTACCCCCTTCCCAATCTCCGATTCCCCAACAACCCTTGAATTCCTAATCCCCAAAAGGCCGGCAACGCACTTGTAACGTCTCTGATATTTCGGGTGTCCATAGGCGCCGGCGTTTGCTTACCATTAGGTGATCCGTCTGCACGTTTACCGCCTTATACCATAAAAAGAGAACTCTACAAATAAGGTGAAATTTTTTAAGTTAAATATTACCGCAAGTAGAGGAATATAGCACCCAAACAATACATAGCGATTTAGTTACAATCACATAAGCACCTAGAGATGGGATAAAACCTCTTACCATCAGCCTCATAAAGTCCGGAGCCAAAAGCAGAGATGATGAAGTTGGCTTTCAGCTGCATGACCTGGTCCTCGTCCTCTATCCATTCTCCGCTGTCCAACTGTTCTGTACGACACATCTTTAGCGCTGCAATCTGGAAATATAAAGGAGTTATTTAAAACTATTGCATATTTTTGGGAGGCTTTTTTGCGGGGGGAAAATCATTCAATGATTTCTCTTGGGTGAGGTGAGAGGGAGTGTCAGAGTCTTACTAACTAAAAACCACCCCGTTCCTACTCCTGCTTTTCGAGCCGGAAGCCCGGTAACCCGCTAGGCAGTTCGCAGCTCCGGATTTTTGGGAGGTTGAAGTTGCTTTTCTTTTTCTAAAAAAGGGTTACTAAAGGCTGTGAAAACTATAGGTGACAGTGAAAATCCTACATACGATTGATCAAGAGTCACTTGAGAAATTTCACAGATTTTGAATAATTTAGTTAGAAATTAAGAAAGGAGCTTACCTTTCCATTCTTCACGATAACTTCTCTCGGCGACATAAACGGCACGAACTCGCATTTCTCCTCTTTTGCTAAGTCGACCTTAAAGAATAGATAAAATTGTTTTGTTAACAAAAACAGCGAGTTATTTATAGAATACTTAACTAAAACCCGGCGTGGCGTTTCGCCATGTAAGTGAATGAGGTTACCGGAGGCCAGATCCCTCTTCCACTTCAAATGACGGCAACGCACTGGTGTTGCGGGTGTTACAGGTAAGTAACGCTGACCTGTACCGCGTTCGGCACTCTGATTGACCGACTCGAATTAACCAACCAATCAGAGCGTACTTAAAACGTAAAGCAAAGGGTCGGTTCATATCTGACATCTGACGTAAAATACGCCGAGCATATCATCGGTCGTATTAACGTATCATCGATCGAGTGTGAACGGTCAAGTTCTTTTCTATGCATTCATCTGTTCTGGCGTTACGTGACCAATAATACACGACGCATGTTTCGTCAGATATGACCCTCAGATATAAGTACCCTTAGGCTACTGGTTGCTTACCATCAAGTAATACGTTTGTCCACATTTCCCATAAAAGAAACAAGATCAGTATTACCTCTTCAGGAACAGCTCTGATGTTGGTGACTCCCTTCCTGAACACGACGTAGACTCTCCTGGCGCCGCAGCGCAGTGCCGACGTGGCGCAGTCGAAGGCAGTGTCGCCCGCACCCAGTACTATCACGTTACCGTGTAACGATGGTAGAGGGGACTTGCAGGCGCATAGTCCTTTAAAAAGAAAAATATACATTAAAGCAAAGAGAATGATTCATGAAAGAAAGAGAGAGAGAGAGAGAGTGAAAGAGAGAGAGAGAGAGAGAGAGAGAGAGAGAGAGAGAGAGAGAGAGAGAGAGAGAGAGAGAGAGAGAGAGAGAGTGAAAGAGAGAGAGAGAGAGAGAGAGAGAGAGAGAGAGAAAGAGAGAGAGAGAGAGAGAGAGAGAGAGAACATGATTGGACCTCCAGATAATGCAAACTCAAAATCTTATAATATGGTAAGTACAGATTACTTGACCTACCTTCAATAGTTTATACCGCAGAAGGCTTTTTGCCAAACTTAAACGTTATTCTCGTGGTTAACAGCAATGTTAACAACATATCAAGCTTATGGTAATTATAGTCTATATTTTGCAAAGTTGTCAATAGCCAAGTAAATAATATATTATGTACCTCTCTTGCTTCCCTTAGACACGAGGGGTAAAAAGTCTTTGCTAGTATAGAAGCCCATCTCCTGGTTCAAGCCTTTGAAAATTGGAATGCTTTTTGGCTCTGGTAGACCGATGCCCAAGAATACAGCTGCGTGGCCATCCTCTAGAAGACCCTATAACAGTAAAAGAGCTCAAATTATAAATAGAATTAACATCATTAAAATAAATTACAAACACCAAAATTTTCATTTTTTTTCTTAGGTTTGTTGTCAAAGCAAGAATTTCAGAAACCACCAAACATTTTAACTTTTAAACTAAATAGATAAAAAGTTAATTCTTCGGCACGACGGTCCGGTCGACCGGAGTGACATGACGGGCTCACTGAAAACCGACGTGACTCCCAAAAGGCCGGCAACGCACTTGTAATGCCTCTGGCGTTTCAGGTGTCCATAGGTGGCGGCGATTGCTTACCATCAGGTGTTCCGTCTGCTCGTTTACCGACTTATACCATAAAAAAGTATTTCACGTTAATAAATACGTTCGCCATATACCCACCTTAACAGTAATATCCTGCGTGGACAGTTTCCTGCCGGTCTCGAACTTGACTCCCAAGTTCTTCACGAGGTCCACTTCGAACTGCACCACGTCGTATGGCAGACGGTACTGCGGGATTTCTGATGAACTGGAATATTATTGCCAATATGAAATAAATTTTGTAGCGTTTTTGTAAAGGGATAATAAAGAAAAGTGAGAGTATTGGTGATATTTGAAAGAGGAAAATACATAGGGCTACAGCACAGTAAATAATAATATTCTTCAAGAATGTTTTCTACAATATTTGATTGCACGTCAGGTGCAGTCAAATGAACACGGAGCAACTCTTTGTGTGATCCACAAATTTTTATTTCGGTCTGGGTACCATGTGTATGTGAAATTGTATGTTTGTAAACGCATCCACGACACAAAAGAAAATCCTAGTGTAGGGCGATTTTTTATAATCGCTAATACAATTTAACCTACTAATATAATAAGACAAACCTCAATCCACCCAAATACTGTTCCTTCTCATAAACAGTAATGTTCTTATAACCAAGCCTGGCCAAGAAACAGGCGCAGCTGATACTGGCAGGTCCACCTCCAACTAAGGCAATCTTCTGGTCACCACCTTTGGGGAGAGGCTTGGTCTTAGGATCCAACGTTTGAGGGATACCCATCTTCATGAATACCTGAAATTATGTGGATTGAATTATAGAACTGTCGTGAGACATATTAAATTACATTTATTATGTTTAACTAGTTTTTGACTGCACAGTTGGCGCGGTGGCTGGGCAACTGGCTGCCATGCAATGTGTCGCGGGTTCGATTCCCGCACGGAACAACTCTTTGTGTGATCCACAGATTGTTGTTCCGGGTCTGGGTGTCATGTGTATGTGTGAACTTGTATGTTTGTAAACGCACCCACGACACAGGAGAAAATCCTAATGTGAGGCAACGTTAAAAAAAAAAAAAGTTCTCTGTTTGACAAGGATACTCGATTAGGTTCAAACAACGCTAGGGGCTCATGTCTCATATTCATGAGCAGCATTGCGTGTCACACAAACGCCTTGTGACGCCACGTTGTGTATATTTTTCTTTTTTGAGAAGGAGAAATCATCCAATGACTTTTCCCACCTCGAACGAGGCGAAAGGCAGTATAAGACTCTTACTGATTAAAAACCTCCCCGTCCCTACTTCTGCTCTTCGAGCCGGAGCCCCGGTAATCGGTCCCTAGCGTGGCTTTAAACTAGTCGAGTTCCTTCGTCAAACAGTAACGTGAGGTGAGTTGTTATACATAAGATACACACATAAATAAGTAAATAAAAGTGGACTTAAGTTAGAGTTTACCAGTGAATTTGTAGTGCGTTCCTACCATTTCTACTTACATCAACAGCAAAATGCTGCAGTCCACCGATGTTGATGGCCCCTTCTTCAGTAGCGTGGAGGTTACATCCGCCGACACAGAGGTCGCTAGTGGGACACACCATACCACATGTCAGTCCCAACGGATTGTCCGACAGAATCGCTTTGGCTGCTCCATAGTAGTTCTGGAAAGGAATTGTAAACTTTTATTAATATAAGAATTCAGTATTTTTACAAGTTTTTAAACTGACATGGTCACTAGTAATATCATTAGAGAGATCACGGATGAACTAAATCATGGCGCTTGCAACAGTGCCGAAATATCGGAAACTCACAAAAATTAATAAACATGGTAAATATCCCGTTTTAAGTTCTAATGATAGTATTTTTACACATTGGTAGTAAGTTAATAATTTATAATTTGGAAATTCGCTATCAGGCTGTGACCTTATGGGAAAAACTTAGGTACTGACCTAAACACTTCAAAGCTACAGTAAATACCAGGCATGCTTCTTGCCAAGAATCTTATGAAAAATCGAAGAAGAGATCTTATGTAATGAGATCAGATCATTTTCGACTTTATATCAAAACAATAAAGTTGAAAATCTAATAAAGGAATTTGACCTACTGGTGACTGAACACAGCATTTTTATAATTATTCTATCTTTAATTCAATCCAACAAACCTTAGTAGCGATGCTGCTGATGAAGCTCTTGACGTCAATCTGCGTAGGACAGGATTTCTGACAGGGTGCGTCTGCGCACTTGAGGCATCGGGCGGCCTCCTTCAACGCGCCGCGCTCCGACAACGTCGTATGTTTGATGTCGTCGAAATTCTTCGTCAACGATGGACATGTCTGGAACAAATTGTTTTAGGCTTTGTTACTAAAATGATAAATAAGCAACGGCTGGATACTGAGACGCTATTTAATGATAAGTTGCACTTAAATATCGCTGTCTCTGTAGTTCAATAAAGGGCATATAGGTAAATTATTTAAAAAAGTAGTCACGTACCTAAAACGGTCTACTTATTTTTTATGTAATCTTTGTATGGTAGGTATGGCACAGCTATTTAACATCTAATTACGCATGTAATTATAAGTATATTTTCTTAAACTACCTTTAGTACCTAAGTATGTATTGCGGTATTACATACCTACTTATCTACACGTATCTTGAGTATTCTATTACTATAAGTACTTCGTACAACATTTATTAAAAACAATAGTAGGTACCTAGAATATCAATATTATTATCTAGAAATAAGTGCACGCGTCTGCTACTGCATACTCATGTTTGATACTGTCTGATACTGCACTTTTATCAATGTGTAAAATGATATAAAAAATATTACAGGGTCATTTTAAAGAGTTTGTGTTTTTTTAGAGCGACATAGATAGCGCATGGTTCTTTGCGAAGATAATACAATAATAATGCTGCATTTGGTTACAAATTGAACACAATATAATTTATATTTGTTTGACTTTTAAATCTATTTTCAAAATTCTTTCATTGAATTTTTTTGTTTGTTAATTTCGACCTGTAATATTTAATTTTATACTTAGTGAAAGCTTTAATTTTTAATTTATAAGTATGGGCCACAGGCCTTGAAATAAATGCAATTTATTTATTAATTTTATATCTGAAATGCCTCTAAGTAATCACTAACTAATTTTAAAGAGAACTAAATAGTTTGTTGTTTGTTTAACTTTTAACTGCTTCAATGTTCGTAATGTCATACAAGATATTAGACGACAGTGGCGCCAGTTACTTGACAACTAACAAACAAGAAATATTTACTTACGGTACATTTTCTGTCTTCGTTCCTCTTCCAGTGCTGCTTGTTCCTCTTGGTTTGGGCTGAAGGCACCAAGTTGGTGTAGGGCTTCGTCGTCGGATTGAGCCTTAGGAGGTTCTACAAATATTTCAACAAATTAATCTAAATATTTAAGCTTTAAACAGCGCGGAGTGGAAGGAGTCCAGTAGGCTACTGCAGGCCTTTACTCTGCAATGGGACGATCATGATGGCTGAAGCCTATTGCCTATTTCCACAATATTTCGATAGCCTATGTATTGCCTTTTTTTCTTTTTTCCAAAGCGATAGGCAAAGGCAGGTAAAAACAGTAAGAAATTTCAATTGTCTTACGGCGCATTCCAATAACCTACCGATCGGTAGATTTGCCTACCAGCGGTAGAATTTTGACACATTTTGTATGGAGCTTATGTCAAAATTCTACCGCTGGTAGGCAAATCTACCGATCGGTAGGTTATTGGAATGCGCCGTTAGGCACCAACATTTTGGCCGTAATTATACAAGGGCCTTGGGATTTAGGATTATAACAGACGCCTGCCTGTTATGAATGATATGATTTGACCTTGATAGACATGTAAATGCGTAGATATTTGAGAATATTTCTCACACATCAAAGATAGCCTTTTGACATGAACACAATAACAGATGGACCGCGTTATCATTGTCTTGTGTTTGATACGAAATTATAATCTAAAAATAAGAAACTGTTCTTATTATTGGGGTATATTAACTGAGTGACATTTTGGAGCTTATGTTGTGTGAGTCCTTCAACGATAGTATAGTCTTATTGTAACTTTCGTGAGATATACTAAATTAATGATTATGTTATCGACTTCCCAAGAGACCTCAGCACTGCCCAATGCCCAACTTAAAGACGTCATAATATTCTCGCGTTTTGACGCGCCATACTAACTCATTTTTTATTTATTTATAGAACATGGAATATTTTATTCGATTTAAAAAATACTAAAAAGATTTAAATTAGAAGTTATTTTTATTTTACTTAAAAAATTCTGAAGGGACATAAATTAATCTAACAAAGTAATAGATTCTAGAGTAAAAATAAAATTGCTGCTCTATAGAAGTTAATCATGTATTTCCCCGGCTTGATAAAAAGAGGTGTGTAGGTACCTCCCAATATCTCGGTCAGAACCTTCGCCTACTTTCAATATTTTGTATGTTGCGTCTTACTCTTACGTCACAATTTTCCCACATGTACGCAGCTAATAGAAATGAAACATGTACCTAACTACAGAACATTTCACAGATTGACTTTGACTCTCAATCATAACCAAATTCGATTTTCTACATAGAGACACCTGCATTCCCTGCCTACCCTCTCCCTCTTCCATTTACTTTACTTAGGCAGTGCTACCACATTCTAACGATGCATTCAACATTTAGCAAAAAATTGTCTTGCCCTACATATTTGCGAGTCGTTAACTCATTACGCCAACAAGCGGACAATGAGCTTGCAACGCGCCAATGCTGTTCGTCATTTCCTCATACTGGTCATGACTGTAGAACTGCATTTTCCGGTAAGCGTTACATAGGCATAGGTACAATAAAAAAAACATCAATAAAATGTTAATACTATAACGTATCGTCACGCCTTTTATCCCTGAAGGGGTAGGCAGAGGTGAACATAATGACACGTAATGCCGCTATACAATGTACACCCACTTTTCACCTTTTGTGTTATAAGTCCCATGTAATAGGGGGTGAGCTAATTGCCATAATTATATTGGACGCAATTCCAGACTCCGTGCTACCACTGAGGAATTGTGAAACCGAAAAATACCCAGTTAGTTTAGCCTAGCCCATGTTAATGCTATAATCGTAATGAATTCAGGAACATATAAAACTAACGTAGAGAAAGTCTATACTATGAAATTGTTCCTAAATAATTTGGCCTCGGCGGCAAACAACAATTTGAACGTACCTAATACTGAATGTGTACTTTGTAATGTAAATTAAAACTCGCCATACAAGTTTATGTTATTTATTTATGCACTCATTTAAGTACTTGCGTACGATTCTTTGTGTAGGCGGAATTAGTTATTTGTGTAGATATATTGGAGATAAAACACAGAGAGGACAAGGAAAATATTTTTAACAATTCGTGTGATGAAACAATTCGTTGTTTAGTAATGTATGGGTAAAAAATGGGTTGTAAATCAAATAGAACGCTTCATTTACTTTAGCGATGAGATAACTATGACACAATATCGATACGAACATTTGTAACAGTTTATCTTCGAGCGAAAGATTAAAAAAAACGAATAACACCAACCTCAATATCAGGCAACTCCTTACTCAGAAGCACTTTCGACATTTTGCCAATTTTAACTTTATTTTTTCAAAAGTAAAGTTAATTTTTGGGAAGACAGCACGTTTATTTTACTTGTATTTAATTTTTTTTACAACAGACGCACGGGGACTGCTCACTGGCAGCGCCACTCAAGCGACTGATTACAAAACGTTATGTGTATTACTATCTTTACACAAACCAGTTTACATTGAACTCTTGTTTCCTCCTCAAACGTGTTTGTTTATTCCTGTTAATGTGTGGGGGGGAAGGTCAAACAAGAGTGGAGACTTAAAGTTAGAATATAGAGCTAATATTTATTTAATCATTAGTGATTTTTCATAGCGATTGTCTCTCTTTCTAGACATTAGCACGTGCACATAATATGTATGTATTTATTAATGTATGAATTTACTTCTTGTAATATTATAAAAGATGCGCATGAGTGCTTACTTTAGCAAAACATGCAGTGACCTTGAAACACAGCTGTTAGCTGTTGATGTTGAATGCAACTTGTGAACTTTGTACTTCATTGTTTAATTTAATCGTTTATATTCGATGCAACACACGAAAATCACAAGAACGTCACGCATCAATGTTATACATAATTCTAATATCGACATTATTTATTTATTTCACAATGTACATACCTACTAGAGAGGTAGGTATTATAGTTATTTTAGTGCTTGCTAATATTTTAGTTTATTTATCTAAGTATTCTGTTACTTTTTCTATTTCTACAAGTGGAAACCTGTAATTGGTTTCTTGTTGATGTTTAAATTTTTGTATAAGTTCTTGGTTGCCCTAAAAATGTATAAATAAAATATATATGTATTACTATTACAGTACATGACCCTATTTGGGCGCATTTATTTAATACATTGAAATGCAAGTAGTCAGTAAATACAGAACTATCATCTGCTTTATATCTTCAAGTAAAGAAAAGAATTGTTAATATAACATATTTTGAGTAGAGTATAGAGTAATAAGATTAGCAGCGCGACAGTCTAGAATTTTGCTCATGAATATGAGCCTCAAGCATGGCTTGAAACTAGTTACGAAAGTAAGCCGATAACATAATAATTAATTTAGGATGTCTCACAAAAGTTACCTATAGTAAAATAATATAGGTACTTAACAGATTTATCGATACCAACATAGATAAGTGCCAGAAAATATCATTATCTTAAAAGAAATCTTATTTAATCATCCCTCAGTAACAGCATATTTAAATATAATTTAAGAATATTTACTTTTATCTCTATACCTTGTATGAATTAAGATATTAAATTTCCTCTGGGTTTTCACGACATCTGTTACCAAGGTTGCGTAATTATTATCTTTCTATAATATTGTTATTTGTAAATATGACGACAACTTTTATCGATATGACAATTGCTATTTATAAGGTCACTGGTCAACCATGTTTACTTGTTGTTATAATGTAGGTAAGATCATTTTTATTCTCATGTTTTGTTAAATAAAGTCCCCCGCCGCGTCTGTTTGCGATAAACTCAAAAACTACTGAATGAATTCGGATGAGGTTTTTATCAATGGATAGTGATTTTGGAGGAAGGTGTAGGTAATTGAATAGTGAAGGCTTTTTAAGATAAATAATAATCATAATCTTGTGTACTCTAAGTAAAGTGTAGGTCGAAGGCTAGAAGAGAAAAGAAGTCTCATAAAACTTAATAGGCAGATATGTTTCATAATCTACAAGTAGGTTTGTACATATAACAGGGATAAATACATAAATAAAACAAATAATATGAACAGTTAATATAAATATATTTTGAATTATTCAGAGGCTTTACAATATTTGGAAGAATTACTCGACAGCGTTATCTAACTATCAATACAATCGAATTATAGACACAGCGCATATCTATACATATACAATTTTGTATAAAAATAATATTATACAAGCTGGTACTTTGAAAAGCAAATGCAGTACATGGCAAAGTGACTACATACCCAACAAATAGACTAACAAGGTGACAACTCAACATCGATACAAATAAACGCGTCTAACATACATAAGAAAAATTTGGACTAACAGACATACAATTAAACAATACTTTATATAGTCGTCTCAAGGTATATTTTAGATTACATGTATATATCGGCTATATAACGCCTCCACTCTTTACCCGTTGAAAAAATATTGCTAAATACTTTAGTTTTCTTCACAAAATAATGTTATTATCGTATTTGTTTCAGTTTAAAAATATTTTGTTTGTTTATCTCGTCCCGTCGCTGCCTCAACACATTTCTTATATTGTTGGCCTATTATTAAAATTATATACTTTATAACTAGACATAATATAGTTAGTCCATTCAACCATAAACGTATTACGATAAAGATACATAAAACCTACTTAGTAAAATTAATTTTGAATTAGCGTTAAAATGTTCAATGTTCATAGTTCATACATTAAGAAACAAAAATGGATCTAGTATAAAAATGTTACACCAAAGTAAATGGCGTTTTTTATTTTTGTATTTAATACTAAATTACCGTTATTTACATGCTGATTCTTCTAAATATTTGCATCTGAACAATACATACATTAAAATCTTACGGCTAGGGATGTTCTGTGCAATTGTTCGAGCTTTTTGAATTTGGAAAAGAACGAAACCATATTTGAATGAAGTTTTTTTTAAAACAAATAAATCTGTATGGCATCTAGACATACGGCGTGCCGCGTTCGGTGTCAAGCAACAACAATTGCACACTTAAACACAAACTTACGTGTACTGTTTCACTTATTATAAACATTTATATTTTAGGAGTGGATTTAGACAGTAATTAACTTAGTGCCATTTTATTTACTAAAAGAAACGATCTGTAGACTCTACGATATTTGTGAAGTTAGGCGTACAAGGTAAAAAAAGCGTCTCATCTAGAGGCCGAGTAAAAATGTCTAGACAGTCAATTAGAGCCTAAACCCGTTTATCACATTTTCAGCGAAAAATGCCTCCCGTGACAGTAACGCGACCGAGTCGGGGAGGTCGGCGGGCGAGACGTCTGAACAACTGAGTACTGACCATCGCGACCCGGTCGGGTAATGCTAAAAGTAGTTGTGCGGTTTCACATTAGCCGTAGAAGACTAAACGTTTGCGATACAATCTTGTTGCTTACTGAGAACTGCGCTAGGAACCATAGTTCTTCGATTTATTACATTTGAAAGTAGACTTTATTTTCAGCTAAGGTCTAAAATCGCAAATCTATGGCCACTAGCGTCACAATGACGTCACGATAGCATAGCTACACTTTACCAACGATATGTATCTAAGTATTGACCATTCACGCGGCGCGTTTACTCTCAAGCTTTTAGCTAATTTAGAGAAAGAAATCGCAACATTGCAATATACAGCTTAACCCGTCCACGTCAGGTTCAAATTTGAATGTTGATGTTTAGATAAAATGCAACAGCTATTATTATCTGCTAGATGGCGTATTGGTCGAGTATTTCCTAGTTGACTCCAATGAAAGCAGACTTCAGTAGTTAATAGAATATTATTAAATGTTACTATTGAATTAGTAAATGCAGGTTTGTGTGCTCGGGTATACGTTTGTACAGGACAGTGGGTTCCCTTATTTAAGACATTATAACCTACGAATCACATCCAAGTCAATTTATCCCGGAAACTGCGTAGCATATTAACGAAATACAGTTTACATCATACAAAGGTACATATAACGTTTTAATAATTAAATATACAATGATACGAAACTTTAATGATTAAACATTTTCTTACGAACGAATGCTGTACTTATTACGCCACTAGTTAGCCGATAACTCGTACACAAATTGAACCTTAACAGCAAGTAATAAGGACGAATATGTATACGAGTTTGGTTCGACCGTAAAACATTGATACAACAATGTGGAAACAAATAAAAAGCAATAATAAATCGAAAAATATAATCTCTGGCAAACACAAATTTCAACAATTCCATTTTTTTAAACAACCGTTTAGATGCGACCAAGTATTTTTGTACCCGAATATCATAGATGTAGGAATGTAATAACATTTTCGTTATAGCAACGGTCAGGTTTATGACAAAGCACCCAGACATGAGTTATACTCGGATAGGACCTTGCAGCCACTGACAGACGGTGGTATGATTACTTTGTGAAACAATCAAACAATGTACAATAAAAATATCCAATGGCGAACAGTGGCTAGAGGTAGAAATTCACGTCAGTATTACCGATACAAAAAATTTGAAAAAAGAATCCATAGACAATAAACTGCGAACGAGTAGGCAAAGGACAAACTTTGTACAGCCTAAAACTGCCAGTGACGGGGATATCCGGTCGATATAAAAAGCGTTATACAATATACATAGTACGGAGCTCACTCACACCAACCCACGTTACATATTATAATAATGCGTACTTTAACAGTAGAAATTAACATCTATGTATGCATTTATTGCAGTCCATTTGATTACAGCGCTCGTGTTTAGCACATTGATTCTGATGTTGGTGCTCTATTGTAAGCTATGCTGTAAACACTGGCATCCACGTCTGTACTACGCTATCTGTGGACAAACAAACATTACTATATTAATTACATGATATTTTTTATAATTACATAATAACACACTTTTTTGAGGGAGGAAAATCATACAATGACTTCTCCCGCCTTGGGCGAGGTGAGAGGGAGTGTCAAACTCTTACTGACTAAAAACCACCCCGTTCCTACTCCTGCTTTTCGAGCCCGAGCCCCGGTAAACCCGCTAAGTAGTCCGCAGCGCCGGAACATTCTTAAAGGGTGTTCATAATCATGTTTAGTACTAGTATAATAAACTACAAATTACTGTTAATAAATAAAACTAAAATGTTAGAAACCATTAATCAAAATGTCCATAAAAGTATTTGTTTAGTATTAATATCCCTTTTAGTTAATGATATACAATCATATATCAACATTTCAAGGTTGAAAGTGAAACTCCATTACTGTCATTATAGTCTATTATTAACCCTTAATGGACCAAGTTTGATATTGATATACATGTATTGTGTTATTATACTTCAATAACATGATACATGTACATATATTACATAGATAATAAAGTGGTTGTTTAGTTCAAAGGCTACAATGTAAACGAATGGGTGAAGAAAACTCAATTTCTCTTTACATTTTTAGTGACAATTAAAGGACAGTATATAAATTGTATTCTGTATTGTGTAACCAAGTAAAGTAAGTTCCCTGAACCTCTACTATGAGTTTGAGGCAATAGTATTTGTCGATCGGCTATCGACCACCACCACTTTACAGCGACGACATAAATTTATTATATGTCCAATTATTGTAACTGTAATTCATCATAGAGGTACTGATCATTTCAACTCAAAAACTACACGGTATAATGCGATTTTCAACAATGGAAGAAGGTTGGAATGCATAATTCAAATAGTGTTAAGATCTTAGCACATACCGGCGGGAGTGCCTCTATATCTATAGTTCAAATTAATATTGTTAACTGTTTTCTTAGTTACCTTATCTGCGAGTGTAAGACGATCCTTAGAGCAGTCTACACTTCCGCCTCGGCTTGATGGGCTGCACGGGACAGAGCACGGCGCGGATGGCCTCATCGAACACCGTCTTCAGCCCCTTCTGTGTCAGCGCCGAGCATTCCAGGTACTTCACTGCGCTGATCTCTTTAGACATACCCAAACCCTGGAAACGTACAAATTATTGTGTTAATTAGGTGATAAGAGAAAGAAGAAGACTACAAATTTGATTTTCGCTTTATACAAAGATAAAAATACAGATAAAAGGTTAACGGTCAGTTTAATGATGTATCACTCTGATGCAGAGTACAATGGCGTGCTGTTGCAGACCACCACTTTCAATCAGCCAAACTTGATGTTTTTGTGGTCTATGTTCAGCTGTGAATGCCAATTATCATATCACCCAATCGATATCATATTTTAAGACCAAAGAGTTCTCTTTGTTTGTATCGAGCAGCCTCCGAAATGGAGTTAAAAAAAAATTCACCATTAGAAAGATTAAATTGTAATAACATGGGTCATTTTTATCTCGTCATTCCTACAAAACATACACATGTTGTATAAAAAGTCCAGCGAAGGTTTAAAGGTGCGAAAATAATATTTAAGGCGGTACGAAGATTCGACCGGGTCGGCTAGTGTAGTAATAGATTATGATATGATACACAATACCATAAACATAAGTTTCACATTTGCGTGATAACTACGTGAGCTAACATTTGTAATATCCTGGAGCGACAGGTGCCTTCCACTTCGTTATACGACGGATGGTGCGAAAATATATCAAGTGTCACATCAACAGAGGTTTGTTTACTTTGTCACTATTACGAGAGTTACTAGTGGTTTACTATGATCACTGGTTTTGGTTTGATATATCAAAACATATAGTCATGCTTTCATAAGTCCAATGTCAAATATCTTACTCATGTAGTAAGCACGTATATTTCGGACTAGCTCTGCTCGGCTCCTATTGGTCGTAGCGTGATGTTTTATAGCCTATAGGCTTCCTCGATAAACGGACTATCCGCTGCACACAACGAAATTTTTCAAATCGAACCCGTAGTTCCAGAAATTAGTGCGTTCCAACAAACAAACGCTTCAGCTTTATACATTAGTGTAGAAGTATGTAGATGTAAAAGTGTAGATTGTATGAGTAACCTTATTTACGGTTAATCGTTTAGAAAAACAGACCAGTTTGTATTACTGCAGGTGAATGATTGGTAAGTGTTCTGCACTACATGTTATCCAACTTAGCTGGTTTAAGTAAAGCGTGTTGTATCTCCTAATCCGTCTGTCACATTTGAAACCAGAGGGAAATCTACTATCTCGTTTAGCCCTCTGATTGGTTGGTTCATCGGAGCTGGCCAATTAGAGTGTCGAACGCGGTAAAAGTACGATCTCGTTAAATGTAAAACAAACTTGTACTAGGCCCTTTGAAGACTACAGAAACAGACCAATAAGCGCAGCTTGCCTTTAGCAAATGGTAAATAAGTAATTACACTCGATAAACAAGTGACTGCACGGTTGGCGCGGTGGCTGGGCAACTGGCTGCCGTGCAACGTGTCGCGGGTTCGATTCCCGCACGGAACAACTCTTTGTGTGATCCACAGATTGTTGTTTCGGGTCTGGGTGTCATGTGCATGTGGAATTGTATGTTTGTAAACGCACCCACGACACAGGAGAAAATCCTAATGTGGGGCAACGTTTTTTAAAGTGTAAAAATGTGTAGTGTACCTGTGTGTAGGTGATGGGCGCGAGTTTCTTGTCCTTCAGCTTCTCAATGGTGTCCTTGTCTTCGCGAAGATCCAGCTTGGTGCCGACCAGGATGATGGGCGTCGACGGGCAGTGATGCCGCACTTCGGGGAACCACTGTAATGTACAATAATGACGTTAATATACACATACATAATATGTAAAGCAATTTATTGTGATGATTTCCTTATTGTAATATTATTTAACTAAAATATTGCTCCTATTATGACATGTTTTCGTACGAATAGTTTAGTTTTGACGTGAAAGCCAATAGGTTTTTCCCCACTGCATTATAAAAGACTTGGGGTATTCCTCTAAGTCTTGGGGTATGCCAAGACCTTCTATTGCACCTCACACACCATATAAAACCGTAATATAGTTTTGATCTATTTGATTTAATTTTGTATTTTAATTTTATTATTTTTGTTTTGTAACTAAAACAAATTTTTCATGAAATTTTTGATGCACTTATTTGTTGTGGAAGAGGAAAGTCTCCTAACACAGGCATTCCATGCTAAAAATGAGGCTACAATCACTAAATGTTGTAAATTATTTGTGAACAAAATAAATAATTTGAATCCAATTTCTGACCAGAGCCTAAAAATCTCCAATTTGTAAACGTTACGAAAGCCAAATTCCTTCGTAATCATACATGGATTACGTTAGCAATCAGGTGTTTCAAAAGGATTATTACATTAAGTAGAGAACAAAGGACTACATCAAGGGCGCATGTGCAGCTGCTTTGTGCTGTTATCAATGCGCCGATTTGCTCACTTCCTAATTCAGCGCACTATGGCGTGACCAATTCAGCGTTCGGCGAACGGCTTTGATCAGTTTTATTCTTTGTGGCCCATTTGGGAGTCTATTACGTAACATTTATTTTTAAAACTGCAAGACAATGATGGATTTAGGATGTCCTAAAACGTTGACCAAGTATCAACAACTCTGATTCTCTACCCACCTGCCATTAAGGTGGAAATTCAAAATTGGTCTTCTAGGTATTGAAAACCACGTTTGACATAGCGGTGAGTTTAGCTACCTACTATATAAAAATATGAACGAAATATGAGGGCTTGTATCAGTAGATTCAGTAAAGGGGGTTTAAATACCACAGCAAATGTTGGTATCAGGCAACTTTCTATATCATTTTCTTTCTATTCACATTAGATTTTGAACTATGTTTAGGACCCACCTTAGCTCGCACGTTTTCGAATGAAGCTGGGTTGACAAGCGAGAAGCATATAAGGAAGACGTCTGTCTGTGGGTAGGAGAGAGGTCGCAGTCTGTCGTAATCTTCCTGTCCGGCCGTATCCCATAGTCCCAGGTTGATTGGTTTGCCGTCCACCATCACATTCGCTGAATAGTTGTCGAATCTGGAAACATTTATAGGAAGATTTATAACTACTGGAGAATAATAATATGATAGAAATCATCATGTTGGTGGTTTGCATAAGAACAGTTTGTCACGCTTGTATCAGGTATCGAATGAAACTGAGGAACGCCTCAATACGGGTGTTGGGCATAGGCCTATTGACGTAGTTAAATCAATAAAATTGCCCAAAAGTTCTCATTAAAACAACATAAGTCATCGCAGCAATAAAATCAATTTACGATGAACAGTACTAGGAATCACAACATCCCAATAAAATTGAAGGTTGTCCAAGAAATTAAATGTATGACGAAGTTAAATTCGGCTTCGAAATAGGTCAAATAACTAATCAAGTATCTACGCATACATAAACCATGTTTAAATACAATCTTGAGATCAATTTTGTTTGAATTAGATAACTTTCCTAACGAAGCGTGCAGAACTTTGCCTGTAATGTTTCAGTTTTAGATCGTACATAAATGTATACTTACACTGTAGGTATGTACTCTCCCGGGAAGGCATTTGTGGTGTAACTGATTAGTAGACATGTTTTACCGACGGCTCTGTGAACAAAAAGGAAAAACATTAAACATTGTCCCAAGCGACGAAAGCATTAATATTAAAGCCACAACTAGCGTCGGAGTCCGTTCCAATTTCATCGTGACAACCGTCATCATAAATCTCGGAAATAGGATGAGATTATGAAGAGAATAAAAGCCAACAAAAACTTTTGAAACGGAAATTGCAACCTCATTTCAAATCATAATGAGATTTTTTAATCAGGCACACATTCCGCGCTCAAAATATTTTCATATATGGAACGTAGATATATGAGTATTTAACGACTTTCTAATTAGCGAAATGTCTGTAACAGCCAGTATTTTCTTTCATCGTTCACAAATAATAAGGCAGTGTGGCGCCTCACACTGACCCAAAGAAAAAACAACACTCGAGCACGTTCTTGCGTGCTAAGGATGAAGGATGTGATAAGTTGAGTGGACACCACATGCCACAGCAAAAAATGTAAAAAACCTTGGCATCAGCGTAGAATACAAAATTAAAAAGATTGATGTTCGAAATGTTGCAGTTAGCTATTCGTGGCTTCGAAAAAATATACACACGGTAATGTTTACAAGTGTTGTGCAAGAAAGCATAAGACTGGTGGGGAAAAAGAGTAAACAAAAACAAACTTGCTTGCAGAAAAAACATTACAGAATACAGTTACCATAATCCAGATTAAAAAATACCGTACAATTTGCTGTACCGTTATAAATAGCCAACAGTGTTTTTGCCACCTACGAGTGTACCCTTCATGCATGCATATAAATCCCGTGTTTAAAACAACACATCGTTGTGCTCTATTCTCGGGCACGTCTAGAGGTCACGAGTGCACAACATAAATTGGTCGTGTTATAACGATCGCTAATATTCCGCCCTCGTATCGTGCCGAGTACGACATCCTGTCAGATATTCCTGGCTAGGGAATGTCGATGTCGATAAACTCGTTTTTGTTTTAATATGCAAGAACATTGGTAAATTATTGTAAGATTTGTTATGTAGATACTCACTTACATACTATTGCAAATACGATTATATAAAAAAAATCCTAGAAGAATGTTAATGACTTTCGCATATACTACAATCTATGCTGTATAATATTATTATCATTATCACGATAGTCTCGTTTCTGAGTAGTGTTATCTGTGTAATTTGTAAAAGCTCATAATTACCTACGTACTATATAAATATTCTTATCTCGTATACAGTATACAATGATAATTCAAAACATTATGAATCACTGTGTGTAACCAGTGCGAACCCTGACGAATGTAAAGAAGGAACGTCGACTGACCGCCCATAACCCTCGACCCGGCGCGTACGCATCTCTACAGCGATCGCTCTTCATTCCACAAATGAATCACGTTGCATAACAGGCTGCGGCTGCCTGGAGGAAACGCTGAACATGGGAACATCTGACCTGTGATTGTTAGTCATCGAATAATAGAAGCAAATATAATGCATCATATTTATGTATACTTGGTACTTTTCATACTTGTCACTAATCGTATGAGTCATTAAATGTCGTTACTGCAGAATGATATATTTCTTCCTTAATGTTTTCTCAGAAGATTTGTATCAGTATTTGATAGACGTTATCGCCAATCTATGGGGAGATATGACCCACATTGTTTTATTTATGGCTAACTGCAAAACGCTTTGTCCGTCATCAATAAATAAAATTGCTGAACGGAAAAGAATAAAGAAACATTCTGCAGACCTTTATTAAAATTATTTAATGTCAATTATTGAAGATTCACACTAGTATTTTTAGATAGAAATATGTATGTGATGTGATAATCGATCACTAAACATTTCAATTTAATGTAAACGATTGCGTGTTAATTCTATCGATTCTTTATCATAACACGCATTGACACAAAAAGGAATTACGTTTTAATTCAAACATCAAATTATGAAGACACACAACGTTCCCAAAACATTACAAAGAACATGACGCCTCGATATTAAACAAGTCGAGTCGATGCGTCAATAGCATAACGATTTGATAATATCGCTACGCTTCGTGACTGAATCATCGTCCATGACTCAAAGAAGGTCAAGAAAGCAAACATTATTCGGTAAATGTTTGGTCCGTCAAGATTTATTCCGTACAATATTTCCAGCAATAAAACCGTGGGACTTGTCGCCCCATGGGCATCGTTGTTTGTTTTCTCGCCTCAAGTGGGAAGGTTAGCGAAGTAACCATATCGTATTAATCTTTCCGGTGTCCAGGCTGCTTTGTTTATAAATAAACAATAAAAACTGGACTTAGCGATACAAGGGGATGTTTTAAAGACTTCTTATATCAATAACATTCCAAAATGACTGTTTGTAGTTATAATACACGAGATAAATGAAATTTTGTTCCTCTCTTATTGTAAGGACACAGATAATATCACAGATCGTTTACAACACGTGTTCCACAATATCTGGTGACATGTTAACCATGTGTGGATTGTGGAACTCGCTTAACAAACGCGTTAATTCGCCCAGGAGAGCATTTCCGTGTGATATAGCGTTTCGCGTATTTAGCATACAATTAGTAGGTAACTCCAGCTAAGGTCATTTCAAATACCCGTTTGCTAATGATGCTATGCAAAGTAATTACGTGTAATACAGACAAAACACACCTTTAAGTAATAAATAATACTGCGGTAACCGCACAAAAGCAAGGAAGGAATAGAGCCTTCAAAACTTAACACAATTTCCTGCAACACGGTAAAATTGTGAGGATATTTCTGTCAGAAAAATACCGAGTTTCATTACGGAATGAGGGCGCGTTACTACGGCTGAAGAGTAGGGCTGTCGGCTGTCGCGAAATCAAAACACCGCGGGAGAGTAACTCGAATTTTATAAATAAACCAAGTAACTGAGGAGTTATGGCTGTATAAATACATGAAGTCATTCATCGTAATAGCCAGCTGAGAAGAAATATACCGTCTTGTGCTTTATCTGTCTAGACGGGAATAATTTAAAGTTGTCATGTTTTCACTCACTCTATAGTGATTGTAAATAAATGAGTTTGAAGAATTTGATCGTTCAAGATTTTATCTACTATTCAGGACCCACTTTAAGTGTTACGAGGAACAAATTACAAATTAAATTCAAGGAATTATAAAACGATTACAGATTTCCTAGGAGTTTGTAAGTTATTCAAAAAATGTTCTAGCTATTTGCTGCAGCAATAAAGATGACGTTGAGATAGCCTTGGTTTTGTTTTTATTTTTAAGTGTTTTCCCAGTAAAAATACCAGTTGAGCTGTTGCATAGCATCACGATATTTAGTCTATGAAAAACAGTTTACATTTATTTTTGATGTAACTATAACGTTGCATCAAGCATAGATTTAGACATTTTACACCAGGTAACTCACAATGATGACCTTAAATTCTGAAAAAGATCAACACAATATAATATAGGTACTTTATCCAATCGTGAACATGGAAATCGATATCAGAGTCTTGCCTTGTAAACTTCGTAACTAATAAAGGCATTCGAGAATTTAATCCAACAAGTGTTGAATCTATTCTGAGCTTTGTTGTGATAACATCAACAGCGTGTTTTGACTAATCTCACGTCTCGTGGTTGAGATACACAGAATCCGTTACGAGTTTTTGTTCTCAAGTTTATGTTTTGCTTCGAACTTCTAACATTTCATGTCGTATCTTTGCGGTTTGAAGTTACCCTGTTAGATAAATAGCTACCATAAAACGTATTTGCTACGTGGCAGATTTAGATTAACAGATTTAGAGCAGGTTAGAACAAATATATTCCTAAATAACAGTTTCAGCTTAGTTAAAACAAAATGGTTTCCTAAAGGAGCAATTATATTCGATTTCCTGTTAAATAATTGGGACTTTAGTATGTAGCGGGAAAATTGTATTAAAATTCGAAATTACATGGTAAATATCTCGGTTAATTAGTAATTTAACTAGAATTAAATAGGTTTAAATCACTGTTTAAACCGTATAAGGTTACCCATCAACGGTTATACTAATTTATTTTCTATTTCTAATCCGTCGTACAATTAACAGATGCATTACTTCCTAGTAAAATAAAGAAATGGCGTGATGACGCATTGGCTAGATGTGAGCACAGCTGACTCAAACGATCTCTGCTCTTTTATTTCCAAGACTAATGCATTTCATTCAATTTGTTTACTTTTGCATCCTAGAACTTTCTGTTTATCTGCTTTCCAAGAATTGATTTTGAATAACTCTATTATCTATACATTATGGTTCAGTTTAGAACAGGAAAAGTTTATATGCACACGGGATTTCGTGATTACCTCACCAGAAACGGAGAATAATATAACAATACATAGTAAATGGTTACAGTTTCCTTTACAATAAGAAGCGTGCATGTGAAACGAGTTATCGGATGTGACAGTCAATAAGTCCTTGTCTGACCCCATTCAATTTCTTTGTAAGTCAATGAACTACTGCTGCATGCATTCAAGCATTCCTATTTTATTATTAATATTTTTACAAGTGAGTTCATGAGTTGTACGCGTTTGAGAACACATGCACCATGCAATGGAGGTCAACGCCCTTTGCAGACGATTTGTTTATTCGGATTCAGTATCATACTAATGTATGTTCATGATAACTGTATAAGCCATAGTTATTTCTAGAACAAATTATAGGTTAATTTGCCGGAAAATCATCGTGTGTACTTGTTTAGAGTCGGATATCGTTTACAATTCGTACTCATAAATAACGGAAACATCATGAAATAATGATTTATTTTATATTCGCTTCAAATCGCGTGGATATCAATCATAGTTAGAAGCGAACGTTTTATAATTTCCTTCATAGGCGGACATACAATGACTTGGTACAGAAATACGAAACAAAATATATTTTTAACGTTTGCTGTTTTATCTTTACGATGTGAAAACTGGAGCAAAGACAAAGTAAATCAACGTAAAAGCTGGCTTGAGTTTATGTATTATCTAACAGACGTATCGTTATTTGGTGCACAAACTAACTGCAGGGTGAGATAAAAATGTGGTGCAGCGCGGTGATTATAAGGTCTGGTGATAAGAGCCGCATATCTACTGTTAAATTTGTATAACGTTGCTGTTAATTCACCATTTAAGAAATAGATAACTGTACGTACGATTTGCAATATGGAACACGATTAGAGGAAATAATCAAAAGGTTCGTTCGTTCAAAGAGCTCTTAAAACATTGATAAATGACGAAGTACTAGCTATTATGTCCACTGGGTCTTCCCTATCAACTGACAATGACAGTAAACAGCATCCTATGACGTTGGATCTTGGATCATCATTCAACGAATAAATGGATTACAAATATTTCCACATTGAAACGCAAAATATAACTACTGTGACGACATTGCATGTAACCACACACACAATTTAGAAGAATTTGATACGGCACATGAAATTGCTTTGCAAAATCAGTTGAATAATCGATACCTAAATAAAACATTGTATAATAAATAAGAAAATAGTTACGTACATATATGCAATTAGATATTATTGACGTAGTATTGAGAAACTATGGTTTAGTATTACTTAAAATTATACGTAAGTTCAGGCGTGTAAAACGAATAGATTGCCGTTTGCCCGTGTTTATTTTCTGCGAGGGTTTACTTAAATTAACTTTTAAATGAACACCATACATTATTCGTTCCCTGCCAACAGACAGACATCATAAACTTTAATAACATGTGCTGTAACAAAGAGATAAAAGACTTTACAAACAATTCTGAGCCGGGAAAGAGTTTCAAAACTTTTCCTTACAAATAACCCTAGAATATAAGAAAACTTTGGCAGAGTATCGTTTTCCACGAAATTGCCTATACAATATAGTTATGTGTGTACTATGTACTATTAAACAATGGGCATATTTATGGTCATTGGGCAACCGACATAATCTATAGTGGCCACTAAATCTATTTAGCACTTTAAGCACCGGTCGAGCACTTCAGCTTGCGTGAGTAATGAACGTATGAGTCACCGAGATTCTCATTAACTTGGGAACGTCGAGTAACAAAATTGAATAAACGGGACACCTATGTGCGTCAAGGAACGTTAAAATATCATTAAGTGCAATAATATGCATTTGAAACCGTTAGCTGGAATTGTAGATGGATGCGTAATCATGCGTAAGCTTCTAATATGAAATTGTGATGTGGTTTTTACGTCATTGCTAACGGGGGGATTTGAAAGTTATGCAGCATCATCATTGGATGTTTTATGGTAAATGCCGTCATATTTAGACCGCAACCAAATGATGTTTGTTAATTAGTACTTTAGTACTTTGTACCTACTAAAGATGATTCAGCGTTGAAATAAAGCAGTATGTCCAAAACCTATTCTATCAGAATGTCCCTAGTTTTGCTATAGCCCTAACTCCCATCGTGTGATGTACGATCGTGTGACACTATGCTAATGTCATTACAGCGACTCAAAGCACATACTGCATCGCTTTATAGCTCAGTTATTCGATCAAATTGATTTCCTGTAAAGTGAATTTTGAGTGCAGGCTATTGGTGTGACGTAAGTGGATTATTGGTTTAATATTTCGTTACTAAGCTAACTATTGAATGAATGTAGGAAATATTGATATTCCCGTGAATTTTATGACGATAGAATACTTTATTTGCAAAATTATGATGACTCATAATGACGTTAGTTACCAATGGTAGAATGAATCAGGGTGAGGAAAGAAAGAAAATGACAACGGAGCACTAAGCCTTCTAAAAATCCAATTACACTTAGAAACCCACTTTCACCTAGACGGTAATGCATTAAAAGTTGGGACGGTAGGTCCCAGTTTCAGCAAACATTTGCGGTATTCCAGACGTTTATGTGTTTGAACTCTGATACGGGCATACGGCAGGCATGCTGGAGATGTCGAGATGAATTTCAAACATAATGATATTACCGCGACCCTTGTACGAGGAAGCAGTTTTTCGTGGAAGCAATTTAATCTCTGCATTTAGGTACTTTGTGTATCATGTTATGTTAATGTTTCTTTTGCAGGTCTTTTGTTTTAATTGAACCAGTAAAAAAGGTTTTTTTTTGCTAAAATCTTTTCTGTGTCACAATCTCCCAATCGCAACTTTTCAGTAGTTATAACATTAGATATAATAGGGAAATCGAATATTTGGGTCGAATTATTATGTTTTTATGATCATCTATAAAGAGCCAACGATTCCGTCACGATTTCGACAGCTCTATAACACAACAGACGATGAATGTTTTATTAACAACTTTATCATAACTTTTAGAACTCACTTCTCAGTTCAGTTAAAACAAAAATAATTTTGCTTTCATCATCATTTTAATATCATAATAATCGTTCAGTTTATTGCTTTTTGGATGTAGAGTTTACACTAACGGCCCAAGGTATTAAAATAATACTTTTATAACTAATATATCACCACTTAATAAAACCAGAAATCCTTCTGGATAAGCATTCTCGTTTACTAAGAAAATGACTGTGAACTTGAGCAACTAATTAAAATATCCAAGTGATATTGTTGTAATATTCAAAAAGTTTTCTCTATTTATTAATAAACTAGACCTAGAATATATTTTAAAATATTGTTCTGATCAGAGTAATGGCTTCATTTTAACAAGGAAAGTATTCAGCACATGATGATTATGTGTAGGTAACCGTGTAACTTCCAAGGGTTGTCAACCATCCTGAATACAAAACATCGGGTAAAAGCCTCCCTAACCAACAAAACAAGAGATAAATGGAACGGAACCGAATATTATATGTCATAGCGTGACATCTACGTCAATGTCTTATCAAGATGAATTGTTTCCGATACTCCTTCATTGTGTGATGCAAGGGAAACTGGAATGATTGTTCCATCTGCATATATATTCGTAATAATGTGTACGAGGACGATTCTCGTAGGACGTTAGATTGGCAAATGAAACGTCTTCTGCACGTAATGTACCAATTTTATCATTAAATTGATGTCATTAAACCAATATGGGCAACCAGGACTAGCAAGGTGTTATCATAAATGAAACCTCAAACCACGTTATGAGTCAATAAGGCAATGTACAAAGTTCAAAGTGTTCAACATTGACATCGATTAAAATCCACAGACCCAATAAATTAATACTACTTTTGTAGTTACACAAATAACAATAGACTTCATAAATAAAGCTAAAGGGATTGACGTTATACCGTTGCTAATGTAGAAAATATGTTATTATTGTGACATTTATTCCCATTTTACCGTAAACATTTAACCGCACTTAATGGTTTCGCCGTCCGCCATAACACCGGAACTTTTCTGCAAAATGGTGCGCAAATAACCGACGTAACGAGAATGTGTTTCCCAACTTTCCGATTCCCAATTGGAAAACGCATTCGAAAATAAATATTTACGCAATATACGAATGCTCCATTATATTTTCTCTTTCATTTTCCATTTTGTTTTTCAATATCGTTACTTTACATATCGTTGGAAGAGAATTTATGCTGTTCCGCACGCAAACCTTTTCCAAGTATTTGTACGCCGTTTTGGATTTTGGGATCACTGATTTGACCCACTTTTTGTGAATATCGAAATAGCAAATATTTGGATGCCCATAAAAGAGTTATTGTTAAGGTAAACAGGGAGTATTGTGTGCTGTCTTCTCTGGAATATTACGTACATGATTTTGAGGATAAACAAATACATGAGCAACATTATTTGGGTTTACCGGGGGCTCCGGCTCGAAAAGCAGGAGTAGCAATAGGGTGGATTTTAGTCAGTAACAGTCTGAAACTATCTCTCACCTCGTCCAGGGCGGGAGAAGTCATTGGATGATTATACCCCTTAAAAAGTTCTGTTATTTCTGAGAACGTAATAAGTTATAACTAAAACGTTTTGGAACATTGTATCTACGTGACCAAATAATACCTATCCTACATGATTTGGTCCCGTGACTCACGTCGATAACCGTTTTAGAAACAGCATATAAAGGTGACTATTATAGTAATTTTAATTTGAATGTTTAACCAACCAATTTCCCACATAAACCGCATCAAGGAAAATAATACCTATAACAAAACTGAAACACGCACTAGGGAACACTAAATGCGTCGAAAAGCAAATCCCAACTTTACATAGAAAATAACAGAGTAACAAAGTAAATTATGCTTTATGCGGACGTGGTAAGCTTTAAAACAACATGGGAGATAAGTTTGTTTGTTTTACAAATGGTGTACTAAATGAGGATAAATGATTTGTTTCGTCATTGCCGACGTTATAATCATTACCGCAAGTTACTATTTTGAACGTTAAAAACCACGTTGTTGAACTGGATTTTAATTTATCCTTATGGGATTCTCATTTGTACATAGTTGACACAGTATCTTAAATACACAATTTGACGTAGGTTCTTGTATCCTTCTATTTATCCCAGGAAAATAAGTCTGTGCTAAGGAATATTGTTCATGTTGTTTTGTCCATTTTTAACTAACAAATAACGTATTAATTACTGTAGTATGTTCCAATTTTACAGGAAATAACAAGAATCTATTGTAAGTTAAGTGTTATATGGGTTTTCTATTGACTGTTTCGTGGGTCCTTTACCCTACTTTAATACAATACAAGTGTAACGTTTTATAACTTAAACAAGTAGGAACATAATAGTACACTTTTCAAAACTAATGTATTACAATAATTTGGTAACAATGGGAAAGCAATAATTTACACACAAGTCACAACAGCATATAATTTCACACGTTCGTGACATAGAAGTTGGAACAGAAAGGCATGCGTGTTGTATTGCAGTAACAATAAATATTATATTTTCCAACATTTCCTAAACAATTGGACTGAAATATACACAAACTTAAAGCAATAACTGGGTAGGCATCAGAGAATAGGCTTTCCAATTTTTCTACCGAGAAAGTAGGTATTGTAAACCGACATAAGTTGGCAACATTTTACATATTTTATGGAAATATGCACTTAGAAGAGTGAACACCAGAGATCTATGCGTTTACGAATAATAAATGTAAGTTTATAGGGAAGCTCAAGCCATAAAACACGAGCTGGAGTTAAAGCGGTAAGCATAGATGCACAAAACATAAAGGGGTGGTAAGTAAAAATCATCGCCAGGGCTGGCAACATTTTACCTCACACAGTATACACTGAAATTAAGGATATCATTTTGAGGAAATATGAACTGTACGACAGACATAACAAAGTTTATTTCAGCGAAAATGCTTTTCATTGTCCCTCTTGAAACCGTTTTAACACAAAGTCAGTAAACTCGAGCGTTAAGCCACAATGGAGTTACAGTTACACCTTCTAAATCCCTAGACTAACAAGTGCTAGCAACTGAGAGTCGGTAAATCGCAGCCCTAATACTCTGGTGTAGCGGTGTAGCACTCGGGCCTAAAAGCAGTCACATCTACTTAATGTTCATATTCTGAAAGCAATTCATTTTACTCCTGCAGCGCCATTTATACCGGTGCAGAGATGATAATAGCAGAATAAAATGAATAATCACGTAATGCATTTAGAGTACAAAACGTTCAGACTTTATTGTGCAAATGTGCATTGATATCAAAGGAATGTAACAAACAATTCTGGCATACCGAGTAAGTCCTTGAATTATGATAACGAATTAAGGATTGATAAAAATGTATAGGGTAACAAAAGGACGAACAAAGCTGTGCTACATTCAACACAAAGAACTAGCATAAGGCATGAAGACTATTGTTGACTGCAAATCAAAAGGTCACCAGTTCAATGCAATCCATTCAAACAAACGTACCTATAACAGGTATATTAGTAGCAGTCATGCAATACGTAGCTTTGTGAATGTACATATTTCTACGGAAAATATCGCTTGTAGTTACTCTTGTTTTTTGTTCAAAGCAAACCAGTGTTATTTATAGGCAGGTAGTAAAATGCATAGAAACTAGGTCTTCATGGCAGGTTACACAAAAAGCTCGTCTATTTTAAGTGTGGCTAACAAACAAAGGGTATCTGTTTGATCAACAAACAGACTGCCATGAACAGTGAACTCATTTACGAGTTAGTTCCATGAGATGGTAATAAAGGTGTTAATAACGTAACCACTAGCTAGTTGCACTTCCTACAGGTGCAGTGTATGAATTCAAGTCCAGTAGAGATGAGAATTGCATGACCTAAAGACAAAGCAAAATGGAGTGGCTCATTGATTTATACAAGCACTTCTAATTTGGTACGGTCTTAACAAACTATTGGCAAGTTGTGAATTTACATAACTAAAACGTTTCTACAGATTGAAACGAATATTGTGAAAGAACATTTTAAGGATGCTGTCATACTGACACTAATTTAGTTCGTTCCGTAAATAATTGGCGATCAAGATTTTCAAGAGATGCTTCGGGTTTTGATTAATTTTCCAATGCCCATGGAAGGTCGTCCGATCCTTTTGATGTTAGTTACCAACCGCACGGTTTATGTATAAATAGCTCCAGAAATGTTACTAATGTTACTATTATGATCCCAACACGCGGTACATTCGATGACGCAACTAAAACGCGTATGTTAGTCGTGGGCAACAATAACTTTATTGTTTGCACTCACGATGCTATTTCTTATTCGTAATAGCTGCCGGCGTTGATAGCGTAATTATTTTGACCCCATTGTTCAGACACCAAACGTACAGTAATTGTATTACTCGCATCCGTCACTTTACTCGACGTACTATCAATGTAGATATTCGAAATGGTAGTCGATAACCTTTCATCATTCAGATCTGAATTTACGTTAGCACTACATTTCCATAGTAAACAAGTTCAATGAAGTGGTCATTAAATCGGTCTCTATTGAAACACGTCGATTGAAAAGACCGATGCAGTTTGCATCGACAGCAAACAGGTCAGTGGATTGGCTAGCCGGGATCAGAGAGGCACCAGGAATTGGGGCAGAGCAGTAATTACTTACACGCTCACCGGCCTAGGGTCGAACCGGCAGAGCTGAAAGGGCTTTGTGAGGGAAATAGTCTCTTGTCACGGCTTGTTGAGCATTTCGAGCCATCTCGACTAGTTACTCGGTAAAACGGAAGTGGGTTAACTCGAAAATTCTTTGTTTGTTTTATTGCATGCTTCTTCGCAACAACTATTGTATCCGATTTTCATTTTGCATTATCTATTCTTGGCGTTCAGACTTTAACAGAAATTAGAAAGTCGACTGCTTCTATATTTTTTTTGTCGTCACTGTAGGATTCAAGTGCCCAGCAATAACATCAATTATCGTTTGAGTGGCAGGCACAGCCAATCAAAACAAGTGCTTTGGATTACTTTCTCGGAAGGTATTACAGAATTATGTACTTTTGTTCGTGCCCGCTGCCTTTATTGTATATTTTGATTCAATAAACCCGAGCGAGTGCAATACGTTACAGACAGACATGCTATTTTACCCGGTGGCTTGCAACTCGTCAGTCTAGCCTTGATAGAACCCACGCGTATATACTTGCAGGTTTCTAAAAACGAAACTGCGTTTTGAAATACAAGATCACTCGCGGTTCATATTCAAATTAGTTCCAGTAGATATTATGTAACAGATTACTCATTTGTCAACCTTATACTTTGTAGTTTAAGATAACCTAAACAATGAATTACAGTGTTTGGTTTTAGCTCAAGCGAATATATCTACTGCAGTTCGTTTGAAGTGAGTTGACCAGATTTCTTGATCCCTGGCCATTATTTACTTTCTCGTCTGTTAACAGGCACGAGATGTATCTCGGGGGATCGGGAGAGCCTGGCTGACTGGATCCACTATTGTCTCCGAGTGAAATTCCGGTATACGCGCCGGATCGACCGGTTCCTGCAGGACGAGGGGAGAGCAAGGTTATGCGTTATTTAGCACGCACGTGCGACGCAATACCAACTCCGTGATCAAAATCAAAACTGTGCTCCAATTTCATATTCCGCTTGAAACGGCAGAATTGCTTTTATTCACACTGAGTTCGCAATCGGCTCTACATCGCCTATGACATCAAACAAACGGAGTATTCGTGTCATCAAACATAATTTATGTATAGCTGGTGCTAGTTTCCCACGGCCGTCTTGACTGTCAGTAATGGCCTCAAAGGTTAATGTTAAACTCCTGACGCTTTACTAGATACTGCACGAACCAATATTGTGCTAAATGACGAAATAATTTGTGTTCTTACTCTTGATTACAAACTTTCTATTTTGCAGCTCTAATTTATAACATAATCCACGTGAAATAACGTCACTACAACAAGCACCGTAAATAATTTAACAAAGAAAATACAATACCGTATAAAAATACAACCCGTACAATACAATAACGGTGGATAGACTTAAATAACAATGGCTACGTTCCCACAATTTCGAATTGTCTAACGCGTCATAAACTTTTACGCAGTTTAAAATTACTCCCATTTTAGATAAGGTAACTGCGGACATATTTACAAAAGGATCTGGATTATATTAAACAGGTCAAAGTTAGAAGAGGTTTAAATTACATTTTATGAACACAAAAAGCGTGCAAGAGTTCATAATAAGGGAACTAATTAAGAAATTGAAGGAATGGTGATAAAAAAGGTTAACAAGTAAAAAACGAAACACCACTTTTCAAACCTGCCATGTCCAGACGAGACAGAAAACAGAGAAATGAAAAATGAAATTCCAAACGGAATTTACGAGTTTTTATGATTAACAGTGGCAGACTGACAGCGATAAAACAAAAAAAAAATGTGTGGGAGCATAAATTTTTCAGTGTGGCGTTCCGGGGGCTACGAACCCACAGAATTGTGACGTTAATTTGACGAATGGACGTGGTACTTGAACCGAACAAATGGAACTCCTTGTGGCCAGCGTTTAACGTACAATACGTCATAAACATATTTTAAGCTATATATATATGTGTGTGTGTTATAGTCCTGGGCACATTAACATTTTTCACGGGCTATCCAAATATTTTAAACCTCTTAAAAGGCATTGATAGAAATAAATAATTTCTATCCTTCCCTTTAAATTGATTCCAATTACCAACTATAAATACATTTTATCATGTAAATTTTCCTGCGGTGGTACCTAATTAGTTTTGCATGGTTATATTTAGATTATTGTATAGGTATCTAATTTAGTTTATTCTATTTTGGGATCACAATATTAAATAAGAAGGAAAATTACATGTCCTATTTTATTACAAACTAATTTTATCTCATGTTTATTATATTCACTTACTAGCTGACCCGCGCAACTTCGTTTGCGTGTATCCCGCTACTTCGACAAATACAGTCAACGCACCAACACATATTGGATACTAATTTTCAATTCACAATAACTTCTCTTTCCCTTAACCGCGTTTAAAATATTAAAATGTTTTTTGGTTTCTGTGACTCTTCTTTGATCGCCCCCCCTATCAGTTTTTGGAAAAAATATTTAAGTAATGTACAGATTTTTTTTTTGTCTTATATGTATAGATCAAAGTCGTAGTACCTACTTTTTAATATTATTTATAGGGACGCTGCCCCCGCCGCCGCAGCCGGCCCGTACCGTGCCGCAATACTAATATCGTGATATCTCCTAAACTATATGTCTAAATAACACACTGTAAACTGCAAAAATAATCTAAATTAAATGCTCGTGATGATGAACTTACTTATTATGATAAGGATATATGTATTATTGGTTATATCACCAGTTAAACATCACCCAACGAATTAAATGTTTTTTTAATACAGAAAAGTAGTTTTTGTGACTTAAATAAAAAAGCTGGATATATGTCATCGCGGACTTTTTTGTAGAACTAATAAAGACCAATGTTTTTGCTATACATTGTTCTTACTTGTATCCAACGGTATAAGCGGCGCACGCACAAATGCAATCTTCAATTAGATTTTTTTCTGACTTCTTGGACATAAATCGCTATAACTCAGCTAATATAGTTTCAATGTATTTCAATTATATATAAAAACCTGTCGGAGAAAATACTCTTTCTATTAGTGAAAACCGCATCAAAATCCGTTGCGTAACTTTAAAGTTTTATGCATACGAAGGGACTACAGACAAAATGGGCGACTTTGTTTTATACTATGTATAGATATAGATATTGTAAGTGTTTCCTGAATTAAATTAGTTTAATTTAGGTACATTATTTAATATTAACATCTCAAATAAAAGATGACAATTTTGAAAAGCTATGCTTCTCATGATCGATTACTATATTATGATACACTATTTGTTCACCAAATTGAACTTTTTAAGGACATTTTTTAAACTGCAGACTTAAAATTTTCAAGCATTAAAGGGCAATTAAGGAGTTCAGCGGCATTGAGTCCCAATTTTAGAAGCAGGCTCTTAAAAAACTTTAATAACAAAATACCGAGAACCCAATTAGGCGAGCGATTAAAAATACGAGCCAGACACGAGTGTTTCTCCTTAATCAGATTATAAGATTTAGCAATCCGTGCTCTTGAATGTAGGTAGGTATGTACCTATATTTATATTTTTATACACGAAGATACTTGAAGTCTGAATCATGAGCAATTCAAAAGAAAACGATACTTGTTCCTCTTCTTCATTGAAGCGTTTCAGTAGACAGCCAAGGTTCACTTCATTATAGAAACTGGTCGAGAACGTTTAAGCAAGGACGGAGATAATTAATGTCTAGCTTACAGACCGAGACTGCGATTACATTTTATACAAACGCTAATTCTTTCAACCTTTGCGATGTTCTCGCTATTTGTAATTTGCAAGTTACGTCATTACTGCTTGTATTAATAACTTTATTATTATCTTATTTGGTATTATCACGTAATAACAGGGAGCTATTCTGGTAGTTAGTATAATCTTTCTCTATCTTATGCTGTCTGCAGATAATTTTGGACTCAATGCTATAAACGATAAGGGTTACCGTTGTTTGTATCTTTTACATGTATCCTTCAAACAAACTGATCTTTGCACTCATGTAACTAGTTATGCACTTCTAATATAAAAATGCCTCTATTTTTAGACAACGGTGTCAACGTCTGATACCCTGACTAATCTCGCTTCACATTAATCTTAATTCCAAGTTACACAAAAGGTTACAAGCGCTGCATACCGCAGTGGCTTACATAACTCGACTTGTTTCAATAGCAGTTAAATCAAACAGTCTGTTTAGCCACCAGCATCGATCACTTGGAATAAAAGCAATCAGATTGTCAAGTTGAAAGCCGTGTTTAAAAGGCGGGGTTACGGTTACTACTAATTTGATTACGTATGAAGTATATGCGGGCGTACATTGAAGTCGTGGGGACAGTTGAACGTTTGCAAGAATGCCCGCGGCTCTAATCCATTGATTACACAATAAAAACGAAAGTAAGTTGGTACCGTATGTCAGTCTCAAATGTCTATTGTGGCTAATGACTATCATTGTTAGCAATATCTAGTTTATTATCAGTTTTAAAACTACTATTAGGTACCTACTTTCTAAATTATTCACAGTTAGAACTACTAGATTATCCAGCTGTTTGTATTGATAACAGTGATTAGTTTGTTTCAATTACCTACACCTTATTGCAAATATTACTTGAATCATAATAAAACGTACGTCAGGTTCTTAAAACGCAAAATCCCAGTAAATCTATCTTTATCGATATTCGATTGGTCATGAAGATAACGTAAAAACTCGATAAAGTCGATACGTCGATACTGGCATGTTCTAAATAGGCGGTTCTATATTTAGTTAACCAATTTAGTATTTTCCAGTATGCAGAGCGCAGGATATTATCGGAATTTTCATATCATTTATTCTGATAACTGATAGGTTAGCTTTTTCCTTTTCGTGTTGAGAATAAACGTTCGATCATGTATCTGATAGAGTAACCTAATTCTAAAACCATACACATAGTATTCAATTATTTCAACATAGTTAGACTGAATAATATTAAAAATTAGCTTCTGCCAGCGACTTCGCCCGCGTTCCAGTGGGATAAAAATCCTATCCTATCTCCCAAACCAGCTCATATCCTGTATGTATACCAAATTTCATCAAAAACCGTTCAGTAGTTTCAGATCGAAACTTTCAAATCAAACAAACTTTCACATTTATAATATTAGTGTGATTAACTATAATTAGCTACCCAATTTGAATAAATTAGTTATTCAGTTTGTGACAAACATACAGTTATTTTTATATTCGTTAGTCGATGGATGAGTAAGGAAGTGATTCAGCATTGGAGGTTGTCACAGGTTGACAAAAATATTCCATTAAATAACACTTATAATTGTGTTCAGTTTCATAATAAAACATTCTTATTGTAGGCATGTAAAACATTAACGAAACGAATGTAATTTTTTTAAAAGATCAGTGTTTTAGGGCCTTGTTTGCACTATGGTATAACTAAAAGGCGCATTGTTTCGACTTCTATCCACAAAGACAGGAAATCTTTCGAAAAATAGAAACTTTGCTTCCACTGTCTTAACAATTATATTGGATTTAGTTCTATCATTGAGTATGATAGTTATAATAGATGTTGCAACATTCATTGTTTCAGCAATTTGTAATGAGAGCGCCAAAGCACGGATGAAAAACACAGGTCCATTTGACCTAAAAATATTATCGAGTAGGTTAATAAAGTAACCTTTTACAATTTGCAGATAAACATTTGACCTGGCTCTTCTCATACCAATTTTATTGGCCTCTATTTGTGTCAGTATGATCGAATAGTTCATTCCGTCATTGGCTGTCTATGGCCTAACAATACACCTCTGCCCTTTGAGGATCAAGGTCGTGTCCGTATGTCTGCCTATATGCACATATTGACGGATGATATCGCTCATCGTTGCCCCTCCTTCCTGTCACATATCTAAATAACGATGGGTACTATACCAGGATTTTATAAGAGTAACTTTTTATAAGAGTAAGTTTTCATGAGAATAGGCAAGATGAAAGTGATTGATTACAATGTTCTACGTATTGTTAACATAACTTTGTGATCAACCTTTAGAAAGCAGTTTGTAGTCCCTTTCTTGTAGACTGCTGAGTAATTTATTTCCAAAGTCGTTCGTAAACTCGATGTCGATGGTGGGGTAGCTTCGCAAAATAAATCTAAAATGTTCGAGCTGCTCGCTGGAACTGGTTTGAAAGTTCTGCCATAAAATCCTTCTTTCTTTTTCGTTTACTTTTAAAACCATCAACCAAATTCCTAGTTTCCTTGAACGCAGTTTCGGTAGCTAACGACTAGCTTAGAGGTTTTATTACTTCAAGTAAATTAGTTACTTTTAGGTGAAGAAACGCTAGCTTTCTAGTGTAACTATAAAAATAAATAATCCATACGAGACTTTAAAAAACCTTTCTTGAATGAAATACTAAGCCACATACAAAATATCGTAAAACAGTATTAAATAAAAGTAATAGGTGCGTCCAATTCTGTGTAACGACCTTCAAAGTCGGAGCGAAATTGTAAAAACATCAGTATGTGTGACGGACAGAAATAGATTTTTATTATTAGTGTGTTAGTGGACTACATTAGCCTAGGTCTTAGTTCTAGTTCTTTATATATAACCTAATTCACCTAAAAACCGAGTTTATATCGTATCTACGTAATAGATTTGGGAATATGGTGATGACCCTGACTCATCGTTATGATATGGCGGGCCATATGTGCGGCTATTTACTATAAATTCAAGGATGTGTGCGCCAAAGCAAAGGTCGAAGATTATCCGAGGAAACCAGTGATTCGTAGGCGCTAAAACCAATGATTCTGTTAGTAGGCGAAATACTTAATAGCTAAGAAGTTTTGTAATAGCTTATGTAAGCTTATTATTGTATAATTAATAATGCGGAAGAACTAAGCTGAAAATTTAATATTTACATTTAATTAAATATCTTTATATAAGTAGTTTTTTAGTAAGTCAAAACTAAAAATAAGGTTATTGTTCAGTCATTCGTTTTAGCTAATTGGGTATAATTGACATGTAAATACGGCAAATATACTACACGTAAATATTCGAGGTTATAGTAAACTAACTATTGATATTGTAGAATCTATGTAGATAGCAGTATGCGTCTTTGTAAGAAGACAGCTAAAAGGAAGTCAAACATTACGAGTAATTGAGCCTGCCCTACATGCAATCTTTGAATGGCAAAAAGCACCTACCAACTATTCATACAACTGCATTGCCTTAATATGCACATACTTTAATTTAATCATACCAAATATTTTTGCGCCTATTGTAGCAAATATGATATTGTTATGGTTTAAAACTATTTGTTAATAGCCAATCTAGCCATGCCATTTCGTGTTAGTCATGTTCACATAATGTTTGTTAAATACATACAAATTAGGTATCTATAAATTACAATGAATTCTGTGCATTCCAGCCGAAAACCATGTAATAAATTTTAACAGTAAGTACTTTAGTAAGTGTTAAGGACATATTTATTTGTACCTGGCCCAGAAAACTATGAACATATTATTTATAAAGAGTAGTAGTTATCGAGGCAAACTTGCTTAATTTCAAATAATATGCAATTACAATTCCAAAAAGTAGAATAAGTACCTTAATATGATTGATTCAACTAATGAATCAGTAAATTTTCATTAGGAACTTATAAAACTTTTATTTATGAGACAGCACATGTTCATGATCTCATAAGGCCATATTTACATGAACATGACTCAGTAAGGGCAGGTTCACATAGCACAGCAATATATCACAGTATCAATTAACTGCATAATATTGAGTTACACAGCATCTGTGCATGTTGCGATGCAATATGAGATTGTAGACTTAACTTATTGAAGATATGCGTAGCACAGCTAATGAGAATGTACTGTACATTTCATTTTACTGTTGTAGGGAGAAGAATAGACAATGCTAAAAAGTTTTAATATCTTAATATTATTTTAGTATCCTGGTAAGTCATACTAGAGAAAGAATCTTACTGATATTATAAATGTGATAGTTTGTAAGTTAGTGTTTATTTATGTTACTCGGGATTGAGATAATATTTGGAACAGAGGAAGATTATAGTCTGGAATAAAAAATAGGCTACTTTTATCCCACAGAAATGGAGGTGAAGCTGCAGGCAGAAGCTAGTTTTGGCATAAGTAAATGTCTATCTCTAGCACGAAGATCTTCAGACAGGTTGGTCTTTAAACCCGTAATGTTAATTTAAATGAATTTATTTCTTTAAAAATTTCAGAGAACAGGTTTTAAATCTGTTGTTTTTAACTACCTATCTATTATCATTCTTGAAAATCGGTTAATTAGGTACTTAGGTAATTTTATGGTATAGCATAGATGGACATAATGAGAATGACACATTGTATAATTTACGAGTTAAATTACTTGGCTTTACCATATAAAATTGTATGTTTAAATGTTATGATTTATTAGGGGCATATAATTATTGTGTATGACTTTCCTTTCTATTGTACTTATTGTTCATAAAATATATGTCACTATTTATGTATTTAGGTACATAATTTACATTATGATATATTATTAAGTCATAAATTGGTACATGACAATGGCCTCTCGATATAGGTAGCTACTAACCTACTAATCTAGAAGTCATTACAGGTAGGACTATGATCAGTAGTAGACATCTTGTATGTTGTAATTGATAATCACTATCTTGAAGAAATTACATACAAAATCATTTGAAATCTACATTTATTATGTTGCTATAGTTAGTTTAAATTCAAATCATTTATTCCAATTATACCATAAATAGGTACATTTGAAATTTCAACAGAATAAGAAATAAATTATAGTCTATCCGTCAGTGAAGCTAGGTCCTTATTCTAAAGTGTTGCTTCGAATGGAGAAGAATGAGGTAGAATCTCCATCCATAACTCTTTGAAAAAATACATGTTTACATTTTTACTGATACAATTTTCCAATAAATAATTGTACATAGGTATAAGTGAGAACAATACAGGGGCATTACAAATTATTCTATGATATCTCTTTTTTAAAGCTATAGATGGCAAATGGGTTGTAAAATGATCGCTTATAAAACCTAATGTAGCATTTGGTTCAATATCTGCTACCCATTGTGATATTTACAGCTATGAGCAGTAATAGAAGCAATAGTAGAACTTAAAAACACTTTCTGAAATCCTGAAGTGCTACTATACAGTAAAAAGTTGCAAAATAGGCTGCTATTTCAACTACTGTGCTAGTTGGGATATTAAGATCAATGTTCTACATATGACAAACTGAGATTGCATGTCAACTGTACATAGAAACATGTGTCTGTATTATTCTGTTCATCTAGGTCAATTTTCAGTATTACAGAATACTGTAATATGATGCAACTTTGTAATACAATCCTCAAAATGTTATTATTATTGGACAATAGTCTAGAACATATTTTTCCTTGTACATCTATGTATTATTATTCATCATAAAACAAATAAATTACACACATTCAGCTTATATCACATTTTATCAGTCTTTATCTTTACTCAGTAAGTTTTAGGGTTCTTGATAAGATATTAAAAAGTACAATTTTTATCTTTATGTCGAATAAAAGATGACCTTTTAAACACAAAAAAATAAACATGCCAATTTACCCTCAATTTAGTATTCTTGGCATGTATGTGATTGTCCAATGACTTCCTTTGCAGCTAATTTAAAAAGTTACATATTCAAATTAGGTTTTATGGTAAGAGTACAGTTGAAATGTCATCCTAAATTGGAGAAAGGAAACATAAATCTATGATAGGTTTATACATTTTGCACAAAATATTTAAGTAGTTCTTTTATGTGGAAATTACTGTATGATTTTTGAATTTTGCTAAGGCTCAAATCAGAACATAATAATATGACTCATTTTTGTTTTCTTGTAGCTTGACAAAAGTCAGTGTTTTTTCTTTTTCTAAGTACCCAACTGTAACATATCTGAGGGTCAGAAACCTTTACCTATGCTTAATGAAGCAGATAAAACTATGACTGGCCATTTGCCCTAATAAAACATCAGTTTCAACTTTAAATTTCGAACACAACATAAATTCATTAGCAGCCCATAATCAGCAACATTTGCTTTATGGTGGAACATGAAAGTACTACTTCCTGCAATTCATTTCTACATCTGGTTGTTTACTCGTGACCCTAGCAATGACGGCATATGTTTCAAACATTACTACGGCCGAGAACAATAATCTGTAGGTTACTTGGCGTGTTAGTTTTTATCACCTTGTTACTCATACTTCTTACTGAAACTACGTAGCCTGAGAACACAATGGCACAATGGTAATAGTAAATAAAACGTGTATTATCGTTGTATAACCAGCTCTAATATCGAACGCGCTGGATACGGCACCAATCAACTCTGTACGAAGACGATTCAATTTAAAAATGACGTCAGACAGTTTACCAATTACACTAGGAAAGCATGCATTTCAAATAATTATAGAAAACTTACCCGTCACCGACCACTACACATTTAATCGCCTGCATTTCTGCGTTCTACTCGACCGTTGTCACTAATAAAGCACAAATTATTAAGGGTGGCTTCAGATATCTCTGACTTGGTAAAACTGCACTTGGTTCCACGTCTAGTTTCAATCAATACACATCCGCATCACAATCAACACTTGTACAAGTGAACTGCACAGTTTTTCGATAAAAATATTAATTTCATATCTCTTCGCTAGCGATAAGAGTAATTTGTTCCCGAAACCTCCGTTTCGTTCACTTTACAGACGTTTCGCTCGCCGATTACGTACGTTCGGCATTAAACAGAATGTTGCCCACTATAACTTCAGTTTTACCATTTCTACTAAAAATATACGGGGAATATAGTTAGTTTAAATTTTAAAATTAACGGATTTTGTAAACGTATGGATGGACAACTATATTTTATTCAAAAGTATTATATTACAATAAAAATGAGTATATTTCTTAAATATATTTATTTATAATTCATATAGGACTTACAGCTAATCAAAATCAGATAAAAATAACAATTAGCACAGGTATTATTCAGCCAATTATAAATCCCCACGTGAATATATAATTTGGAAAACATAATAGTATGTGAGTACTACTAATTTAAAAAGCTTTAAAATATAATGAATGCCACATAATTCAAGCAAAGAAAGGGAAAAAAAACTAATTATCTTCTTTCAATATTTAGCCAAATTAAAACTAGTTGTAAAACCTAGATAAACCTCGATCCGAGGTTAAATTCCTTGCAAATATTATTTAAATTATTACTTGCACGGATAACGAAATGGTTCTGCCTATAGTTGGATGAGGAGTGAGACTCGTGTAAGGGTGGATTAAATCGTAATTATTGTATTACTAGATATATTGAAATTTAATTTAGATAATATTTCAGGACTATTTATATTGAATAACCATTGAGTATTTTCAGTAAAAATAAGTAATCTGCAATGTTGCGATTTTGATTATGATTACTAAATATGTAAAATTTCTAGATAATCGTAATCAGTTCGTCTTATTTATTAGCGGTAACGCTATAGTGTATGTGTTTTTGAAGGACTGCATTTGTAAAGTTTTCATTACTATGAAAATCCACCTAACTTTGTTCGATTTCCCTTAAATGCGACTTATTTTTTAATGCTAGTAACATTTTAGAGTCATAGACAAAGAAATAAAGTTTTTTTTTCAATAAATATCCAAATATTTTTTTGTAGATTGTGTAATGTTTATATAAATAAATTTCCGCTTTATAATAATTAAAATATTATGTTTTAGATTGTAATTACTTTTATGAGTTTATTTATTAACACAAATTAATTATAATGACCGATAACAGTTCTTTACGGTTCTTTATAGGTGAAGCTCTATGATAGCACGTTTTTGCGCGCTTGATTTTCTATAATCTATGCTATTATGGCGACTTCGATAGATCGCGTTGCGCGGTATTGCGTGATACGATTGTTGATTTCAGTTGGAATATGGCAAAAGGTGATAAAGAGTTAGAAAAACCTATAGTGAATAATGAATTACCTAATCCGGAGTGCCGGAGCACGGACCATGAAGATTCGGAATCGGCACAGGAGCAGCCTCTCGACATCGGAGAGCATTATTTGGTGCGGCGTTCGGATGAGTCATGGCACCCGGCTGAGATTATACAGACGCGATACAATGCCACGGAGGGCTGCTACGAGTATTATGTGCACTATGTCGGCTACGATAGAAGGCTCGATGAATGGGTATCCCGACACAGGGTTATGTCAGATAGATTCGACATGTGCGAACAGTCGAATAACAACATAAATTGTGACCACCTTCTCACTGATAAATCCGGCCGGAAAATAACAAGGAACCAAAAACGTAAACATGATGAAATTAATCACGTCCAGAAGTCTTACGCAGAGATGGACCCGACGACGGCAGCGCTTGAGAAAGAACACGAAGCTATCACTAAAGTAAAATACATCGATAGAATCCAATTCGGCAAATATGAGATAGACACATGGTACTTCAGTCCTTATCCTGACGAGTATGGCAAGCAGTCTAAGCTATGGATATGCGAATACTGTTTGAAATACATGAGAATGGAGAAAACGTACAGGTACCACCTGAGCGAGTGCACAGCGCGACAACCACAGGGTAGTGAGATATACAGGAAGGGAACAATAGCTATATTCGAGGCAGATGGCAAAGAACATAAAATCTACTGTCAAAATCTTTGTTTACTTGCTAAATTGTTCTTAGATCACAAAACATTATATTTTGATATAGAGCAATTCTTATTTTATATATTGTGTGAAGTTGACAAGCAAGGAGCACATCTTGTTGGATATTTCTCTAAAGAGAAGGACTCCCCGGAAGGGAACAATGTGGCGTGTATACTGACACTACCTCCTTATCAGAGACAAGGTTACGGTAAGCTACTTATAGCATTTAGTTACGAGTTGTCCAGACTTGAACATGTAGTGGGTAGTCCAGAAAAACCATTATCAGATTTGGGCAAATTGAGTTACAGATCTTATTGGTCTTATGTCTTATTAGAAGTATTAAGTGTGAGTAGAGGCACATTGAGCATCAAAGACTTGAGTTCCATGACGGGGATATCTCAAACTGACATCATTTCTACATTACAGTCAATGAACATGGTAAAGTATTGGAAAGGTCAGCATGTTATATGTGTAACACCAAAAATAGTCGCAGAACAGTTGGCTAGCTCACATTTCAAGAAGCCTCGTTTGACTGTAGACCCGTCTGCATTAAGATGGACTCCTCCACACAAGCAGGGTAACTCGACAAAAGCAAAAAAGTAGTACAGGCTAACAGGCACGGCTTAGAGGAACTGAATACTAGGTCCTGCCGATGGGACTACCTCTAAGCGTTGGCCTGTTTATAAAGAATTCAATAAATAACTGATCCTGTTTAATGTTTATAGAATGTAAATTTAACATCACTGAAGTGTTTGTTGTAATTCAAAGTGCCTTTAAAGCAATATAGTGGAATTCTTATAAGAAATTTAAAATCTTGTTTAGGTCCTATAGTAATCTTGATTGATATATTATTATCTTTATTTTGTTAACAGTAATGTAATGATGACTTGATTGTTCCATTACCATCAAGATTAGACTTGAATTAACAACAGGTTTTTGAATTACAACAAGTTAGCTACTATACTTCCCAGGCACTGAGATGCTCTTTGAAGCTTGCAGTAACTTTGTCAGGATGTTAAAAATACATCCTAAGCATTGTATAGAAAATGCTAGAGTATTATAAGTAAGTTACAAATCATTGCTTTAAGTAAAATCAAATGTTCTGTGTCATTTGTTGTTTGTGGAGATAGGTTTATAAACTCTTAATGTAACCAGTAAAGGAATAAAGCATTTGAAAGTTTAGTATAAAGAAAGAAAAAATAAGAAAAAAAGTAATACAAAAGAGACTATTGTAAAATAAGGCCTTTGATTAGTAGCTTTGGTTGACAAAAAAAATATTTTTAAATGAAGATCATTGTAAATACCTCATTGAATGTGAGTAGTATGTATAATACACATCATTAAATGATCATGTTCATGACCAATTACATGCATTATGCATAATGTATGCTGCTGATTCAAACCGCTTATTATGTCACTATTTGCATTCCTTGTGGTTTAAACTCCAATTATTTATATCTGTATTTTATTTGCCAGTTGTATTATTTTTTAATTTGGCAATGGTTTATTATAAATTAACAGACTGGTGACTCTAATGCTATTGTTTCAAAGCATAAAACTAGTATTATCATAATTTTAATTACAATTTGTATGCATTAAAACATCTAATAAGTATCTATATTTAACATGACTAGACTAATATTTACATAATGATAATTATGATAAGATATGGTACAAAGTAATGAATCTGATATAGAGTTGCCGGCAGTCTACTTTTGAAACTTCAGTGGTGATTGTAAGAAGTTTTACTTAATGTCTATATTTAAGATAATTTTACCATGTTGACATTTTGATTACAGATGCTCAGAGACTACTCTAAGCACTGGCCTTTTCATGAAAAATAGTTAATTGATAAGGAATAAACTCTTTGCCACTTACATCCAAAGTTAAACTAGATCTGTACTCAACAACTTATTCAGTTCCTTTTTTTATACTGGTAACAGTGATACTAATGATTAAGTTTTAAATTAAGTTCTACAGTGATGAATGGAACTGTCTGACAGTATGCACGTTTATTTTAGCTTTAAGTTTAAACATTCGTCGTTTATATGTTTACGACTATTTCTGTAACACTGTTACAAAAACTTAGTAATTAAGTAGACTTTTAGTTTTAATGACAACTGGCAATATTTCGCGGATTTTTTTTCTGTTCAAATTGCCTCAAACCTACAAATCGAATGTCTGTATTGTTAATATTAATTAATCGTTGCCTTAAGTCCAATCAAAAGGCGGTATTGATAAGCGATGTAATTTACAAAAATGTGTATAAATATGTAATTAAAAATTCTATTAAATGTTGAATAATGAATGTTTGAAATACCAAAAAAAAAGAATATTAGAAAGCGTTATCACATCTTTGTTATTTTTACTTCGTATCAGTGTCGCTCGCTAATTTGAGGAAATCTGTTATGTAAAAGGCGGTGCCCTAAAATGGGTTCGTAGAAGTATGCGGTAGGCCCGTGTGTAGGCAGCGCGTTATTGTTAAAATATTCTCTTTCCGACCAGTTTGTTTTATGTCGTCATAGTAGGAAGCAAGGAATCTGGTTTATAATAGACTTGTTCAATTAGTCACATCGGATTTCCAAACTTATTGTATTGATGTTTTGTACTGCTTTTTCCCCTATAAGTTCCATTTAATTAGTGACTATTTCGGAACTTCAGGACGCGCTAATGATTTATGTAAAGAGTTGAACGACTTGTGTTGCTAGGTGGGCGGCATCAAACAGTAACTCTTACATCACCCTAGTGAGGAGAACACGCTGAAATTATTGTGAAATACTTATTTCTGAAATAGTACTGAACAATATCCAAGATATTTTTAGTAGGATAAGTTTTTCTTAAATTCTGTAATGTTAATATGCAATGTAAGAATCTTTAGTTGATAACAATTTGTCACTTTGTGTTGTGTCAAGTTGCATTAGAAATGAAGAGGTCTAGCCGTTGCCGTCTTTTAGATTCTGTGAATCATCAGTAATTTTCACTGTTTATTTGTGATAATTTTAATTGTAAGTAAAAGTGTCAAATAAAATGAATGCAGAAAGTTATTCGTATTATTTTGTGTGAACCCTTATTCCTAATCAACGAAGTCTATAATATAATAATAATAAAAACCTTTATTAATCAAATAACAGCTTACAGTTATTAAAGTATATAAAAATATTACAAGCTATATATGTCATGGCCCCTTTCGGGTATAGGCCTCCTCCAATTGCCTCCATTTTTTTCTAACAGTAGCTGCTTTCACCCAGTCTCTTCTTGCCACTTCTGTTATGTCGTCGACCCAACGAGCCTTCTGCCCTGCCCTTGCTTCTGGTCTGCCCTTTTTCCTTTTTGCTCCGGGACCACCCAATTGGTTGCTTGCTCGACTCGTCTGTAGAAGAGCGGGCAATGTGTCCTGCCCATTTCCACTTTAAACTTCAAGTGCGTTTATCTCTTGGGTCTTTTGTCTTATTATGACACTATTTTGTTTGTCTACAATTTTTATACCGAGGCTGCTCCTCTCCATAGCCCGTAGACACGCGCGTATTACGTACATATTTTTTTTGTTATAGATATAGAAGTTTATATTAATTGAAAATTATTTTTGCTATGATTATTGATTACCTATGTTAATGGCACACTGTAAATATAGATGAACTAACTGCAGGGTTGGTGTGGTGGCTGCGCAATTGGCTGCCGTGCAACGAGTAGCGGGTTCGATTCCCGTACGGAGCAACTCTGTGTGTGATCCACAAATTGTTGTTTCCGTCTGAGTGCCATGTGTTGGTATGTGAAACGTGTTTGTAAACGCACCCACGACACGAGTATCCTAAAGTGGAGCGACGACAAAAAAAATAGTTAAATAAATATAAACGAGTTTTCTAGGTACAAACCTAGACTACCTTAGCCTGACCTAGTACTGACGAACAGACCTGATTGACCTTTTGACCGTCATGCAAAGAAGAGGCATATCATTGGCGCCAAGCTACATAATTATGAACTTAGTGCATAATATCTCATTCAAGCCTCGTAGGTTGTTTGTTGTACCTACCGTTATTAGTTAGTTGTCTGTAAGTATAAACGCCAGTCCAGTATGAAGTAAAGGCGTAATATGTTTTTTTGGGACAAGCCCGCTGCATCTCCCCACACTACTGCAACTCCTGTAAGCCTGGATTTACAGTAGATACAACCATGAAAACACCGGAACTTCGGCGCGTCCCAGGTACTTGAATGACTGTCTTCGATCACGCAATAAAATTAATCAAAAGATATTATTAGAGGGGAAGAAGAAGAAAAGAAAACAATAGTTAATGTAATGTGGTTTGACGAAAATAAAAATGGTAAAACCTTATAGTGTTTTATTTTGTAGGTATAGCGAGGGGACCTAGGTACATGTGCGCCCTCTGCCTATCCAATCGATGATTAAAGGTGATGTTTTGTATTTGAAATATACATAGTAGGAATTTAAGTAGAGCATTGCTGACATGTCCGTAAGGATTGAGGAGCCACATCAGATTTTTAAAATCTGATTTTACCATTATTTAGCAGCAAGGAAGCTGATTTTGCAGCACGAATTCTAGATTTAGCAGCAAGATATAATTATAACTAGATAATTATATTAATGCAAAAGTGGCTCCTCAATCTAAACGTTTAAATTGAGGAGCCACCTATAACTCGTTAAGTAATAGATGAATATTTTTGAAAATTTTGTATCATTTAGCAGCACTTTTGCATATTACCGTCTACAAATTTCGCTTCTGTGGCGCTAAAATGTAAGAAAATACAATACTTTTAGTATGGCTCCTCTATCTAAATTTAACAGGTGAATTTCTACTGGATATGAGCGATCAATTATTATATTCGACATAATGATCATTTAGTAGGTGTTGTGTTTGTTTTTGCAGTATAGGAATAAAATAGTAAAACAGAGTAAATTTTGTAGATGAACGCATTTTCTTTGGCTCCTCAATCCTGACGTTCTAATTATATATGTTTGACTGTACCCACCTGAGATGACAACGGAATCTAAAGCCAGAGATACTAGCATTTAGCAGAAATGTCTGCTAAATATATCTGCACAGTTCAGCAATGTATTTAATTTAGATTCTGAAAAAACAATACTTAACTATTTTCTTGTAAATTCAGCGTGTAGGGTGACCACAGTTTGAGGATATCTACAAATTATTATTTCTCTTACCAACCGACAATAATATTTATTTAACAAAGTGTTCATTAGCAGTGAAGTATTCTCGTTTGTATATTCACGTAGAAAATAAATACTTAACTTGGATTTCCTATAAATATAAAGTTAATCATCACGTTTGTGTCATCATAGTTGAATTGTGGGGATAAGAAAATAGGGTCAGTACTTTTAATGTTAGGATTTTGTAGTATCTCAGCATATTTAGAAAATACTTTTTGTTGATCCACCAGATCTACTATCGATTGGCGGCCTTTCGGCATAATGGTTCTGAAACAACAATAATAATAAATATCCTCAGTCACTTATCTAGTCGAAGCGACCAATCATCAATCTAATAATATTTCGTTGGATAAAATGACTTTTAGTAATTTTTATATAGCATGGTACGACACGAAAGTCGCAGGTTCCGACTGGTTGTTGAATTTTTTCATAACGTAATAATAACAAATATGTTAGAACATGAAAGTGCTTAAATTTTTTCTATTTCAATTTGTAAACTTCGAATCCGAACACTGCGTATTAAATAAATATAAATAATAGCAATAGTCGGCACAAAATGTACTTACATTGAAAACAGGATATCGTACTGCACTTAAATTATCAATCACTGCACAATATTGCACCTATTAATATCCCCACAATTCAACTATGATGACACAAACGTGATGATTAACTTTATATTTATAGGAAATCCAAGTTAAGTATTTATTTTCTACGTGAATATACAAACGAGAATACTTCACTGCTAATGAACACTTTGTTAAATAAATATTATTGTCGGTTGGTAAGAGAAATAATAATTTGTAGATAGCCTCAAACTGTGGTCACCCTACACGCTGAATTTACAAGAAAATAGTTAAGTATTGTTTTTTCAGAATCTAAATTAAATACATTGCTGAACTGTGCAGATATATTTAGCAGACATTTCTGCTAAATGCTAGTATCTCTGGCTTTAGATTCCGTTGTTATCTCAGGTGGGTACAGTCAAACATATATAATTAGAACGTCAGGATTGAGGAGCCAAAGAAAATGCGTTCATCTACAAAATTTACTCTGTTTTACTATTTTATTCCTATACTGCAAAAACAAACACAACACCTACTAAATGATCATTATGTCGAATATAATAATTGATCGCTCATATCCAGTAGAAATTCACCTGTTAAATTTAGATAGAGGAGCCATACTAAAAGTATTGTATTTTCTTACATTTTAGCGCCACAGAAGCGAAATTTGTAGACGGTAATATGCAAAATTGCTGCTAAATGATACAAAATTTTCAAAAATATTCATCTATTACTTAACGAGTTATAGGTGGCTCCTCAATTTAAACGTTTAGATTGAGGAGCCACTTTTGCATTAATATATCTAGTTATATATCTTGCTGCTAAATCTAGAATTCGTGCTGCAAAATCAGCTTCCTTGCTGCTAAATAATGGTAAAATCAGATTTTAAAAATCTGATGTGGCTCCTCAATCCTTTCGGACATTTGCTGACGACATTCGTCCTACTTCAACACAATTTATAAAGGTTATCAGAGCAACATCTCGCATATTTTAGGGCTAATAATACACTTATCATGTCTCGTAGAAAGTTCGTAATGCTATGATAAGTACCTATTACAAGTAACTAGTCATTTCTTTGAAGTATTGTTTATCGATGTTATAGTTAGGTATTTATGTATGTTTTTTTTTGTAAGAGGAAAACATCCAATGTCTTCCCCGCCTTGGGCGACGCGAGAGGGAGTGTCAGACTCTTACTGATTTAAGTTCACCCCGTTCCTACTCCTGCTTTTCGAAACGGTAACCCACTGTGTGTTACATCATTGGATAGGTAATTTTAAGCTGAATAAAAGTTACTATGGAGTCATGTTCCAAACCGTTCAGAGTTATTCTTTATTCAACAAAACACACAAACAGCAGCTAGTTACACTTGGGTCAATTGAATATTTGGTTATCTACATCGACTGGTTATCTGGGGGCACGGCAGTGCCCCGCCAAGTTCTTTTCTCGATGCTTGTTTTCTATACAAATTCAAATAGGGTCGTAGTAGTATGTATATCGTAAAGGCCATTTTTATCGAATAAGAAAATATGAGATTGAAGTATCTAAATATTATATAATTAATTAAAAATGCCTTAAGTAAGGAAGGACTAATTAGTACCTAAGCCCAGATATGATTATACTTAACCAGAATTTCTAAATCCGTGCTTTCTGATAGCCTTCTACGAATACTCACCTATTAGGATTTTAAATACATTTCATTACCTAGTTATAATCACTTTGTTTATGTCAACAAGTTTATACCAATAGGTATATGTTTTGTTGGCAAAATATAAAATGTTTGGGAAGTAAGGAGCATGGGATGGGTAAAAAATAAAACGAAATCGACGAAATTTCTATTAATCCAATTAATTTTTATTTACCATTTGCACATTATTATCGAACATCGAAAACATTAGTAACATACATACATACAAAGAAAGTGGTACATTATGTATATAAATATCGAATTGAACTCATCTTGGTTTGTGCGTTTGGAGATTTTTTACGAAAACAAAATTCTATAATAATGATTGGTTACACATACCTAACTGGGGGCACGGTAGCGTGCCCAGTCAAGTCGAGCAAGAAAGTGACTCTTTCTTGCTAAACTTTAGGTATAGGTATTATTTTTCGTGATGCTTTTCAGGCTACATAAAATATTATTGGTAAAAGTATGTTTTATCCTTATCTTTCTTTCACATCATGAGGACAAAACCAAGCATAACACTTAGTTTTTTATATATATTTAGGTACCTAACTATATATAAGCGATTTAGATCGTTTTTTTGATAACAATAACTTTCTTTTCGGACCTACATTCCAAACATGTGACGTCGTTATCAATCCATCTTTGATAAGAAAAATCGGGTCACTGTATTTCACGATAAAATATTTCAATTATGCGTTTTGTTATCGTAAAATTATCGCAATTATTTACGAGTGATATTGGTTCCGATAAAATGTACCTATTAATGTATGGATGTTTGGATTGAATATGAAAATGCATACATACCTATTACGTTTGACATTGTATTGTACAGTTTACCTATATGTATGTATAGATAGGTTGAGAATTTGAGAGTTAGGTACCTACCTACTTAGGTATCTTGGCTAGGTATCTTGTTCATTTTCTTACTTAAAGTTCATTTTAGAATAAACTGACTGTCTTTGAAACTGTTCAATCCCATTACCTAAACCTGTCTAGATCCAAACAGCAATTTTTTTATTTTGTTTTAATTTCCAACAAAAAGGTTAGGTTTTTTAAAGTTCTATTAACACGTAGTTCAATACGATATTTATACACAAAATGTACACAGAACGTAAACATAAATGAATACATAGAATGTCTTAATTTTGAGATGACATGCAGAATTGTTTATATAATATATTCATAAAATATAAATTGAGGGTAGGTATTGAGAACCTCTTTCATTTAAATAGTTTCGTTTAGTTACGGTAAATAACTATTCTGTAATAGTTTTCTATGAAAAAATACAAGATACAAGTAGGTACTTTTTTATAAAGCTGAGATCAAAAACATTCAAAGCAAATGCACCTTCTGCACCTCATCTCTTTCAAAAATAGGTATAGCTTTGGTACATAACTCAAATATAGATAAGTACAAAGAATAAAACGCAATAAAAAAATAAAATCGACAAGAAACCTCTTTACATACGCTCTTAACATTATTTTACCGAACACTGAACGACTTTAGCATTAAAATACTCAACACTTATTACGATATTTTTTTTAATGTTTAGTAGATTTTTTTATTATCTTCTGAACATACTAACCAACATACAAGATATCTACGGCTAAATTTATCTACGTATAGTGTACAGAATGTTTACATTTCAGCAGTTTTGTAAACATTTATAACATTTTTTTATTTTATATAAAGTATTAATATTTCTTCTATCAATCATGTGCTTGAAGGGCATTTATTTTAGAATTTTCTAAAAAGAAATCCATTTAAAATTGTTTGGGCTATTTGGCTACCAATGTTTTATAATAGGGGTGCCAATACATCTTATATTTTTTTCATGTAAAACACTTTATAAGTCACAGGTTTATTAATATTTTGTTTTGGTAATTTCGTTCCTACGTAGACATGATAAAGCTTTAAATACAATATTTTCTATATTACTAAAATACATACCTTGACTGAAATGTATTTAAATACATACTACGATGCCCTTAACACATAAGACTGATATGAACATTACACATTTCAAATGTACTCACCACTCGTTAAAGCTTGCAAGCGTAAAAAATTCAAGTGTTGCCAACATTAACGGTGAATAAATACTTTTTTGAATGACGAATACATTTGAATACAGATTTATTGCTAAGATTTTATTTATAAACAATAGTGCAAGCTATGGAAGTGATAAAGACACCTACAGGCTTGCTGACATATGAAGTCAACGTCGATAAATATCACGCTAATATCCATTTATATATATTCGAAAATATATATTGTTTAGAACCATTATTGCACACATTTAACACCCTAATTCATTACAAATATGAATACTAACATCGCATTACAATGCAATATTAAATGAAATACATTTTGATGAGATATATCTGTCAATTGATATAATATTTAATAGGTATATTATATAATAGAACACCATTTCCACACATAAGTACTTTCCTACACATAGTGAGTACAACAACCACACTCACAGATAATATTCCATTATTTAAACATCAAACTATCAGCAAGCCGACTCCTCAAAGTCCTACAGGACACATTTCAATTATTCACCCCGGGGTCAACTGTTTTGTACTCAATTTTAGACCTTAAAGCACTCTAAAAGAGCTCAAATTACATCGACAGCTTAGCAATTATAGTAAGTTTACTAAAAATATGCAAGAGTAATAATAAAAATGTGCCCAGAAATTATATATTTAGTAGTCTAATAGTAATAAGATAGCATTTACTAGAATATATTCTTTTTATATTAAAAAAATACTATGACCTTGGGTAAAGCGCTTAGTTATACATAGGTATATGATATAATCTATGTATTAATACTGAATGTATATTGGATCGTTTAGTTTACATTTTGTGGTACTCAGAGACATTTACTTTAAGAGATAGTGTGAAAATAAACATTCTTAGACTTGAAATTAAAATTACCCAACTTGGCAGTTTTTTGAAAGATGTTAGTGCTTATTTCAATACAGTTTTCTGAAAAGAAAATCTCAATTTCATGAAAGTTTCATCACAAAAAGAAGATCCAGTCCAAAGCAAGACATTCTTGAAAGTTACAATACTTTCAATGTTTTTTTTTAAATATGCATTAACATCATTCAAAGTCAGATAGAACATATTTTTTTTTAATGACGATTGGAAACCTTTAAAAGGCCCCTAGTTTTCTGGAAATTATAATAAGACTAGGGAGTGTGAGATAGATAGAGCTACCCACATCAAAAACCTATTTTTGTATCTAATAAAATAGGTAACACTTTATATTAACTGCTATTATTATGATGGGCATTTATAATAATACATTTATAGTTTTACATAAGTAATGAGATTTTTAACATTTCTCCAAGCACATTAGGTATTTTGTAGGTAGATACTATTTGTACGTCAAACAGGGATAGTTACTAGAATTGTATATTATGTATTATATAGGTCCTTAATACTATAGACATAGGTATCATTTTGGTTTGAGTTTATTATAATGGTGCTTGTAATATTTTTTCACAATTTTGAGATTCATAAGAGTAATATCTTTTGTTTGAACATATTTTATATCTAGTTGTAGTAACCACAATGATTCCAGGATTGCTCTTAAATATAAATAGGTAATATATAACTTGTATTTCCTATACGACATAGCTAGAATGAGGTAATGAACATGGTTCTTTAGAAAAAAATAACATTTCACTATAAAAATAAACTTTCAATAAATTTCAAAGACATGGCACAATGATATTATAGTGAAAAAAATGAGATTTTAAATAAAATATCACTGAGTTGCGGCCTCAAACGACTAGATGGCAGCACCATCGAGTACAAACAGAAAAAAATAGTTCTTTTTTTACAACTATTGAAACATTGTCTTTTTATCGCAGTTACAAGACTAGGAAACGCTATACTATATTAATTTACCGAGAATTTAATTAAAAATTATTACATTCTAATTATTATGACGTCGCTTGAGACCTTGGAATATTTTTTATTATATTTATAAATCTGTTTAGAGTACATACATTGATATTTACAATATAATACGATGTTATAACATTATACACGTGAATATTGTCAAGATATACCTACAAGCAGGTACTGTGAAGCAAAACACGTTTATATATTTGAATAAATATTTATATATTTTAGTATTATCTGATTATAATATACATCAACTTTGGTATTATTATAGTAAATGTATTAATGACTGATTATAACTACGCTTAACAAATAAATAGAAAAATAAGCTTCATTAAAATAAATGGACATGATTGCTATCACTGAAATATTTTTTAATAATTACATACATTTGTTTTTAAACCCTATTTTATTAGTGAGCGAGACTTTTTTTATAATTTCATGAATTATTGAGAACGGTCCAGCAAATATTCATTTATTTACTGGTCATTTTCTAGATTATTATTTGTTTAGTTTAAAATTTGAATAGTTAGTCAATTGGAAATGTAACCAGTAATACTTTTGTTGCCATAAAAAATATATATGATTGCCCAAAATAATCTATAATCCATAGAACTCCACTCACTAATAAAATAGATCTTAATATAAAGCAGAACTGTTTAAATCTTTGGTTATTTATATTTCACTAAAGTTGGTATCGATTTTAATGATCGAGTGACGAAAAATCGACTAAATACAACGAATTAATCGTTTTTCATTGGTTTTATTTTATAGGTATTATTTATTGAAGGTGTTGTAGTAATAATGAATTATTATTACTTACGCCCAGTAGTGTTGTGTTTGCAAATAAACTTGATAATGTTCTATTCATTCCCGTGCCGATACAGCTTAGTAGGTTGGGGCCGTGTAGTCGATGTTTCCTGAAAAGTGAGCACAGGATTTTATAATACTTTTTTGTATTGTGTTTTTTTGAAAAATAATGTTTTGGTGCTCTAAAAATAGGTACAGCAATGTGGACCGTGTCATAGATACGATCGAAATTGATAGGTGTCAGCGAGCTTTTGGGAAATGACTTGAGTATGTGATATATCGATAGTAGGGAAACCATCCATAGCACATATCCATTGTACATTTCATAGCACGCTATAGATTAGCACGCATCCATAGCACGAATATTTTCATATAAAAACATATCTTAGTTGAACCCGTTTCCACCAGTGCTAAGCTATGTGTACCAATGAATATGGTGGAAACCAAACGCATTCACAGCAACGTAGCATAGCAAATCTCTGGTGGAAAAGCCTCCTAAAAGTGGCCTTATAGGTTCACATAGTAAGTAAAGAGGCTTAAATGTGAGGTAACTGGCTATATTAGGTAATAACAATAAGTATCTACACAGGTAGGTAGTAGGTGCCTATACAATAGCTTACAATCAAGGTTAGGCCGGTATTAAATCGAGGCAGGTTCAACTAATTAAGGATTAGGGGAATTAGGGCAATGCCCTCAATAGCCTTCGATCCTTGTGTAGGCACCGGGCAAGTGCTTTGCAATTAAACTTTAGACTACGTGATGCTTTTTTGTTACGATTTTAGGCCTTCTCAGTGTTATATAGGGCATGTTTTACAATGTGTTGATAGCCGCCACGTATCAGATAATCTATAATCTATAAGTGTATATAAAAATTAATTTCTGTTCGTGAGTCTCGCTAAAAATCACGAAAGGCTGGAGGGATATGACAAATTTTGGACTTGAATTATTTGTGGAAGTCCAGGGTTTAAATGATGAGAAAAACCAATGTTTGAAATTTTCCAGGTCAGCTAGTATATATATTTTTTAAAACGTTGCCCCACACTAGTATTTTCTAGTTTTCTAGATGTCTAGAAGTAATATGTAAAAATTATTCGTTTATATTATTAGGTATACGTGGTCAAACAGGCGCTTAAACATAGATCTCTGGAGAAATCTAGTTTTAGCCAAAGCCAGTCTGCCGCTTGTCACTTATCGATAAGCATAGTTTTTTATACATCCGTACTATGTACTGTGTGTTCCTTTCAAGTCTCTCATAGATTATATTATAAGCGTACCTATATCCACCATCACCTTTTATACTATAAATTCCTGAAATATTACGACATCTTTTAATCTGTTATTGGACTTTAATATTTTTGAAGTAATCTCACCAGAGGCATGTGTCTGCGAGAATGGCGGGTCGCTGTAGGCGGGCTGCGGGTCGGGGGCGGACGGGTACGCGGGGAAGGCGCCGGGGCTGCCCACAGCGCCCTCTACCTCGTACGCCGGCGCGAACGCCGCGTCAGCGCCCACACGGAACCGCTGGAACGCGAAGAATGCACAGGCCACCTGCGGAAGATGTACATTCGTTAGTCAGGAAGAAGGAAAAAGCATGGTGGTAGTAGAATCTAATGCTATTTGAACGAGTTGACTTGACTTGGAATGTCCACATTACAATGCGAAGAAATCTTCGCAAGACTTCTGACACTGGCAGTATAGTGGACAACACTGTATTGGAGACTCAGTTACTATTAAAGAAAAAAATATCTTAGCAAATCAACAAAAAAAGCATCGAAACAAAAAAGTTCTATAAGGTACAAAGTTACACAGTAAAAGTGCCTTAATTATATTAAATCATTGGTCATTGAAGTAGACTTACAATTGTCATTATATTAATTGTATGGTATTAGATAGTTCCCATATACTCGTATTTTAATAATTTGATTTCTATATTAAATAACTCACCCAAGCAAAGATGGAGAAGAAACAGAAGGCGATGGCTCCCTGCATGTTGTTGGCGGTGCCCACCGGAGGGTTGTCGGTCTTGCCCCACGCGTTAGACAGGTAGCAGAACCCGACGAAGTATAGGAACGCCCAGAATGCTGGAAATTAAAAATACCTGGTAAAGTACGTGTTATGGGTAGCTTTTATTAGCTTCCCTGGCCACTTTGTTTTGAGGGGGAAAATTATCCAATTACTTCTCCCGCCTTGGGCGAGAGTGAGTATCAGTCTCTTATTAACTAAAAACCATCCCGTTCCTACTCTTGCTTTTTAGAGCCGGAGGCCCAATTAACCCGCTAGGTAGTTCGCAGCTCCGAATCAGGTATCAGCTCTACTTCTCTGGCCACATTGGTTAGTCTTAATAGCCTGTATGAGTCTACTCAGCAGTAGATCAAATATAGGACGTCTCTCGTCACTGGTTTATGGATCTCCTTTACAAGGGATTTGCCATAACATACACGGTTCACGATTTGCAGACTTCAATCTATTCTACCGTATTTATAAGTATTTGCCACACTGTCACCTGCTATTAATGTACAATACCTATGTCTTGCAAAACTATCGGAAAAATATGTATTGGCTTTAGCAAAATTAAAATCAATGATTCATGTACCTTTTACTGGTAGAAAAAAATTGACCCATTTCTAAAGACATCAGAAATAGTTTCCTAAAAAAATCGTAGACACACCTGTGTCGAACTACATATCAAAGAAGCTTTCCCTGTAACAACAGCGCATTCGACCTCGTAAACGTGAATCCGTTTTCACACGATAAGTAACAAATTAGGGTGAAGTTTACGATCTATAAAATTTTACATCGAACGAGAGGGATTGTGGAGCCGATCGGAACGCGTTAGAACGTCATTGTTGTGCCGTAATAAAGGAACGAATGACCTGACAGTTACGGAAGTAGTAAAGAATTATGGACACCGATCAATTTTATTTTATGGGATGCAATTAATATTCTAAGTACTATGCGGCGACTAGGAATTAAGTGGTTTTGTCTGTGAATAGGTCAGATTTGTACCAGTTTTACATTGTTAAGGTAATTTGAGACTTTATGCTACACTTACTGTTCTAGTAACACTTAAAATTTTGAAGTAGGCGCTTCTTTCCTAGATTGTAGATGTGTTCTTCTTTAACCTGTGTAGTAGATTCGGTAACTCTGCATTTATTTATTTCAAATAGCCGGAAACACATTTGAACGTCAAAGCAAATATAGTAATATTAAAAATGTCTTTATATTGATCAGACCTCTAGTCAAGCTACTTGCTTGTTCCAAAGTGTAGATTCCTATAGAGAAGAACGAGCGAGAAACTCCATAGGTTACACTTTCAATAAGATTCACAATACAATTCTTAGTTACATTGTTTCGATGGCTTCATATGTGAGAACAGAGAACAATGTAACACTAATATTCAGTCAAAGAGATAGAAAAAGAAAAATCCTTTCTATTGCACGCATCTATCTACGAGGGTGTACTCTTAGTATCCTCACTTCCATAATAGAATAACAATCTACAGCTAATTGTTACAAGTACTTAAAACAAAGGCATAACAGTAATAATTTGTAATGGTTCTTTAAACATCACACTTGCTACTTTACACCTGTTCTTCCCCATAAGTGAATCGTTAAGGCAATATGTGTGTATGGAAAGTAATTGTTCTCTTTACAATCACTGTTAATATGGTGCGCTCGCCGCTAATTTAAATAAACTTATGTTATCGCTATTAATGCTAGTATTAACTTCCTTTGTAATCGTCTTTTGTTTAATTCAGTTACACATACATAATTATGTGGATATTTCTTTATAGGAACTTGAGCTTTTCTAATTTAACTATCTTTTTTTGACGATTCTGTTATATTATAACTAGCTTTTGCTTCGCCTGCGTTCTTGTGGAATAAAAAGTATCCTATCACCTAATTCGGCTCATACCCTGTCTGTATACCAAATTTCATCACAATCCGTTCAGTAGTTTCAGCGTGATTGACGTACAAACATCCAAACAAACAAACAAACGTTCTCATTTATAACTAATTAGTATAATAGTGTGATTTTTTTTTGTAGGATCTAGAGTTCACGAATGCTCATTACTTTTTCTTCTGAGAAGATGCTTTTCTCAGCATTAGGAAATTACAGACTGATGATGATGGTGAATTAAGTTCCTATTAATTAGGTCTTCATTTAACTTAGCAAAACAAATGCAGTTTCCTTTCTTCACGGAAATGCCAGAGGAAAAGGAAACGTGACTTTCTTCGGCAAACCTGGTCGCGAAATCTGCGGATATCAGCATGACGTGGACCGAGGGAGAAGCGGGAAGCTCAAGACCGATCCAGATGGAGGACCTCTGTGTACGCCCTCTGCCCCATCCAGGTGACATTGGACCTTAAGTCAAGTAAATCTCCTATATCAAATTGTATTACAGTTATTTGACCTCTGTGACTCGGAATGCACACGTATATGATAGGTAGCCCATGCCATCTATAGGTAGATACAAATCTGCTCGCTGATGAGGCCAATTAATTCGACCTCAAAATCAATTTATCTTCACCACGGGTTTATTGACACACTTTACATTGAAGGACAACCGTTTTTGTGATTTTGCGAGAATGTAATTGGTATTGCATTATTAGAAATGCAGTTTGACAATCTATGCTTATAATAAATCTGTAGAGAGGTCAATTTTGTACATGAAATATATTTCCAAAATAACTATCAGCGGGTGATTAGTGATCGATACTGACGCCAAAAATGCAATCAGAAAAAATTTTGTCTGTCTGTCTGTCTGTATGTATGTTCTTTATAGAAATAAAAACCACTCGACAGATTTCAACGAAACTTGGTACAATTGTTCTTCATACTCCTGGGCAGGTTATAGTATACTTTTCATCACGCTACGATCAATAGGAGCAGAGCAGTGAAGGGAAATGTTGGGAAAACAGGAGAACTTACTCCATTTTTTAAGCTTCCGTCGCGTGTGCAGCCTTAATGGTTAAAGCTACACAGAAATAATATATGACGGAAATGTTCTCCTTAAAATTGTTTAAAAAATATTCCACGACAGCAAATGTCTATCTCTTATGGTTGACTCACAATAAGACGTATAACTCCCGATAGCTTAACAGTTCGGAGCTTTCTGATTAGATTTGTCTACTCTTACGTTTATAAAACTCATTCATTCATTCAGTCATTCATTCATATTTTATAAATCTGTAGAAGGGTCAATTCTGTACATTGAAAATATTGAAAGAATAAATAGCAGGGGGTGTTACTGGATCGATACCAAACCCAAATATGTGATTAATTTTTTTTTGTATGTTCATGCATTACGTGAAAACTAACGGTTCGATTTCGATGAAACTTGGTATACCTTATTATCCTGGGCATAAAATAGGATACTTTTTATCCTGGAAAAATACGTAGAAAAAAAATCTTTATTTTTCAGTTTTATTCTACAGAACGCGAGCTCAACAAGGCAGTAGCTCAAGAGAGGGATCTCCGTAATTGTTATGGGCCTCGCCGTATTTGGGTCCAATAGATATTTATAAGATGTCATTGTCAGAGTTACTCAAAAAGGAGAAATAAAACTTCCACGCGAAGACCGACATCCGCGCGGACGGAGTCGCGGGCGGAAGCTAGTTATTACTATAAGGGTATTGATTTAAATCAATTAATCTAATTCTGCAGTACATCTTACACAATTCTATAGACCTTTTTTGATGACGGGGGAAACTTCTAAAGAGGCCTAGCTTTCTGGAGATAAAAGACTAGGGAGTGTGGGGCATCTTCAGCAAAGCAAAGAAAACAGATACTTATAGGTATCAAGTACGGTATTATAAAAAAATAGCATCTCTCGCAGAAAGTATCAAGTATTGATGAAAATAGATATACAATGTGATATGGGTGAGACTTCTAACCCGTTAAGGCTGAGTACTACATGTAATTTTATCGACAAACGGAAGCTAATAACCTTGGCTAATTAATTCATTACTTTTTTCATATGTTTGATAATGTTTTGATGAGAAAAAAAATCATTTCTGAATTATTTTTACCGAATAAATCGCTATTTTCAATTGGGGGTGCAACCCCCATATTATTTTTTTTGACGATAAAATTAGATTTAGTACTTAGCCTTAACGGGTTAGAAGTTTCGCCCCTATCACATTGTATAAAATGTGGTGTGTCTCAGAAGCTAGAACCGTATTATTTGGTGTACCATTGTTTCTTACTACATACTTACCTTAATGAGAGGTAGCCCTGGCTATAGTATATGTATTTATATTTATTATCTGCATTAAGACTAGGGAAACGTGACCTGGATTTTGGAACCTATGCAACTTGCAAATGGCTGCAATTAAGTATACGAGTATTTAGGCCAAATGGTGTTCAAGGGTGCACTTCACTACACAGCTTGGCCTTGTTACAGCATTTTTTATTTCTTTAATGTCAGTTACAAAGTCTTTGCTTTGTTATTTAGTATTACTGTAGTGTAGTTTAGTTGCTTCCGCCTTCTACGTGGGGCGTAACGGGGGTAGAAACGAGTAAATGTCACGCTTTGAGGTCGACAGAATCATCAGGTTTTAGCGAGCTTTTAGTTTTTAGAGAAATAGCTCTGAGGGAGTCTAATCTATAAAATATTGGGCCTGGGTATAAGTGACCTACCTAGAAGGTGAACAAGTTATATAGTGAATTGTAACGAAATAGGTCAACATACAAACCTAATCAAAGGGGCTAGGCAGAGACTATGGATCGGCAATTGCTACGATTCTAACATAACTCTTTTGCTTCATTAATAATAATCTGTTTTCTTGTTGATTAAGGGTATACATATACCATAGGTCACCACATATAATGTATATTTTTTATGGGACCCATGGAGTTTTATATCCCTTGTTTTCTATTCCAGTGTAGACTCAAAGTGTAGTGTGTGTGTGTGTGTGTGTGTTTACACTTTAGGATGAGCAAATAGCTATATTTTTTTTTGTTTGACGTTCAAATGTGCCTTCCTTGTCTATTTTAAACAAATGATTTTGACTTTGACTTTGATGAGTATTGTTATCTGTTAAAACTTTAAAAGTTGCGCTGAACTATTTTGATCCTCAGTTCCTAATTAATTACGGTCTCCTATGAGATGCATAATTAAGATTGCAGATTGCAAAATACCTCCTACGCCATCGAGTGCGCTCTTCAGATAATTACTTGTTTAGAATGAGGTCTCCACTCTCATCCCATCAATATTACGCAATGAATCTCTCGCGAGTTAGATCAGGGCAACTCTTTTGCCGTAGATCCTAATTCGTCATCTTTTTAACAAGTGTAAACGTATCTACGCAGACACACAGACATGAGTGTGAAATGAAAATTGAATTTTCAGTTCTATTGAATCCTCCTCCTAATCGTCTTCATAATTTTTATCATCGACGATTTTAGCTTTTTGTTAGTTAATTAATTAATATTTAATTGTTGTTTAGGACTTCATCATCATCATCATATCAGCCATAAGACGTCCACTGCTGAACATAGGCCTCCCCCAATAACTTCCAGATAGGCCGGTTGGAAGCGACCTGCATCCATGCTTATAAATTTGAGGGTACCTGAACTTGAACCCCGGCTACTCGTCATCCGAAACCTGTGCTAAAAGGCTTCTAAGGCACCAAGAAAAACAAAAGTAAATAGGGAAAAACTCACCAGAAAATCCCATATCAGCCAGTACGTAGTGCTTCCTGGTCTTCACCGAAGACATTTGCTCGAAGAGGTACTCGCCAGCGATGAAGCCGATGGAAGCTATGAACGCGATCACGGAGATGCCGACGCCATAGTTGCAGGCGTTCGTGTCATCGTTGTATACGCAGTGCTCCTTGCCGTCCTCTCCTGTGCGCCAACCCTTGGCTGATATGCAGCCCATCACTATCACGCTGAAGAGCTGAGGAAATGGGTTATTGAGGACTTTATAGAGGCCGATTAGGTTTAATAGTTTTATGTTGTATAGTACTAAATGACGCAAATTTTATCTTACTATTTTGTCTTCCATTGTTTATTGATTTTAGCTATAGGAAATTTTAAAAGTCGTTTCTAATTCTTGTTTTAGCTTTGTGTTTAGAAACAAAATTGTTTGCTATCGACTTCATATCAATTAAACCTAACCA